>NC_082720.1:55249239-55983916 GCF_030144855.1 Hypanus sabinus | reverse complement strand
TTGGGTAGAGTGGGCGTGGAGACGATTTTTCTTATATTAGGGGAGTTTTGGACCAAACGACACTGCCTTAGAAGACAAGGACCTTTTACAATGGACTCAGTCAGTGGCTATATTTAAATGTTATTGATTAGTTAGGGTGCTAAAAGATACAGGGTGAAAAGGGGAAAATGGGGTTCGGTGAGATTATAAATCAGACATGATGGAATGGCGGTGAAGACTGGATGAAATGCCCGATGGCCTAATCCTACTACTATGTCATAAAGTCAAAATCATGCATAAACCCGCGGAACATAATGGAATGCTTGAAAGGCAAGAAACACAATGAAAGATGTCACCCACCAGGATGGACAAACAACCTTTGTACAAAAGTCAACAAGCTGTGCAAATACAAATTTTAAAAAATGAAATAATTATAAAATATAAGTAATAAATATCTAGAATATGGGATTAAAAATCCTGAAAAGGGCGTCCATGAGTTGTGGGAACTATTCAATGATGGGACGAGTGACGTTGAGTGACTGGTTCAAGAACCTCATGGATGAAGAGTACTAACTGCTTCTGAACCTCGTCATGTAAGTCCTGAGGCTCCTGTACCTTCTTTCTGATAGTAGCAGCGAGGAGAGAGCATGCCCTGTGTGGTGGACATCCTGTAGCTTTCCTGCTGCAGCGCTCCGTGTAGATGTGCTCCATGATGGGCATGGACTTTACCCGTGATTGATATTGTAATTGTATTTATGAACTGTGCGCCGGACAGATCCTCGGAAAATATAACACCAAGCAATTTAAAGCTGCTTTAGAGATTCGGGCTGGCTTAGAAGCAGATTGGTAAATCGGTTTATTGTTGTCACATGTACCACAGAATAATGAAAAATGTGCCTTGCGTGCCCTTCATACAGATCAATTCATTGCAATCGCGCATCGAAGTAGTCCAAGGTAAAATACTAAGTGTGCAAAATAAAATGTTAATATTACAGAGAAGGCGCAGTGCAGACAGGCGACAAGGTTCAAGCTCATAACGAGGCATAATTCATAATGAGCCCGTACTCAGGGACTACATGAAGACAACATTTCGGGTAGATAGGACAAGTAAACGGAAGACAAGTTTTAACAACGAGAACAGCAGCAATTGAAAAGGAAGGGAATATAATTATACCGTTATAACTCTAGGCAGAAAGCAATTGAGCGTCCAAGTCTTTGAAATTTGGAGCAGGTGTTGAGGAGGAATCTCGAATCCACATAATTCATAGAAGAGCGCAGTAGCTAAAAAGGGAAAGTACTGCTGAATGCTTACAAAATGGTGCGAAGACCACACCTGAAGTGCAACATCAATTCGCATCACTGCATTTTCGAAAGGAGGGCATTGACTTTCAGAAGAGAAAGAAATAATTCCCTGGACGGCGTTCAGAGACTGTGATTTGTGCTATACTTTTATTTTTCTTTTAAATGGATTTCATCGCTTTGAACAAATAAAAATGTAGATATCTATGTTTTCTGGGATCGTAATTTATATAGATTGAATAAACAGAAACAAACTGTTCTGTAACGCAAAGTCATATCATCAAAATAAATAATGTGTTTAACCTGGATGGGTAAAGGTTTTCTGAAAGATATACAGTACATTCAGTGACCACTTTATTGGGTACACCAGTACACCTACTTGGTAATGCAAGTATCTTATCGGCAATCATATGACAGCAACTCAATGCATGTCAAGAAGTTCAGCTGATGTTTAAATCGATCATCAGAATAGGGAAAAAAGATTCAAAATTTCAACTCATGAAAATACATTTATCATCAAAGTAGGTGTGAAGAATAGAAGTCTGAAATCCATCCTCCCACAGGCAGCCATGAAAACAAGAAACATCATTGAACCAGCTCAAGAAAACAAGCACCCAACGCGCGACAAAAGAACAAATTGCGCGAACGACAAAAAGCGAGTGAACAACACATAGTTCAACCTCACTGCAGGCGGGAGAGCCATTCCTCACTGAAGCGCCCAAGTCTGCATCAATCTCCCGGATCAAACCCTTCACAAACAGCAAAAGCTAAGAGCAAAACCCAATCTAGAAACACATACAACATGAAACTCAAAGTCTCCCAAAACCAGTCCACGCTTTCGCCGATCAATCCTTGCAATCTGGATCCCAAGGATTCTGTACTTTTTACCGAAAGCAGTTAGCGAGATGGAGAACACGGGCACACGCAGGCAGACGGCGCCCATCCTCTACTTTCGTCCTAGACGACTTCAGACTTCCTGTTTGCCTCATTTGGAGAGAAGCAATAGCGTCGATCATGGGCTCTCGCCATCGAGGCCTGAATTGGAATGAAGCAATGGAGTTGATCAAAGGCGCGCTCCTTATCAAGGTTTCCAAGCAACATACTGCGCTCCAAACCTCAACGACCTCCCTCGGAGACAACGTGAATGGCGGTATTAGATAAAAGAAACGTAAACAAATACATCACGATGCACATTTGCGAAATACAGATTCAACCGGCAAATTGAGTATAGTGCCCAGTACTGTTGGCAAAATCTTTCTGCGGAGCCGAAGTGATTTACCGCCATTACTCAACAGATGGGGCGCTTCAGTTTCTAGGATGATGGCAAAGCTGGAGTTGCTCCGGTTGGTAAAGGAGTGGTCTTAGGGAGACCTGATAAGGATGCTTAAATTAGGCAATACAAAGATAGAGTTCATAGATGCTGTTTAAACTGACAGAGTGGTCACAGCCATAAGATATAAAATGTTCGTCAAAGACCATAAGTACGTAAGATCAGAATTAGGGCATTTGCCGCATCAAGTCTGCTTCGCCATTTCGTTACAGCTAATCCAATTTTCCTCTCAGCCCCAATCTCAAGCTTTCTCCCAATATCGGCCAGAGCCATCAAACGCACTCCACATAACAAGCCTTTCAAACCTGGAATCATTCTAGTGAATCTCCTTTGAACCTTCTCCAGTTTCAGCACATCCTTTCTAAGATAAGGGGCCCATATCTACTCACAATACACCAGGTGAGTTCTCACCTGTGCTTTAAAAATTTCAACATTACATCCTTGCTTTTATATTACAACATTATATCCTCTTGAATTAAATGCTAACGTCGCATTTGCCTTCCTCACCCGAGCCTCGATCTGCAAACTAACCTTTAAGGAATCCTGCTCATATGGACAGTATACAAAAGCTCCAGCTTTAGGGCTGCTATATATGCTTGTGTGAGAGTTTAGATGAACGAGAGCGCAAACCATAAACCCGAGAAGAGATCAAGGTGGTTCTTGACAGTTATTTTATTTATTTTAATCAATGAACAGCAAAATGGACTTGGTAGTTTATTATCCTCAGAATAGCTTCAGGTATACTTCCACTTAAAAATTCAGTGCGCACACAAGAAGTTTGCGCACAATGGTCATTATAAATTAATGGGAACATTGACTTGCACTCTCAGCCCCAACTCCCACCAACGGAACCTCTGTCATATTTCTCTGCTTTGCACATTGCAGTTTATTCTGTGGACATCGTTTCTTCATTAACATGTTAGGGACCCATGCCTCATTGAACATAGAACATAGTGCATTAAGCACAGTACATGCCTTGTGGCCCACAATTTTGTGCCGATCTTTTGTGCTCTAAGATCAATCTAAACCCCTCCCTCCTACGTAGTCGTCTATTTCTCTATCGTCCATGTGCCTACTTAAGAATTGCGTAAATACCCTTAATGTATGTGTCTCTAACACCACCGTTGGCACTGCATTCCACGAATTCATCACTCTCTGCATAAATAACTTACTCTAAATTTCCTCCATTCTAAATACCGTAAACTTTCTTGCAATCACATAGAAATTACGCCATCTAGTATTAGTCAGTTTCGCACTGGGATAAGGAATCTGGGTATCCATTCGATCTAATCACTTTATCATCTTGTACACCTCGGTCAAATCAACTCTCATTCTCTTACGCTCCAAAGAGAAGGTCCCTAATACGACCAATCTTTCTTCTTAAGACATGCTTTCTAATCCAGGCAGCATCCTCGTAAATATTATCTGCACAATCTTTTAAGCTTCCACATTCTCCCTGTAATGTGCTGACCAGAACTGAACAAAGTAGTCCAAGTTGGTCTAACCCGAGCTTTATTGTTCTCCTCCACTCCCTACTTCTTATTACGTCCGGTCTGTCCTAACTTTAGTTCACATTGGCTATGCCGTCACTTCCCACATGGACACCAAGAACCTTTCCCTGATCATTCTCACTTCCTTCGCCTATACATCCAATCTTTGACCTTGATCGAGCTACGTCATTATTTTTCACAACGTAATGAAATATGCCCCTGGCTATGAATTCTAATTTTCCAGTCAAACATGAAGTTCCGATCCACATATTACAGAAGAATTTTATCGTCAAAAGAGCCACATTTGGAAAGGTCAAGAAATAAAAAAATATTGTTACTGTGGTAAGGAGTCAAGGGATATGGGGAGAAGGCAGGAACGGGGTACTGATTGTGAATGATCAGCCATGATCACAGTGAATGGCGGTGCTGGCTTGAAGGGCCGAATGGCCTACTCCTGCACCTATCGTCTGTTGTCTATTGAAGTGAATTAAAGGTTGTGCATCAGATTTTTCCTCTGAATGAGGTACGTGGTCACACTTACGTCACAGAATCACAGAGTGCAGAAACAACCCACTGTGCCCATGTTTACCATCTTGCCAATTTATACCAACTCCATTTACCAGCTCTCAACCATTAGGCTTGGTGCTTGTCTAGATATAATCACCAGGTTCGCTTTCAGATGATTGCCTTGTGCTTCTTTACAGTTTAAAACATGTTCATTTTACAACCCTATCAAGCATTGAGTTTTAGATTCCAATCATTCGCTGGATAAAACTCCTTCAACGACCTTGCACTCAACGCCAGTAAGGTCAAGGAATTGATCGTGGACTTCAGAAAGGGGAAGTCGAGGGAACACACAGCAGTCCTCTTCGAAGGATCAACATTGGACAGGGTGAGCAGTTTCAAATCCTGAATGCCAGCATCTCTGAATGTCGATCATGGATTGTTCCTCCCAAAGTACAACACCTCACACCTGTCTGTATTAAATTCTGTTTACCATTTTTCTTGACCAACCTCCCCTGCAAGACCGTGTCCAATGCCCTGCGAAAATCCATGTAAACATCATCCACTGTCTTGCCTTCATCAACTTTTCTGGTAACTTCCTGGTAAAACTCTATAAGATTTGTTAGACACGAGCTACCACGCAAAAAGCCATGCTAATTATCCCTAGTCAGCCCTGTCTATATAAATACTCTTATATCAAGTCTCTTAGAATATCTTTCAACAACATTCTCTCTACTAATGTAGGCCCACTGCCTTATAATTCTCAGGTTTATTTTTAGAGCTTTTCCTAAACTGTGGAACAAAATTAGCTACACTCCAATCCAACAGTACCTTATCTGTCGCATAGGATTATTTAAATATCTCTGCTAGGGCCCCTGCAATTTCTGCACTTTCATTGTACAGCGCCTGAAGGAAAATCTTATTCAGAGTGTGGACCAGTACTGCCAGACAGAGGAGAGCAGTGGTGGAGGGAAAAGGGTGGGTCTTTAAGCTTTAAGGCCCTCTTCATGGGGACGATAGGTGCATAGGGACTGGGAAGACGCTGTAAGCCTACTACTGCAGCCCATCCACCCCGCACCCCCCCCCCCCCAAATCTCTTACCTGCAGGTTTGGTAGTGGGGTGATGATTAGTGTGGAGAGCGGAGAGGTAGGGTTCCTCTTGTCTTCAACTACCACCTCAGTAGGCTTGCATTCCAACAAATAATTCTCCATAAATTCTGCATCTGCAACTGGATCCCACATTCAAGAACATTATACCATCTCCACCACTTTCCACTATCTGCAGGGATTGCTCCCGATGCGACTCCCTTGTCCATTCATCCCTCCCCACTGATCTCCCTCCTGGTATTTACCTTTGTAAGTGGGACAAGGGCCATACCTGCCCCTAAACATCTTCCCTCACTATGGTTCAGGGTGCTAAACAGTCCAGGTGACGCAACACTCAACCTGTGTGTCCACTGCGGTCATCTACTGTATTTGGTACTCCCGATGTGGCTTCCTGTATATCGGTAAGACCCAACGTAGATTGGGAGACCCCTTCGGCAAATACCTACGCTCTGTCCGCCAGGAAAAAAAAAAGAGGATCTCCCAGCTGCCTCCCATTTTAATTCTACTTCCCATTATCATTCCGACATGTCAGGTCATGGCCTCCTGTACTGACACGATGGGGCCACGCTTGGGTTGGAGGAGCAACACCTTAGTAGATAAAGTGCATCATTTGAAATGCATGAATTGATTAGCTGGAAGTTCATTTGTTTATTTATTTATTTAAATCTGACATCCGTCCCACAACGTAAGGGAGTAAACATCTTTGCGTTATGACTCCGTCGCAATGTATGGACATGTGAATTTGTAAGTGCAATGGCTTGCAGAAACAAGCTGTCCCATAGACTGCTGATCCTAGCTTTAATGCTGCAGTACTGCTTGCCAGACGGAAGCAACTGAAACAGTTTATGTTTGCGGTGACTGTTGTCCCCGGTCACCTTACAGCTTCTCTTTACGCACTTGCTGCTGGAAATGTCCTCAGTAGAGGGAGGTTCACATCCACAGATGCGCTGTGCTGCCCGTACCACTCTCTGCAGTGCCCAGCCATCAAGGTTGCGGCAGTTCCCATACCAGGCGGTGATACAACTCTCAATGGTGCCCCTGTAGAAGGTTTTGAGGATTTGGAGGCTCGTGCCAAACTTCTTCGGTCACTTGAGGTGGATGGTCCTCTGTTGTGTTTTGTTTTGCCTCACAACTGACGTGTAGAGTCAGATCTTCGGATATGTGTATACCAAGGAACTTGAAACTATTCACCCTCTCAACTGCAGTCCCATTGATGTTGATCAGAGCGAGCCCGTCTCCATTCCTCCTATAATCCACGATCAGCTCCTTTTTTTTTTGGACACTGAAGAAGAGGTTGTTATCCTTGCGCCACTTTGTTAGGGCATTAACCTCCCTTCTGCGGGTTGTCTCGTCACCGCTAGAAATAAGGCGAACACTGTGTCATCTGCAAATTTGATCAGCAGTTCTGAGCTCTATCTGGCAGCACAGTCGTGGGTGTAGAGGAGGGGATTCAGGACAACGCTGGGAGGCACCTGTGTTGAGGGTCAGAGGGACAGTGGTGAGGGAGCCCATCCTTACTTATATCTGGTAAGTACGAGAGAACCGGTTATTAAGTCTAGTTAATGAATAAAACTGGCCACAATGTAATTGGACACATGATAAACTAGTCAAGTTTAATAATGTGTCCAAGATTTTATTGTCCATTATGGAGAGGGCTGCTTGCTTAGAATTGTTGCGACTGCTATTTGTCACGGCATGGGATAATTGTATTCATATTGTTATATTATACGCATCATTTCGCACCAAATCGCCTAATAAGCAGAAAACATTGTTAGCTTTGTAATGCTGTTTTTTTATTGACGCCTTTGATATCTTCCGATTTGCAAAATAGGAAGAAAGAGCCTGTGTTGCCTTTAAGGCATTTGTTTAGCTTTATTATATTTTTGCTTTCGAAAGTCATCTGTAATTATTTTCTAGTTAAAGTTAAGGCTGTTGAAAGTAAATTCGTTGCCTGTGATGTATTGCGGCATGCTGCATCTTGTGGGAAAATACCGATTTGGAGAAATGGGAAGGAGGGGGCTTGTGTGGGTAGGATCAGCGCGAGAATAGTTTCTTTCCACGCACTAAGAAACATCATAGAAGCATCACCGTAAGTTCATAAGATAATCGATATGTTGAAGTAAAAATGTTAGCGCTGACTCTGTTAAAAGTAATGACGGTTGATAAAGTTATTTTCTTGTCCTATTGAAAATGTTACCGGATAGTTTGTGTTGAAGTATTTAAAGCAGTTGATGGCGTAAGTAGATTCTGACTGTATGTCGTATTTTAATGTAATATAGTTTGTTATAGTTATATTTTTCCAAGTATTTATGATGTAAATGTGATGCCAAGAAGGAAACAAATACTGTATTTATTTTGTATTGTTTTATCAACAGTTTTCACCATACGTTAATGTGGAAGAGTGAATAGTAAATGGTTAATCTTACTGGAACCATGCCTCATTGACAGGTTTATACTTGGTGTTTAGTTCAGAGTTTTTACACCTGCGCAAGAACACTACAGTGAAAAGGCGGCATTACAGGTGTTTCAAGTGCTACGATGGCATTGCGATCCAGCATCAAGTCATTGCCATCCAGCACCAGGAGCAGTAGGGCATCAACAAATAAGACTGCCCACGCAAGAGCTAAAGCAGAAACCGCTAAGGTGCGAGCATCATACACTGAACAGGAAGCAAAACTGAAAATGGAAAAGGCTGCCAGAGAAGCCGAAAACCAAAAGGAAGCGGCTGCAAGAGAAGCTGAAAACCAGTTGGAAAGGGTAAGGATAGAAGTGGAGTTAGAATTGCTGATGCTACACTGAGAAGCCGAAGCTGCCAGTGTGGAAGCAGAGATATTAGAAAATGCTGAAGAAAAGCATGTTCTGGATGACGTAAAATCTACTTCATAAAGGACCAGATTGGAACGCACCAGCGTCTACATCCGAAGAATCGTTCTTCCTCTCCATACTTATTTGTTAACGTCCCATTTCATGAGGAGTCAAAGCGAAGTCTAATTGCATCACATCCATCTGAGGATGACAATTTACCCTTGCAACTTTGCCACGAATTCAAGAATGAAAGGGCTGAAGACAAATACTTCTCGACACCAAACTTACCAGATCTGGTGAGAGGAGAGGCAAAGGCTGAATTCAGAACAGCAAATCCCATAACAAATGTACACCCTCTGTCATATACCCGCCGACATATTCCCCCAGCCAGCATGCCACTTGCAGTTAAACCCATGGCACAGTATTTAGCACCACGAGATCTCGTCACTTCAGGACAATACCGGTTTGACGATAACCCTGAAAATTACCGTGCATGGTGGTCCTCATTCATCAACGCTATCGGCAGAGTCCAGCTCGAAGCAACCCAAGAGTTGGATCTTATGACAAAATGGCTGGGAAAAGAATCATGCAAACAGGTGAGACACATATGTTCAGTGTATATCAACAACCCCTAGCTAGCCTTACGCAAAGCATGGGAGAGACTTAGGGAGTGCTAGGCAGCCCCTGAAATTATTGAAACGGCACTATTTTGATGTCTGGAAAATTTTCCTAAGGTGTCAGCCAAGGATCACACTAAGCTAAGAGAGCTCAGAGATCTACTCATGGAGATTGAAGGCGCTAAAGAAGACGGCTATTTAACTGGCCTCTCATACCTAGATACTTCATACGGAATTAGACCAATAGTGGACAAACTTCCATTTGGGCTGCAGGAGAGGTGGGTGTCTGTTGGCTCAGAGTATAAGAAAGAGATGGTGGTCAATTTCCTCCCTTTAAGTATTTCACTAGCTTTGTGTGCAAGGAGGCGAAGAAGCGAAACAACCCTAGCTTCATGGGTCAAGGTCGCAGTACAATTCACACCAAGCCAGGTAAATCCACTTTGAATAATTTCAACATCAATAAACCTATCTCGGTGCATAAAACTGAAGTCTTTACAAGTAACAATGACCCTAGCAAGAATTGTCCGTTGCACAACAAACCTCACCCCCTCAAAAAATGCGGAACACTTAGGAAAAAATCTTTTGACGAGAGAATGGCCCTTCTCAAGGAAAAAATGTTTTAAACGCTGTTCCTCAATCTCTCACCTTGCTGGAGAGTGTACGATCCCCATGGGGTACTTGGAATGTAATAGCACTAATCACGATGGGGCCAAGCATACCAGACCATTATTTCAAACCAATAAAGCTCTTTCACCCTCACAAGAGGATGGCGGGGAGGGAGAGGATCACTCCAAGACAACTGTTGTCAGCTCGAGCTGCACAGAAGTTTGTGGTCAAGGTCAGTCAAGCCGTTCTTGTTCAAAGATCTGCCTCATTAAGATGTACCCTAAGGGAGCCAAAGACAAGGCCATCAAAGCCTATGTAATTCTGGATGACCAGAGCAATCGTTCACTAGTCAGACCAGAGTTCTTTGACTTGTTCAACGTAGAGACTAATCAATTCCCATACTACCTTAGAACTTGCTCAGGCACCGTAGAAATAAATGGAAGGAAGGCAGAAGGCTTGCAGCTCAAGTCACTGGATGTTAAAGTTGTCATCTGTCTCCCTCCACTCTTAGAGTGCAATGACATTTTGAATAACTGCACTGAGATCCCAACGCCAAGCGCTGTGCGGCATCAGCCACATCTTCACCACATTGCCAAGCACATCTCAGAACTGGACCCAGAAGCAGAAATACTCCTGCTACTAGGAAGAGATGTTCTCCAGGTGCACAAAGTCAGGCAGCAGGTCAATGGACTACACGACGGCCCCTTTGCCCATGCCTGGATCTGGGCTGGGTGGTGATAGGAGAGGTGTGCCTTGGCAATGTACACAAACCGACAGTTGACACACTCAAGACCAATGTGCTAGAGAGTGGTCGCCATTCAATTTTTCAACCCTGCACAAGCTTCATGTGTATCAAGGAAGCACGACAAGGCTTCAACAAGTGTAGTAAAGTAATGGACAAGACACTGGGACAGTCAGTCCTCGCTCAAACTGGGCATGATAATAAACTTGCTCCATCAGCACAAGACGTCATCTTCTTAAAAATAATGAACACCAAGGTCTTCAGAGATGAAGCAAATAACTGGGTCGCCCCACTGCCTTTCAGAGAACCACGCCAGTGCTTGCCAAACAACAAAGAGCAGCAAGTCAAGAGGTTCACATCTTTGCAAAAAGCCCTGAATAGGAAATCTGAGATGCAGCAACAATATGTAGCACTCATGGAGAAGATCTTCACTAATGGACATGTTGAAGTATCACCGCCACTGAGAGAAGGTGAGGAGTGCTGGTACCTCCCAACGTTTGGGATTTACCACCCACAAAAGACCAATCAGATCAGGGTAGTCTTTGACTCCAGTCCTCAGTGCGCTGGTATCTTCCTTAATGACGTACTCCTCACAGGCCGAGTCTCAACAATACCCTTCTCAGGGTCCTGCTGGGCTTCCGGAAGGAGAAGGTCACAATCCTAGCGGACATGCATCAGATGTTCCATTGCTTCTTAGTACAGGAAGACCATCGCAATTTCCTCCATTTCTTATGGCACAAGGACAATGACATCAACAAGGAAGTCATTGAGTACCGGATGAAAGTCCATGTTTTCGACAATAGTCCATCACCTGCCGTGGCCATCTTTGGGCTGCGAAGAGCCATCAGAGAGGGTGCACAGGAGCACGGCGATGACAACGTTAAGTTTGTAGAAAGGCACTTCTAAGTCGATGACGGCTTGATATCGCTACAGAAAGAAGACGAAGCAATCGATCTGCTCCGACGTACACAATCCTCACTCGCTGAGTCAAACCTCCACTTGCAGAAGTTCACATCAAACTGTCAGGCAGTAATGGAGGCCTTTTCACACGATGACTGTGCTCCGGCAATCAAAGACCTAGATCTAGATGGAAATACCATACCCACACAAAGGAGTTTGGGCCTCCTTTGGGAGATTACAACTGACACATTCACGTTCTCTGTGCTGACCGTGATTAAGCCATTCACCCGCCATGGAGTTCTCTCCCCTATCAACAGTGTTTTTGATCCCTTGACCATCCTTCCAGACTACTTTCAAGTAAGTCTCAGCACCGATGGCCTTGGTTGACGCATCCGAAAAAAACACACAATTCGCAGTGTCGCAGTGAGGTCGCAGTGTACCTACGTCGGATATGAAGATGTACTGGCACCAGTTACTACCCAGGGAAGAGTCCTTCTCAGGGAACTTACCTCTAAGCTCTCCAACTAGGATACTCCCCTAACAGAAGACAAGCTAAACAGATGGGAGGCTTGGCGAGATTCACTTCAAGATCTAAAACATCTTCATATCCGACGTAGGTACACTGCGACCTC
Source organism: Hypanus sabinus (assembly GCF_030144855.1). Taxonomy (NCBI): domain Eukaryota; kingdom Metazoa; phylum Chordata; class Chondrichthyes; order Myliobatiformes; family Dasyatidae; genus Hypanus; species Hypanus sabinus. The sequence continues at coordinate 55,971,905 of NC_082720.1, read as the reverse complement.
ACTGCGACACTGCGAATTGTGTGTTTTTTTCGGATGCGTCAACCAAGGCCATCGGTGCTGAGACTTACTTGAAAGTAGTCTGGAAGGATGGTCAAGTTGAATTAGGATTTGTAACTGGTAAGGCGAAGCTCGCTCCTCAGTCCGAGCCAACAGTTCTAAGGCTTGAACTGTGCGCAGCTGTCCTGACTGTGGAAATGGCGAATCTTAACCAGGATGAGCTAGACCTAGAGCTGGATTACACCAAGTTCTACACAGATAGCAAAGTAGTGCTTGTTTATATTTATAATGAATTAAAACGTTTCTACGTGTACGTTCATAACTGAGTTCAACGTATCCGCCTGTCATCAAAGCCCGAACAATGGCGTTATGTACGTACCGAGGATAACCCTGCAGACCATGCATCAAGATCCTTACCTGCATTCCGTCTGGCACAGACATCCTGGTTCACCGGACCCACCCCCCCCCCCCTTCCTGTATCAGCCACCAACAGAAAAAACTCAAATGAGCGAGACATTTGAGCTGATCGAACCCGAAAGAGACTCGGAAATTCGGCGGCAAATACAAACAGGAGTCACCTACCTGGAAGAATCAATACGTACCACCGAACACTTTCAGCGGTTCTCCACCTTGAATTCCTTAGTGAGAGGACTTGCGTTCCTCATTCACATGGCCAGATCCCACAAACGCTCATCCGGAAATAGTAAATGCAAGGGATGGCACAAATGTAACTTAACTCGCACTGCGGACGAATTGGCCCAGGCAAAGGACGCCATCCTTAAAGCAACTCAAAGAGCAGCCTTTACAAGGGAGTTTTCGGCCCTCCAAGCTAATAAACCAATACCAAAGGACAGCCCTTTGAGGAAACTTAACCCGATCCAGAAGAACGATCTCACTTGCATTGGAGGCCGGTTAATACACTCTCGCCTTTCAGCTGCAGAAGAGCCCAGTAATCCTGCCCAAAGACAACCACGTGTCCTTACTGCTCATACGCCATCACCATGAACAGGTAAGGCATCAGGGCCGTCACCTGACGGAAGGAGCAATCAGGGCAGCGGGACAGTGGATCTTGGGAGGCAAAACACTGATCAATTCAGTACTCCACAAATGTGTAACCTGCAGGAAACTGCGAGGGAAGATGGAAGCTCAACGTATGGCGGACCTCCCACCAGAATGCCTTGAAGCCTGCCCTCCTTTACATATGTGGAGCTCAGTGTATTTGGTCCCTGGACTATCACCACTAGACACACTGGAGGAGGACAAGCAGAGAGCAAATGGTGGGCCATCATGTTCAGCTGCATGAGTTCAAGAGCGTTACACATTGAGGTCATCTAATCTTTGGATACATCCAGCTGCATTAACGCTCTCAGGCACTTCTTTCCACTAAGAGGCCCTGCAAAACAGTTAAGGTCTGATTGCGACACAAACTTTGTTGGTGCGTCCAAGGAGCTCGGGATGGACAAAACGGTGCAAAGGTACCTCAGTGAGCAGGGATGCAACTGGGATTTCAACACACCACACGTCTCTCACATGGGAGGCGCATGGGAGCAGATCATTGGTATCGCCAGAAGAATTCTTGATTTAGTGTTTCTTCAGCAATGCACCCGACTGACCCATGAGGTACTGTGCACACTAATGGCAGAGGTCACAGCCATTATAAATGCACGACCACTCCTACCTGTTTCTTCCGATCCGGAAAACCCCTTCATACTCTCGCCATTAATCCTCCTTACGCAGAAGACAGGAGCTCCCCCTCCACCTGGGGACTTCTCAGATAAGGATTTGTACACAAAGCAATGGAGACAGGTTCAGGCTCTCGCAAATCAGTTCTGGTCCCGTTGGAGACATGAATATCTACCTTTGTTGCAACACAGACAAAAGTGGACAGAACCTCGCAGGCATCTTCAAGTTGGAGATTTAGTCCTGCTCAGGGACATGCAATTCACATGCAACTGCTGGCCAAAGGCCAGAATCATTGCCACATTCCCTGGGAGGGATGGACATGTCAGGAAGGTTGAGTTGAAAACTTCTGACTAAGGTGTTGTGAAAATTTACCAAAGGACAGTTGCCGAAGTCATTCTACTTCTACCTAAGGACTGATTTAGAGACTGAAGTTTTGTATTATGTTCATAGTGACCTTACGAAGGTCAGGTGGGGAGTGTGTTGCCCTTAAAGCATTTGTTTAGCTTTATTACATTTTCGCTTTAGTAATTCGTTTGCAATTATTTTGTTGTTAAAGTTAAGGCTGTTGAAAGTAAACTCGTTGTCTTTGATGTATCGCGGCATGCGATGACATCACACCCGGTTTCACTACATCTTGTGGGAAAATACCGGTTTGGAGAAACGGGAAGGAGGGGGCTTGTGTGGGTAGGGTCAGCGCGAGAAAAGTTTATTTCTACGCACTAAGAAACATCATAGAAGTTACGCCATACGTTCATAAGATAATCGATATGTTGAAGTAAAAATATTAATGCTGATTCTGTTAAAAGTAATGACGGTTGATAAAGTTATTTTCTTGTCCTATTGAAAATGTTACCAGATAGTTTGTGTTGAAGTATTTAAAGCAGTTGATGGCATAGGTAAATTCTGACTGTATGTTGTATTTTAATGTAATATAGTTTGTTGTAGTTTTATTTTTCCAAGTATTTATGATGTAAATGTGATGCCAAGAAGTAAACAAATACTGTATATATTTTGTATTGTTTTACCAACAGTTTTCACCATACATTAATGTGGAAGAGTGAACAGTAAATGGTTAACCTTACTGGGATCGAGCTTCATTGACTCCGATTTATACATGGTGTTTAGTTCAGAGTTTTTACACCTGTGCAAGAACACCACAGAACCCATTCTGTAGAATCGTTAGATTTACATAAACTCGTATGTTTAAGAGGCAGCAGAATATGTTTGTGGACAGCAGCCTAAAATGATGAAGTAGACCATTAGGAAGGCTCAAATGTGACCACAGACTTTTGAAAGCGGAAGGTTGGAAGAAAAATAACAGCACCACAATCTAACAGCTTCTGTTCCGTTCCTTTCCAGTCCTGATGAAAGATCTCGGCATGAAACATCGACTGTATATTCCATTGCAAAGATGCTGCTTGACCTGCTCAGTTCCTCCAACATTTTCTGTCATTTGCTCTGGATTTCCAGCATCTGCAGAATTTGTTGTGTTTATATCTAACTGTTCATTTAGGTAAATGACAGAAATGTCAAGTAAGAATTAGTTGTTCGCTAGCAGAATGATAATTCAGATAATTATGGTCTGAATTGATGAAAAATTTTGAAATTTATTTCAATGCAGTTTTTCATTTGTGGGCAGGCTACAACAGGTATTGGCTATAAAATATGGCTTGCTGTTATCAAGTAAGTGATTGCTAGTTAATATTTTTAACATCAAATCACCAATCAAATCAACTATGATGAAGTACTAACTCTGTTTATCTTTCCAAAGAATTGCTTGACACTGGGTATTTCCAAAATTTTCTGTTTAATCTTTCGCTCTATTAACTTCCAATTTACAGAATCTATAGGTTTTGCTAATTGAAGACTCTTACTCTGTTTTAACTTTCAATTACTTGGATTTCAACACATACCAAAAAAAATAGGATACTAGATTATGGAGATGACTATAACATGGTTTTACTAGAATGCTTCACAACTGCAGACAAATAGAATATGTGTATTTCGACACCAATTCCTCGTATCATTAATGTACAAGGTGAGGCAAAAAGGCTAAAAGTGACATCTTTATCTTATTCTTCTTCTGAACTGTGTTTGATTGCAGGTTGTAGCTTCCCTTTTACAAATGCATTTTTGGACAGACAGAATGATCTCCGCCTTTTGGGATTTCTTGGAGGATTCAGCGTGGATGAGATTCTGTATCGATTCCCAATAGCAGAACACAAAGCAGTAGTCAACCTCATAACTTCCCACCTACAAAAGTGTCGAGCAAGATAAAAAAAACTTTGAGGATGAGACCAGAATACGAATTGGTATGCCATGCCGTATGCATGTGTTTGACCTATCTCTCTCAACTTCTGCCCTCTGGCGGAAGGTGCCGGTCCCCACACTGCCGAGTTCTGGAGCAGCTGTTGCCCTACAACCATCAGCTTCTGGACAGGCTTGTTTCATGGCTGAACGCGTTTCGCAGTTGTGGACTTTCGAGAACAAAACAGTTCACATTCCTTGTTTTTGTTTTGTTTACTTTTTATTCGTTCCATGATTCAATCGGACGTTTCAACACTGAACTGATTCTCCAGATGTGGCCTGCATTGAGGCAGAAGGAAGTGGAGCTAAACACTTTTGTAGTACTCAACTCAGAGTCAGTTGCATTAATGCAAAATCCAATCAGTACAGGAGGTGCCTAATCAAGCGGGCAATAAGTATATATCTCCTGCCAGGAGGGAGCATAACAGTCTGCCATGTTTAAATGAATACACTGCAGAGCTTAAAAAGTGTTTATTGATATTATGGTAAAGCGGGCAACAACATCTTCCAATGTTTCAATATAAAATAAGCTCCTTTGGGTATTAATAACTATTCAAGGCCCTTTTGCTTAATTATAACTTAGTTCTGGGTAAGTGCTGGCATGAACATAGGACCTTCAATCACAAATACCGAACAAACAATTGTCCAAGGTTTGCTGATCTGAATTTAGGTGTCAATCTGAACTTCCATGGAAAGCGCAATGAGATGTGAATGTAAACTATGATCTTTATTTGTCACATGTACATCAAAATGTAGAGTGAAATGCATCATTTCCATCAACTATCAATATAGCTTGGTGACATAATGCAACTGTAGCCCATCTTCCTATGGCCGGCCAGAGTGATGAGGCGATGGGTATCTCCCAGGTAGGCAGCTCACCTTTTAAGCACTCCAAGACGAGGTGATGATAACCGAAACTAAACACCACAGGCAACAGGGTAATAGCTCGGAGCAACTGGTCGAGGCTAGTTGGTGTAGCATGTGGGTGTAACAGCCTGCCTAATGTGAACTTAATATATTGCTTTTATTTGTCTTATGTGTATCAAAACTGAGTACAATGCATCGTTTACATCAATGACCACTACAGAGGATGTGTTGGGGCCAGCCCAGCAAATGATGCATTCACTTGTGGAAAATAGAGCTAAACTTTATGATAGTTCCTCCCAAGGTATCCAAGAAATCAATTGGGTGAACCTTCTTTGGACTACTTCTTCACCTATGGAGACCAAACCTGCAAAGGTTGTTTAGTTTAACACAAATGAAATGCGTAATTTGTGTTGTCAAATCAGCGAGGGTTCTGCGTATCCCGTAAGTGTCGCTACACTTTCAGCTCGCTCTCTCTCTCTCCCCAGATCCCGATGGCTCTACGTGCACAGGAGATGCTATTGGATTCTGGAGCAGCATACAACATTCTGGTCCGGATCCTCTGTGGACAACGTGGACTCCCAGCTGAGCCTAACTCTCAACTCATCTGTATCTTGGCCATTGGCGGACGTTTCTTGTAGTCTGGGATAGTCAAAGCTCCCACCGGGCCTGTGCACGTGAACATCATTCTCTACCCAATTTCTTCTAATCTACTCACTCAATACTCCCCTCATCTTGGATTACCATAGCTCTCTTCTCACTATCCTATCTGAAACCTCCAGACTATTTGTAGTAGAGGTATGAGGTCGGGGCCATCCTCCCCCTACGAGGGCCATATGGGAAGATACACCCTTTCTCATGCGCGTTCAGCTCCACACAGAGCCGTTACGGAGGAGGGAAAGTGAGCTGTTTAGTAATAAAATCAGGCTTGGAGGAATGGAGAAATTGGTTGATGGGAAAAAACTGAGCCCTTCCTGGTCTGAAATAACCACCAGAATCTCATATCCATACAATAGATCGCCAATTGAACTCACGTCAGGCTTGCTGGGCCCTCGACTTCGAGCAATTGAACTTCCCCTTCTCCTTTGCAGCTCCATGAAGGCTGACATGCTGTCTCGGCAGTTCAATCCAGCTGGAACCTAAATCGAAGCTCACCCCATCATTATATCCTGGCAGATCCTTGACCCCATCAGCCAGGATGTTGAGGATCAGATTCGCTCAGCACTACAGTACGAGCCTGCTCCGGCCAATGGCCGTGCGCTCTAATACACTCTAGTGGGTCCCTTCCTTGCCCCTCTGCGGTTATCCAGGCACACAACGGACTCTTTTTTGTTTGCGATGCCAGTTCTAGTGGCCCATGATGATTGTAGGTGTACGTCAGTTCATCGTTGCTTGCCCTACTGTGGCCCCTACTGATTCCTCAATGCCCACGGTCCCACGTCACTATATGTTGTCACTTTCCAATTAGGCTACTCTCATCATAATAGTGGTGGGCCGATTCTCCAAGGTGACCAACCACATTGCCCTCCATAAATTTCCATCAGCCACTGAGACGGTGGAACTGGTTCTACAACATGTAGGTCGCCTCCACAGTTTCCGTCAGTATATGTTGTTGGACTGGGGCCCACAATTTGTCTCCCGCTTCTGGCGAGTTTTCTGCTTCCTACTCTGCAGCTCAGCAAGTTTGTCCTCTGGCTGTCATCCGTAGACTCTCAATCACAGACAACCAATCAGTAAGTAAAGAAGTTTCTGTGGTGTTTCATGGCTCTCTAACTCTTCCACATGGAAGTAGTATCTGCTCTGGGCTGAGCTGTCCCACAACCTTCACATCTCCTCTGCCACAGGTAAGTCACCTTTACTCCTGTTTCATGGCCAACAAACCTTGTTGTTTTCCATGGAGGACCCAACAGTGGGGGTCCCGTCTGCCGTGGTACACCACATACAGAAAACATGGATGAGAGCACAGAGGACAATCCTGGCTGCTAACCATGCCTATTATCACCAAGTCAACTACCAGCAATGCCCAGCCAGACTATTCCAGCCTGGGAACCGTATCTGGCTGTAGAGTTGCAATCTGCCGCTAAACACAGACTCCTGGAAGCTCTCGCCCAGGTTCATTAGTCACTTTAAGATTACCCATCGTATCAGTCCAGTCACTTAACCTTCTCCAGCTGCCATGGTCCATCAGGATTACAGAGATGGAGAGACATTGCTTCACAAATGTGTGGAGAATCCGGATATTTTCTACGCAGCATGGTTTTGCAGGCCCCATCACTTAGAATATTAAAGGCAGATCAATAAATGTAAGCAAATCAAAGGAAATGATGTAGGCGAGACTGGTCATAGAAGGAACTCAACCAAGTGTTCAACTGACATACAGTCATATAGCATTACAGTATAGAAAATGGCCCTTCGGTACATCCAGTCTGTGCAGAAGCACGAGTCTGCCTTGTCCCACCAACCTGCACCAGACCGTCGCACTCCATACTCTACCAATCCTTGTACTTACACAAACTTCCCTTAAATATTGAAATTGAACACACATCCACCACTTCTGCTGGCAACTTGCTCCAAACTCTGTCCACACTCATTTTCCCCTTAAAATGTTACCTTTCATGCTTATCCTATAACCTCTAGTTCTAATCTCACCCAGCCTCAGTGGAAATAGCCTGTTTGCATTAACCCTAATCGAAACCCCTAATAATTCTGTACACCTGTAAGTTATTGTTATACTTGTAATGAATGTGATGTGATCTGAGCTGGAAGTATTGCATTTTTAAAAGCCAGAGCCAAAAAGCCACTCTGGAAATTATAAACACAAGAAGTTCTGTAGGTGCTGGAAATACAGAGCAACACACAGAAAATGTTGTAGGAACTCAGCAGGTCAGGCAACAACAATGGAGGGAAATAAACAGTCGACCTTTCATGCCAAGACCCTTCATCAGAATCTTTGGAAATTATGTTTGGTGTGAAGTTACAGTACTTTTCCTGCCATGGGACATTCGAGAATAATTCAAATGATTGTGCAGTCGGGCAACCTATTTATACTGATATTGACTGAGAAAAGAATATTCTCCACAGGCAACAGGAAACCTACATTTTCTCTCCCAAGAACCTAAGGCAGACGGTCAGTTTCAAATCTTTCATAATGCATGATGCATTTAATAATGTATTATTATTATTATTAATGATTTCTTTTAATCAAACTATAGAGACCAGTATTGAATTGGAGGAAATTTCAGCAGTAAAAAACATGTTGACTATGTTCTATTGTTGATAAGTACCCAAATACTACCTCGCAAAGTATAATTGTAAAGGGGGTTTCTTTTTTTTCTTTGTTACTGTTGGGAAAGGGTTTCCTTTTGTTAACTACAAATGTAACACTTACCCACAGGCTGGTATATGTCTAGGGGAAAAAGGAGATCCAGCCACTCTCCAACCCACCCGTACACACAGGTGCTGTGAGAATTGAGTTAATACCTCGCACCCGCCAACAGTATCAAACCCACAACAAATACCGTTATGACATACACTTTATGGGGTTTACTAAAATTAGAAATAGTAGGCAATACAATATATATATATATATACAAGGAAAAAACAAAAGGCGCCAACTTATCAAAGTTCAGTCTGTTTAGTGCACTCGTAGGAGCTCAATCAACGAACCAATCGACCCATCCGGCCGTCGCACCTGGGACCACCCCAGTGGTCTTACGAGCAGTCCAGCACATGTCCACCTTCCTCGGCGTCTTCCTCGGCCTCCCCCAAAAAACCTGCGAAAACCCCTCCCCCAAGTTCCCAGCATCACAAGACACAATGACATTCCCCATTGATTAACAAGTGAATACAATTACCATATCAGCCATTCTAAAGTGAAACAACGGCGAGAGAAACACTTATCCGACAAAGAAACATTCCTACTTGTAACAAACCAAAGAGTAACATACCCAGGACATTGTACATTCTCTCCCCACCAGCAAATGTCATGCCCTCATGGCATTACTGGAGGTCCCCAAAGCTTCTTGCAACACACAAAACCCAACCCAGGTGCAGAAAGCAGTGACATAACTACCCAGAGCAGTAGAAATCACACTTGGTTCTCCCGGTACCACATATGTCAACTGCTCCGGGGGGCGCCTAATCCTCAGAGATCTCCATACCCCTTCTGCCCCACTGGGCTCCCTCGTCACCTGCGAACCCACTGACTCGGACACCCCAGGTCTACCCGCACCCCCTTCCTCACAGGGGTCCTCCCTCACCCGAGATCTCTCCGGCTCACGCTTGGGTTCCACCCTCTCTCCCACCAATGTAGACTGCCTCTCCATCTGACCCTCAAGACCTTCCCTCCTCTCACCCAATTCAGTATGGGAAGGGCCAGGAGCCTCCTCTCCTGGTACTGGAGCACCAGCGAATGGGAACAGGACCCACTCATCTGAGTCGTCCTCCTCTGAATCGGTAGCCATTCCCGGGTGAGGGACCCGTCCCCGCTCTTCAGCAGCGGGCTCTTCCCATTCTCCGCGCCCTCGCAGAGTCCTTGTACTGGGCGTAACCTCCCACTCGGGCTCCTTATCCACCTGCACCGCTTGACCCAGTGGCTTCAGGTGATTCCTATGGAGTACCTTGATAGGCCCTTTTCCATCCTCGGGTTTCACCCGGTAAACTGGCAGGTTGGGCATCTGGCTCTCTATTACATAGGGGCTGGCCACCCATCAATCTGCCAACTTGTGCTTACCAGGGAGTCCCAAATTCCGTAAAAGGACCCGGTCGCCCGGTAATAATTGTACAAACTTCACCTTTCGATCATACCGCATCTTATTCCTTTATCTGCCCCCCTAGGCAAAAAGGGATACCCTAAAAACTTCCCACCAATCTCCTGCCACAGATATAATAAGCCCCCCAGCTGCGGCATTTGACTTCCAGTCAAACCACACGCATTTTCCCACACTTTCCCAGAACTGGCAGCGGTCACTTCGAGGTAATTGCGCCTGACAGTTCTGACAAAGTCACCAGCCCGCCTACACAAACTTTCAACCCGTCCCTGTCGCTTTTCCTCAGCCAAGCACTGCCACTCACCCAACAACTGAGAGGTCCGCTCCGCCCACGCCTCCGCCCCTTTAGGGCTGGATATTATTCCAATAACTGGGCGGAGCCCACCACTGCTGAAACATCACAACCTGTCACTCCTCACTCTCCAAACAGCTCAGGACCCTCCGAGTGGTCAACCAAGCACATCTAGCTTCATCTCCCCCCCTCCTCGGAGAATCTCCCGGCCTTGGACCCCCCTTTGGGGTCCGATCCTCGCCCAGCTTAGAGCATTGCGTCCTCTCTCTCAACCCCCTCGCACCGATCTGCCCAAAAGCCCGTCAACAAAAGCTTACAGACTCAGAAGAAAGAACATTAATCCCCATTTGGTTTACAAAGGAATACCATTCTCGTTATCAGTAAATTAGCATTCCTGCTAGTTAACAAAAGGAAACCCTTTCCCGACAGTAACAAAGAAAAAAAAGAAACCCCCTTTACATTGTGGGGGCTCGTCCGGGATCACAATATGACCAGAATATGGCCCTGAGGGCCAGAGAGGTGATGGCCTGTCTGAGTGGTGTGAAGTGGTTTAAGGTGCTGGATCTGAGGAGTGGATGTTGCCAGATCCCGATGAGTGGGGCCAACAAGGAGAAGACGGCCGTTATAAATTCCCTATGAGTCTTCGGGTCCGAAAAGATGCCACAGGGCATATCTGGAGCCCTTGCAACCTTCCTGCGGGGCAGGCGGAAGACCATAGGGGATGTGGAGACGTTTGGAGTTTTGGTGTATGTGGATGATCTCTTGGTATTTGGATTTGCCTCAGGAGAATATGAAGTGAGGTCGTTGCAGGAGCAGCTGAGAACTACCGAGTTAAAGTGTTTTCGGGACACGTGCCAGGGCTGGCGAAGGTCGCAGCTCGTGAGAGACTGTCTCTACGGAATCAAGTTTGAAATGAAGATGGAGAGACTGGAGAAAGTGATCTGGAACCATTCGGAAGACTTACAAGTTGGAGAGAATGAAGAAAGTTGTCTGACTGACGATAATAGCAAACTGAGAACCTGGAGAGGGGAGTTTGCAGAGGTGAAGAAATTACAGACGAATCTCAGAAGAGAGAAGCGGAAGCTTGAAGGGAACCTGAAGATGACCATCGACAGTTCAAATGAAGTGCAAAACCTGAAAGTTGATCTGGAAGAAGTCATGAGGAAGAAAAAGCTGGAGAGAAGTGCAGTGAATACTGAACAGGAGGCTGAAGAGACTGCGGGAGCAGTGCAGGCCACGTGTTTCCACTTGGAGAAGATCAAACAGCAGCTACCGATCACAGGAATGAGGAAGAATACAGATTCGATGGATGATGTGCTGGATGTGTGGTACATGCTGCCTTTTGCTGACTTTCCCTCGATTGAGGAAGAGACCTTTGGCCCTTCTCCCATTGAGTCAGGTGTAGCGGGGAGGGTTAGCTGTGTACAGTATGGGGCATGAGTGAGAGGTTGAGAGAGGAGTTGGTAGTGGGCCCAAGATATCCCCAGTTGTGTCCGAGCCTGAAGGGTTTAGGTGAGGGGGTACGGAGGCCTCAGAAGGGTTAGGGAACTCCCAGATAGTTGGCCTAAGTAGCGCCTGAGGAACAGGGCATGAGGGTTACTGTGTGGGGAGGAGATGTCACTGTTTGTGCTTGGGTTACGGTGTGTTGGCAAGAAAGGTGGCGAGTTATTTAGTAGTCATGAGGACATGACTTTTATTTGGTGGAGTGAGAGTGTAAAGGGGGTTTCTTTTTTTTCTTTGTTACTGTTGGGAAAGGGTTTCCTTTTGTTAACTAGCAGGAATGCTAATTTACTGATAACGAGAATGGTATTCCTTTGTAAACCAAATGGAGATTAATGTTCTTTCTTCTGAGTCTGTAAGCTTTTGTTGACAGGCTTTTGGGCAGATCGGCGCGAGGGGGTCGAGAGAGAGGACGCAATGCTATAAGCTGGGCGAGGATCGGACCCCAAAGGGGGGTCCGAGGCCTGGAGATTCTCTGAGGAGGGGGGGGGATGAAGCTAGATGTGCTTGGTTGACCACTCGGAGGGTCCTGAGCTGTTTGGAGAGTCGAGGAGTTCGGAGGGTCCTGAGCTGCGAGTCGAGGAGTTCGGAGAGGATCGAATGCTGGCCAGAAGACTTCAGAAATTGAGCTCCAATGGTTGTGCACAAAGTGGTTTGGACTTTGATAAGTTTGGCGCCTTTTCTTTAATTTTCTCTTCATATATACTGTATCATTATTAATCACTTAGTTATAGTAACCTTTATAAATTGTACTCATTTAATCGCATATGGTGTACTGTCTGTTTTTGGGCGAGGCGGGGACATCACACAGCATCCACACCAGCTGATTACCCAGTTTGGCGGGGCTGAAGGCTGCTCCCCCTAGATGGAATGAGCTGAGCCAGACTGAGGCGACCCAAGGGGTTACATCATTATCATCAACCATAGATGAACGTAGCCAAATGAAACAGAGTTCCTCCACAACCATGGTGCAAAATACATCATCAACAATAGAGTGCATAGCACATATAGCACATATGGTAGTGGTAGCAGAAATCATACAGTCGCAAAAATAATAATATAGTCCAAGTCCATGAGTTGCATAGTCTGTAGATTGAAGGAACATAGGATGTTGTTCTGGTCTAGCTTGTTCTTCCAGCACGCGAACACTGGAAGGCAACGCTGAGTGAACACTGGAGAATGGTACTGATGGGAGTGGCCTATCGCCAACCCAATCTCAATGTTCCCACTGAGACCTCTGCTCTCTCCCATATTTGGGGGATGAAACAGATGACCCCTCTGCATGAGGGGTTCTAGCCCATGCCGCAACTGAGGCAACGCAGGTACTCCACCACTGGTACCATCAATGAACCAGTGAGCTGGACTGGCAGTACTCTACATAATTAATGTCCAACAGGGTCTTACAATTGCAAGAAAATATCCATTATAATCACTGGTACCATGCACCCACTCAGCACAGCAATGATATACAACAAGTTTAGGGGACAGCACAAAGACAATACATAATAAGTACAGCTCCATGGCTATTGAGAAGCTTGCTGAATGGGTAGACCTGCAAAATTTGGTCTAACTGCAGTATCCTGTAATTGTAAAAAGGATGTAAAGGATGAACAATTATATCTTTGGTTGGACACAGAGTTACTGCTGTGTCTAAGCATGCTGTCATCTTACCAATCACCTTAGCTCTTATTTCCTATTTAAAGAGCATTTCACAGAATATGGGAATGTTTACATCTTGGAGAGAAAGCATCTAACCTAGTAAATCCATACACGCATTTTGCAAGCGGACTGTATCTGGTGCCACTATCCGATCCTCTCACCATAGACTTGCAAATTCTTTCCTTAGAGACAATTAGCCACCCCAGCCAAGTTCCAAATTAATCATGACTATCATAACTCTTCATGGAAACATGGCTCACTTTCATCCCCGGATTCTGGTTTCAACCAAAGCCTTATAAATTATTAATTTCCCCAATAACTGATTTGTCTTCAGTGAACCTTCTTCTAAGCTGTAATATGTGATGCAGATGGTTCTTTAAGACATTTTTAAATCCAATTTCCTTCAAAAACTTCTCCTAATTTTTTTCCAATTTAGGTTGAGTCAATTTCTTTGTATTTGCCTTTCACTGAATTTTGTACACAATTTAAGCCTTAAATTATTTCTATAAATTAATTTAAGTCTTAAAAATGATCAGAAGTTCAATTCGAATTTGACAATCTTGAATGCATAATTATGTTCTGCGACATAATTATGCATGAAAGATGGTCCTATTTAAAATGGGGTAATATACAAAATTAAATAACTCTTGATGAGGAGTTGCAGAAGTTAAACGGAACAGTGCAGTAAAGGCCCTTCAGCCCAAGATGTTGTGGAAATTTTTAACCTACTCCAGGATCAAGCAAACTCAGTCCTCCATTTTTTGTCCATGTTCCTGTCCTAGAATCTCCTTAAAAATCCCCAATGTATCTGCATCTACCACCACCCCAGCAGCGTGCTCCATGCACCCATCGCTGTGTAAAAAACTACCTTTGATATCCCACCTGCTCTTTCTTCTAATCACTTTAAAATTTTGCCCTGTTTTACAGCTCTGAGAGCAATGGATTGCCATCCATGAACTGAAACAGCATTTCCGAGACACCAATGCTTACAGCAAAATGGAACTCTGGTAGATACATATTGGATATATTCTAGAAGCTCTCCACTGGTCGCAGTCTAACATGAATATGCATCTTAGTTGCCTGTGTATACAAAGGCCAATATACATCCCAGGGCAGTACGATATGGAGAGTGAGCTGTTGCCCAGGCAGCAAGCTTTGTCATTCCATACAGCTGATGAATTCAAAGGAACGGCAGAGAGGGATTAGTTTGGCACCTGTGGTGTTGCAGGAGTTGATAATCAGCTTAACACAGGACTCCTGAAGGACTCTAGCTCCAGATCTTTCCTCAGGATTTACTCATGAAACTTTCCCCCATGAGTGGATATAACTTCTTGATGGCAAAGGTTTGAGATCAGAGTTTTTCTTCCCCTTGGTGAGTTGTCAACCATAATCCATCTGCCTGAATCAACTGGCTTTAATGGCACCATTTCAGGATGCATATTGTATACATTTCTCTGACATTAAATTGGATGTTCGAACCTTTAAATCTTTATCAGTAGAAACAGTTCCACTGGGCTTAATAGCTAAGCCACACATGAAGGCCTGGAGTTGGACTTGGTTGTTAGAGGCTAATTGAGATGCTGCATTGGGAGCATTTAATCGGTCGTGGGAGCTTATCCCAACTACCTCTCCTGGCTTTGACAACCTAAGGAACTTCTAAAGATCCTCACCATGACCTCCTAGCTTTTATACTCAATGCCCAGTTATATGAAGACTAGAGTACCAAAAGCACAGATGGGGCTCGTCAGCCAAAGATATATGCATTACACCTGAAACAAAATGCATCACACGTACAAAAGAACATTGGCTGCATTTGAATCATGCTGATTGCCGAAGAGAAATCTTAAGCAATAGAAGTAATTAAACATAAAGCAGGTTTGTGACGGAAAAGTTTGCCTTTACATTTTCCCTATTAATGTAGTTTCTGGTTCTAAAATTCTACTCCATCTAACTTCTAATGAAATACATAGAATAGATTCCATCAAGCACTTATTTGTAACCTGAGATCATTAACATATTTTATGAAAACTAACAAATCTATTACAAGTCTGTAATTGATTGCTTGGTGGTGCAGCTCATTAGGCTGGAAGGGCCTATTCCATGCTGTATCTCAATAAATAAACCAACATTAGAACTCTTATTCTTTGATAAATTTTAACAAATTCCAACATTAACAAAAAATTCAGTTTGTAAAGCTAAATCCATCCTCAATGCAATAAGTATTCTGCATGTTGAAGTACTAGGCTGGTTCATTAATTCTGTAGCCATTTTCTATTCTTCTCAATATATAGATACTTTTCTTAATAAACTATTTGAGTACATGGGTAGTCAAAACTGAGCAAAACATCGCCAGCGTCACCCTACCTGCCGTCAAGGCTACTGATATACATGAAGGGTCAGTAACACAATGGAGGATCCCACCTATGCTGTGCATGGGCTGTTTGTCCCACTCCCATCAGGCAGCAGACTAAGTAACATCCACACCAGGACCACCAAACCAAAAACAGTTACTTTCCCGAAGCAGTAAGACTAATCAACACCTCCACACACTAACCTTCCCCCCACCTTCCACTCCATCATTTCCTTTCAGAGTCACCTTATGTACAGACGCTCCTGCACCTAGCATCATTTTATCAACATACAATCAATCTCTGTATATTAGTGATATTATATATTTATATTTATTCAGTTCTTTTTATTATTCTGTTCTTTATCTTATTGTGTGTTTCATGCTGTATTGGATCAAGAGTAATAGTACATTGTTTTGCTTAACCTGTGTACTGAAAATTACATTAAGTAATCTTGAATCCTGTGAGGATAACAGTAATAATTTTGACCTGTAAAAATATGTACTGGAAACCCAGTAATTTCAGGCAGCATCAAAGATGAGAAACAGTTAAGGCTTGACATCAATGACCTTTCATCAAAACTAGAAAAAAAAACAAAGTGTGCTTTAGTTGCAAGGAGGAGGGAGGGCCACAGAGATGAGAAAAGGAACTGTTTGACAGGATGGAATCCAATAGAATGAGCAACACATAATAATCCTGCCTTCAGAAAGAGAATCGCAAAGTTTCATGAATAACAAAAGGTGTGGCTTGGAACATGTAAACAAACAAAATCTAGAATTACCGAATAGGAGAGGTTTAAGAAATATTGCAAGTGTCAAATTTAGGCTGTAAAAAGAATCTTGCTAGAAGATGACTGCCTTTAGGGCTGAAGTTCTATAGTTTCAGATAATCAGCCATCCTAATTTTTAAAGTAATGTTTCCAGTATTTGTTTTACTTCAGACCTCCTTCCTCACCCCCATCCAGCACCCCAGTCATTTCTTCCCCTTTTGGAGCACCTGGAGGAAACTCACCTGGTCATTGGGAAGAACGTAAGCACTGCTTGCAGACAGTGGTGGAAGTTGAACCCATGTTGCTGATGCTGTAATATAGTTACACTATCCACTATGTATTTTTGTACTTTACTGCTGCTATGATATTAGAAATTTCATGTCTTTTAAGCCAGTGAAAATAATTATGATTCCATGTGAACAATTGTGATAATTCACGTTTCTTTTCTTATGTACCCTTGATAATAAGCTGCCTTTCGACTTAATTTTACCTGTCTGCTGCTACTGACATCATTAAATACAAAATACACTGAAGTTACTCATCCAGGTTACTTCAACAATACATTCCAAACCCAAGATCTCTGTCATCGGGAAATACAAGGACAGAGATTAATAGGAATACCGCCATCTGCTGGTTAAACTCTAAATCACAGCATCTAACATGGAATACAGGTACTTCGATTTAAAATCACTATGCAGCAGCATGTAAAAGCACCAGGAATTGGTAGTTCCAGGAAACTCAGAACTGCCCTCTGAAGGGCAATTGGAAAAAGGCAATAAATGCTTGCAAGCAATGGACAGATTTCAAAAATAAGTAAAAGCTAATTTATATTTGATCTTCAGAACAACTCACGACTTTATAACTATTTTTGCTATTTTGTCTGCAGTGCAGCTAACCCAACAATCAATTTTCATAAAAAAACAAGGACAAAGAACTTTTGAGTGAAAGATAAACATTGACTGTATATATGCTCTTCCTCAGTTAATGTAAACAGATCTTCAAAATATCTAGAAACCACACCTCCAATAGTACCAATAATGTATAGCACTTCATGTAGTGTATACTGATTTTATGCTCAAAATTACATTAAAGGTTTAATGTAATTCAATTCAAATCTAATTGTCATTCAACCCTACATGAATACAGCCAAATGAGACAGTGATACTCCAGGACCAAAGTGCAAATCACAGTACCAACAGTCACACACAGCACATAGCAACAAAACACAGATAAGAGAGACAAATACTGCCATACCATAAAGAAGTTTAAACTCGAGCCAAGCAACACTGCAGAAATCTGCAGATGACCACAACAAAGCTTTTCTTCTGCTGAGCGAACACTGAGGGGGTCAGCACCGATTCCAGCCTGGACACCCTGACACAGCGCCCCCCAGTGGATCACACCAGCTCCAACCAAGGCAACACAGCTGCCCCACCACCCACATCTGCATCCGCCAAATAATCAATGAATTGAACACTGTGTACCACATTAACAAAGTTCACAAGGATCTTGTGATCACAAGAAAGGCAACCAAGATGGCCATTCACTATTAGACTATACACCTCCTTTGACTGGACAGCTCCTTCGTTATCTCCACCAGCAAGCAACTCACTGTTTGGTTAAACCTGCAAGTACTTTGAGCTTGGACAGGTACATGGAGCTTATAAAAATAGAGGGTCATGGGTAACAATAGGTAATTTCTCAATTACGTAAATGTTCAGCACAGCATTGTGAGCCCGAAGGCCTATATTGTGCTTTATGTTTTCTGTGTTTCTACTTGAAGCTCTTAATGTATAGCAGGAACTTACAATCATTAAAAACGTTAATATAACAGAAGCACATTTTGTTGACCTCAAAGAAGCCACTGCAACCAAAGGCACCACAACCTTATTGAATTTCTCACTTGCATCCTTTGACCAGAATAACAAGCCATTATCAACTTGTAGCAAAAAAAACTTGAAATTACATCAATTTTATTATGTCCTTATATCAATTTAGTTTGTGAATAAACAAAGCTGGATGATGGTTCAATTCAATGATTGATTTGCTTACAGAGGATTTTCAAAGATAAGAAGTTCTGCGGATGCTGGAACTCCAAAGCAACACACACAAAATGCAGGAGGATATTTACATGTTTCTCTCAATGGTCTGGGACCAGAGTACATCACGGAATTGATTTTATATCACAATCCTGCTCGAGCTCTGAGATCTTCTGTGGGTCTCTTAAATTTAAACAATTTCCCTGAAAATATAATTGACAAGTCAGCTTTTTTCAACAATGCTCCTGACCTGTGGAATTCAATACCTAAAACTATAAGGGAAGCAGAGTCAGATGACAATTTGAAGCACCAGCTCAAAACCTATTTATTTAACTTTGAAATTAACTAACATCTTCTGTCTTTTATTTTCGTCTTTATTTTTATTTTATTTTCCTATTTGCACTTTTATCCCATTGCAAAGCACTTTGAATGACTTGGTATGTATGAAAAGTGCTCCATAAATAAGTTATTATTCTTCTTATAATATGCTGAAGCATCAAGTGCAGCAATCCTGATTTTTTTTAACATTGGAAGGATCAAGCCAGCCAAAAGCTCATGAAAAAAAAAACATACATCTCAATGTTGATAAATGGGAATGTTAATGAGCTTTCTGGCACCACTCCAAAGTAGCATCCCAAAAGTACCTGTCACATTATATTTACCAATCCTTGTTTCACTTAAACAATATAGTAGTAAGAAATTATTTGCTGACATTCTTTGCTCTCACCACCTTCAGAGTTAACCCTGTAAGGTGTGTAACCTTAATTTAAAAGTAGTCTCTTATTAATAGATCTTGTCCAGCATTTCCATCATTTTCTGGTCATCTGTCCTGCCATTTGTCTCCTATTTAGCTGCCTTAATAACTTACTCTGAAATTAACGACTTAACATACTCATGTCTCAGAAACTGAGTAAACAAACCCCAAGCATTTTCAAATTCTTGGGCTCTGCAAAACCACTCACTGCAGAAGTTATAGGAGGCAGAACGATGAAGACCCTAGCTTGTTAAACCAAACTTGTTCATCATTAAGCAACTAAAAGATAATCACATTAAACAGAGCAGATGGGCAGTGAACTGGTCTTTCCTTCCTTCAGCAAGATACGATCCATCAGAGATTAAAATCATTACCCCTTTGGAGTTTACCATCATGGAAGTGATAACAACTAGGAATTACATCTGTGTGCAGGCTCAACAAACTGAGTTTGCTCAGAACCACGTGGCAGCTGCAGACCAACAGGTTTCACAGCAAAATGACGTCATCACAGACCGTTAACTTCAATCACGCCATTCCTGGCTGCACTACCCTATTACGCCAGTAGATGGCAATATTGTCCACATAAACTAGCTGAAAGACATAACTCGATTTGAAATATGTCTCCATCTCTTTACAAAGTAGTAAGGTTTGGATACATTTCCCAGGAGGTTAGTAAGCGGCATTTGCAATCAAACTGAATTACAATTCTTCCCATAGATCTTTTTATGCTTCTTTTGTTGTAACGTTACCAATCCACTTTAAAGCAGTATTCAAATTATGGATTAATTTACTTTAATCTATTTGCTCACAAGATTTTGGGTGACACTGTTAGTGTCCGTGTTTATTTCCCATCTTTAAATGTGCCTAAACCAAGGATACAATTAAGAAATGACCAAATTTCCAGCTTGTTGTCACATAAAGCTGGACTAGATCTTTAGAATTTATTGCCACATCTGTGGAGGCCACGTGTATTTAAGTCGGAGGTTGATAGAGTTCCTGATTAGTCAGTGTGTGAAATGTTGCGGGGAAAATGTGCAAGAATGGGGTTGAAGGGGAAATGGATCACCCACGATGAAAAGGACTAGCAAACTCAATGGACCGAATGGCTGAATTCTGCTATGTTTTATGGTCTTGCATTTCATTCAATAAATGGCATTGGTAATTCAATAAACACAAAAGATTCTGCAGAGTAACACGTACAAAATGCTGGAGGATTCAACAGGTCAGGCAGCATCTATGGAGAGGAATAAACAGACAATATTTCAGACTGAGGTCCTTCGCAGACTATCTGCTGATTTGCTCCAGCATTTCGTGTTGGTATATCAGTGACATCTTCTCCTCGGAAATTAGTTTCATGCATATTGTTATTAAGGCTAAAACTTCATTCCAGATTATTTTCACCATTTGAACTTAAATTCCCCATTTGCTTCATGCATGCTCGAACTAAAACTCTGGATTAATAAAACAGAAATCTAGGTGTTAATACAGTAGTCAAATCATTCTAGATTGCAGATAGTTTAATGTCATTTCCAGCACAGAAGGAGAACAAAATACAACGAGTGATTGATAAGTTTGTGGCCTAAGGTAGGAGTCAATTTAGGAAACCTAGCACATTTATTTTTCAACATAGTCCCCTCCTGCATTTACACACTTAGTCCAGCGACCGTGGAACATACGGATCTTGGACCTCCAGAAAGTGTCCACAGCAGGGGTGATTGATAAGTCTGTGGCCTAAAGTAGATGGAGATGCATGCACATGCAGTTTAACTCTTTGAATGATTATGCAGAAAGTTTGAAGTTAATAAACACAAAGTACACTGCAGATGCTGTGGTCAAATCAACAGGTACAAACAAGCTGGAGGAACTCAGCAGGTCAGGCAGCATCCGTCGAAGCAAGCAGTCAACATTTCAGGCCAAGACCCTTTGTCAGGACCCACCACTCCTGGCATCACTCTTAAAGTTCAGGATTGTTTAAGTAATTTCCAGCAGACAAGTGTAAAGGAGAATGAAATAATTGTTACTCTGGATCCAAAAAACAAACAAGAAAAAAATAGTCTCGGCCCGAAACACTCGTTTCAATGGATGCTGCCCGACCTGCTGAGTTCATCCAGCTTGTTGATAACGTGTTGAAGTTAATAACTCATCAGTTAATAACGTCAGGGGTGATTGATAAGTTTCTGGCCTAAGGTAGAAGGAGATGAGTTATTAACTTCAAACGTTTTGCATAATCACTAAAGAATCGACCTGTATGTGCATGTAACGAGAGCTGTATAACTCATCTCCATCTACCTTAGGCCACAAATGTATCAATCACCCTTCATAATTGTTCCTCTGGATCCAATGCAGCCCAAAAATAAACACAATAATGAAAAAATACAATAAACATAAGTACATAAGATAGCTTCTATACATCGACTGATTGTATGCCTAAAAAGTGTTGTTTGGCACAGGAGTGTCTGTACATAAGGTTACTCAGTTGTTTGGGCTTGTGGAGAGCTTGGTTAGTGGGTGGAGGTGCTCATCAGACCGACTGCTTGAGTAAAGTAACTATTTTCGAGTCTGGTGATGGATGGTGCTTCGCCTCCTCCCTGACGGGAGATGGACAAGCAATCCATGAACAGTTCATGATGTTCCTGGCCCTTCTCCAGCACCTATGTATATGTCCTTCAGAGATACAGTCAGAAAAAGAATAAAATCAGGTGGATGAAGCAGGAGCTCAGGGATCAGGACGCAGAATATCTCAAAGGTGAGGGAAGGCCCCAGCGCACCAACAGGTTTAACACAAAATTCATATCTGTATTCTGAACTTTATTTTTATTTAATTCTTCATTCTGTATAATAGTTATATATTTTTTGATGCATGCTGTGCCCTGGCCCACACACCATAGCAAGTTCCTAATAAACTTGTACACACTCAGTAGCCACTTTATTAGGTACACCTGCTCGTTAGTACAAATATCTAATCAGCCAATCATGTGGCAGCAACTCGATGCATAAAGGCATTCAGTATTCCAGAAACTGCTGATCTCCTGGGATTTTCACACACAGTCTCTGGAGTTTACAGAGAATGGTGCGAGAAACAAAAACATCCAGTGAGTGGCATTGCTGTGGGTGAAAACGCCTTGTTAATGAGACAGGTCAGAGGAGAATGGCCAGTCTGGTTCAAGCTGACAGAAAGATGACAGTAACTCAAATAACCTCACGTTACAACAGTGGTGTGCAGAAGAGCATCTCTGAATGCCCAACACGTTGACCCTTGAAGTGGGAAGGTACACAGGAGACTCCTAGCAACGTGGCCACAGAGTATGCGTGGTGAATAAAGTTGATCCTTGTTCAAGCATATGTGACACTGGCTGCTCCTCCCACTCCAAATCCCCACTTCAGTCCCTCTTCAGTCCCTTAAAATTTTGAACAATACAGCCCAGGAACAGGCTCTTGGGCATACAATCTTCTGTCGAACTTAAATGTCTGAATAAACTAATCCTTTCTGCCTACACAACGTCCATATTCCCCCACTTTCTGTGCATACACAAGCCTCTTAAGTGTCTCTATTATACCCACTTCCACCACCTGGCAGCACTCTTAAAGTTCAGGATTGTTTATGTAATTTCAAGTGCACAAGTGTAAAGGAGAATGAAATAATTGTTACTCTGGATCCCAAAAAAACACACAAGAAAAGCTGCAATAATAAAAGAACAGAATAAATAGATAATCTAAGATGTATACATAGGTTAATATAATTAGGTAACTTGTACACATGGATTGATTGAACGTCTGTAAAATGACACTAGGCACGGGAGTGTCTGTTCATACAGTGACTCTGACAGGAAATGATGTCATGGGGGTGGAGGTGGGCTAGTGGGTATAAGCAGAGCAACACAGCAGGTACGGGCTCATTGGCCCAAGCAATCCATGTGTGCAAGTCCTGCATTGCCCAAGCAGCTTGTCCCAATTTCCTGCATTCATCCCATATCCCTCTACACCCCAACCCTCCATCTACCTGTCCAAGTGCTACTTCAATGATACTATTGTAGTTACTACAGATAGTATCAATAGTAACAGTACTAACCTCTTGTTGCAGCTCATACTATATACTCTCCAGCCTCTGAAAATCTTGCTCCTCAGGTCCCTTTTAAATCTTTTACTTGTAACCCTGAAGTTATACCCGACTCTCCGACCGTGGTGAAACGACTGTTACCATCTATCTTATCTAAGCTTCTCAATTTTAAACATTTCTATAAGGTTACAACTCATTCTCCCTATAATTCAGGCCTTCTAGTTTTGGCAATTTTTCAAGTCTTTTCTGAATGAATCACAATAAATTAATCAGGGAGCTTCAAGACTTATAGATGTGTGGTGGAGTGTATATTGACTGGGTTGCATCACAGCCTGGTATGGAAACACCACTGCCCTTGAACAGAAAATCCGGTAAAAAGTAGTGGATACAGCCCAGTACACTGAAGGTCAAACCCAGCCCAACATTGAGCACATCTGTATGGAAAAGCTGTTGCAGGAAAGAAGCAACAGTCAGCAGGGACCCTCATCACCCAGGTCACATTCTCATCTCACTGCCGACAGGAGCCTCAGGACTCACACCACCAGGCTCAAGAACAGTTATTACCCCTCAAGCATCAGGCTCTTGAACCAGAGTAGATTAGTTCTCTCAACATATCCTGCCCCATCACTGAACTGTTACACCACATGCTGAGCCCACCACAAACTACGGACTCACTTTCAAGGACTCTTTATCTTATGCTCTCAATATTTGTTGCTTAATTATTCTTGTTATTTTCCTCAGCGCAAAATGGTTAAACCTAAGGTACGGGTATAGCCAAGAATACTCATTTGTCAATAGCTAGGAACTTTAAGGCTACTCCAGTGGTGTTTAGTGTTGTGGCTTTCTGGAAATTTACATAAATATTGCTGCATAGGTCTAATTGTTTAATACTATTGTGTAGTGACTTTGGGATGACTTTGGGACTTTGGGTCCCATCAAACAATCCCGGGGGTCAGACACTGAGTGATTATTCCTCTACACGGTACCATCAAACACTCCCAGGGTCAGACACAGAGTGATTGTTCCTCTACACGGTCCCATCAAACACTCCCGGGGTCAGACACAGAGTGAATCTCCCTCCTCACCATCCCATCACACACTCCCGGGGTCAGACACAGAGTGATTAATCCTCTACACCGTCACATCACACACTCCCGTGGTCAAACACAGAGTGATTATTCCTCTACACGGTCCCATCAAACACTCCCGGGGTCAGACACAGAGTGTAGATATTTCTGTTGCGACAATCTATACCCTGTTCATGTTCCAGTCTTTCAATTCCCTCTTTTAATTCAGCATGTTTCTGGTGTTTTTCATTTATTGTATGTTTGGAATGGTTATATCTACTAAGCTGTTTTTGCTTGCTTATCCTGTAATATTATATCCAGGCAGTTATAATGGACTGTCCTGTCTGTAATAATGGATTGATCATAATATAATCTGTAGGACTCTGATTTTAAAACTGGATCAGGCTAGTAGTTATAGTAAAGTATGGTGTCTTTTTAAAGCCAGTGTTTTTTTTTTTAATTTATTTGAAAGCAAGATTTTGGTAAATGATATTTGACACTTGATTGTGCTGTGTAAGTAATCAGATTGAGTTAAACTGCTCTCAATCCTGTAATGTGTTAGATTGGTTCTGGTTTCTCCTGACATCTCCAGCATTTTCCATCTAGAAACATTGCAAAATCCACACAAAAAAAATCACACTACAAAGACCAACAAATATCCAATGTGCAAAAAAAGAACAAATTGTGCCAACAATGAAAAAAAAATACAGACCATGAACTGCAGAATCTCCAAAAGTGAGAACAGTCATGGAGGTGAGTGAAACTGGCCCAGTAGCCCCAATGGCTGCAGGCCACATCTGCAAAATCCTTTCTGCTCTGAGGTTACTGAAACTAGTCTCAGAGCACAATGGCGACAGGGGAACAACTGCTCCCAAACCAGGCAGCGTAGGACCCAAGACTTTCCACCCGACGGTAGCTGAGAGAAGAGGAAAGTAGGTCAAATGTGGCCAAATTTGCCACATTTACACTTCACCTGAACAGGAACATGAGGCCCCTGGACTTTTAATATCACACTCTTTAAAGCTACCTACTTGCCACTCATTTCTTGCCTTTCAAACATGCTCACCTAATCAAGTTCCAATAAATCCTGCTTAATGGCCCCCCAAAATTCCTTTCTGGGAGTCCGAAACCACTTCCTTTTTAGATCCTAACCTGTGAACCTATCTACACACAAGATGCTGAAGAAACCCAGCAGGCCAGGGAGCATCTAGGAAAAGAGTACAGTTGACATTTTGGTCTGAAACATTGACTGTACTCATTTCCTAGATGCTGCCTGGCCTGATGAGTTCCTCATTTTGCATGTGTTGCTCCAATTTTCAGCATCTGCAAATGTTCTCTTTTGTGTGATTGGAACCTGCCCTACCTGTTTCCAGTACAGTCTTAAACCTAATAGAACTATGGTCACTAGAGCCAACGTGCTCCCTGTCTGCCCCCTCAGTTACTTGCCCTGCCTTATTGCCCAAGGAGAGGTCAAATATTACTGCCTCCCAAGCATGGCCTTCAATATATTAATTCTGGCAACCTTCCGGGACTCATTCATAAATTCCACCCCATTCAGGCTCTTAACACTCTGTATGGCCCAGTCAATATATGGAAATTAAAATCTCCTCCTAATACAACCCTATTATTCTTACAATTATGCAGTTCCTCTGCACCTGCACCTCAAGTTCCCACAGACTATTGGCAGCATCTATCAAACCGCCCCTCTATGGTGAGACACCCCTTTTCCCAGAGTTCTACATGTATGGTATCATTGGATGATACTCAAAGAATGTCATCTCTAAGCATTGCTGTTAAGTCCTCCTTTATCAGAGGGGCCACACCCCTTCCTTGCTTACCTGCATTTTAATCATGCAGGAAGTATCCAGATCCTAGAACAATGAGTTGTCAATTCTACCCTTCTCTCACACATATTTCTGTTATGCCTGTAACATCTCATTTCCCAGATCTAAGCCACACTGAATTTATCCACCTTGCCTTAATTCTCCTCTCGTACACTAGCTTCTTACTTGTAGACTGCACCCCCACTCTTACACTAGCCCTCCCTCACAATAGCTTCTTCAAAATGCCACTCTTTCTTCTTCTTCTTCTTGTAAAGTTTAAAGGAGGCTGACACACTGACATTAGGTGCATTACTAGCACATACTGAGGCACTAGGTGGCAGTATCACACCTTATGTTGGTCTGCCAACCCAAAGAGACAATAAGTATACCCACTAAATTCACCCCCCACCCCAACAAACTCTATTATCAAAAAGTCTAATGCTTTTCAGGAATTCAAATACACACTTACATATAAAAAACAATGGCAGTGATATCCTAGCAACACACACAAAATGCTGGAGGACTCAGCAGGCCAGGCAGCATCTATGGAAAAAAGTACAGTTGACATTTCAGGATGACACCCTTCAGCAGCACAGGGGAAAAAAATCTGAGGAATAAATTTGAGAGTGGGGGAGGGAGAGAAGGAGAGGGAGTAACACCAGGAGGTAGGTGAAATTTGGAGGGTGAGGGATGAAGCAAAGAGCATTACCTCCCTCTGGTGCTCCTCCCCACTTTTTTCTTTTTT
This sequence comes from Hypanus sabinus, assembly GCF_030144855.1. Taxonomy (NCBI): domain Eukaryota; kingdom Metazoa; phylum Chordata; class Chondrichthyes; order Myliobatiformes; family Dasyatidae; genus Hypanus; species Hypanus sabinus. The sequence goes on along the minus strand of NC_082720.1, from coordinate 55,945,232 downwards.
CCATGGCTTTCTGTCTCTTTCACCAAACAACTTCCCAGCTCTTTACATCATTGCTCCCTATCCTGGTGTTTCTCTCTCTTGTTTCTGCAGTGATGTCCTAACAAACTTCCCTTGTTGCACTGTGTCTGTTTAAAAAGTGCCACTCTGGTTGACATACTTTCTTTTCATTGGCTGCTGTTAATAAGGTAATTAGGCAATTATTTAAATATTGATTAACAATTAGTTGACACCTTATTTTAAAGTTTCCTCTCCTTACTCCAATTGCCAATTCTCGCAATAGGAGATAGGCTACTCCACTTATTCAAGGGATTTTTCAATAAATCAACCAGTACTCTGCCTGAAGAGCTGAGAAGAGGGGGTACCATGGTAGAGTAACAGTTAGCACAATGCTATTACATCTTGGGGCATTGGTGTTAGGAGTTCAATTCTCTGTAAGAAAATTTGTATGTTCTTCCTGTGAGTATGTGGGTTTCCTCTGGGTGCCCGGGTTTCCTCCCACAGTCCAAAGACAGACCAGTCATTGTAAATTGTCCTGTTATTTGGCTACAGTTAAATAGGTGGGTTGCTGTGCAGCACATCTCATTGGGCCAGAGGGCCTGTTCCACTCTGTATCTGTAAATAAAATAAAAATTAATGGCTGAACAGAAAGTGTGAGGATTGCTGTAGAAGTTCTTTACTAATGTACTCCTTTGTGTTTATGTAAGCACATGTAATGTTATTTGAATATGAAAAAAAATTAATTTTTTGGTTAAGTGCCTTGCTCAAGGACACAACACATGGCCTCAGCTGAAGCTCAAAGTCACAACCTTCAGATCACTAGTCCAACATCTTAACCACTTGGCCACATGCCACCATGAAAGTAAGAGCAAACAAAATTTTCATGTACATCTACCTAAATGCATAAATTCTGTTTCCATCTGTCATGGATCTGGATGATATTACTTTTACACCAATATGTTAGTAATATAATATATAGTCCTATTTTATTTACTTTTTAAATATTTTTTATTCTTTTTTCTACAAACAACAAAAAAATACAGCACATCCACAAAAACCATGGCCATAACAAAATCAAATTAAATATTGAGCAGCAAAAGGGAGAGTAATATAAAGGCAAAAGTAAATATACACAGCAGAGGTGCACCGCACCAAAAAAAACCTCAGTCCTCACCCCGTAAAGAAAGTCCAATACAGGGCCCCATATCCTTTCAAAGATGTCCCCTCTGTCCTCATTACATAGTCTCAGTCTCTCCAAATGTAAAGTGTTTGCCAGTTCTCTCAGCCACAGATCGTATATAGGCATAGAATCCATTTTCCACATTTGCAGGATTAACTTCTTAGCAACCACCATTCCAAACAACACAGCCATGTTTTCATACTTATTGGCTGAAGATAGGGAGCCTGTTGCTCCAAGGAAGTGGTGCGAACCGGACCCGCTCACAGCCGTCCTATTTTTATTTATTAATTTACAATTTTAAATGCATTTCCAATTTGACAAATATCAGCTGAGTTACTTTTTTCCTTTGTTTTTATATTCTATCTACTGGCATTTAGGGCAGCAGTGAAGGTCCTCCATCTCTGGCGGTTTCCTGCAACATGTCAGTTGCTCAGATTTCACCACTGTCAGTCAGACAAGTTTCAGGTCGAGACTCAGAAATACCATCACGCTCAGATGTGGAAGGAGTCTTCATTGCTGTATCTGTAGCAGTTTTGTTTTACCAGTCAAGGTTGTTAGCCCTGGGCTGGATCCCAGAACCTGGAGGACCAGTGGAGAACTCTTAGTCTGGCCTCTACCCTTTGACCTGTTTGGCATGAGCAAACCTACCAAGAGCCAAAGCATAAAGCCCTGACTCCAACCAACATAGCTCTGCTGATCATTAAAGCACGCAAGCCTCCAAACCCTATGACGAGGTTATGTCCTATTAGAGGTATTTTTATATTGCCTGTGGGAATTCTTCATTATGATTGGCCATTTACATATGTGGCCTGAGAACATCATAGCTGATCGAGGTCAGAGATTTGGACAGCGAACTCCCACTGCTCTCTGTAAGGAGTTTTTACAATCTCACCATGACCGCGTGGATCTCTTCTGGGTTCTCTGGTATCCTACCACATTCCAAGACGTACAGTTGAGGGTTAGTAAATTGTTGGCATGGTGCTACTTGCAGGTTGGTGCCATAACCTCAGACTGCATTGGTTTTTGACGTAAAAGACACATTTCACCATATACTTTAATGTGCATGTGACACTGTGTTAATGTTTTGACATACATCTGACAAGTAAAGCTAGTCTTTAATATATTAGCAAATAGAATTAGGCAAACAGAGACCCCTGCTCCCAAATAGGTTCATTATTTCTTTGCAGCAGCTTTTATTTTGAAATCCTTGTAGAGCAAGGTTCTTTCATCCTGACCAGAAAATCCAGCATTTGTTGTTACTTGAGCAGCAACAATTCAGCACATTACTCCCAATTAAAATAAAAATGAAATTGTTGCATTTTTCATGCTCAGGACATCAAAGAACACTTAATTTCCAGTAATCTTTCAAGATTGTTAACTTATGTAAGGCAGGAAAAGAGCCGGGTAATTTGTGCATTGCAAATTCTCACAAACAGAAATAAGTGAGAGACTAATTCCATTCCTGCTCTGATGAATAGTCTTTGGCCTGAAACATTAATAGTGTAGAAATTGAGCCCAGGGGATTAATAATGGGAAAAGGAGAAGACAGCAGATTTCAACAGACATTTTGCAAATCCTCTATTCCAAGGATAAAAGTAACATCCCAGTAACAGTTCTCAAAGTGGCATTGGAAGGAATAAAGAGATCAGAAGAGATGTTATCCAATGCAGTGGAGGAACTGAGCTTGCTTTGTCACTTGGCGTGTTCTGTGTCATTCAGCTAAGTTTTGTATGGCATGTTGGCATTTCAATGTGTGGCAATACTTGCACGCTGTGCCAACGCATCCTTGGATGTGTTGCTGGATTCAGATTTCTGGATAATTAGGACCTTTTCTCGGGCAGATGGGACCTGTACAATAGGGACGGGTTGCACTTGAATCGGGGCGGGAGCAGCATTCTTGTGGGCAGGATTACTAGAGCTGTTGGGAGTGGTTTAAACTAGTATGGCAGGGAAATGGTAACCAGTATTACAGAGCTGAGGATGAGCCAGGAGGTTTACAAGTCGATGACAGATGTATAGACCGTAGGGCCATAAGATATAGGAGCAGAATTAGGCCGTCTGGCCCATCGAGTCTGCTCTGTGATTCAATTATGGCTGATCCTACTTCTTATCCTCCTCAACCCCAGTTCCTGGCCCTCACCCTGTAACCTTTGATGTCCAATCAAGAATTTATCAATCTTAAAGACACCCAATGACCTGGCCTTGACAACTGCATGTGGCAACAAATTCCACAAATTCACCATAAAGAATTATCTCCATATCTCTGTTTTGAAAAGGCGTCCTTCTATCCTGAGGCTGTGCCTCCTTGTCCTAGATTCTCCCACCATGGGAAACATCCTTTTCATATCTACTCTGTCTAGGCCTTTCAACATTTGAGAGGTTTTAATGAGATCCCCCCTCATCCATCTGAATTCCAGTGAATACAAACACAGAGCCAACAAATGTTCCTCATAAGATAACTCTTTTATTCCTGGAATCATCCTTGTGAACGTCCTCTGGACCCTCTCCAATGCCAGCACATCTCTTCTAAGATGAGGGTGCAAACTATTCACAATACTCAAGGTGAGAGCTCACCAGTGTCCTATAAAGCCTTAGCATCACATCCTTGCTCTTGTATTCCAGACCTCTTGAAATTAATGCTAACATTGCATTTGCCTTTCTCACCAACAACTCAACCTGGAAAATTAACCTTCAGGATGTTCTGCACAAGGACTCCCAAGTCCCCCTGTATCTCAGATTCCTGGATTTTCTGTCCATTAAGAAAATAGTCCACACATTTATTAATACCACCAAAGTGCATGACCATGCATTTTCCAACATTCTATTTCATTTGCCAATTTCTTGCCCATTCTTCTAATCTGTCTAAGTCCTTCTGCATCCTACCTGTTTCCTCAACACTACCTGCCTCTCCACCAACCTTCGTATCATCTGCAAACTTGCCAATAAAGCCATCTGTTCCATCATCTAAATCCTTTATATATAGCATAAAAAGAAGTGGTTGCAACACCGACCCCTGTGGAACACCACTAGTCACTGGCAGCTATGTTCCCTCTAGTCTGTGCACGTGTGCACGCACACACACTTTTTTCAACCAGTGCACACAGGAAATTAATGTGTGCACAAAAGGTTAGTTACCTAAAATAGTGCAGTAATTAATAATTATATTTATTGAAGATAATCTTTTAGCTAAATGTTTCTGTTAACTAGTTAGTCAGTTTTTCAAATACCACAATGCATGTCGCCAATTTATGTAACCTCACCTTTCCTCTTGCAGTTTGTACAGCTGCATCACGGCAGCAGCCATCTTTGGCAGACGGTGTTTATATTGGAAAGTTTACAAAGATCTGTTTCAAATCCTATAGATAGATTACTAAGTTTTTATTGAAAAAAATATTGATTCACTATGTTGAATTCAAAAGAAGTGAAGGGTGTGAAGTGCAAAAGAATCGCAAATTTGTTTAAAGTTGAATGGCTTAACAAAATAGTAGAAACTGCTACACCGAAAGCTCATGTGGTCATCAGAGTATTTCAGCTATGAGAAATATTTATATATGATTCGGAAACTGGAGTTCTCTGTTTGTATTGTCGTGATGCAAAAGTTGCTGAAGAATTTGCTAGTGGAAAGAAGTGTAATGATATTTGGAAACTTGACTTAAACAGGACATTCCACACTTAGTTCAGTAACACTGTGTAGCACACTGTGACGATTTGTGATGCATGGAAAGAAGTCAAGTTAATCAGAGACATTGAAACTTTGATGAGAACAATCTATTCAATGTTTTCTCGATCTGCAGTTAATTTAAAATTAAAGAAATTGCAGAGGTCTCTGAAAATGAAGCTGTTGCTTTCAGGCCACTTAATGAAGTCAGATGGTTATCTAGACATTTTGCATTGCAGACAATAATAAAAAATTATGAGGCACTGATCACATACTTTGAAGAAGATCAGTCAAATGACCCAGTGACCCGGTAGCTAAATACTGTCACAGGAAATTGATAAACATCACATCCAAAGTAGCTTTACAGGTTTTAAGTGATGTCTTTGATGAACTGGCTGCACTGTGCAAGATTCTGCAAAAGAGTGGCTTGACACGGATTGATTCACTTGATCAGACTTTACTTTCTCCCTATCAAATTTCAAGTTGAACACAATCATATTGTGATCACTGGTTCCTGAGGGTTAATTTACTTTAAGGTCCCTAAAGGCCTCTAGTTCATTAGATAACACCCAATCTAGTATAGCTGATCCCCTAGTAAACTCAACGACAAACTGCTCTAAAAAGCTGTCTTAGGCATTCAACAAACTCACTCTCTTGAGATCCATTACCAACCTGATTTTCCCAATCAACCTGCATGTTAAAATCTCCCATGATTACCATAACATTGCCCTTTTGACTCGCCTTTTCTATTTCCTGTTTTAACCTGTGGTTCACCTCCCAGCCACTGTTGGGAGGCCTGTATATAACTGCCATCAACATCCTTTTACCTTTGCAGTTTCTTAACTCAACCCACAAGGATTCAACATCTTCTGATCCTATGTCAGATCTGTCTACTGATTTGATGCCATTCTTTACCAGGAGAGCCACACTACCCCCTCTGCCTACCTTCTGATCCCTCTGATATAATGTGTAACCTGGGAACCTTGGATATTCAGCTCCCAACTACAAACGTTTGTACAACCATCCTTCAGCCATGATTCATTTGTGGCTACAACATCATCCACAATAAGATCATCCACCTTATTTCTTATACTATGCGTATTTAGATGCAACACCTTGAGTACCGTATTTGCTATCCTTTTTGACTCTGCATCCCTAATGATTTGATACTTGGCCTGTTGGCTTCAACTAAGTCCCATCAGCTGGCTGCCCTTCCTGACAGTGTAACTGCACACTATCTTTACTTTTTTACCATCTGTCCTATCCTGAGTCCCTTCACTTCAGTTCCCACTCCCCTGCCAAATTAGTTTCCCAACCACTGAGACTAAGCTAGCGTGAATGTAAAGAAGGTCAATGATTGGCTACAAATGCAGACAGAGCAAAGAGTTAGTTTGTACCACAGAGGCAAAATTCAAAAGTGTGTAGCATCCGGAATAAGATGGACAAACACATGGCATGATTTGAGATTGGTCGGTATGGTGCTATGGGCATGAAAGAAGGCCATAGTTAGGAGCTTCCCATCAAAGGATATACTTTGTATCAAAAAGACAGGCAGAAATTCAGAGATGGTAGTGTGGTTCTGTTGGAAGGAGATGGGAATACATCTTTAGAAAGAGACATTGTAGGGTCAGAGAAAGTCAAATCTTTGTGGGGGAAGTTAAGAAACCACTATGGGAATCATATATAGGCCTCTAAATAGTAGATGCATGGTTGAAATTGCAAAGAAAGCTGGAAAAGGCATGTAACAAAGTTACTGACACAATTGTAATGGGGGACTTCAATATGCAAGGGGTTTAGGAAAATCAGATTGATGTCGGATTGAAAGAGAGGGAATTTGTTGAATGCCTCCAACATGGCTTTTTAGAACAGCTTGTACTTAAGCCTTCTTGGGGAAAGGCTGTCTTAGATTGAGTGTTGTGTAATAACCCAGATTTTATTAGGGAGATGAATTTACAGGAATCCTAAGAGGCAGTGGTCACGATATCATTGAATCCATACACAATTTGAGAGGGAGAAGCATTACCCACATTATTCCCTTATCACAATTGAATAAAGGGAATTACAGAGGAATGAGAGAGGATATTGCCCACATGGATTGGAGGTGTATATTGGCAGGGGTGATGGCAGAGCAGAAATGGCTGAAGTTTCTGGGAATAGTTCACAAGGCGTACAATAGATATGTCTCAGAGAGGAAGTTCTCAAATGGCAGGAGTAGTCAACTGTGGATGACAAGAAAAAATTAAAGACTACTTAGAAGCCAAGGAAAGGGCATATATAATGTAACAAAAGTGAGTGGGAAGTTGGATGATTGGGAAGCTTTTAAAATCCAACAAAAGGCAACTAAAAGAGGAATAAGAAGAGAAATGATTAACTAGACAATAATATAATGATGCTGGTGAGGTAGTAATGGCACAAAGAAATAGCAGATGAACTTAATGGGTACTTTCATCTTCACTGTGGAAGACAATAGCAGTTGCCAGAGGTCTGTGACTGTCAGGGAGCAGGAGTGAGTGTCATTACTATTACGAAGGAAAAAGTGCTAGGCAAATTGAAAGCTCTTAAAGAGGATAAGTCACCTGGACCAGATGGACTACATCCCAGAGTCCTAACAGTTACTGAAGAGATAACAGACGTATTGGTCAGGATCTTTCTAGAATCACTTGATTCTGGCATGGTCCTGAAGGACTGGAAGATTGCAAATGTCACTCCATTCTTTAAGAAGGGAGCAAGGCAAAAGAAAGGAAATTACAGGCCAGCTAGCCTAACCTCAGTGGTCGGGAAAGTGTTGGAGTCTATTATTAAGGATGAGGTTTAAGGGTACTTGGAGACTAATGCTAAAATAAGTCAAAGTCAGTATGGTTTCTGTCAAGGGAAATCTTGCCTGACAAATCTATTAGAGCTTTTTGAGGAAGTAACAAGCAGGGAGGACAAAGGAGAGGCAGTGGATGTCATTTACTTGGATTTTCAGAAGGCTTTTGATAAGGAGCTATGCAGGAGGCTGCTTAACAAGATAAAATACAATGGTGTCACAGGAAAAATACAGGCATGGATAGAAAAATGACTGACAGGCATTTTCTTGTTGGCTGCCAGTGACTAGTGGTGTTCCACAGTCATTTTGGGACCGCTACTTTTCACACTGCTTGTCAATGATTTGGATTATGGATTGATGGCTTCATGGCAAAGTTTGTGGAAGCTATAAAGATAGATGAAGGAATAGGCAGTGTTGAGGAAGTAACGTGATGTAGCAGGACTTGGACAAATTGAAAGAATGGGCAAAAATGTGGCAGATGGAATACAGTGTGGGGAAATGTATGATAATGCATTTTATTGAAGGAACAATAGTGTGAACTATTATCTAAATGGGGAGAAGGTTCAAATATCAGAAGTGTAGAGGCATTTCGAAGTCTTCATGCAAGACTTCCAGAAGGTTAATTTATAGGTTGAGTCTGTGGCAAAGTAGGCAAATGCAATGTTGGCATTTATTTAAAGGAGAATAGAGTACAAAGCACGGAGATAAAGAGGATCACTTTTAAGACACTTCTCAGGCTGCACTTGGAGTATTATCAACAGTTTTGGGCCCCATATCTTAGAAAGGATGTGTTGTCATTGGGGAGGGTCCAGTGGAAGTTCACAATGATGGTTCCGGGAACAATAGGATTAAGACATGAGGAGTTTTTGGCAGCTTTGGGCTTGTACTCACTGGAAATTAGAAGAATGCAGGGGGATCTCATTGACACCTACTTAAGTTGAAAGGACTAGATAAGGTTGATGTGGAGGAAATGTTTCCTTTGATGGGGGTGTCCAGAATTAGAAGACACTGCCTCAGATTTGAGGGGCAACCTTTTAGAATGGAGGTCAGGAGGATTGTTTTTAGGCTGGAGGTTCGTGAATTTGTGGAATGCTCTGCCACAGACTCTGGTGAAGGACATGTCCATGAGTATATTTAAGGTAGAATTTGATCGTTTCCCAGTCGATCAGGGCATCAAAGTTATGGTGAGAAGACAGCTGTATGGGTTTGAGTGAGATCCAGGATCAGCCATCATGGAATGGTGGAGCAGACACAATGGGCTAAACGGCTTAACTCTGCTTCTTTGTCTTATGGTCTTAACCCAAATGAAACATTCTGTTGTATATTTTGATATACACATGATAAATAAATCTAAATCTGATCTCAAAAAGCAAAACATTTCTCAACATAAATCAGTGATAATAAAGCTGATTCTAACTCTGACATCAAGATAAAGAGCTCCTCATCCCATTGGTGCAGCAAATTATTTTAACCCTTATAAAGCTTGTATGGTGCTGTAGCCAATAATTCATCCCTGGTAGCATTATCAGAGTGATTCAAAGAAGGGCTCAGTTAACATTCCTAAGGATTCACAGTGGGGAGTCTAGCAGAAATTCCCCTTTTCCATTCCTAAAGATTCACAGTTTTTTTTTACAAAATATCTTTATTACAAATTCTGTGCTACAATATATACAAGCCAGTGACTAACAAAATTACTGCACAACTACTTGACAAAACTCATTAAATTAAAATGGTTCCATCTCTGTCAACGATGGCGCTAATCACAGTCCAGGAACCATGGTCGCCATGAATAGCACGTGTTCCTTCTCAATGGTTACCTAGGCATGAACATGTCCCCTAAACGTTGCCAGGCAGTCTGCCCAGGCAAACCCTCCACCACCCGTTTCCAGGACCCAGGATAGCTGTGCATGTATTTGCCAGACCTTTTCCATTCCTAAAGATTCACTGTGGAAGCCTAGAAGGAATTCCAACTTCCCATTCATAAGAATTCACTGTGGGGAGTCTGGAAGGAATTCCAACTCCCCATTCCTGAAGATTCATTGTGGGGAGCCTGGAAGGTATTCCACTTTCTCATTCCTGAGGATCCACTGTAGGGGAATCTGGAAAAAAATTCCCTGTCCCATTCCTATCGATTGGGTGCCAAGGTTAGGGCGATGCGATTACAGCTCAGGATGTCAGAGTTCAATTCCGATGTCATCTGTAAGGAGTCTACACATCCTCAATGTCTGATGCATGGGTTATTTTCCAGTTGTTCCGATTTCCTCCCATACTTGGTAGTAGGATATTTGCTTACTGTAAATTATCCTGTGATTAGGCTAGGGTTATATTGTGGATTGCATCACAGCTCAAAGGGCCTGAAGAGCCGATTACCCTCTGCATCTCAATAAATAAGATAAATAGATCGACTGTGGGAAGCTTGGAAGGAATTTACCTTTCTATTTCCCCCTATTCCTTACATCCAAACCTTTTGCCTCATTTGGGATAAGTAAAGAAATCCCTCCAGCACTTTCCTTGTGCTGGGTAACATTCCTTTGAGTCGTGGGTCATGGCTGGTTCCTGCTCCAATTTCCATTTCTTTCCACAAGACCTGACGTCATTGCCATGGGCTTTGGACAGGAGACAGATTTGAACATCAGTTTCATATCCTTTACAAAACACACATTCCCACCCACCAACCACAGATTAATTCATCTCAGCATGATTCATCACACCTTCTCTTGAGACAAGGATTTTAATTTCTGAAGGGAGTAATTTGCACATACAGATATGACTGAAATTTTGCAAAGTGTGAGTAATCTAGTGCTTTTTTTGTCTGTTACTCAGACTACTATTTATTGACTACATCTGCACCTTCAATACCATAATTCCTCAAAAACTCATCTCCAAGCTCCTAGACTTGAGACTCAACATCTCCCTTTGTAACTGGATCTGTGACACCCAGACCCACAGTCCATGATTGGTAAGGACAGGCAACAACACCTCCACGACAATTATCCTCAACTCTGCTGTTCCACAAGTTTGCGTCCTCAGCCCTATGCTTTATTCTCTGTACACTCACTACTGCATGGCCAGATTCTGCCTAACTCCATCTCCAAGTTTACATTTGACCCAACATAATGGGCCAAATCTCAAATAACAAATGGTTGTGATACGGAGACCTAACAAGAGCATTTTCCTCAATGTCAGTATAACAAAATAGCTGGTTACTGAGTGGGTGGGGGGAATGATCCACCAGCTCCTATTTGCATTAAAGCTTCTGAGGTCAAGATGTTTGAGAGCTCCAAGATTCTAGGAATAAAAACTCACCAATAGCCTGATATCTTTTCCTGGTCCAACTACATCCATGCTCTGCCAAGAAAGCACATCAGCACTTCAGAAGGGTAACAAAATTCAGCATGCTCCCATTGATATTCATCAGTTTTTCTTTCAATACACCTATAGAAAACTTCGGATGCATTGTGACTTGTTTTTGCAGATACCCTGCTTGAAACCTCAAAAAACTGTAGAGAGTTGTGAACTCTGCTCAACACTTCATGGAAACCAGCCTCCCATTCACGAACTCCATCCACACTTCTCACTGCCTTAGTACAGTAGCCAACATAATCAAAGACCCTTGCCATCCAGTACATTCCTTCTTCTCCACTCTCCCATCAGGGAGAAGATACAGATGCCTGAAAGTCCAGGTGTCAAGGTAAGCGCTGGCAACAACTGAACCCAGGTGCAGAGGAATAGCAGACTCACATGTAGAGACAGAAGCAAAAGGTTATAGATAGGAATTCTAACTGAGCATCAATGGCGTAACCAAGCAACACTATGAGACACATCATTCTCAACACAAGTACTCCCTGATAAGTGCTAAACAAGAGTCCACATTAAATAATGATACAAAGTGGCAAACCCATGCCTGTCACAATCAACTTTACAAGACTAAACAGAAAGCACAAGGGCTTAATGACTCTTGTTAAGACAACAATTCGCAAATACAGGTGCTCGAGAAACCAAGAAGCCCAACTCTCTACATGAAGCTACAGAGGCCCACAAGGTTCATGTCACAAAACCAGCTTCTATCCCCACTGTTGTAAGACAACAGGTTTGAGTAGAGTAAGATAGATTCCTCACCTCACAATCTACCTTGTTCTGACCTTGTACTTTATTGTCTATCTGCACTATAATTTCTCTGTGGCTGTTACACTTCATCCTGCATTTTGCTATTGTTTAACCTTGTACTTACTCAATGATTGAAATTAGAGTGTAGTAGGTGGGCATGTAGTCAATAAACTATAATCTAACATAGGTGCCTTTAATATCCAGTTGCTCCAGAGATGAGTGTACAGCCAGTGAGATGACGTCCACTATAGAACTGCCTCGGTAAGTTGCAGTGTGTTGAGGTTGTTTGGGAACCTGGACTTAATGTTGACCAGCTACTCGAAGCACTTCATGGTGGAGGATCTCAAAGCATATCACAATAATAAAACAATTACCACTTAACTATATGAAGGGCTGATAAGCAGCAGTCAATTAACCTACCATAGAACATGGAACATAAAACAATACAGCACAGGAACAGGCCATTCAGTTGACAATGTTGAGCCAAACCAGCTAAAAAGCAAATCAAGAATACCCAAACACTAATCTCTCTTCCTATGTCATGTCCATATCCCTCGATCTTCCTTAAATCCATGTGCCAATCCAAATAACTCTTAAAGCCTCTAATGTATTTCCCTCTACCACCATACCAGTGCCAGTACATTCCAGGCAACCACTACTCTCTGAGTAAAAGCTTACCCCTCACAATCCCTGTGAACCTACACCCTCTCACCTTCAATGCATGCCCTTTGCTATTATTCATTTCAACGCTGGGAAACAGATGCTGTCTGTCCACTCTATCTATAATCTTATAAAACTCTGTCAGATTTCCCCTGAACAGCATAGAGTCATGCAAACTCCACACTGCTAGTGCTTGAAGCCAAGTCCAAACTGGAGTCCCTGGTACCGGAGCACTAACTGTTTTGTCACCACTCAGCAAACAGCTTAGTTCATCACTGACCTGAAAGCTTTACTCTGTTTTTCTCCAAACAGCTATTATCTGTCTCATACAAACAAGCTGGAGGAACTCAGCAGGTCGGGCAGTATCCGTGGAAACGAGCAGTCAACGTTTCGGTCCGAGACCCTTCATCCTGACTAAGGGTCTCATTCCGAAACATTGACTGCTCGTTTCCACGGATGCTGCCCGACCTGCTGAGTTCCTCCAGCTTGTTTGTATGTGTTGATTTGACCACAGCATCTGCAGTGTACTTTGTGTTTAATATCTGTCTCACTGACTATTTCCAGCATTATATGTGTGTTTTTTCCAGCTATCTAGCATATGGTGCTTTTTGCTTTTTGATTACAGAGTGAACAGTAAACAGTCAAGAAAGTGGCTGGTGTGATCAGTACAAGTGTTTTCAGAATTAAAGACAAAGACCAGAATCAGAATCAGGTTTAATATCACTGGTAGTGATATTATACTTTGATATAATAAAACAGTGATATACATTAATACTTTGTGGCAGCAGTACATTGCAGTACATAATAATAGAGAGAAAACTAAACTACAGTATTATATAGTATATATCAAAGTTAATTTAAATAAGTAGTGCAGTAAATAAAAATAAAAATAAGTAGTGAGGTGGTATTCATGGATTCATTTTCCATTCAGAAATCTAATGGCAAAGGGGAAGAAGCTGTTCCTGAATCATTGAGTGTGTGTCTTCAGCCTTCTGTATCTCCTTCTTGATAGTAACAATAATAAGAGGGCATGTCCTGGGTGATGGGGGTCCTTCATAAAGCACACCACCATTTTGAGGCATTGCTCTTTCAAGATGTCCTTGATATAATGGAGGCTAGTGCCCATAATGGAGCGGATTACATTTACAACTCTCTGTAGCTTACTTTGGTCCTGTGCAGTAGCCCCCCCCCCCCAAACAAAAAGGTGAAGTAGCCAGATAGAATGCTCTCCATGGTACATCGGTAGAAAACTGCAAGTGTTTTAGGTGACATACCAAATCTCCTCAAACTCCTAATGAAATTTAGCTGCTGTCTTGCTCTCTTTACAGCTGCATTGATATGTTCAGTTCAGGTTAGGTCGTCAGAGATATTGACACACAGGGACTTGAAATTGCTCACTCTTTCCACGTCTGATCCATCTATGAGGACTGCTGTGTGTTCCCTCATCTTTCCCTTTCTGAAGTCCCCATGTCTTACTGTCATTAAGTCCAAGGCTCCTGCTGTGACACGACTCAATTACTTGGTATATCTCATTCCTGTATATCTCTTCAGCATTTGAGATTCTTCCAACAATGGTTGTATCATCAGCAAATTTATCGATGGCACCAGAGCTGCACCTAGCCACACAGTCATGGGTGTAGAGAGAGTAGAATCAGAATCAAAATCAGGTTTATTATCACCGGCAGGTGACGTGAAATTTGTTAACTTAGCAGCAACAGTTCAATACAATACGCAATCTAGCAGAGAAAAAAATAATAAAAATAAATTAGAAAATAATAATAATGATCAATAAACAAGTAAATCAATTATGTATATTGAATAGATTTTTAAAAACTTGCAAGAACAGAAATACAGTATATTAAAAAAAAGTGAGGTAGTATCCAAAGATTCAATGTCCATTTAGGAATCGGATGGCAGAGGGGAAAAAGCTGTTCCTGAATTGTTGAGTGTGTGCCTTCAGGGTTCTGTACCTCCTACCTCAGGGGTCACCAACCTTCCTTGCACTGCCGACCGGTATAATATTGACAATATTCTTGTGGACCGGCGACGAGGGAGTGGTGGTGTGTGTTAATCACAACCGGAATATAGGTGATAAGTCAACTACAAGTCCCTTATAAGTGGCTATTACACTCAATTTAGTTCCTAAAAGGGGTTATCTAACGAATTTAATATTAAACGCACAGCATATATTTTCCACGCATGAATATAGCAATAAGTCACTTATCAGTCACTTATAAGTCACTAGCATCATAACATTTTAAGTAACGTTTGGATATTAAACACACAATGCATATTTTCCTCATATGAACATATAATAGCCTTGCCCAGGTGCGGATGGTCATGGGTGGGGTGAGAGGACTAGGTAAGGGCCAGAGGTCCCCATGCCAGGACCGTGGTGGTCGCAGTCCAGAGAGAGTGACTGACCAAGCGAGGAGTGCAACAGGACACGTGCCCTTGTAGGTAGGTAGGATCTATCAGCTGACAAAAGTTTGGCTCAAGGGATGACTTTCAGTCGATTGCAGCAAGGTAGCTGCTCTGTTACTTATGAATCCCTGAGCCCAAATTCGGTCGCCTGCAAATTTATTAGCACTGGGATCCCCACAAACACTCGGTGTGGTAAACAGGTTTAGAGGCGGCGCCCATCTGTCCGCACTCCAGGCCAGTAGAAACGACACTTATCGCCAGCTGCGCAAGGTGGCCGGTTACTCAAGACCAACCTGTGATCCCTGGCACAAGGGTATCACTGTGTTTAGGCGACTGATGACCTTGCATGCGTTCAAGTTCAACAGTGGGCATGAAAGGGAATGAGGAAAGGTGCAGCTGATTCATATCGTTTCCTCGCGCCCCGGTAGCACATGCTTTGCGGCCCCGTACCCATCCATGGCCCAATGGTTGGGACCACCGTCCTACCTGATGGTAACAGTTAGAAAAGGGCATGCCCAGGGTGCTGGAGGTCCTCAATAATGGACGCTGCCTTTCTAAGACACCACTCCCTAAAGATGTCCTGGGTATTTTGTAGGCTAGTACCCAAGATGGAGCTGACTAAATTTACAACCATCTGCAGCTTCTTTCGGACCTGTGCAGTAGCCCCTCCATACCAGAGAGTGATGCAGCCTGTCAGAATGCTGTCCGTGGTACATCTATAGAAGTTTTTGAGTGTATTTATTGACATACTTCAAACTCCTAATAAAGTATAACCACTGTCTTGCCTACTTTTTAACTACATTGATACATCAATATGATACAGATTAGGTCCTCAGAGATCTTGACACCCAAGGACTTGAAGCTGCTCACTCTCTCCACTTCTGATCCCTCTATGAGGATTGGTATGTGTTCCTTCATCTTACCCTTCCTGAAGTCCGCAATCAGCTCTTTCGTCATACTATTGTTGAGTGCCAGGTTGTTGCTGTGCCAACACTCCACTCATTGGCATATCTCACTCCTGTACACCCTTCTATCACCACCTGAGATTCTACCAACAATGGTTGTATCGTCAGCAAATATATAGGTGGTAATTGAGCTATGCCTAGCCACACAGGCATGTGTATATAGAGAGTAGAGCAGTGGGCTAAGCACACACCCCTGAGGTGCACCAGTGTTAATCATCAGCGAGGAGGATATGTTATCACCAATTCACACAGATTGTGGTCTTCAGTTAGGAAGACGAGGATCCCATTACAGAGGGAAGTACAGAGGCCCAGGTTCTGCAACTTCTCAATCAGGATTGTGGGAATGTTGAATGCTGAGCTATGGTCGACGAACAGCATCCTGACATATGTGTTTGTTTTGTCCAGGTGGTCTAAGGCCATGTGAAAAGCCATTGAGATTGCATCTGCCATTGACCTATTGTGGCGATAGGCAAATTGCAATGGGTCCAGGTCCTTGCTGAGGCAGGAGTTCAGTCTAGTCATGAACAACCTCTCAAAGCATTTCATCACTGTCAATGTGAGTGCTACTGGGCAATAGTCATTAAGGCAGCCCACATTATTCTTCTTAGGCACTGGTAGAATTGTTGCCTTTTTGAAGCAAGTGGGAACTTCCGCCTGTAGCAGTGAGAGGTTGAAAATGCCCTTGAATACTCCCGCTAGTTGGTTGGTAGAGCAGTGGGCAAAGCACACATCCCTGAAGTGCACTAGTGTTGATCATCAGCAAGGAGGAGAAGTTATTTCCAATCCACACAGATGGCGGTCTTCTGATTAGGAAGCTGAAGTTGCAGAGGCAGGAACAAAGGCCCAGGTTCTGGAACTTTGTAATCAGAACTGTAGTGATGATGGTGTTAAACACTGAGCTGTAGTCAATAAACAGCATCTGGACATAGGTGTTTGTATTGTCCAGGTGTTCCAAGGCCACGTGGAGAGTCAATGAGATTGCATCGATTGTAGACCTATTATGGTGATAGGAAAATTGCAATGGGTCCAGGTCCTTGCTGAGGCATGAGTTTTAAACAAAGATTTAAAGATAAAGATAAACAAGACAAGTCAAGTCAAGTCAATTTTTATTGTCATTTCAACCATAACTGCTGGTACAGTTCACAGTAAAATGAGACAGCGTTTTTCAGGACCATGGTGCTACATGAAACAAAACAAAAACTACACTAGACTACAGACCTTCACAGGACTGCATAAAGTGCACAAAATAGTGCAGCCAGTACAATAAATAATAGGCAGTACAATAAAGACATAGGCACAGTAGAGGTTGGTGTCACTACAGGCTCTGGGTATTGAGGAGTCTGATAGCTTGGGGGAAGAAACTGTTACATAGTCCGGTCGTGAGAGCCCGAATGCTTCGGTGCCTTTTCCCAGATGGCAGGAGGGAGAAGAGTTTGTATGAGGAGTTCATAATGCTGTTAGCTTTTCAGATGCAGCATGTGGTGTAAGTGTCTGTAATGGCGGGAAGAGAGACATTAGTTTACTTGTCACATGTACATCAAAATATTGAATCATAGTGAAATGCATTTTGTGTGTCAAATTAAGCCAGCAAGATGGTGGTAGGCAAGCCAGAAGAGTCACCATGCTTCCAATGCCAACACAGCATGCCACAGCTCATTAACCCTAACTGTACATCTTTGGAATATGGGGGGGGGGGGAGTGAATAAACAAACCACCCAGAGGAATCACAGGGAGAACATACAAATTCCTTACAGACAGTGGCAGGAATTGAATCCCGTTCTTACGGCTTGTGCTGTAAGGCATTATGCTAATATGCTCCCAGGCCACCCCAGTGTCGCTGGATATATTATCAATAAGAACATGTAGGTTAGCAATTTGTCTCAACTTATCAGGTATACTTAACAATTAAAATGATTCCATTGCAGACAGTTGCATTTTGCAAAATCTTTATCAAAGTTCTTGGCCATATGATATATTTCATAAAGCAGTTCATGTCATAATTTATTACTAGACTTATTTGTCAAATTAAAGTTCTTTAAAATGTTATAGTGGAAGTTGGAGCTGAATAAACCAATAAAGCATCTGACAATCATCAGTTGTTGCAAATGTATTGGTGTATTGATTCTAAGTCATAGATCTGACAAGTGTTCTTTTGATAAATGGGTAAAAAGCTTCAGAACAAAATGTTAGAAATCTGAAATAAGTAGTGGCTGAAAATACCTCAGCAGATTAGGAACATCAGTGAACAGAGAATTTAATAAATGGTAATGTCAAGGCGAACTTGAATTTGAAACACAGCATGTCTTTACAAGAATAATAGCAGGGACCAGGAAAATAACTGGTACATGTGCTTTTATTTCAAGGTTAACTCACACACAAAATTCTGGAGGACATCAGCAGGTCAGGCAGTATCTATGGAGAGGAGTAAAGAGTTGATAATTTGGGTGGAAACCCTTCATCAGGACTGGAAAGAAAGGGGGAAGAAGCCAGAATAACAAGACAGAGGGAGAGCAAGGAATACAAGCTAGAAGGTGATGTGAAGCCATGTCATGGGGAAGGTAGGAGGGTGGGGAGTGGTGATGAAGCAAGAAGCTGAGAGGTGATAGGTGGAAAAGATAAAGGGCTGAAGTAGAAGTAATCTGATAGGAGAGGGAAGTGGACCATAGGAGAAAGGGAAGGATGAATTTAGAGGCATTTGACAGGTACTTAAGGAGAAGAAAAGAGGTAAGAGTGAAGCCAGAATGGGGAAAAGAAGAAGAGAGAATGGGGAGGGGTATAGGAATTACTGGCAGTTAGAGTTAAGTTAGAGTTATTACAAGAGACCTGGAACACAGGAATAATGAAGTCTTGTTACAATTGCATGAGCTTCACTGAGGCCACACTAGAATGTTGGTCATGCTTTGACCTCTGTGCTTAGATAACGATGCACCTTTTTAAAGAGGAAATGACAGGAAGACTGTGAAGAGGGTGATTCTACCAAATGGAAAGTCTAGAACCAGGGATCCCTGTATCAAGATAAGGATAAGGCCATTTAGAATGTAGTTAAGAATAAATCCTGCTTTAAGAAGAATAAAAGACCATAAGAAATAGAAGCAGAATTAGGCAATTCAGACTATCAAATCTGCTCCACCATTCAAACTTATAGATTAGGACATTAAAAAAAAACCTTTTGGCAGATTAGCCTTCATAAATCTATGTACTGAGTACAGGAGATGGGATGTTATGTTGAAGCTGTATAAGCCATTGCCCTAATTTGGAGTATTGTGTGCAGATTTGGTCACCTACCTACAGAAAAGAGTACTGCGAAAATTTACAAGGTTGTTGCTGGGTCTGGAGGACCTGAGTTATAAAGAAAGAGTGAATAGGTTAGAACTTTATTCCTTAGAACCTAGAAGATTGAGAGGAGATTTGATGGAGGTATACAAACATGTGTGGGGTATAGATAGGGTAAATGCAAGCAGGCTTTTCCACTGAGGTTGGATATGACTGCAACCAGAGATCATGGGTTAAGGGTGAAAGGGGAAAAGTTTAAGGGGAACATGCAGGGAAACTTCTTCATTTGGAGGGTTGTGAGAGGTGGAAGTTGCTGCCAGCACAAGTGGACCATTTCAAGTTTTAAGGGAAGTTTAGATAGATTCATAGATGGTAGAGGAATGGAGGGCTATGGTCCCGGTGAAGGTCAATGGGAGTAGGCAGTTTAAATTGATCAGCATGGACTAGATGGGCTTAAGGGCCTGTTTCTGTGCTGTAGATTTCTATGACTTTGTGACTCTATGGCTGATTTATTATCCCTCTCAACCCCCATTCTCCTGCCATCTCCCAGTAACCTTTGATGCCCTGACTAATCTAGAACCTATTAACCTCCATTTTAAGTATACGCAGTGACTTAAACCTTTGGCATTTTGGGTTGTGTTTGGTCAATCATTGAGCATTACAGACTAAGACTGATAGATTTTTGATGTGTAGGTAACAAAGTGATTTGTGGATTGATTGGGTAGGTAGACTTAAGGTAAGTGATTAGGCATGTTCTTACCGAATGCTTCTCCAAGAATTGTCATTTTGTAATTGTGAGTTCATGAGATCTTGAAAGTGATGCTGTTTTGAGTTTAGTTCCTGGTAGGATCACCCATGGAGGTAAGGTGAAGGGGAAGGCTCCAGACAAACAGCGATCCAACTAATCTGGATGATTGGGACGTCTTTTGGAGCAGGCGTGACCTGTATAAAAAGGACAGATTGCACTTGAATCTGAGGGGGACGAATATCCTGGCAAGTAGGTTTGCTAAGGCTGTTGGGGAGAGTTTAAACTAGTATTGCTGGGGGGTGGGAACCGAACTGAAGAGATGGAGGAAGGAGTGGTTGGCTCACAAATAGAGAAAGCTAGGAGACAGTATGAGAGGGAGGATAGACAGGTGATAGAGAAAGGATACGCTCAGAATGATGGTTTGAGATGTGTCTATTTTCATGCAAGAAGCATCATGAACAAAGCAGATGAGCTTAGAGTGTGGATCAGTACTAGGAGTTATAATGTTGTGGCCATTACATAGACTTCGATGGCTCAGGGCAGGAATGGTTACAGAGTGCCAGCCTTTAGATGTTTCAGAAAGGACATGGAAAGAGTCAAAAGTGGTGGGGGTATGGCAATGCCAGTCAGAGATACTGTCACACTGCAGAAAAGAAGGACATAATGGAGGGAGTTAACAGAGGAAGTAATGAGTCTCTGTGGGTGGAAGTTAGGAACAGGAAGGGGTGAATAACTCTACTGGGTGTTTTTTATAGACCATCCAATAGTAACAAGGATATCGAGGAGCAATTACGGAGACATTCCAGAAAGATGTAATAATAACAGGATTTTCGTGGTAGAAGATTTTAATTTCACAAATATTGATTGGCATCTCCCTAGAGCAAGGAGTTTATATGGGGTGGAGTTTGTTAGGTGTGTTCGGGAAGGTTTCCTGACACAATATATAGATAAGCCTACAAAAGAAGAGGCTGTACTTGACCTGCTATTAGGAAATGAGCCTGGTCTGGTGTCAGGTCTCTCTGTGGGAGAGCATTTTGGATATACTGATCACAATTCTATCTCCTTTACCATAGCATTGGAGAAGGATAGGAACAGACAAGCTAAGAAAGTGTTTAATTACAGTAAGGGGAAATATGAAGCTATCAGGCAGGAACTTGGAGGCATGGTCTCAGGGAAATGTATGGCAAAAATGTGACAAATGTTCACGGGATGTTTGCATGGTGTTCTGCATAGGTATGTTCCAATGTGATAGGGAAAGGATGGTAGGATACAGGTGTACAAAGGTTGTTGAAAATCTAATCAAGAGGAAAAGAAATGCTTACGAAAGTTTCAAAAAGCTAGGTAATGATAGAGATCTAGAAGATTATAAGGCTAGCAGGAAAGAGCTTGAGAATGAGCCAGAAGGGGCCATGAGAAGGCTTTGGCAAGCAGGATTAAGGAAAACACCGAGACATTCCACAAGTATGTGAAGAGCAAGAGGATAAGACATGAGAGAATAGGACCAATCAAGTATGACAGTGGTAAAGTGTGTATGAAACCGGAGGAAATAGCAGAGGTAATGAATATTTTGCTTCAGTATTCACTACGGAGAAGGATCTTGGTGATTGTAGGGATGACTTACAACAGATTGAAAAGCTTGAACACATAGACATTAAGAAAGAGGATGTGCTGCGGCTTTTGGAAAACATCAAGTTGGATAAGTCTCCAGGACCAGACGAGATGTACTCCAGGCTACTGTGGGAGGCAAGGGAGGAGATTGCTGAGCTTCTGGCAGTGATCTTTCCATCATCAATGGGGATGTGGGAGGTACCAGAGGATTGGAGGGTTGCAGATGTTGTTCCCTTATTCAAGAAAGGGAGTCGTGAAAACCCAGGAAATTATAGATCAGTGAGTCTTACTTCAGTGGTGGTAATTTAATGGAAACAATCCTGAGAGGCAGGATTTATGAACTTTTGGAGAGGCATCATATGATTAGGAATAGTCAGCATGCCTTTGTCAAAGGCAGGTTACGCCTTGCAAGCCTGACTGAATTTTTTGAGGATGTAACTAAACACATTGATGAAGGTAGAGCAGTAGATGTAGTGTATATGGATTTCAGCAAGGCATTTGATAAGGTAACCCATGCAAGGCTTATTGAGAAAGTAAGGAGGCATGGGATCCAAGAACACCTTGTTTTGTGGATCCAGAATTGGCTTGCCCACAGAAGGCAAAATGTGGTTGCAGACAAGTCATATTCTGCATGGAGATCAGTGACCAGTGGTGTGCCTCAGGGATCTGTTCTGGGACCCCCTTCTCTTCATAATTTTTATAAATAAGTTTGCTGATGACACAAAGTTTGGGGGTGTTGTGGATAGTGTGGAGAGCTGTCAGAGGTTATCAGATACAAAAATAGGCTGAGAAGTGGCAGATGGAGTTCAACCCAGATAAGTGTGAGGTGGTTCATTTTGGTAGGTCAAATATGATGGCAAATATGATGGTATTAGTGGCAGTGTGAAGGATCAGAGGGAGCTTGGGGTCTGAGTCCATAGGACACTCAAAGCTGCTGTGCAGGTTGACTCTGTGGTTAAGAAGGCTTGTGGTGCATTGTCCTTCATCAAACATGGGATTGACTTTAAGAGCCGAGAGGTAATATTACAGCTATGTAGGATCGTGGTCAGACCCCACAGTGTACTGTGCTCACTACAGGTCACCTCACTACAGGAAGGATGTGGAATCTACAGAAAAGGTGCAGAGGAGATTTACAAGGATGTTGTCTGGATTGGGGAGTATGCCTTATGAGAATAGGTTAAGTGAACTCAGCCTTTTCTCCTTGAAGAGATGAAGGATGAGAGGTGACATGACAGAGGTGTACAAGAAGATGAGAGGCATTGATCATGTGAATAGTCAGAGGCTTTTTCCCAGGGCTAAAATGGTTGCCACAAGAGGGCACAGGTTTAAGGTGCTGGGGAGTAGGTACAGAGGAGATGTCAGGGGTAAGTGATGCAGAGTGGTAAGTGCGCAGTATGGGCTGCTGGCAATGCTGGTGGAGGCAGATATGATAGGGTCTTTTAAGAGACTCCTGGAGCTTAGAAAAATAGAGGGCTATGGGTAACCCTAGGTAATTTCTAAAGTAAGTACATGTTCGGCATAGCATTGTGGGCCAGAGGGCCTGTATTGTGCCGGAGGTTTTCTATGTTTCTAAGACCTCAACGGTGGAGCTGGTGGAAGATGATGCCAGATCACAATGACAGTGAAGGCAGAGGAAGGCTGCAGCTGTAAAGAGGTCCTAGTTGCCTTGCATTGCATGCCACTGGACCCTGACTCCAACCTGTCAAGGACCATGTTGTGTCTGCCCATGTATCAGCCTCCCGACATTAAGGAAAGTCAGGGACAGACATTCTCCATTAAGAGAACAACCCACTTGGACAAAGTCATCCTCGAATTGAGTGATTGCACCACAATTACTTACTGAATGAAAAGGTTTGAATATTCCTGTGGTTCATTCATGACCTGTTCATTAAGTTCTGGTTTTATAATGGCAAACATGCAAAAATTCATCAGTTCATATAAAATCACCACAGATTAACCAGGAACTGTGAATTTTACATAAATTTAGAGCATCACAAACTGATCAACAGATCTCCAAAAATTGAGAATTGCCTGAGTATCTTTTCCCTTGGCACAGGTTGCCAGCCGATTTCTGTGGATATGGAAGTACTGTGTATTATTTGGCAACATTAGTTTTGTATGATGCTCAGCCTCCTAAAAGAGATAATCTTCATTCTTCATTTTTTTAATTTAAGACACAGCACAGTAACAGGCCCTTATGTCCCAACAAGCCTGCGCCATCGAATTACACCCTTCTAACCAATTAGCAACAAATGCATATGTCTTTGGAATTGCAGAGGAAACTGGAGTTCTCAGAGGAAACCTGTGCAGTCACGGAGAGAACATTCAAACTCCTTACAGGCAGTAGCAGGAATTGAATCCAAATTGCTGGTACTGTAATATCAATATACTTAACACTACGCTACAGTGTGCACACATGAAAAGAAAAAGATACCTCCTTCTGTGTGTCTAATTGCTGGATTCTCGACTTTGTAATAAATGCAAAAAATTACTGTACAGGCCGCAAGTGTATCTTGGTGGACAGTCTCTGGTCTTTACAGAGTATGGTGCAAAAAACAAAACAAAAATTCACTGAAGGGCAGTTCTGAGGGCAAAAATCACCTGGTTAATGAGAGAACTCTGAGGAGAATAGCAAGTCTGGTTCAGGCTGATACGAAGGCAACAGTAACAGAAAAAAAACACACATTACAACAATAATGTGTAGAAGAGCATCTCTGAACACACAGTGCATCAAAGCTTGAAGTGAATAGGCTACAGCAGCAGATGACCACAAACATACACTGTGTGGTCACTTTAGGTCCAGGAGGTACCTGAAAAAGTGGCCACTGAATGTATGTCCCTTGTTTCCTTCAATAAAATGAAATCACTCAATATCTGCTTTGCACAACCACCGCGACAGAAACACCTAGGCCCTTGAGTGTAGGAATTCCAAAGATTCACCCACCCTCTTAGCAAAATAAAGTTAAAATCTCAGCCCCAGATGATCTATTCCTTGTCTGAGACTGTGATTCCTGATACAGTATTCCTCAACCAGGAGTATTCTCCTTCCCCATATCTAGCCTGTCAAACCATTTAGGAATTTTTTAGCAAGTTTATCTCTCATTGACATCATCTCTCATGTTTTTATACTCTGGACAATTGTACTACTGGTGTAAAATGACAAATTGCAATACATATGCCAGTGATATTAAACCTGATTCTGATACTTACTCCATTTCTCCTTTTATAGGCAAACCTGCTATGCCTGGAATTAGTCTGGTGGATCTCTTTTGTATTTTCTCAGTGAAAATTCTAGAGAGATAAAGAGAGAAATTAGCCTTATTTACACACGTACATCAAAATTTACAGCAAAATGGGTTGTTTGCAGCAAATCAGATCAGCAAGGATTGTGCTGGGCAACTTGCATGTGTTGGCACCAACAAAGCATGCCCACAGCTCACTAACCCTAATCCAAACCTCTATGAAAAGTGGGAGGGAATGGCAGCATCCAGAGGAAACCCACGTGGTCATGAGGAGAACATATAGACACCTTACAGACAGCAGTGTGAATCAAACTCTGATCTTACAACTAGTGCTGTGATAGTGTTATGCTAACTGCTATGCCACCTTGCCACCCACCTACACTACTGTGCCACCCACAAATGTTTGGACTAGATAAGGAAACCAGAACTGTATTCAGTCTTCTGGTGTGCAATCACAAGGACCTTAGAAAATTATATATTTACTCATGTAATCACATCTTCTTACAATAAGATTCAAGACTGTTTAATGTCATTTTCTGTACACAAGTATAAAAGAGAACAAAATAATTGTTACTCCAGATCCAACTCAACACAAAATAAAACACGTGATAAACAATGCAATACTAATAAAAGGAAGCTATAAAATAGATACATAAGATAGCTTATGTACATAAGGTTGATTCATCCATTTGGTTGTTAAGTGCTGACACAGGTGATCATGGTCTTTCCACGACCATGATTGTTCTTGGCAAACTTCTCTACAAAAACAATTTGCCATTGTCTTCTTCTGTGCAATGCATTTACAAGACAGGTGACTCCAGCCATTATCATTACTCTTCTGACGTTGTCCATCTGGTGTCAGTGGTCACATAACTAGGACTTGTGATATGCACCAGCTACTCAGATAAACATCCACCATCTGCTCCCATGGCTTCACATAACCTTGATCAGGGGCTGAGCAGGTGTTACACCTTGCCCAAGGGTGACATGTAGGCTAGCGGAGGGAAGGAGTACCTTACACCTCCTTTGGTAGAGACGTATCTCCACACTGCCACCCACAAATAGACAGATTGTATGTCCAAAAAGTGATGCTATGATAAGTTGACTGACATGGTATAATAAAGTAGTTGTGGTGGGTTAGTGGTGGAGGTGTTGATCAACCTTACTGTTTGGAGAAAGTAACTGTTTTTGAGTCTGGTGGTCCTGGCATGGATACTATGTAGCCTCCTCCATGATGGGAGTGGGACAAGCAGTCCATGAGCAGGGTGAGTGGGATCCTTCATGATGTTACCTTTTTCTGGCACTTTTCTGTATACAGGTCCTTGATGGTGGGTAGACTGGTGCTGGTGATACGTTGGACAGTTTTGCCTACCCGTTGTAGAACCTTCGTGTCTGCCGCAGTGCAGTTCTCGTACCAAGCAGTGATGCTGCTTGTCACTGAGCATCTGTCAAATGATGTGCAAACTCCAGTTAACAAAAAGGACAACATCCAAATCAGCTGCCTAATTGCTAGCTTCACCTGTGTGTTAGCCTTCACAACTTGTGTATAAGGACACCTATGTAGGTTGTATTGAACATTGCCATTTGCCAATCTCTCACTATTAGAAACAGCACGGAAGCGTAACAGTTAGCATAATTCTAATACAGCCCCAGCAACAGCCCCCGCCCACCTCCTGCTGCTGTTCGTAAAGAGTTTGTACACTCCCTGTAACTGTTTAGTGTGCTGTATCTCCAAATACGTGAATAATGTTATAAGTACCCAGCCAGTTAAAAGTGCACCTGCCATTTTTCAACCACTTACTTAGATTGTCGACCAGATGCTGACATCATTTTAAGGGTTAAACCAACAAATTGATAAAATTTCTCACCCCATTCCTCTATTCTCCACTCTGACCTTTTACTTCTTTTCACCTGCCTATTACTTCTCCGTGGATCCCCTCCTCTATCCCTTTCTCCTATTGTAAACTCTCATCTCCTATCAGATAATTTCTTCTCCAGCCCTTAACCTTTTCCATCCACCTGGATTCACTTATCACCTTCCAGCCAGCCTCTTTCATCTCCCCCCACCTTTTAATTTAGGCACCTGCCCCCTTCCCTCTCAGTCCTGAAGAAAGGTCCATGTCCAAAAGGTCAGTTGTTTACTCTTTTCCATAGAAGCTGTTGGGACTGCTGAGTTCCTCCAGTATTCTCTGTGTGTTGAATTGGTAAATTAGTTTATTATTGTTACATATACCAAGGAACAATAAAAAAAAATTGTATTTCACCCTATCTGGACATGTCAGTTCATTACACAGTGCATTGAAGTAGGATAAAGGGAAAATATTAACAGAATACAGAATAAAGTGTTTCAGTTACAGAGAAAGTGTAGTGCAGGCAGACAATAGTGTGAAATGCCATGATGAGGCAGTCTGGGAGAACAAGAGCCCTTTTTATTTTGTCAGTGGACCATTCAATCATCTTATAACAGTGGAATAGAAGACCATAAGGCTATAAGGAGATCAATTAGGCCATTCGACCCATCAAGTCTGCTCTGCCATCCTGACATGGCTGATTTATTATCCCTCTCAATTCCATTTTCTTGTCTTCTCCCCATACCTTTGATGCCCTGACTAATCAAGAACCTATCAAACTCTGGTTTAAATGTACCCAAAGACTTGGCCTCCGTAGCTGTCCATGACAGTGAATTCCACAGATTCATTACCTTCTTGTTAAAGGAATTCCTCCTCATCTCTGTTCCAAATGGGTGTCCCTCTATTCTGAGGCTGTGTCCTCTGGTCCTCGACTCACCCAGTATAGGAAACAGCCTCTCCATGTCCACTCTATCTAGACTTTTCAATATTTAATGGGTTTCAATGAAATCCTCCATCATTCTCCTAAAGTCCAACAAGCACAGGACCAGAGACATCAAATGCTCCTCATACATTAACCCTTTCATCCCTGGTATCATTCTCACAAATCTACTCTTCACCCCGTCTTATGCTAGCACAACTCTTCTTAAGTAAGGGACACAAAACTGCTCGCATTACTGCAAGTGTGGTATGACCGATGTCATATAAAACCTTAACATTACAACCTTGCTTTTATATTCTAGTCTGTCTTGAAGCAGTCTTGAATATAAAAATGGAGATCACGTTCACAATGACTTTGCTACTTGCACACTTTTATTAATTGCTTCAAATGGAATCACAATTACCCAGATGTGGCTACTGTTTCATATAGCGGGCAACACCAGTCTAGCACCTGAGTATTCAGTTTAACCGCTGTTAACTGTGAAATACGTACAGGGCTCCATGGTCTCCAGGAACAATGATCAGATGATTTCTCAAATGACACACTAGCCCTAATTACCCATTAACATGCCTTTGCAATTCACACATATACATTTGCGATATAATTCACAGAATATTTGTTAAAAGGTGTAATTAACATTCATTCTGATTTTTTTTACTCCGAAGCAGCAAAATAAAATAGGTTTGGAAAGGAAGTTTGTTACTTAAGACTAGACGCTCTTTAAGCTAATGTCAGGGTATCCCTACATTGTACCTCACTAACCCTAACTTGTACATCTTTTTGAAAATGAAAGGAAACTAGGGCACCCGGAGGTCATGAGGAAAACATATAAACTCCTTACAGACAGTGGCAGGAATCGAGCCCCGATCTTACAACTGGCGCTGCAAGGTGTTACGTTGGTCGCTATGCTACTCATGTGCCGCCTCTCAACTGGAAATGAAAGATCAACATGTGGCTGAAGAAGAAGGGACTTGAAGGGTTGCTATCACAGGACAGATAAGATTTTGCAGAGGATGCAGAAAAAGTTCACCAGGATGCTGCCTGGATTAGAGGGCATGAGCTGGAAGGAGAACTCGGTAAAACTAGGGTTGATTTCTCTGAAGTTGCAGAGGGTAAGGGGACACCTGGTAGAGTTTTATAAGATTATAAGAGGCAATAAGTACACAGCCAGTATTTTTTCCCCTAGTGGTGAAATGTCTAATAGTAGAGCATGCGTTTAATGAGAGAGGGGAAAAATTCAAAGGGACATGCTTTTTACAGAGTGATGGGTGTCTGGAAGGCACTGCTAGGGGTGATGGTGGAAGCAAATACTATAGAGAATGGAGGGACATGAACATTATCAAGACAGAGGGATTAGTTTAGTTAGGCATTTCATTACTAGCTTGTGGGCTGTTCTTGTGCTGTACAGTTCTATGGCTATTAAGGTTGTGGGAAAATTTAACAACCACAAAATATTGGAAGAACTCAACGAGTCAGACAGCATCTTTAGGGGGAAATAAATAATCAAGGGATATAAGCAGGCCAGGAATGGAATGGGGAAAAATCCAGAACAAAAATGTGGGGGTAGGTAAAAGAACTCTAGCTGGCAAGTGGTTGGTGAGACCGTGAGGGGGATGGTGAGTAGGTAGGGGAGTGGCGGGATGATGCAAGAAGGTTGGAAGTGACAGATGGAAAAGGCTGAAGAAGGAGGAATCTGATAGGTAAGCAGAGTGGACCATAGAGAAAGGGATGGAGGAGGGGCACTAGAGACAGATGATGTGCCGGTGAGGAGCAAAGAAGGGGTAAAATGGGAGCCAGAATGGGGAATAGAAAGTGAGAAAATGGGGAGGGAGAGAAATTACCAAAAGTTATAGAAATCAATGTTCATGCTGTCAGGTTGGCGGCTGCCCAAAATGGAATATAAGATGTTGCTGAAGGAAAGGGTGTTGGTTGAAACAGTTTCCCTCCGGACCAAGATACACAACACAGTACTTATAAACTGCACACAAGACGAAGGTAAAATTACTGCAAATAAGTTAACAAATAATAAGGTGCATTTACGACACAAGTCAAAATGTAAACAGGATATGCAACTGACGCTTGATACATGATGAGACTTGGGAGTTCAGTTGTCTCACAGCCTGGGGGAAGGAGCTGTTTCCATCCTAACAGATCTTGTTGTAATGCTGTGGTTCCTCCTGGCTGATGGTAGGGTGTCAAGGAAATCATTGAATGGATGGAAGGGATCATTGACATTGCTGAGGGCCCTGTGTACACAGCATTCTAGATAACTATCTCAGATGGGTGGAAGAGACACTCCAATGATCTTCTCAGCAGACAATCCTTTGTAGGGTGTGTGGTCAGATGCCTTGCAATTCCCATACCAGATAGGATGTCTGTTGGAAGTCACCTCTACCAATAGCAAGATATGGAGAATTTGGAAGACTTAACTCTTAAAGATGTTCATTTATATTGTGTCCTTCAGAACCCCAGATAATCCCAAGGAGCCTTGTGGTAAAAAAAATCTTCACCTTCTTGATGAAGGGTCTTTACCCTTTTCCATACATGCTGCCTGGTCTGCTGAGTTCCTCCAGGATTTTGTGCGTGTTGCTTGGATTTCCAGCATCTGCAGATTTTTTTCTACTTTCTGATTGTGCACCTTCTTATTCTGGTTTCTTCCACCTTCCTTGCCAGTCCTGATGAAGGGTCTCGGCCTCTCCTTAGATGCTGCCTGATCTATTGAGTTCATCCAACATTTTGTGAGTGTTGCGCAAGATCTCCAGCATCTGCCTGTGTTTGTGGTAATTGCAAAATGTAATATTGGGTCCGACTGTACTTACCTGTGGCTGGCGTTATTGCAGGTGCCATCCATATGTTGAAGTGTGGTAGGTAGTGGTGAGCAAGAGAGCAGATGGCATCTGATCACATACTCTGTTGGGTGTTGCAGTGACACAGAGCTGAGCAGCACTTCACCGTGACTGCACCATCAAATCAGCTATGCCTGGTGACATAGCATCAGAACATTTCCCCAAATGGAGTCACTGTCACTGAATGACAAGCTGTGTGCAAAATGGCTGCATTAAAGATTCGCTTCAATTTCAAATGATCTTAATGATCATTTAAAATCCGAGCAAATAGTTAACTGAGCACCACAGTAGCACAGTGATTAGCTTGACAGTAGATGCCAGAATAAAAAGGTGGAAGGGACTGGTGAAGGATCTCGGCCTGGAACATGACTATTTACTCTTTTCCATTGATGCTGCCTGACATACTGAGTTCCTCCAGCAATTTGTCTGTCTTACCTTGGTTAGTAGGTTCCTTGCTTATTGTAAATTGTCCTGTGATTAGGCTAGGGTCTCAGGTGACTCACAGGGCAGTAAACTGCATACATGTACAAAAGCTGGATGAACTCAGCAGGTTGGGCAGCATCCGTTGAAATCCGTTGCCCGACCTGCTGAGTTCATTCAGCTTTTGTACGTGTTGATTTGACCACAGCATCTGCAGTGTACTTTGTGTAAACTGCATACATACTTTGAGTTTGAATTCAGTGGGTTGCTGGCAGTGTGGTTTGAAGGGCTGGAAAGGCCCTTCAAATTGATTGATAGATAGATAGATAGATAGATAGATAGATAGATAGATAGATAGATAGATAGATAAATAAATAAATAGAATAATCTTAATGTTTTGAAGATAACAATAAAATAGCACAGTAACAGATCCTTCCTACCCAATGAGCCCACACCACCAATTACACCCATGTGCACAATTAACCTAATAACCCATACATCTTTGGACTGTGCAAGGAAACCGGATCACAAAGAAGAAACCCACATGGTCACAGAGAGAATGGTAAAAACTCCTTACAGACAGTAGCGGGAATTGAACCCAGGTCATTGACATGGTGAAATCATGCTAACCATTACGCTACTGTGTTGCCCATTACATTATTATTTTCCAATAATTTTTATTTCATTATGTAACCATATTTGAACAGTTGTAAATGTCTCTGATAATCAGATGTGTTAAAATGGCTTAAAGGGAATTGACAACAGCAAGTTCTCAAAATGTCAGCGGTGTATCCCACAGGTAGAGGCTCAGGAACTACACATGGAGTCTAGGCTGCCTCTTGTAGATTACTCCACCTGCTTTCATCCGACTGGACTGCCACCCATTTCAGCTTGTCACTCCTGAATCAGGCGAATGCTGGAGGCAGCCAGTTCACTGAGTCTGGGGAAATATTGCAATAATGATCAGACAACTTCCAATGATGGTGGAATTGGAATTGTTTTTTATATTCATTTTATTTAGAGATACAGCTTGGAACAGGCCTTTCCGGCCCTAAAGATTCATGCCACCCAGCAGCTCACCTATTAACCCTAATCTAATCAAAAGACAACTTAGAATGAACACCCATGTGCACAATTAACCTAATAACCCATACATCTTTGGACTGTGCAAGGAAACCGGATCACAAAGAAGAAACCCACATGGTCTCAGAGAGAATGGTAAAAACTCCTTACAGACAGTAGCGGGAATTGAACCCAGGTCATTGACACGGTGAAATCATGCTAACCATTACGCTACTGTGTTGCCCATACTAACCATACTAACCTACTAACCAATATATCTATGGACTGTGGGAGGAAATCAGAGCACAGAGATGAAACCCACATAGTCATGGGGAGAATGTATAAACTCCTCACAGACTGCGCAGGAATTAAACTCCAAAGCTGTAAGAGCACCGTGCTAACCATTATGCTGCTGTGGTTTATTATTGACACGTACTGAGTCACAGTAAAAATCCTGACTTGCATACTAATTATATAGATCAAATCATTACACAATGCATTGAGGTAGAACAAGGTAAAACAATAACAATGCAGAAATAGTGATGGAATTACCAAGAGGGTACACAAGTAGCTACAGTATGGTTTACTGGGAGTTTGAGGCGATTTGATATATCACCAAAGACTTAGAAAATTCTTACAGATGTACCATCACTGGTCACATCACCACCTAGTCTGGAGCAGCCATTGCACAGGATCCAAAAAAGATGCAGAGGGTGGTAAACTCAGCCATTATGGGCACTACCTGAGTTTAAGCGTATTTCATATAACAGAAAGGTGCTGGAAAAGGGGTTGTAACATCCTGCTCATGGATTGTTGTCCCACTCCCATCAGGGAAGAGGCTACATGGTATCTATGCCACAACCACCAGACTTGAAAACAGTTGTTTGCCCCAAGCAATAAGGCTGATCAGCACCTCTACCCACTAACCTATAAGACCATAAGACATAGAAGCAGTATCAGGCCATCTTGGCCCATCGAGTCTGCTCCACTATTCAATCATTGCTGATCATTTTTTATCTCCTCCTCAATCCCAGTTCTCGGCCTTCTCCTCATAACCTTTGATGCCATGTCCAATCAAGAACCTATCAACCTCTGCCTTAAATACAACCAATCACCTGACCTCCACAGCTGCATGTGGCAACAAATTCCACAAATTCGCCACCCTTTGGATAAAGAAATTTCTCCACATCCCTATTTTGAAGTGGTGCCCCTGTAACCTGAGGCTGTGCCCTCTGCCCTCTTGTCCTAGACTCTCCCACAATGGAAAACATCCTTTCCACATCTTTTCTGTCTAGCCTTTCAACATTCAGAAGGTTTCAATGAGATCCCCCCCCCCCCCCCATCATCCTTCTGAATTCCAGTGAGTACAGATCCAGAGCCATCAAACGATCCTCGTATCATAACCCTTACATTCCTGGAATCATCCTGCGGAACACCACTAGTCACTGGCAGCCAACCAGGAAAGGATCCTTTTACTCCCACTGGCTGCCTCCTGCCAATCAGCTAATGGTCTAACAATGTTAGTAACTTTCCTGTAACACCATGGGCTCTTATCTTGGTAAGCAGTCTCATGTGTGGCACCTTGTCAAAGGCCTTCTTAAAGTCCAAGTATACAACATCCACTGCATCCCCATCCTACCTGC
The DNA here is from genome assembly GCF_030144855.1 of Hypanus sabinus. NCBI lineage: Eukaryota > Metazoa > Chordata > Chondrichthyes > Myliobatiformes > Dasyatidae > Hypanus > Hypanus sabinus. The sequence continues at coordinate 55,911,800 of NC_082720.1, read as the reverse complement.
AGCCCACTCTTCAACACCAGCCAACCACCACTACTTTATTATTGCCTGTCAGTCACACATGTACAGGCACTATTGTGCCTAGACTAGTCATTTCATGGACATACAATTAATCTATATATAAGATATCTTATGTGTGTGTATATATATATATATATATATATAAGATATCTTATGTATTTATACTTATGGTTCATTTATTATTGCGCTCGTTATTTTATTGTATCTTATGCTGTTTCGAACCGGTGTAACAATGATGTCGTTCGCCTTCGCACTTGTGTATGTACTGGAAATGACATTAAAAAATCTTGACCAAAGCTTGGCAATCTTTCTTGCAGTACGGAATACTACCAGCATGCGGTAGCATTGCCCTCTGAGTCTGAAAGTCTGGAAGCGGCGACGAGGTCAGATGCCAGTGAAAGGCGAGTGGTCCCTGCAGCAGTTCGGGAAGCGCTGGCAGGTGTGCATTCCCTGCCTGATGAATGTCTGTCATGAAATTGCTGCCAGGCATCCAAGCAGGTGGTGTGCTTATCACGGAGAACATTATAACTCCTTTCATAATGTAGCGCCCTATGATTGATTGTTTCCCAACACAACAGCCACGCAAATCCCAGTGTACTTTCTTACGAGTGAGTTCCTTTCCGGAAGATGTAAATTTCGGCAGTTTGCAGGTTTCTCAATTCTCCGTGACAAACGGGAGGTTACCCTGTATCTATTGTCTGTCAGTCACATCTGCCACTGATATGTTTGAGTGATTCCATTTCCATATCTCACGATATCTGCTGCTGAATTTTCACAATCCCCGGAGAACAGTCCTGTGTCTGCCGATTCCAGATGTGTCGCTACTGATGCGTATTTATTCAGCACATCCACTCACCTGCAAGGGGCAGACCTTTCGGCGACAATGAGCCTGCAAAGGACAGAATAATAAGACATCAAAGAATCTTCCCCCAGCCTGGCAAATCATGGTCTGGTATCTTCCTTTGAATATGGTATGACTTTAAAAAATATTTAGAGATACAGCAGAATAGGGCCTTCCGGCCCAAAGAGTCCTGTGGAGTAGCAACCCACCTATTTAACCATAACCTAATCACAGGACTTTGCAACAGCAGGACTCATGTAATGTCTCCTCCCTGGCGACACATGGAAACTTAATCCCTTTTGGACTACAGGGTACTGCAGGGGTGGGCAAACTTTTTGACTTGTGAGCCACAAAGGGTTCTAAAATTTGACAGGGGGGCCAGACCAGGAGCAGATGGACGAAGTGTTTTGGTAATACACCTCATAAGAGAAAATAAAATATCATGGGATATGTAGAAAACATGTGCTTTAATTTCAATTGAAAATGAACAAATGCATTACAACAAAATATCTGTCTTTGAAGTCCCATGGTATTTAGCTATTTATTGAAATGACTTTTAAAACACTGAAAATTAAATGAATAAAATACAGCTTTTTTTAATAGTAACAGTTATTATTTTAAAGCACTGAAAATTCTGTTATCCTTCAAGATATTATCATCATCACTCTCCTCCTGACTGTCTTTATTTCAAAAACGGTAGGAGATGCAGGTCTACTTGTCCTGCTCCTTCTTACTCAATTGTCCCCTGTGCCAAAACTCAACAACGACCAGCACAAAGACAGAACAGTGACAGCGCACCAGTATGCGGAGTGCGTTATTTGATCTGGAGCGCATTTTTTATTTTGAGAACGTACGTGCACCTGCGCACTACTCATGTCCATCACTTAACAGAAATGACATGTAACATGTAAGGCTTATTGAAAAAAATATTTTCAAATGCATTTTTTACATAACACAGTGAAGAAACTTATTTTTAATTTCAGTGGGAACAGTGTTGTTGGTCTCCCTTTTTAGCCAGCGCATCAAAGTATGGATTTAGTTTTGTTGTGGCGATTCTCAGGATGGATCTGAGGTGTTGGTCAGTTAACTTGGATCTGTGGCTGGCTTTGTTGATGATCATGACGCTGAACGCCTGTTCACACAAATAGGTCGAGCCAAACAAAGAGTAAAGCGCAAATGTGGAGTAATACGCTGCACCTCAACAAAGGTCAATGTGTAGTGGTGTGCTACATGCAGCGCTAAAATTACGACACGGAGTCAGTAACTGCAGTCGAAGAAAAAAACTTTATTCGAAATCCCCAGCCTCACTTTTAAGCCTCCCTCAACCTGCCCCCCGTGGCGCAGAGGCTCCAAAGCTCTGTGCTCGCAAAGTCCCGTAGGCTATCTCCCTTAGCCGGAACGCTGGCTAATTGTGAGCCGGTTCAGATGTGCCAGGAAATGGGTCGCCATAAGTGTATATAGAGTGCGTCATCTATTGGGAAAACGCCAGAATTGCGGGGAAAAAACATTAACAAGGTTTATTAATATAATTTCATCAAGTTCTGCGGGCCAGATTAAAAAGCTTAACGGGACGCATATGGCCCACGGGCCGTAGTTTGCCCATGCCTGGGGTACTGGGAGGAGGTCTGGCCCCAGCACACCTACCATGCAAGCCCACCGATGTGTGGACATTCCCTGGTGCTGGTGAACCAGATGGGTAAATAGCCCCACTGCATTGTGGACAGCCTCAGGAGAGAAGAAGACTATGGGAGTAAGCCCAGACAGCAAATCCAGAGAGGAGAGGAGCCCCTAAGGCGGCTGCACATGATTGAACATCCTTCCTGCAGCCAAGCTGGTGCCAAACATATTAGTTCATAAGCTTTCCTTTGGACTACACTGATGAGGCCAAGAGGGGGATCTTGATGACTGGGCAACTCAGGATCTCCATATCTTCTGCCTGGGCTTGTGATGATGAACATCATCACCCATTGTCCTTTACAGATGGTTGACAACCAACCAGTCACAGGACAATTTACAGTGACTAATTGTGTGTGTGTAGGCCTCCATAGTCTCTATAGACCATGGATTTGCACCTTGGAAAGTTTCCAGGGCGCAAGCCTGGGCAAGGTTTTTTTTAAGGAAGACTGGCAGTTGCCCAAGCTGCAAGTCTCCCCTCTCCACGCCAGCAATGTTGTCTAAAGGGAAGGGCATTAGGACCCATACAGCTTGGCACCAGTGTCGTCGCAGAGCATTGTGTGGTTAAGTGCCACACATTGGCACTGTGGTTAAGCAACGTGTGACTAACTAACCTACAGACCAATAGGCCTTTGGACTGTGGGAGGAAACTGGAGCACCCTGAGGAAGCCCATCTGGTCACAGAGAGATCATACCAACTCCCTACAAAATGGTTCTGGAATTGATCTTGGAACTCCAGAATACTGCAAGCTCTAAGAGCGTCACACTAACCATGACAAAATAGGGACGTTTTTTACTTTCTCAGGAGGTTTCTCCCCTATTGTAACATGGAAGCTGGTTCACAGGTCTGTTGAGCGAGACGGAAGACATTGATTATGAATAAGCATGTTGATCATTTATTTACAAACAGTCAAAGATTCGACCAAACATCTAAATCCCCCAAGTTATACAAACTACAAAACGGACTCAAAACAGATGAAATTCAACAGACACTTAGCTAAGAGTGCGCATGGGCTTTTTATATCTGCAGCATACTTTCCCAATGGTACTTCAGCACTGGTTGCTACCTTTGTGTGAACTAGGCCCTGGGGATGAAAGGAAAGAGGCTGAGACTCCTTGCATGTGCTGTTCTTATACCAGTGAGGTGCCTGAAACCGAACACCAATGACGTGGAACACAAGGCAACTGATGGGAAAGAGCTGCTACATCCTGCAAACAAGCCAATCGATCACCAGCTTAAGTGACTTTTGAATGAAATGTAAACTAACCTCCGACCCCCCTAGATGACAGGTATTCCATTGGACAGAAGATACAAAATCCAGAAAGCACTTACCACCAGACTAAATGGTGGCATCAATTAGTCTCATGAGACCATGGATCTGTGCCTGGAATAGTTTCCAGGGTGCAGGCCTGGGCAAGGTTGTATGCAAGACCAGCAGTTGCCCATGCAGCTAGTCTCCACTCTCCATGACACCAATGTCATCCAAGGGAAGGGCAAAGGCCGATACAGCTTGGCACCAGTGTCGTCACTGGAGTTGCCAGAACGAGGTTGAAGGCAACATCAGACTGCCTTAGGGAATCTTCCCTCTCTTAGATGGACTGCCTTCCCAGACTGACGAGCTCCATCTACCCAAACCACTGGTCTTAAAGCACCAGAACCCGCCTTCACCCCTTCTCCTGTCAGTAGAAACAGTTCCGCCAGGCTTAGAGGCTAAGCCACACAAGAAGGCCAGGAGTTGGACTTGGTTGTCAGGGGCTATTTGAGGCACATGCTACAAGGAGCAATTTTAGGTAGTGGGACCTTGTCTCCGCCACCACCCCTTGGCTTGACAACCTTGGAACCACCACTAAAAGATCATTTCTATTCTGCAGTTATAAGACTACTGAATCCCAGTACGATAAGGTGATGCTTGAGTTAGCAATCTAACTCATTATGATTTAACACCTCATTGTCTGACTGCATTGCACTTACTCTGTAATTGTAATATTTCATTTTACATTCTGTTATTGTTTTACCTTTTTCTACCTCAGTGCACAGAGTAATGAATTGAACTGTATGAACAGTATGCAAGATAAGCTTTTCACAGTATCTCAGTAAATGAGAAGGTAATAAGCCAATTCCTTTTCTAGCACAGCCCCGTATTCCTGTATAATCCCCAAATCATTGCCTTGGCAAAGCAACCAACATAATCAAAGACCCCGGACATCCTCTCATCTTTCCCTCCCATCGGACAGGAAATACAAAAGCCTAAAAGCAGCTACCATAGCTTCCATCCCACTGTATTCAGACTTTTGAAAGGACTTCTTGTACGAAAAGATGGACTCTTGGCCTCACAATCTACCTTGTTGTGACCTTTTCACTTTATCATTTACCCACACTGAACCTTTTTGATACCTAAAACACTTTATTCTGCATTGTTATTGTTTTACCCTGTTCTAGCTCCAGGCACCGGGATAGAGAGAAAGTGGCTCCCTATCTTAGAAGGGATGTACTGATGTTGGAGAGAGTTCAGAGAAGATTGATGAGGATGATTCCTGGAATGCAGGGGCTAACATGTGAGGAGCATTTGTCAGCTCTTGGACTATTCATTAGAGTATAAAAGAGGGGATCTCATAGAAACATTTCAAATGTTGAAAGGGTTGGACAGAGTAGATGTGAAAAAGCTGTTTCCCTTGGTGGGCGAGTCCAGGACAAAAGGCCACAGTCTTAGAATTAGAGGTACCCATTTAAAACAGAGATGAGGAGAATTTTTTTTAGCCAGAGGGTTGTGGATTTATGGAATTCGTTGCCACATACAACTGTGGAGGCCCGATCATTGAGGATGTTTAAGGAGGAGATTGATAGGTATCTAATTAGTCAGGGTATCAAGGGATATGGGGGGAAAAGGCCGGAAATTGGAACTAAATGGGAGAATAGTTTAGCTCATGGTGGAGTGGCACAGCAGACTCATGGGCCGAATGGCCCACTTCTGCTCCTTTGTCTTGTGGTCTTGTGATTGTAGGGATGACTTACAGCTGACTGAAAAGCTTGAGGATGTAGATATTAAGGAAGAAGATGTGCTGGAGCATTTGGAAAGCATTAAGTTGGGTAAGTCACCGGGACCAGACAAGATGTACCCCAGGCTACTGTGGGAGGCGAGGGAAGAGATTGCTGAGCCTCTGGCGATGATCTTTGCATCATCAATGGGGATGGGAGAGGTTCTGCAGGATTGGAGGGTTGTAGATGTTGTTCCCTTATTCAAGAAAGGGAGTAGAGATAGCCCAGGAAATTTTAGGCCAGTGAGTCTTACTTCAGTGGTTGTAAGTTGGTGGAGAAGACCCTGAGAGGCAGGATTTATGAACATTTGGAGAGGCATATTATGATTAGGAATAGTCATGCCTTACAAGCCTGACTGAAATTTTTGAGGATGTGACTAAACACATTGATGAAGGTAGAGCAGTAGATGTCATGTATATGAATTTCAGCAAGGCATTTGATAAGGTACCCCATGCAAGGCTTATTGAGAAAGTAAGGAGGCATAGGATTCAAGAGGACATTGCTTTGTGGATCCAGGACTGGCTTACCCACAAGAGGCAAAGAGCAGTTGTAGACAGGTCATATTCTGCGTGGAGGTCAGTGAATGGTGGAGTGCCTCAGGGATCTGTTCTGGGACCCCTACTCTTTGTGATTTTTATAAATGACCTGGATGAGGAAGTGGAGGGATGGGTTAGTGAATTTGCGGCTGACACAAAGGTTAGATGTGTTGTGGATAGTGTGGAGGGCTGTCAGAGGTTACAGCAGGACATCAGTAGGATACAAAGCTGGGCTGAGAAGTGGCAGATGGAGTACAACCCAGGTAAGTGTAAGGTGGTTAACTTTGGTGGGTCAAATATGATGACAGAATATAGTATTAATGGTAAGATTAGTGGAGCATTAATGGCAGTGTGGAGGATCAGAGGAATCTTGTGGTCCAAGTCCATAGGACACTCAAAGCTGCTGCACAGGTTGTCTCTGTGGTTAAGAAAACTTATGGTGCATTGGCCTTCATCAACTGTGGGATTGAGTTTCAGAGTCGAAAGGTAATGTTGCAGCTATGTAGGACCCTTGTCAGACCCCACTTGGAGTACTGTGCTCAGTTCTGGTTGCCTCACTACGGGAAGGATGTGGAAACCATAGCAAGGGTTCAGAGGAGATTTACAAGGATGTTGCCTGGATGCCTTACGAGAATAGATTGAGTGAACCTGGCCTTTTCTCCTTGGAGCAATGGAGGATGACAGGTGACATGATAGAGGTGTATAAGATAATGAGAGGCATTGATCGTGTGGATAGCCAGAGGCTTTTCGCAGGACTGAAATGGCTAGCACGAGAGGCCAGAGTTTTAAGATGCTTGGAAGTAGGTACAGAGGAGATGTCAGGGATAGGTTTTTACGCAGAGAGTGGTGAGCACGTGGAATGGGCTGCCAGCAACGGTGGTGGAGGTGGATACGATAGGGTCTTTAAGAGACTCCTGGATAGGTACGTGAAGCTTAGAAAAAGAGGGCTATGGTTATCCCTAGGTAGTTTCTAAGGTAAGGATATGTTCGGCACAGCTTTGTGGGCCAAAATGCCTGTATTGTGCTGTAGGTTTTCTATTTTCTATATTTCTATGTTACCAGGTTCAGAAATAGTTACTACCCCTCCACCATCAGGTGCTTAAACAAAAGGCAATAACTGCACTCAGTTTCACTTGCCCTTATCACTGAAATGCTCCCACAACCAATGGACTCACTAAGGACTCTTCATCTCATGATCTCAATATTTATTGCATACTTATTTTTTATTCTTCTTATTATTATTATTAATAATAATGGGGTGATTGATAAGTTTGCGGCCTAAGGTGGAAAGAGTCAAATTTAGAAAACCTAGCACATTTATTTTTCAACATAGTCCCCTCCTACATTTCCACACTTAGTCCAGTGGTCGTGGAGCATACGGATCCCTTCTTTGTAGAAGTGGTCCACTCCAGGGGTGATTGAACTGCGCATGTATGTAATGGGAGTGTCTTGTACCTCCAGGTGGTCCATAGCAGGGGTGATTGATAAGTTGGTGGCCTAGGGTAGAAAGAGATGAGTTATACAGCTCTCATTACATGCACGTGCAGTTCAACTCTTTGAGTGAAAATGCAGAAAGCTTGAAGTTAATAACATCTCCTTCTACCTTAGGCCACAAACTTATCAATCACCCCAAGCTGTGGACCACTTCTGGAGGTCCAAGACGCCGACTTCTGCAAAGAAGGATCTGTATGCTGCACGACCACTGGACTAAGTATGTAAATGTAGGAAAAATAAATGTGTTAGGTTTTCTAAAATTGATTCCTTTTACCTTAGGTCATGAACTTATCAATCATCCCTTGTATTTCTTTCTTTTTCTATTTGCTGTTTGCTGTCTTTTGCACACTGGTTGAATGACCGAGTTGGTGCAGTCTTTCATTCATTCTGTTATGGTTATTATTCTACAGATTTATTGAATATGCCAGGAAGAAAAAGAATCTCAGGCTTGTACATAGTGACATATTTTTACTTCGATAATAAATTTACTTTGAACTTTGAACTGCTGATCTCTACATTGAGGAAGTCATTACATTCTCTGCTCCACTAAACCATCTACCCACTAACACACACAGATTAGCTGTGAGCTTTTCCCCACATTACACACTGCTCCAATGTGTATACATTTGTATTGGAATTGATGTACTATTATCACATATAGCAAGATGCAGTAAAAAGCTTGTCTTGCAATTGTTTATACAGATCAAACCATTACATAGTGTGGTAGTTAGTGTGAAGCTCTTACATCTCGGGGCATTCCAGAGTTTGGAGTTCGATTCCTCCGCAATCTCAATGGAGTTTGTAGGTTCTCCCTGTGACTGTGCGGGTTTCCTCTGGGTGCTTCAGTTGCTCAAACAGTCCAAAGGTGTGCCAATTTGTAGGCTAATTGTTCTTTGTAAATTGTCTTTTGACTAGGCTGGCTAGTGTTAAATAGATAGGTTGCTGGGTGGTGTGCCTCATTGGGTTGGAAGGGCCTATTCTGCACTGTATTTCTAAATTTAAAAAATAAGTAAGCCAGAATAAAGTAAAATAAGAATGCAGAATGAAGTGTGAAGGCGACAAAAAAAAGTGCAGTGCTCATTAATTATAAAGTGCAAGATCATCATGAGGTAAGACACACAAGATGCTGGGAGGTTCTCAGCAGTTCAGGTAGCATCTATGCAGAAAAATAGTCAACGTTTCAGGCCAAGTAGCCCAACATGCCGACTCTTTCTTCCTCTCCATTGATGCTGCCTGACCTGTTGAGTTACTCCAGTATTTTGTGTGTGTTGGTCTAGATTTCCAGCATCTGCAGAATCTCTTGTGTTCAGTATAACAAGTTAACTTGTGAGTAAGTGTGAAGAGCAATTTTTATGCAGAGAGTGGTGGGTGGGTGAAATGGGTTATCAGTGGAAGCAGGCAGTTTGATGGAAATTAAGGGAGTTTTTAGATAGACACAGGAATATGAAGGGAAATGGATGCTACACAGGAGAACACTTAATATAAGTTGCCATCAAGAACTGCACAACATTATGGGCCAAATGGCCTATCAATGCTGTACTGTTTTATCAATTTCAAGTTCAACCGTGCACATGTAAACACCAAATTTAACAATGTTCCTCTGGACCAACACATAACTCACACACCAACAAATGAAGTATTACTACCACAAATAATTTATGTTCTATGTTCTGTTATTGTATCATTATGATGCAATAAAGAACATTAACTCAGTTTTCATGATCCTCTGCCTCTTAGATGTGATGAATGGATGACAAGTACCCTATTATGAGGGGTATAGACAGGATAAATGCAGGCAGGCTTTTCTACTGATGTTGGCTGGGACTACAACTAGAGGTAAAGGGTTAAGGGTGAAAGGTGAAGTGTTTAAGGGGAACGTGAGGGGAAATGTCTTCACATAGAGGACTGTGAGAGTGTGCAATGAGCTGCCAGCATAAGTGGTGGATATGAGCTCGATTTCAATGTTTAAGAGAAGTTTGGATAGGTACATGAGTGGTAGGGATATGGAGGGTTATGGTCTTGGTGTAGGTCGATGGGAGTAGGCAGTTTAAATGGGTCATGTTGACTTGCTGGGCTGAATAGTCTGTGCTGTGCTTTTCTATGACTTTATGACTATGACAATAACTAACATTATACTTTTACAAATATGCACAACATCATTATTGAAGTCAGCACCATGTCTCAGATATTGAACACTTCCCTTTCTTAAATAATCCATTTCCAATGAGACTGCATTTGGTCAGAAAGTTGCCAAGTTGCAGCCAACATGGCCAAACACCCTTCCCACCACATTCATTCTCTCTTCTCCACCTTCAGTCAAGCTGAAGCTGTATGTGACTGAGAACACATGTCACAGGCTCTAGGACAGCTTCTATCCTGCAAAGGACTATTTCAAGGGTGAAGAGACTATTTTGAATGAGGTTGGAGGTGACATTGGATATATGACAATTCAGACAGTGTTTGCAAGACATTACTTCCTACAAAGCAAACCCAATAGCATGAATGGAAGTGAAGCTTCACTACCAGATGAACTTTTTTTTTTAGCCTGTCACACCAGACAGTCAGCCATTTTTGTCTGGAGCGTGATGTCAGAATTGGTCTCCTTTCGCATTAACCAGGTCACAATATGAACGTTCCTCAGTCGACCCTTTTTTTTTTGACGAGGCTGAGTGGCTACCTCAACGCTCGACCCAGCACGGATGGAAAGCATACTCGGGGGTGGCCCGATCTGGATTCGAACTCAAGAGCCTTCACTCTGGAGTCCGGCATTGATGCCATTGCGCCACCTGCTGGCCACCAGATGAACTCAACGCCTTCTATGTCCATTTTGAAAGGGAGAATATAACTGCAGCTAAGATCCCTGCTGCACCTGATGACCCTGTGATCACCATCTCAGAGGCCGATCTTAGGCTGTCTTTAAAGAGGGTGAACCTTCGCAAGGCAGAAGGCCCCAACGGAGTACCTGGCAAGGCTCTGAAAACCTGTGCTGACCAACTGGCAGGAGTATTCAGGGACATTTGAAACCTCTCACTGCCACAGATGGAAGTTCACACTTACTTCAAAATGGCAAGAATTATACCAGTGCCTAAGAAGAATAATGTGAGCTGCCTTAATGACTATCACCCTGTAGCACTCACATCTACAGTGATGAAATACTTCGAGAGGTTGGTCATGACTAGACTGGACTCCTGCCTCAGCAAGGACCTGGACCCATTGCAATTTGTCTACCACCACAGTAGGTCAATGGCAGACACGATCTCAATGGCTCTTCTCATGGCCTTAGACCACCTGGACAATACAAACATCTATGTCAGGATGCTGTTCGCTGACTATAGTTCCCCTTTTAATAGCATAATTCCCACAATGCTGATTGAGAAGCTACAGAACATGGGCCTCTGTACCTCCCTCTGCAATTGGATGCTCAACTTCCTAATCCGAAGACCACAATCTGTGCAGATTGGTGATAATATCTCCTCCTCGATGACAATCAACTCTGGTGCACCTCAGGGGTGTGTGATTATCCCACTGCTCTACTCTCTCTATACCCAAGACTGTGTGGCTAGGCATAGATCAAATACCATCTATAAATTTGTTGATGATACAACCATTGTTAATAGAATTACAGGTGGAGGTGAAAGGGCATACAGGAGAGAAATATACCAACTAGTGGAGTGGTGTTGCAGCAACAACCTTGCACTCAACGTTAGTATGATGAAAAAGCTAATAGTGGACTTCAGGGAGGGTAAGATGAAGGAACACATACCAATCCTCATAGAAGGATCAGAAGTGGAGAGAGTGAGCAGCTTCAAGTTCCTGGGTATCAAGATCTCAGAGGATCTAATCTGGTGCCAACATATTGATGCAGCTACAAAGAAGGTAAGACAGTGACTATACTTCATTAGGACTTTGAAGAGATTTGGTGTGTCAACAAAAACACTCAAAAACTTCTATAGATGTACCCTGGGGAGCATTCCGCCAGGCTGCATCACTGTCTGGTATGGGGATGGGGCTACTGCACAGGACCGAAAGTACCTTCAGAGGGTTGTAAATTTAGGAGGCTCCATCTTGGATACTAGCCTACAAAGTACCCAGGACATCTTCAAGGAGTGGTGTCTTAGAAAGGCAGTGTCCATTATTTAAGGATCCCCAGCACCCAGGCCATGCCCTTTTCTCATTGTTACCATCACGTAGGAGGTACAGAAGCCTGAAGGTACACACTCTGCAATTCAAGTACAGCATATTCCCCTCTGTGATCTAATTCCTAAATGGACATTGAACGTATGAACACTGCCTCACTTTTTAATATATATTATTTCAGATTTTGCACAATCTTTAATCTGTTGAATATACATATACTGTAATTGATTTGCTTATTTATTTACTTTTATTTTATTTCTTCTATGTTATATATTGCATTGAACTGTTGCTGCTAAGTTAACAAATTTCACAATGTGTGCCAGTGATAATAATCCTGATTCGGCTGTTGTAAGGTCCTTGAATGAACCTCCTATACAATAAAGATGAGTTCTTGATCTCCAAATCTATCTTGGCATGGCCCTCACACTTTATTTGTCTACCTGCACTTCATTTTCTCTGTAACTGCAACAACATACAGTACTGTGCAAAAGTCTTCGGCCATATATATGGCTATGGTGACTCAGACTCTTGCACACTACTGTATTTGTCAACGCAGAGCGGAGAGAGAGTTTGTAAATTTAGGGAAAGTAAAGAATGTTGGGAATGGTGAGGCCAGAGTGTCACAGCAGGAGTGTCGGTCAGGTGGCAGAGAAGGAGTACCAGGGATAGGGGATGGCAAGTGTGCAGACACACCCGTCCCTGAGACAGCAGGCAAGGTCATTGATTTCAAACTATTAATTTATTGATTGTTACAGAATGTCTTTCTGGTGCTTCTCATTCCCTCCCCCTCCCATCCCCATTTCCCAACCATGATTTCCCTCTCCCTGCCTTTTCGCACTCTCACAATAAAGTCCCATATCAGAATCAGGTTTATCATCACTCGCATATTGTACGTCATGAAATTTGTTTTTTGAAGCAGCAAAAGTACAATGAAATACATAAAATTACTGCGAGGGATGATTGATACGTTCATGGCCTAAGGTAGGAGTTAATTTTAGAAAACTTAACACATTTATTTTTCAACATAGTCCCCTCCTACTTTTACACACTTAGCCCAACGGTCGTGGAGCATGCCGATCTTGGACCTCCAGGAAGTGTCCACAGCTGGGGTGATTTATAAGTTCATGGTCTAAGGTGGAAGGAGATGTGTTATTAACTTCAAACTTTCTGCATAATCACTCAAAGAGTTAAACTGCATGTGCATGTAACAAAAGCTGCATAACTCATCTGCAAATCACCCATCTGTGGACAGGTTCTGGAGGACCAAGACCCGTATGCTCCACGACTGCTGTGTGTAAATGTAGGAGGGGACAATGTTGAAAAATAAATGTGCTAGGTTTTCTAAAATTAACTCCTACCTTAGGCCATGAACATATCAATCACCCTCGTACAGTAATCTGCAGAAGTCCTAGGCACTCTAGCTATATATATATATGTGCCTCCATCTTTGTCTTTTACACAATTATGCATTCTGGTATTCTGAGCAGGTGATGATGGACATCTGCAGTTCTGGCCTCCACACCACACTCGAACGCCGGTGAGCAAAAGTCCATGCAAGTAGGAGACAGGAGGAGGCACAGTGCTAGTCAGCCAGCACATGCAGAGGTCGGAGTCCTGTCATTGGCTAGTACCGGGTTGATGCCAAAGGTTAGAGCTCGAAGGTCAATTGGTATTCCAGAAGCCGAACCCAATGGCTGAGGCTTGGACATTAAAGGCTGGAGGTGGATGGGTGGGAGGGAATGAAAGGGCTTGATTTGACGTTATATTCTTCTTCTGTGTCTGTGTTGTTCTGTCTAGCATTATGGGCATGCTATCCTTTTTTTTCTGGTTTAAGATGGTGCTGGTGAAACACAGCGACAACTTTTTGGCAGCAAACGAAACTACTAACTACTTAATTAATCACACTTTTTCTGGAAGAAGATCAATAGCCTGTAACTTCCCTTTCAGAGTTGCTCTTTTGTACAACCTAGCATTTTTGCAGTATGAACTGAAGTCTCAAAGGTGCAGGGCAGGTGTGGAATGATGTATTCAGGCTGAATTGTGGCAGCAGGGCCTGGTTTCTATCAGTGCGGAACAAACCAATGTTTGGCCATCGTTGGAATGTACTTGGTGGGACTGAGGAAAGGCAGAGTTGAGGTGGAATGGGGCTGGGCCCTAAAGCGAGGAACAAGCCAATTTTTGACTGATTTAAGCATCGGGCCAGATTAGAAAGATCTGGTATGGGACAAATCATGGTGCAGGTCCCAGGCCCAAACGAAACGGCAGAGGCCAAGTCCAAGAATGAGGAATGACCCAATGTTTAGCTGATTTAAGTCCCAGGCCAAATTGAAAAGGAGGGAAGAGCCATGCCAGTGTTCAGCTCACTGCTCATGAGATTTACTCGTCTCTGTGCTGAACTAAGACTGTGGCCTGCAACTGATGAGCTCCTGGATCGGTTGCATTGATTGGTTGAGGACCCCCTGTCCTCGGGGTTGTGTTGTCGGTGGCCGTTGGTGAGGGTGTCTTACTACGCTCGGCAGAGGATGGTGCTCGGAGAAGCTGTGCCAGAGGGGATGGTCGGAGGCTCGGAGGTTTGACGGACTCAGAGTTCACTGCGGTCGGGGCACTTTCATTGTGTGCTGTGTCTGCGAGGCTGGGTTCAACGGAGCTTTCATTGTGTGCTGTGTCTGCGAGGCTGGGTTCAACAGAGCTTTCATTGTGTGCTGTGTCTGCGAAGCTGGATTCGACGGAGCTTTCATTGTGTGCTGTGTCTGCGAGGCTGGGTTCGACGGAGCTTTCATTGTGTGCTGTGTCTGCGAAGCTGGATTCGACGGAGCTTTCATTGTGTGCTGTGTCTGCGAAGCTGGATTCGACGGAGCTTTCACTGTGTGCTGTGACTGCGAAGATGGATTCGACGGAGCTTTCATTGTGTGCTGTGTCTGCTAGGCTCAGTCCAGCGGCGCTGTGGAAGTCCATAGCGGGGGTATTCCCTTCTGCTGCCTGCGTAGGATGACGAGTCTATCGGGACCCTGAGGACTTGTGGAAACTGTGTGGTGGTTTCTTTCGAACTTACAGTCTTTTAACATCTTTCGACTATTTTTACCGTGCCCATGGTCTGTTTGTTTATCAATTATGCTATTGTTTGCACTTTTGTAACTATATATTGTAACTATATGGTTCTGTGCAGGTCTTGTAGCTTTAGTTTTTGGTCTTGTTTTGTCTGGTGGATTTGGAGCTCCTTTCTGGGGAACGCGCTAAGATGGTAGTGCGATATTAATATGCAGCAGCCTTTCCGGACTCTGGATTGGGGATTGCCAAACGTTATGTGGATTTTCTGGTCTGGTCTGTTTTGTCATATGCTTTTGTGATATCATTCTGGAGGAACATTGTCTCATTTTCTTACAATGCTCCTAGCATTAAAATAGATACATTTAAGATACTCTCCACCTCCTCCTCTCTTTTCATCCCTAACAATGCATTCAAATTTATTATCCTTTTCTTTCTTCTCCCCTAGATCTTTGGGCTGAGTGCATCCCTTCTCCATCACCTGCCTTTCCTCCCTCACACACGTAGTGTGGCAGAGGCAAATAATACCCAAAGCATGGTGAAGGGCTGGCAGTGTTCTGATTCCAAAAGTAAAGGAAGCAGAACACATCAGTGAGTTTCAAACAATCTGCCTTCTGAACGTCAGGTGGAAAATCTTCTTCACTGTAATAGCACAGAGGCTGGCCAGCGTACATTGATGTAACTGTACAGAAAGTCGGAATTCCAGGGTTCTTTGGTTGTTTGGAAGATACAAGCATGATACGCATGATATGACAGCTAGGAAGGACAAAATAAATCTCTAAGTGATTTTCCTGGACCTCGCTAATGCATTCGGCTCAATTCCCCATGCACTCCTCTGGAAAGCATCTGACTTCTTCCAGATATCAGAGCCCATCACAACGCTCATGACGTTGGACTTTAAAGACCTACAATTGTACTTCACAATAGCATATTATACCACAATACGGCAGAGACAGGAAGTAGGCATTATGGCGGGGTGCACTATGTCATCATTGGCCTTCACAATGGCCATGGAGGTCATTATCAGGCTCCAGGATGGGTGGTAGCTGGTGAAAGAGGAAGTACTGGACTTTCTCTTCCCCCATTAGGGTGTACATAGATGATATGACAACACTGACCACTACTGCAGCATGCACCAATCGACTTCTTGAAAAGCTGAAGGAAAACATCGAGTGGGTCAGAATGAAAATCAAACCCAGCAAGTCGCAAAACATCTCCATAGTCAAGGGAATGCTGAAAGACATAAAGTTCTTCATTGGTGATGACCCATTTCCAACAGTGTCTCAACAGCCTGTCAAAAGCCTGAGTAGATGGTACAATGCCACAGACAAAGAACAGGTGCAGCAACTAAAGCAACACAACTCCAACAGGCTGCATAACATCAACACGACCATGCTACCTGGAAAACTGAAGCTTACAGTTTGAATTGATTTCATTTTATTTCTTACATCCTTCATATTACGTTACGTTTCCACCTAAATATGAAATGTGCTCCTACCCCAGGTGATGTGGCCACTCACTGGCTATGAGGTCCCACTAATAACTGTGAAGAAGCTCGAGCAAACCATCACGCTCTTTATAAAGAAGTGGCTCGGTGTCCCAAGGTCTATCAGTAACATCAGTCTCCATGGTGAAGTAGTCCTTGAACTACCTTTCACTGGCCTCAAGTGTTCTAAGATGCATCTACAGGTGACACATAAAGACTCTAATAACAAGACCATCAGTAATGCAGCACGGACCATATCAATTTGGTGAAAATGGACCCCAGCTGATGTGGTGCAAAATTCCAGAGTGAAGGAAGGTGGTTGTTGAGGAAGTCCAGCAACAAGAAGAGTCAGACAGAAGTGCAAAGGCTGTCTCCTTGGCTAAGCAGGAGCAACGATTGCAGTGGGAAAGCAGTGAGAGAAGGAAAATCAGCTGGAAGGACATATGGATGATGGAAGCAAACAGACTTAGCTTTCTCATCAGAGCTACATATGACGTGCTTCCCTCACAAAAAAACGTCCACCACTGGTTCGCTGAGAACCCTGTGCCCAATTCCGGCAACCATCAAACATATCCTGGCAAACTTCAAAACCATCCACACACAAGGCACATAGGCAGAGTCACAACCAGGTCTTGAAGAGTCTGGCAGCAGCAAGGGACGCCAAGAGGATAGAAGCCAATTCCTTGTCCCCTAGAATGACTAACACTCTGACACCAGGAGCATTCATCCGGGAAGGGGGGAAGGAAAAGACTATCTAATCTCCCTCATATGCAAGAAACAGGAGAGAAACCGGAAAATTGGTGGATATCAATAAACTACTCACCGTTTCACTGAAAATTGCTATTACCAACTTTAGGCAAGTCTCTAGTCCAATTCATGACAGAGCAACTGCACCGTGGAAGTCACAGTACTGCGGGAGGATCAGGGTTACCATATAACCATATAACAATCACAGCACGGAAACAGGCCATCTCGGCCCTCCTAGTCCTAGGTGGATGAGCTTCAAGCGTGGATTGATACCTGGAATTATGATGTTGTAGCTATTAGTGAAACATGGTTGCAGGAAGGGTGTGATTGGCAACTAAATATTCCTGGATTTAGTTGCTTCAGGTGTGATAGAGTAGGAGGGGCCAGAGGAGGAAGTGTTGCATTGCTTGTCCGAGAAAATCTTATGGCGGTGCTTTGGAAGGATAGATTAGAGAGCTCCTCCAGGGAGGCTATTTGGGTGGAATTGAGGAATGTGAAAGGTGTAGTAACACTGTTAGGAGTGTATTATAGGCCACCTAATGGGGAGCGTGAGTTTGAAGAGCAAATGTGTAAGGAGATAGCAGATATTTGTAGTAAACACAAGGTGGTGATTGTGGGAGATTTTAATTTTCCACAGGTAGATTGGGAAGCTCATTCTGTAAAAGGGCTGAATGGTCTAGAGTTTGTGAAATGTGTGCAGGATAGTTTTTTGCAACAATACATAGAAGTACCAACTAGAGATGAGGCAGTGTTGGATCTCCTGTTAGGGAATGCGATAGGTCAGCTGACAGATGTATGTGTTGGGGAGCACTTCAGGTTCAGTGATCACAATAGCATTAGCTTCAATATAATTATGGAGAAGGACAGGACAGGACCTAGAGTTGAGAGTTTTGATTGGAGAAGGGCTAACTTTGAGGAGATGCGAAGGGATTTAGAGAGAGTGGATTGGATCAAGTTGTTTAATGGGAAGGATGTAATAGAGAAATGGAGGTCATTTAAGGGTGAAATTATGAAGGTACAGAATCTTTATGTTCCTGTTAGGTTGAAAGGAAAGGTTAAAGTATTGAAAGCACCATGGTTTTCAAGGGATATTAGAAACTTGGTTCAGAAAAAGAGGGATGTCTACAATAGATATAGGCAGCATGGAGTAAAGGAATTGCTCGAGGAATATAAAGAATGTAAAAGGAATCTTAAGAAAGAGATTAGAAAAGCTAAAAGAAGATACGAGGTTGGTTTGGCAAATAAGGTGAAAATAAATCCGAAAGGTTTCTACAGTTATATTAAAAGCAAGAGGATAGTGAGGGATAAAATTGGTCCCTTAGAGAATCAAGGTAGTCAGCTATGTGTGGAGCCGAGGGAGATGGGAGAGATTTTGAACGATTTCTTCTCTTCGGTATTCACTAAGGAGAAGGATATTGAATTGTGTAAGGTGTGGGAAACAAGTAAGGAAGTTATGGAACCTATGACAATTAAAGAGGTGGAAGTACTGGCGCTTTTAAGAAATATAAAAGTGAATAAATCTCCTGGTCCTGACAGGATATTCCCCAGGACCTTGAGGGAAGTTTGTGTAGAGATAGCAGGAGCTCTGACGGAGATCTTTCAGATGTTATTAGAAACAGGGATTGTGCCGGAGGATTGGTGTATTGCTCACGTGGTTCCATTGTTTAAAAAGGGTTCTAGAAGTAAGCCTAGCAATTATAGACCTGTCAGTTTGACATCAGTGGTGGGTAATTTAATGGAAGGTATTCTTAGAGATAGTATTTATAATTATCTGGATAGACAGGATCTGATTAGGAGTAGCCAGCATGGATTTGTGCATGGAAGGTCATGTTTGACAAACCTTATTGAATTTTTTGAAGAAGTTACAAGGAATGTTGATGAGGTTAAGGCAATGGATGTAGTCTATATGGACTTCAGCAAGGCCTTTGACAAAGTTCCACGTGGAAGGTTAGTTAAGAAGGTTCAGTCATTAGGTATTAATGCTGGAGTAATAAAATGGATTCAACAGTGGCTAGATGGGAGATGCCAGAGAGTAGTGGTGGATAATTGTTTATCGGGATGGAGGCCGGTGATTAGCGGGGTGCCTCAGGGATCTGTTTTGGGCCCAATGTTGTTTGTAATATACATAAATGATCTGGATGATGGGGTGGTAAATTGGATTAGTAAGTATGCCAATGATACTAAGGTAGTTGTGGATAATGAGGTGGGTTTTCAAAGCTTGCAGGGAGATATATGCCAGTTCGAAGAATGGGCTGAATGTTGGCAGATGGAGTTTAATGCTGATAAGTGTGAGGTTCCACATTTTGGCAGGAATAATCCAAATAGAACATACAATCCAAATAGAACATACAGGGTTAATTGTAGGGCATTGAGGAATGCAGTGGAACAGAGAGATCTAGGAATAACAGTGCATAGTTCCCTGAAGGTGGAGTCTCATGTAGATAGGGTGATGAAGAAGGCTTTTGGAACGCTGGCCTTTATAAATCAGAGCATTGAGTACAGAAGTTGTGATGTAATGTTAAAATTGTACAAGGCATTGGTAAGACCAAATTTGGAATATTGTGTACAGTTCTGGTCACCGAATTATAGGAAAGATATCAATAAATTAGAGAGAGTGCAGAGACGATTTACTAGAATGTTACCTGGGTTTCAGCACTTAAGTTACAGAGAAAGGTTGAACAAGTTAGGTCTCTATTCATTGGAGCATAGAAGGTTGAGGGGGGATTTGATCGAGGTATTTAAAATTTTGAGAGGGATAGATAGAGTTGACGTGAATAGGCTATTTCCATTGAGAGTAGGGGAGATTCAAACGAGAGGACATGATTTGAGAGTTAGGGGGCAAAAGTTTAAGGGAAACACGAGGGGGTATTTCTTTACTCAGAGAGTGATATCTGTGTGGAATGAGCTTCCTGAGGAAGTAGTAGAGGCCAGTTCAGTTGTGTCATTTAAGTTAAAATTGGATAGGTATATGGACAGGAAAGGAGTGGAGGGTTATGGGATGAGAGCGGGTAGGTGGGATTAGGTGAGATTAAGAGTTCGGCATGGAGTAGGAGGGCCGAGATGGCCTGTTTCCATGCTGTGATTGTTATATGGTTATGTGGTTACCTTGATAATCCTCCAGAGAAACTAAAAAACATCCAATGCACTCTTATAAAGCCTATATGGTACTCCATTAGGCCCAGGAGCAGTTGCTGCTCTTGATTGTCGGTTGCCTTCTCCACTTCTCTCCATTCTGGAGGGTCAAAATCCAGTTTGTAGGTGTTGGGCTGAATTGATGGGTTGTCAGTTGGACCAATCATATGTTCCTGCCTTTTCAAGTTGGTGTAAATCTTTTCCAAGTGCTCTTCCAGTTCCTGCTTTGATATTTTCAAGGTTCCACTTTTTTATGGTGTGAAAAGACCTTTAATGAACTTAAAAGGGTCTTTGTAGAACTGTGTTCTTTTTTGTTCATCCTTTCTGCACAGCTTCCTTAGATTCTCAACTCTTTGCAGCTTTGTCAGCCGACTCTTGCTGCCTGCTTGAAGTTGGTTAAGGCTTTCCCTCTCACTCTCTGCGGCTTTCTTCCACTGCTTCCTCAGCTCTCTCCTTTCTCAGCTCTCTCCTTTCTCGAACCAGTTGTTCAATCTCCTGCAGGAACTGCAAACAGGATCAATGGACAACAAACAGTGCAAATGCAGATATAAATAAATAGCAATAAATAATGAGCATAAAAGAGTCCTGAAATAAGTATAGTTATCCCCTTTTGTTCAAGACCCTGATGGTTGTGGGGTAGTGACTTTTCTTGAACTTGGTGATACAAGTCCTGAGGCTCTTGTACCTTCTAACTGATGGCAGCGGTGAGAAAAGAGCTTTGCCTGGGTGGTGAGGATCTTTGATAATGGATGCTGCTGTCCTATGGCAATGTTTCAAGTAGATGTGCTCAGTGTTTCAGAGGGCTTTACCCGTGATGCACTGGGCCAAATCCAATGTACATTTGTAGGATTTTTCATTCACAGGCATTGGTGTTCCCATACCTGGCCATAATGCAGCCGGTCAATACATTTTCCACCACATCTCTATAGAAGTTTGCCATCCTCGGAGACAAATGTCAAGGTTGTATACAGTATACATACTTAGATAATAAATGTCCTTTGAACTTTGAAATGGTGGTGCTGGAATGTGTGGTAATACTTGCAATCTGCCCCATCATATCCTTAGGTTGTGTTGGCTGGTGAAGCAAATGATGCATTTCCCTGTATGTTTCATTCTACATGTGATAAATAAATCTGAATGTGAACCTGGATGTATATTGTATGGAAATACCAAGATGGATGGCAAAGCATTTAACAATAGTGTGGCAATAATAAATAATTTATCATTCTTATTCAGAACATTATGTAAAGTGTTTGACAGCATGAAAATGTGTAAGGTCACTGCTTCTTCTTGGGGAGGTTTGCATGTTTGAGGAAACCTCCCACAGTGAAAGTAAATTTATGATCAAAGTATGTATATGTCACCATATATGACCAGAGATTCATTTTCTTTCAGACATTCACAGTAGAACCAAGAACTACAATAGGATCAATGAAAAACTACACAACAAACAATGACAAGCAACCAATGTACAAAAAAAGACAAACCACAAACACTGAAAAAGCATAAGCAATTAAATTGATAGATCGATAAATAGATATTTAAAAACCAAGAACATGAGTTGTAGAGTCCTTGAGAGTTAGTCCTTAAGTTATGGAGTCAGTTCAGTGATGAGGTGAATGAAGATGTCCATGATGGTTCATGAGGCTGATGGTTGAAGGGTAATGACTGTTCCTGAACCTGGTGGTGTGAACCTGAGGCTCCTGTAGCTCCTTCCTTTTGGTAGCAGCAAGATGAGTGCATGGCTTGGATGCCTACATGGTTCAATGGGTTCAATGATGAGGACAGGATGAGATTCAGAAAATTTGCCATATATGGGAGAGGGTTTACTTGGTGTGTAGTATCGGAGGTGGTATGTTTCTTCCTTCATTTATTCTGGGTTTCCTTGTGCATCAGTCCCACAGGGTTGTTATAGCAGGGGAGGGATAGGTAGTGAGGACAAGCTTCCATTACCTACCAGATGTTCCCAATGGTGTGTGTCTCAAATAACCTCTGACATCCAAGTCCAGCTCCTGGCCTTCATGTGTATCTTAGCCACTAAGCCCGGTGGAACCGTTTCTACTGACAGGAGAAGGGGCAGCAGTAGGTTGATGGCACTTTAAAACCAATTGCTTCGGGCAGATGGGGCTTATTAGCCATGATTGCCAGATCATCTAGGAGAAACAACACTCTAATTTCAATCCTCCACTGCCTTGCAACCTTACCAACTCATGGGGAAGGCTTTGGGATTAAATCTTGAGAAAAAATCTGGAGCTGGAATCCCATAAGGCAATTCTTAGCTCAACGCTGACTAGCCGCTCCAGCAACACCATTGGTGCCAAACTGTATCAGTCTCTATTGTTCCTTTCGATACATCAGCCTGGTGGAGAGGTGGAGCCTGCTACAATAGCAATAGCTTGTTCCATGTATCGCACTGCCCTGGCTTGCACAATGGCTTGTATATCGAACATAGATAGCTAGATTGCAATACCCATAGTTGACCCTGACCAATGAAGGTCTACCTCGTACATTCAGTGAAGATCCTCTGTTTTCTTTATTTCAAGAAGATATTTTATTCATGAAAAATATATTCAAGTAATGCAAAACAGTCCATGGTTTCCCTTACATTCATAATGTGGTCCAGTCCAAACCTTTAAGAGTATCAGATATTCTTTCCTCTCTTTTATCAGAATGGATCAGTGTTTCCCAGGGGGCTATAAGAATGTTCTGAGAAACAACCTTGCAGCGTATTCTTCCTCCTGAAAATCTCTTGCTGTGTTGAAGCTCAGAGCCGAGTGTCTGTTTCTGGAGCCTGGCTTCAGATATGCTAATTGCAATGCTGGCTAAATGCAATTAGTTCTTGATTGTGGCAATATTATTCTGGGAGAGGACACTGACATTAATTCATTTATCCTGCAAAGAGATTTAAAGATCAGCTTTATTTGTCACATGTACAGGACTGTGCAAAAGTATTAGGTACATAGTATTTACGTAGGATGCCTAAGACTTTTACACACTAATGTAATAATTATATGTATTCCACTGTGCTGCGACCACAAAAAAAAGATTTTATGACATATGAAAGTAATGATAAAACTGATTTTTATATGGGTCTCTATTGTGGACTGAGCATGGAAAAGGGGAAGGGAGCAAGGCAGGTGTGGGAAGCACCAGAGAGACATTCTGCAATGATCAATAAGACATTTCTTTGGAATTAAATTACCTTGTCTGGTGTCTCAAAGCTGGGTACGCCTGCACTGGCACCACTTCCCTGGCACCCATCCCCCACGCTGCCTCTGGAGTTCCCTCCCTGCCACTTGCCACACACCCCTCCTGCAACACTCCACCCTCGCCATTCCCAAATCCGTTTTTCCTACCTGACTTACAATCTTGCTCTCTGCCCAATATTGAAACCTAAGTACTTTGCAAAAGTTTTACACATCCTAGCTATATATATGTGCCTAAGACTTTTGCACAGTACTGTATATGGTGATGTGTAAGTACTCTTGTATTCACAACTGAAGCAATTAGTATTAATTCCCTTATCTCTGATTCTGTTCTCTGTTGAATGTGAAAGTTTATATGCAAGTCATTCCTATTAATGCTATTGGCACTGATTTAATTAAGTGAAGAGGTTCCAACTGACTTAAGAGGCCACATACACTGCTACGTTTTTGCTATTGTGAACAGGCAAAGAGACTGTCAAGACTTCTTGAGTGAAACCAGTGTTGATGATGATGATTGCACACAACATACCAGTGTTGATGATGATGATTGCACACAACATGTGTACTAAATGCACATTGGGACACCCTCCACCAACAGCTTTTGTTGTGAAAAGGAAAGCTGCTCTGGGGGAAAAAAAAAGCACAAAATATTTAAAAGGATGATCACAGCAGGGAAGACCGAACAGTCAATGATTCACTTTTCAGGAAAAGAGAACTGTCATAACAGAATGCTTTGAAATTAGGGAATGATGCAGTCAGGTTCAGTTCAAAGTACATTCACTGTCAAGGTACATATCTGGCTCTTGAACTGGTAGATAAGGCCCAGGCTATCAGACATAAAGCCCTCCGACCATTAAACTCATCAACATGGAGGACTGTCACAGAAGAGGTGCATCCATCATGAAGGATGCCCACGATCCAGGCCCTGCTCTCTTCGCAGTGCTGCCATCAGGAAAAAAAATACAAGAACCTCAGGATCCACATCACCAGATTCAGGAATACTTCTCACCTGTCAACCATCACTCGCTTAAACCAGAGGGGATAACATTGCTCAACTCCACTCGTCCATCTCTGAACTGTTCCCACACCCCATGGACTCACTTTCAAGGACTCTTCATCTCACGTTCTCTATATTTATTGATTACTTGTTTATTATGTTTATGTTTTTTTTTGTATTTGTACAGTCTGTTTCCATTTGCACATTGGTTTTTCACTTATCGTGTATTTTGCACTTGTTCATTGATTCTAATGAGTTCTGTTTTGTATTTACTGTGAATGTCTACAAGAAAATGAATCTCAGGGTTGTATATGGTAATATAAATGTACCTCAATAGTATATTCTGAATTTACATTTTTTTGTAATTCGAAATTTTATTATTATTTATTCTTATTTTACAAAGTAGCACAGCATATCATGGAGCAGATACAGTACAGCATATTTACACAGCCATCCCATGACAGGAAAACATATAATACTAAGAAACAGAAAAATCTTCTAATTGAAGTTCAAATTAACATACAACCAAAATTGATCCCACGTATCTTGCACTTTTCCCTCCCAACATGTGTTTATATGATGAAATCTTAACCATTTCCTTAGTCCATTCCCTCACAATGGGACATCTGGGTTTTTTCCAATTTTGCAATATAATTCTTGTAGCTGTGATGAGATCCACCTTTAAAATAGCAAATTTGTCATTGTTTACATTAGGTATCATTGTCCTATCACCCAGGAGACAAAGCCATGGACACAAGGGTAGTGTAGGACCTGACCAATTCCCCAACAAGTCAAAGCAGTATGGCAGAAGGATCTTGGAAGCGATATTGAAGATAATGAGTAGTCAAATATTCTACCAAATGTGTGTAGACATATTGAGAGGGAAATTTATTCAGTATAAGATAGTACACAGATATTATTGGACACTAACTAGACTCTACAAAATGGGGATTGTTGATAATCATTTATGCTGGAAATGTGAAAATGAGGTGGGCACATATTTTCACATGATTTGGGAGTGTTCCATGGTTCATCTATTTTGGTGTAAAATTCTGAATTTACTTTAAAAGATAAGCAAAATACTTCTGTCTATGTGGGATTCCAAAGCTCTGACCATGAGTGTCTGTTAGGAATTCAGCAGGTCAGGCAACACCTATGGAAAGGAATAAAGAGTCGACTTTTCAGGCCGAGGCACTTCCTGATGAAGGACTTGGCCTGATACATCGACTCTATTCCTTTTCATAGGCACTGCCTGACTGATGAAATGCAGGAGAAATGTTTCTTCTCAAAGCACAAGAACATGGTATAATAACTGAGGCAATTAACAGAACATATATGAGGGGATACTGGATAAGATTCAAGAGTCAAGATTGAAATGAATTGAATTGAATTGACTTTATTTTTTACATTCTTCTGATACATGAGGAGTAAAAATCTTTACATTATGTCTCCATCTAAATGTACGGTGTGCGATCATAGTAATTTATAATAATTTATAATAAATAGAACCATCAATGTTACACAGAAATACACTCAAATCAGCATGAGTTAATCAGTCTGATGGCCTGATGGAAGATGCTGTCCTGGAGCCTGTTGGTCCTGGCTTTTATGCTGCAGTACGGTTTCCCAGATGGTAGCAGCCGGAATAGATTGTGGTTGGGATGACTCAGGTCCCCAATGATCCTTCGGGCCCTTTTTTCTCACCTGTCTTTGTAAATGTCCTGAATCATGGGCAGTTCACAACTACAGATGCACTGGACTGTCCACACCATTCTGTACAGTTCCCATACCAGGCAGTGTTTCAGCCAATCAGGATGCTCTAAGTTGTCCCCCTATCGAAGTTCTTAGAATTTGGGGGCCCATACTAAACCTCTTCAACCGTCAGAGGTGAAAGAGGCACATGAGGTCCTCAGTGATATGGATGCTGAGGAACTTAAAGCTTTAATATCATTGTTTAATGGCATTACAGGTATACAACTATAAAGGAGAACAAAATCATTCTAACTCTGGATCTGATGCAGAAACAAAAAAAACAAAAAAAAGATAAGAACAGAATAATAATGATCAAAAAACACAATAAAGATAAATGCATAATACAGCTTATAAACATGAAATGATTGAATGTCCATAAAGTAATGCTTGGCACAGGTGGGTCTCTACAGAAGGTGACTGACAGGAAATAATAAATTAGTAGTGATTTGGGGGTGTGGAGGGGTGGGTTACTGGGTGGAGGTGTTGATCAGCCTTACTGCTTGGGGAAAGTAACTGTCTTTGAATCTAATGGTTCTGACGCAGTTGCTACATAGCAAATATCTATTCAGCTAATCATGTGGCAGTAATGTAATAGAACGTAGAACATAGAATAGTACAGCACATTACAGGCCCTACAGACCACAATGGTGTGCCAACCCTCAAACCCTACCTCCCATATAACCCCCACCTTAAATTCCTCCATATACTTGTCTAGTAGACTCTTAAACTTCACTAGTGTATCTGCCTCCACCACTGACTCAGGCAGTGCATTCCACGCACCACCACTCTCTGAGTGAAAAACCTTCCTCTAATATCCCCCTTGAACTTCCCTTACCTTAAAGCCATGTCCTCTTGTACTGAGCAGTGGTGCCCTGGGAAAGAGGCGCTGGGTGACCACTCTGTCTATTCCTCTTAATATCTTGTACACATCTATCATGTCTCCTCTCATCCTCCTTCTCTCCAAAGAGTAAAGCCCTAGCTCCCTTAACCTCTGATCATAATCCATACTCTCTAAACCAGGCAGCATCCTGGTAAATCTCCTCTGTACCCTTTCCAATGCTTCCACAACCTTCATATACTGAGGCAACCAGAACTGGACACAGTACTCCAAGTGTGGCCTAACTAGAGTTCTATAGAGCTACATCATTACATCGCGTCTCTTAAACTCTGTCGCTTGACTTATGAAAGCTAACACCCCATAAGCTTTCTTAACTACCCTATCTACCTGTGAGGCAACTTTCAGGGATCTGTGGACATGTACCCCCAGATCCCTTTGCTCCTCTACACTACCAAGTATCCTGCCATTTACTTTGTACTCTGCCTTGGAGTTTGTCCTTCCAAAATGAACCACCTCACACTTCTCCGGGTTGAACTCCATCTGCCACTTCTCAGCCCACTTCTGCATCCTATCAATGTCTCTCTGGAATCTTTGACAATCTACAACACCACCAACCTTTTGTCGTCTGCAAACTTGCCAACCCACCCTTCTACCCTTCTACATGCATAGAAGCATGTAGACATGGTCAAGAGGTTCAGTTGTTGTTCAAAACCAAAATCAGAATAGGGAAGAAGTATGATCTAAGTGACTTTGACTGTGGAATGATGGTGCCGGATGAGGTGGTTTGAGTATCTCAGCAACTGACGATCTCATGGTATTTTCATGTACAACAGTCCCTGAAGGTTACACAGAATGGTGCAAAAGAAAAGTATCGAGTGAGCATCAGTTCTGTGGATGAAAATGCCTTGTTAATGAGAGAGGTCAGAGAAGACTGGATAGCCTGGTTCAAGAATGGTGACAGTAATTCAAACAGTCGTGTGTAAACAGCATCATCTCTGAACGTCCATCACGTTGAACCTTGAAATGGCTGCACTGCAGCAGCAGAAGACCACAAACATACGTTCAATGGTCACTTTATTAGGTACAGGTGGTACTTAATAAAATGGCCACCAAGTGTACTTCATAGAGTAAAGGAGCAATAAAAATGCAAATCATTCTACATTGCTAACATTCTACATTTGCTATTGTCAAATGATTTATGCATTGCCAACTGAAATGCCGTCTAATCTTGAACTCATCCATTTTGCAATTTACACATATCCTATCCCTGGAAAAATTGTCAGCACCTCTGACTCTTTCTGAAAATGATTTAGTTTTACTTTTTTGCCAGCGTAAGGTATGATACTTTTGAACAGATGTGCAGGGAAATCGTGAAATACATGCCACAGATTAATTATAATCAAAGCCTAATTTTGTTTTAATCCAAAATGTAGAACATCTGTGTAAATAGGGCTACTCACTTATGCTTGCAGCATGGGACACACTACAGTGTTTGGAGTGTAATGCTACTGAGATGGATCCACTCTTTATTATTAATAAAAATGTGTGTTTACTTATCTATTCATTAAACTTCAAAGCAATCTAAAAACTCGTGCCAGGTGGCATGGTTGCAACACTTCAAACTACTGATTTATTGCCGAATTGCAGATGTTACCCTTCAAATATTAACTCTTTGGCTTCAGAATTTCAATTTGTTTCAGTGAGAATTGATGGAAGAGAGTTAAGGATAGGTCATGGTATTAATTCTCAATGCCTTTAATTTGTTGCTATTGATTATATGGCACATCAGAGTTTGAATGCTTAGAACATAGAACATAGGACAGTACAGCACAGAAACAGGACCATTGGCCCACAATGTTATGCTGAACCAATTAATTTAGTAATTAACCAGCCAACTAAACTAAACCCTCTCGCCTACACAATGTCCATATCCTTCCATTTCCTTCACATTCATGTTTCTATCTCAACGTCTCTTGAAAATTCCTAAGGTATTTGCCTCCACCATCACCACAGACTGCACATTCCAGGCACCAACCAATCTCCGTGTAAAAAACCTGTCCGGCACATCTGATTTAAACTTAACCCCTCTCAGCTTAAATGCATGCCCTCTGGTATTAGACATTCCAACTCTGGGAAAATTATATTGTTTGTCTGATCTATCTATGCCTTTCATAAACTTATAAGCCTCAATCAGATCTGCCTTAGCCTCTGCCACTCCAGGAAATACAAGCCAAGTTTGTCCAATCTTTCTCAACATCCTTGGAGAGGGTGCAAAAGAGGTTTTCAAGGATGCTGCCTGGATTAGAGCGCGCATGTTATAATGGAGCTACCAGAATTGTATGCAATATTCCAGATGCAATCTAACTACAGTTTTATAAAGCCGCATGTTTTTCATCACTGAACATAGAAATACAGAGCTATATCACACGGAAACAGGCCCTTCAGCCCAACTCATCTGTGCTTTGTATAAGGCGTTGGTGAGACCTAATTTGAAGTATTGTGTGCAGTTCTGATCACCTACCTACAGAAAGATATCAATAGCATTGAAAGAGCAAGAGAGAATTTACAAGGATATTGTCATTCACGTCAGGTCTAGAGTATAGTGTGTATTTCTGGGCAGCTACCTTTAAGAAATGTAACAATAAGACTACAAGAGTGCAGACAAAATTTGCAATGATGCTGCTGGGACTTGAGGACCTGAGTTATAGAGTTATAGGGTTGAATATGTTAGTACTTTATTTCCTGGAACATAGGAGAATGAGGAGAGATTTGATAGAGATACTATATAAAATCTTGAGGGGTATAGCTAGGATAACTACCACAGTCTTTTACCACTGTGGCTGGGTGATACTAGAACTAGAGGTCATAGGTTAATGGTGAGAGGTGAAATATTTAAGGGTAACTTGAGTGGAGCTTCTGCACTCAGGGGATAGTGAGTGTGGAACAAGCTGCCAGCAGAAGTGGTGCTTGCAAGTTCGATTTCAACATCTAAGAGACATTTGGGTAAGTACACGGAGGGCTGTGGTCCCGGTTCAGGTCAATAGGACAAGGGAGACTAGCAGTTTGGCATGGACTAGACGGGTTGAAGGACTTGTTTCCGTGCTGCGGTGCTTTATGACACAATGATTCCTTGACCAAGTTGCCTTACTGAGCTAGTCCCATTTGACAGTATTTGGCCTGCATCCCTAACCTATTTACAAAGGTGTTCTAAACTTTGGTGTCAACCAAAATTAATCTGCGGCAAGCCCTTCATTATTTTCCTGGATATCTGCTCAAGAATATCATAACACAAATGAAGCATAATCAAAGAGGCCACCCACACTGGACATTCTCTCTTCTACCTCCTCCCATCCCATCAGATAGAAGATAGAAAGCCTGAAAGCACATACTTCGAAGTTTCAAGGATAATCTTTGTACTGCTCTTAGAAGATTATTGAATGGTTCAGTGGAGCAATGAAATGGTCTTGTGGCCTTACAATCTACCTCGTTATGATCGTGCACCTTACATTTATCTGCACTGCACTTTCTTTGTAATTGTAGCAGTTTATTCTGCATTCTGTTATTGATTGATCTGTTGTAATGGAGCTGTTCTGTACAGAGAAGTTTTTCACTGTACCTCTACATACAGATTGTGGCAATAATAAATAAATCTACCTTGTCCTGGCTGTGGCAGGTACAATAGCATTATTTAAGAAGCACTTGGATTAGGTACATGGAAGGGTAGGATTTAAGGGATTTTGGCCAAATACAGGAAACCAAGACTAGCTGGGTGCTCAGTGTGGTCAGCATGAACTGGTTGTGTCAACGACCCTGTCTTCATGCTGTATTGCTCCATGACCCTTCTGAAACTGAATCAGGCCAGCAAGCAAGAATCCATTAGAAACTTTGCTATTGGGCACTGCGCTCAGCAGCATTCACTTCCATCATAAAGTACTGTCAGAAATATTAAAAGGCTTTGCACATTTGGAAAACATTACCAAAGGAGCTTTAAATTATAACATCAGGTGGGTGTATTTTCCTTTGACTATGGGTATGAATTATGAATGTATTTATTTTCTCAGGAGGATAAGGAGGCTCTGAGTGTTTGTTAAAACATTCAGTCAAACTGCTACAGATGTTCTGACTATTTGCATCATGGTTTTGTACAGTAACTGGAGTGCAAGAAGCTGCAGTGAGTGCTGGGCTTAGGCAATACATCACAGACATATCCATCCCACTATCAGTAGCATTTACAGGAGGCACGGACTCAAGAATGCAGCTTCTACCATAAGTGATCTCAATCATCCGGGCAATGCTATCTTCTCACAGCTACCAACGAGCAGGAGGCACACAAGCCTGAAGTCCGCCACCAGGTTTAATAATAGATACTTTCCTTCAACAAGTTACTTATTGAACCAATTAGCACAACTCTAATCATCAGTATAGGAACTTTATGATCACTTTGTACTAAAACAAACTTTATTTTTGTTCTAATTACTATGCTATGTTGGTGCCAAAAGCATGGCAACATTTGCAGGCTGCCCGCAGCACATCTTCAGACTATGTTGGTCGTTGACACAAACAATACATTTTAATTCTGATTCTTACTTCCATTGCAACATGTTGGTCCATGGCACCCTTCTGTGCCAAGATAAGGCTACCTTCAGGGTGGAGAAGCAACACCTTATAATCCACAGAGCAAACACAAGGAAATCTGCAGATGCTGGAAATTCAAACAACAGCACACACAAAATGCTGGTGGAACACAGCAGGCCAGGCAGCATCTATAGGGAGCAGCAATCTGGATACCCTCCAACCCAATGGCATGAATATCGATTTCTCCTTCTGGTAAACAAATGCCCCTTTCCCCTTCCTCTATTCCCCACTCTGGTGTTTTACTTCTTCTCACCTGCTTATTACTTCCCTCTGGATCCCCTCCTCCTTCCCTTTCTCTTAAGGTCCACTCTCCTCTTCCATTAATTTCCTTTATCTCCAGTCCTTTATCCTTCCCACCCACCTGGCTTCATCTATCATCTTCCAGCTCCTCCTCCTCCTCTTTATTCTGGCACCTTCCCCTATCCTTTCCAGTCCTGATGAAAGGTCTTGGCCTGAAACACCCACTGTTTATTCATTTCCAAAGATGCTGCCTGACCTGCTCAGTTCCTCCAGCATTTTATGTGTGTAGCTTTGGATTTCCAGTATTGGCAGACTTTCTCCTGTTTACATTTCACTGTATGCTTTGATGTTTCAATGAACTGTTCATGTGACAAATAAAGCTAATCTTTAATCTTTGTGTTCCTTCTTATAAAAATTATGTACCTAATGTATGATTAATTAATGTTTATATCGTAAATGCTGTTTATCTGGTGCTATCTGCCTGTGATGTTGCTGCAACCAAATTTATCATTGCTTCTGTGCACACATGGACTTGTGCAGATGACAATAAACTTGACTTTGAACTAGCTGGAATATTTCTCATGAAATAATCTGAAAAGTTAGGTAGAGATAGACTATTTCTGTAAGGAGGGGAGTATAAAACTAAGGGGAGGGCAGAAGTGGAGCCACGCTCATAAGGGGCATATGTGACTACATATTCCTCTACTGTATTGGTGCTGGACATCCGCAAAATACTGGTGAGTGTGAGTAAAGAAGTGCGGAGGGTAGAATGAAAATGTCAGCACTTTTTTTTTTGCTGGCTTATGGGAATCAGAAACATGGAAGCAAAACAGTTAAATTGAATACAGGTCAGGCATTATCTAATTGAATGTCAGAACAGGCTCGAGGGGCTGAATGACCTACTGAAGATCCTATATTCCCATTTTGGTGAACGTATGAGTAGACTTTGAAGCAACAAAGAATGATGGTAAATAATTCATGATACAAATCAATGCATTAATGAGATTGCATGTTGCATGTTCACAGATGCTCCACAGATTTTCCTGTAAT
Source organism: Hypanus sabinus (assembly GCF_030144855.1). Taxonomy (NCBI): domain Eukaryota; kingdom Metazoa; phylum Chordata; class Chondrichthyes; order Myliobatiformes; family Dasyatidae; genus Hypanus; species Hypanus sabinus. The sequence continues at coordinate 55,878,935 of NC_082720.1, read as the reverse complement.
ACATTTAATAAAATTTATAAATGTATGTAACAAGATCCTTGCAGGTACTGTAATTGCATAATATATTCAAAATTATGCAAATATCATCTTGCTGATTGGAGGAAACACAGTTATATTCATTTGGGATTTGCACGCAGAACACCAAATCAATCAAACTACTGGAAACAAAATATCTAAATCTTTTAATCTATTTTCTTTCTCCTCAGGACCCAAAATATATTAAAGGTTTTAAATTTAACAGTGCATGAAATTGTAATTATTTCTTCATAAAATGATAGGGAAAATGTACTTGTATATTTCACACCTCTCACTGAAGCTCAAAAGTACACCAATTAAGTACTACTGAATCATTTTGACAACATTGCTAGCCTGGTCGCCAATTTCTGCATAGCAACCTTCCATAACCAATAAAGGAATAATGACAAGATGACATGGTCATCAATGGGTGCTACTGTACTTTTTTAAATGTATTTTTATGATTTCAAGACTTTAGTGGACATTAAGAACTTGAAGTATTGCAGGTCTACCCAATCAGTGAGTTGTTCATTGGCAGAGAAGCTGAAGGAACTGGACTTGGTGCAGATTGTGCTGCTTGCTTCAGAGAGGTTTCGAAGTAGTCGGTGCGCGAAGGAAGCAAGCAGTCTAATAGCAAGTGACTTAGTCATTTTTCTTGTGATCGCAAGACCCTTTAGGACATTGTCAATGTGGAACACTGCAAGTCCAATTCACCGGTTTATTGGCAGAGAGCAAAGAGTGGACACCAGTCAAGCTGTGTGGCCTCAGTCGAGGCGATGACTAGGCCCCAAGCCATGGTGTCACCGGTTTACAGCCGCCAGGCAGAGGCGTCGAAGCTGGTGCTCACCACCAGAGATGGTGCAGCAAAGTGTTCAGGCTGGAGTCAGTGCTGCCACCCCAGTATTCCCTTGACAGAAAACAAATTGTATTGTGGTCAACTGCAGGTTTCTGCAGCATTAGTGAACTCAGGGCCTTAAGCCTCAGTATTGCCTATTTACAGCCACCAGGAGAGAGGCATTGGAGCCAGTGCACTCCATCGAGAGCAGTGTGGTGCGGCCTCCAGGCTGGAGTTGTTGCTGCTCCCTAGATTTCGCTGGGCAGACGATAACTGTAGGTTTCTGCAGCATTCATGAACTTGGGCTCTGATCTATTTATTTTGTGTGGCTGTATTTTACTGATATCTTACATGTGTTTGCAATCTTGTATGTGCTATGTGTGCTTTGTGCTGTATGGAGTAATATTGTCTCATTTATATGTGTTCCTGGATGGCTGAATTGAGTTGAAGATATTACCAATGCTGGCCAGGACGTTGGGGACAGACCTCTTTCCTGTGTCAAAATGGTGTCAGTGTTTTTATTGAGCTCAGGGAGTAGTCAAGACTTAGTTGAGCATCACATCTGAAGGAGTTCGAAGAGTTGGCCTGAATTTTGGGTAGGTATCTTCAGAGGAGGATTTCAATCCAGAGCTTCCCAGTTCAGAGGCAAGTGTGCTACCAGCTAGCATGTATTTGACGTAAATTACTCTGCAGATGCTTGAAAGCTGTAGCAACACTCACAAAATGCTAGAGGAGTTCATCAAGTCAGGCAGCATTTATGGAGAGAAATAAATAGTTGACAACTCAGGCCAGGACCCTTCACTGGGACTGAGAAGGATGGGATAAGAAGCCAGAATAAGATGACAGGGGGAAGGGATGGGTTACAAGCTGGCAGATGCTAGGTGAGACCAGGTGAGGTGAAAGGTGGCAGGTGATAGGTGAAGCCAGATGAGGCAAAAGATAGGTGGGTGGGGAGGGGAGATGAAATGAGAACTGGGAGGTGACTGGTGGAAAGGGTAAAGGGCTGAAGAAGAAGGAATTTGATAGATGAAGAGAGTTGACCGTAGGAGAAAGGGAAGGAGGAGAAGCAACTGGGGGAGCTGATAGGCAGGAGAGGATAAGGGAAGGAGTAAAATGAAAAGCCAGAGTGAGGAATGTAAAAAGAGAGAAAGGGGTGAGGGGGTTAAAGAAATTGATGCTCATGTTGTGAGGTTAGAGGCTACCCAGACAGAATATGAGTTGTTGCTCCCCCAACCTGAAAGTGGCATCACTTAATCTGTCTCTTTTTTATTGATAGTGTAAGCAGGATTGGGAAAATTGAGCCCCTCAGAATTTCCTATCCATGGTGCAGAGATTCATTCACAGGTTAATCAACAATGGGAAATACTGGTGTATTTTATATTGCATTGAAAATAAGGGTCCTGAAGTTGTCAAGAATAATTTAAAATCCTCCATTTTCCCAGCACAGAAAGTTGATTTAGGCAGCCTTGAACCAGTTTCAGAGAAAAGAGGAAGAAAAGATTACTCCGCCAACTTACTGTTAATTCATGATGATTTGACGTTCTTATTCAGAAATACAAGAAGTGAGAATATTATGCTGGCTCAGCAGAGGGCAGCTGTCACTAGACTGCAGAAACATTGCTAAGGGAAATGGTATGGAGCTCTTTGCAACCTAGGGGCTATATTACCTGACCAGAAGCTGGTGATCGAAGGGGAAACAAAAATTCTATTTCCCAGTCCTGCCAAACAGCTTGATAGATTATGGAAGTAAATAATAAGAAAAAAACTCAATTTCAAACAATTTTCCAATTACTGGTCATGCTGTGCATCATTTCACAGGCTCAATATAAACGAGAACTGCCAGCGCTGAACTCTTTTCCTAACTGTGCCATAACAAGTATTGACTCAGATTGGATGCTGGGCTTTATAAACAGAGGCGTTAAGGTCCATTCAATGTCAGTGGTTCTGATCTTCAGAAGCATAGTTCAATGAGCTCTCATTATTCCTTCATCTTTTGGAGACTGTAACAGACAAAGGATTTTTCTCTTATTGAGTAAAGGAACAAACCAACATAAAACCCTAGTTAGCCTAAATGGATAATTTTGTCCACATTTGTGCACAATACAATGCTTAATAGTTCGGTCACCACAAGCACTCATGTGGAACAAGGTGTTCAAAAACAATGGATAGGCATAAAATCCCACTGCTATCCACCTCTCATTAGTTTTAAAGCCCACAATGAAGCTGTTCCCATTTTAAAATTGTTTTCTGATTCCTTCCTTCATTTTCTGCTTGAAAGCGTCCTTTAACACAACCAAAGAAGTCAACATGTCAAATGATCTCAACTGACAAATTGGTTTATTGTTGTCATATCTACCAAGGTACAGTGAAAAACTTGTCTTGCATTCCATTCATATAGGCCAATCAATTACAACAGTGCATGAAGTAGTACAAAGCAGAACTATAACAGAGGCCTGGAGGAACTCAATGGGATGAGCAGCAGCTATAGGAGAAGGATTGTTAATATTTTAGGTTGCATCTTCAAGGAGTGATGCCTCAAAAAGGCGGCATCCATCATTGAGGACCCCCATCACCCAAGATATGCCCTCTTTCCATTGCTACCATCAAGGAAGAAATACAGGACCCTTCAGGCACAGTGTCAACAAAGAGCTTCTTCCCTTCTTGATTTCTGAATGGACATTAAACCAATGAAAACTACATTTTTTCTCTCTTCTTGCATTACTTATTTACTGTACTTTAACTTACACTTCTTGCTATAATTTACATTTTTTCTTATTATGAATTGCAATGTAAGCTGCTACATAACAACAATTTTCATGACATATGCAGGTGATATTAAACCTTGTTCTGATTCTGATTCTGAGTCCCTGCATCAGGACAAAATTGTTAACTTGAATTTCTTTCCTCCCACTGGTGCTGGTTACTTTACTGAGTTGCTCCAACAGATTGTTTGGTGCTCCAGTGTTCCACTGATCTTTTGTGGAGCGTTCCATCACTGGCTACAGCCAACAGTAGTGCATTTACTCAAGCTGAGTATGATGTTCTCCTTAGGGAGTAATCTATCAGCATCTTCAGGTGGCTGTAGAGGCCATTTCTGGTAGGGTGGATTACCTTAATGGAGAATGCCTATTCATGAATTTGTTTAATGTGGGGAAGCTGATGCACAAGCAGCCACCACATGGTCCTTGGCAGATTGGTGTCAGGGTCCTGTGGCACAGGGCACAAGATGGCTAGGGACCCTTTACTGCTGCAGTCTTCCTCCTTCATCACACCCTTTGTGATGTGTCATCATCTTCTGCCAGCTCCGCTGTTAAGATCTTAGTTGGATCATCTTTATCTGGAAACTCCACCTTGAACTTACTGCCATGGGTGACCATACCAGGAGCTAAACTCTAGACAGCATTGCTCTTCGTGTCTCAGGAACTCAGAAGTCAGAAGAACTCAGAACTCAGAAGAACCACTTGTAAGGTGACAATCCTTGGAGAAGCCGATACCCAAGCTGTTGAAAGGCTTGACTCTTTCAGTGTTTCCATTTGCAAGTAATCCTGAAGCACAACCTCAACTAATTCTTGGGCGTATGATCAAATTATGACACAAGTGACAGCAATCAGGGCTTTCAACCTTAGGGTCATCTTTGAGGCAGTATAGGAGTAGCAGCAAAGGGGAATTCATGTTTTCATTTCAAGGAAGGAGAATAGGTTTGTATTCCATTATCAGGTCCTTGGCAGTCCTGAACTATTTAAGGGAAAATTGCTGGTGGATTGTGGTTCCATCAAATTCTCCTTGAACACTGAAATCCAAGTGTATGATAGCAGTAGTTCCCGCTTGGGACTTGGTACTGCAATCATCAGTCCAATAGCATCAAAATAAAACCATAAGACCATGAGATGTAGGAGCAGAATTAGGCCATTTGGCAAATTGAATCTGTTCTGCTATTCCATCAAGGCTGATTTATTATCCCCTTCATCTCTCATTCTCCTGCCTTCTCCCCATGACATTTGACACCCTTACTAATCAAGAACCTGTCAACCTCTGCATTAAATATACTCAATGATTTGACCTCCACAGCCTTCTGTGGCAATGCATTCCACAGATACACCACACTTTGGTTAATGAAATTCCTTCTCATCTCTGTTCTAAAGGAGTGCCCTTCTATTCTGAGGCTGTGTCCCCTGGCTCTAGATTCCCCCTACAATTGGAAACATCCTTTCCACATCCATTCTATCAAGGCCTTTCAATATTCGATAGTTTTCAATGAGATATACATTGCAGGAACTCAGCAGCTCAGGCAGCATCTATTAATGTTTCAAGCCGAGACCCTTCATCAGGAATGGAAAGAAAGGAGAAAGAAGGCAGCTAGTAACCACCTTCCATAAAAGAGAGAGAAGGAGGGATGAGTATTATATAGCACCAAACCACATGATAGGCCCTCCAGGATTTCATAATAACATCTACATGTTATGGTATATTTATGACAATGTCAGCAAGTTGTTAGGAGTGTAGAGTTACATTAGATGACTTTTATTTGAGATAGAGGTATTGATTTAGAGAGGTTGCCTTTTCATGAGTTTTGGATGGATATTAGACAAAATAATCTGTGGTAATTGATCTGTTAGTATTACCCTCAGAATCACTTTCCTAGGGTATTCACGGTAGGTGCAAATAAACACAATAAAATCAATGAAAAACTACACAAAGACAAAAAGCAATGTGCAAAAGAAGACAATTTGCGAAAATACAAAAATGAAAATAATGGTAATCAATATCTTCTTCTTCTTCTTGCGCCCTTAACTCCTGGTGTAGTCATCGGGACGTCATCATGTCAAGCTTTGTACCAGTCTGTTCCATCTGTCACTGTTGTGTGCCAGGGCCTGGGTCACCGCAAATGTTTTCCCTGTCCACTCTTTAATGTTGTCCGTCCATCTTTTCCTCTGACTGCCTCTCCTTCTTTTCCCCTCCACAGTTCCTTGTAGAATGGTCTTTGCAAGACCACTGGATCTTGTTACATGGCCATACCATCTCAGCTTTCTTTTCTTCACCATTGTGAGAAGGTTTTCATGGGGGCCAATGTAGTGCTGGATGGTCTTGCGGACCTGCTTGTATGTGATGTGGTCCAAGTATGAGATGCCCAAGATGTTGAGATAGCATCTCATTTCCAATGCCTGTATCTTCCTCTGTAGCTCTGCTGTGAGCGCCCATGTCTCGCATGCTACAGGAAGATGGAGAATACCAATGCACACAGGAGTCTGATCTTGTACTTCGTGGTGATGTTGCTGTCCCACCATATTGTCTTGAGCTTGGATAGTGCAGTCATTGTCTGTGCAGTTCTTGCCAAGACTTCTAGTCTTGATACTTCATCACCGATGATTGCCCCAGGTATTTGAACTGCTGCACTTGTCTCAAGTTTCTGATCATAGACTGAGATGTCAGTTGTGATGACCCTGTAGGCATTTGCCACAAACTTCGTTTTCTTGGCACTTATTTCTGTACCAAACTTTGTGGAGGATCTGTCAAGATGGCTGACCCATTTGGCCAGTTCATCCTCTTTTCCTGCAAGTCCATCAATGTCATCAGCAAATCGTAGGTTTATGATGTTCCTCCCTCCGATGCTGACTATGCCCATATGATGTTCCAGGGCAACATTCATGATCCATACCAGGAAGACATTGAAGAGAGTCTCTCTCTCTCAATCAATATATAAATAATAAACAAAATTGAGAACATGAATTGTAGAGTCCTTGAAAGTGAGTCCAATGGTTTCACTGTGTCCATAGGTGACATTGTCCACTCTTGTGAACTTAAGTTGTTATAGCCAGGGTTGGTGGTGAGGATAAGTCCCACTACCTGATAAATTCCCAGGAGTTTAAATCTCAAATATCCTCTGACAAACAAGTCCACCTCCTGGCCTCAACATGAGTTTTAACTACTAAGCCCAGCAGAACCATTTCTACTAACAGGAGAAGGGGCAAAGGTGGGTTAAAGGAGTCTTACAATGTCAGTACCTCCAGCTGAACTCTGTCTTTTTGTGTGTTTTCCCCCTAGCCGTCAGTCTGTGGGTTTGTATACCCATGTGTTCTTGTTTGTTTTCATGCCCCATGTGCTTCTGTCCCGCTCCTGCTCTACTCTGGCCCCTGAATTACTGAGTACTCGACCTCTCACCTGTTTCTCATTATTACCTGTTTTGCTGCCACTTGTGTCTCATTGTGCTCCACCTATCTTCTACCTCTCTGTTTCTTGCTCAGTGTATTTTAATCCTGTGTTTTCACCTATCTGTTGCCAGATTGTGCCAGTGAGTTTTCCTGAGCCTTTTCAGCATTCATATCTGAACTCTGTCTGAATAGCGACTCTGCCCGTTTTCCGATTCTGGTTTTTGGATATCGGTGGAACTTTTGATCTCTGCCTGAACTTTGATGCTAACGTTGTTGCCTCTCTGGATTTGCTGCTCAAGAAATATCACAGTGTGCAGAGTACTTGGTCTGCGATTGGGTTCCTGCTTCAGTGTCCTGACATACAACCAGATGCTTAAGCCAGATGGGGCTCATTGGCAACTGATCTAGGAGAAGGAACCCTCTAATTTCAATCCTCCACTGCCTTGTGGCCACACCAGCTCATAGGGAAGGCAAATTCTGGAGCTGAACTCCCCAAGGTAGTCCTACGTTGAGTTCAATGCTGACTAGCAACTCCTGTGACATCACTGGTGCCAAACTGTTGTTCCTTTGGATACATCAGGTGTGTAGAGAGGGGGAGCCTGCTGCAAGAGTTTATTCTCCAAATCATACTGCCCTGTCTTGCATATCATGTGGATATCTGGGATGCAACATCCATGGTAGACCCTGGCCAATGAAAGGACTGTTATGAACATCTGGCAGCACTGAGGAAATTTCTGCAGCATCCAGCCCAGCAATGATCTTCCTAAAAACTTTGTCTCAGTTGTGCATCATTGGCCTCAGATTCTCCCAGGCTCCTTGGTTTCCCTTTAACTAGAAGTTCAAGGACAGTTCCTGACAAAGTGGTGCCTGCTTCTCTGTGTACTCACCACCTGAAAAATTTTCTCTGGCAATGATCTCCGGTCACCTTCCCTTTAAAGATGTGGAAACATAATCTCAATCTGCAACGTGTAGTTTTATTTGTTGGTGCACAGGTTGCCTGAAACACTAACATGCAGTGTGGCAGGTATCCAGAGATTTTGTAGATGCTGGAACTCCAGAGCAACACACACACAAAATAAGGGAGGAACCCAGCAGGTCAGGCAGTGTCTATGAAAATGAATAAATAGATGACATTTCAGGCAAAGACCCTTCATTAAGATACACTTACATGATTTTCTATTAGCTTTCAACTGCATCATTGAGTAGTTGGAGGAAATTGGAGCCCCAGGACGAGAGCCTTAGGTGGTCTGCCCTGGGGTACTGTATGTGCATGGGTGGCAAGGAACAACAGGGCTTGTTTTGGTGTTGTTGTTTGGTTGCTTGCTGTGCTCTGTGTTGCTCTGCTGAACATTGTTGACGGCGGAATGTGTGGTGACACTTGTGGGCTGCCAACCATCAGGCTTCTGAGACCAGCGTGGGTAACTTCACTCACCTCAACATCCAACTGATCACCATACACAATCTGTGGACTACAATTCATGTTCTCAATATTATTTATTTAGTTGTTATCATTATTATTGTGGTATTTGCATAGATGGTCTTCTTTTGCACATTGGTTGCTTGTTAGACTTTGCATGTAGTTTTTCATTGATTCCATTGCATTTATTTGTTCTGCTGTGAAAGCCTGAATGAAAATGAATCTCGGGGAGTAGGTGGTGAGATTTATGTACTTTGATAAGAAACTTACTTTGAACTGTGAACCTTGAACTTTTTCTATGCTAATGCAAAAAAATGCAATGTAATTGACTCTTAATTTCTTAAATATTTGCATACCATACAACACAAATTTCAAATCTAAATACAACTGCAAAATGCCACAGCTACTCATAGCTTGATATTTCTCTAGGGTAATCAAGCCTCTAGCTTTTTCCTAGTCTAAAACCTCACCAGTAACTGCAATACTCAGCAAATTCTGAATCTACACCACAAACAAGCTGAACACAAAATATGTAGTACAGCCGAGAAAGGGCAAAGGATTTTCAAACCGAGGCTTTATGTCTGCAGAAAAGTGCATTGTGCTGTAAACAGTTCCAGGCAGCCCAGACAACTGAGTTTCAACCAATAAATCAGAGCCCATTGGGTCCTGTTTCCAACTAAAATGAGCAATGTATTTAGACCCCGCATCACCTGTGTGACATTTAGTGCAAAAGAAATTGTGGTGGATATTGCTGGAAACGATGCACCATAAAACATTCCCATATTTAGTTTCTTGGACACATCATAAAGAGCTCAATAAATGCCAAATCTATACTAAATCATAAGACTTAAAGGAGAAATAAAATAATGTTGTAAATTTAATGTGGAAAGGAAGCTAAATTATCAGAAAAGGTATTTAAATCTGCAGAGAGAAGAAGAGATTGTGTTAGGTGGAAACGGAAGCTTTGTGACTGGTACAGTAAGTATGTGACTGTTAAGGTCAAAGGATAGCATGGAAGAAGAGATTGCGTTGGAGGTGGAAATTTTTATCTTAGCAAGTTTAATTCTTTCATGGACAAGTAAGGAGTAGATAAGATCTTGACTATACGAAATGGGAACAGAGTAGTCCATTCTGCCCTACAAGGTTAAAGAAGACCATGAGTAACCCTTTCCCTCACACCATTTTTCCCTATCACCATATTCTGATTTAAGGATCAAGGATCAACTCTTTTCTTCATTTATATTTGCATATATAGAAATTTGTTGTGGTGTGTTGGTCAGGGTAAAACATGCAACAAAAAACAACAGCATTCAACAATTAAGAATAAAAAATTATATTAATACAAAGTTGGAGGTTAAAGTATGGATATGGAATTAAATGTGCATATAGTCCAGCATGTATTTACAATGTAACTATGTGTATTTGGGTGGTGGGGTGGAGATACATTTCTACCAAAAGGAATTCCCTCCACTAGCCTGTAGGTCACCCTTGGGCTAGGTGTAGCACCCGATTAGCAGTGCCACCACCACCACCCCCCCCCCCCCCCCGATCAGAGTCACATAAAGTCATGAAAACAGGTGGTGGATGGGCGTATGAGCAGACGGTGTATATCACAAGTCCTGACTATGCAATTACTGAGGCCAGCCAGACAAACTCTAAAGTGTACTGTGAAGATAATGGCTGAGTTCCCCATCTTGAAAAGATACTGCCCAAAAGAAGGCGATGGGAAACCACTTCTGTAGAACAACTCAAATGCTGTTGAATTATGAATATGAGAATTGGTATGGCACAACAGACTCTCACAAATTTCTGCAGATGTACTGTGGCATTTTAACTTGTATCACCAACTGGTATGGATCGCACAGGATCAGAAAAAGCTGCAGAAAGTTGTAAACTCAGCCTGCTCCATCAAAGGCACCAGCCTCCCCTCCAATGAGGACCTCTTCAGAAGATAATGCCTCAAGAAAGCGACATCCATCATTAAGGACTCCCACATCCAGGACATGCCCTCTTCTAATTACTAACATTGGAGAGGAGGTACTGGAGCCTGAAGGCCCACACTCAGTGTTGTGGGAACAGTTTCTTTCTTTCTACCATCAGATTTTTGAATGGTTCACGAACACTACCTAGATATTTTTGCAACACACACAAAATGCTGGTGGAACGCAGCAGGCCAGGCAGCATCTATAGGAAGAAGTACAGTCGATATTTCATCAGGACTCAGATATTTTTGTACTAGGTATTTTACTGTACTGATACCATAAAATTACAAAGTTCACAAAATATTTCAGTGGTAATAAACCTGATTCTCCATGTCTTCTTGAAGCCTCTTAGTGTTTTTTTCTTCATTGCTCTCATTCCCACATTCTTTCATCTCACCAGCAAGCTTGTAAATATTAAAACAACAACACCTCGGCCCAAAACATCGACAGCACTTCTCCCTATAGATGCTGCCTGGCCTGCTGTGTTCCACCAGCTCTTTGTGTGTGTTGTTTTTTGAATTTCCAGCATCTGCAGATTTCCTTGTGTTTGCTTTGTAAATATTAAATTTAGTCCCTTCAGATATATAATCACTGCAGATCATGCATATCTGTGGCCCAAACACTGATTTCTGCAATGCCACTCTGGTTACAACTGACCAGTCTCTGAAGGTTCTGTAGCCAGAGACGAGATGTCAATTGTCCCATCAGGCTCGGGACCTGAGCTCCTTCTGACAAGGGAAAGGAAAAGGGCAGAAATGTCATCATTCTATGCACAAACTGAACAGTTGCTAATTGGCCTTCTGGAATGCCCCACTTGAATCTACAGGGAGAAAGAAAAAACTATATGATGGGTGGACATCTAATCTGCCAGTAGGTCTTTTACTTCATCCAAGAAATTTGCCCTCAATTTCTTTTTGGCATACGATGTCTTGAGAGGGTACTATTTGCAAAATGGACTGTAGTCTGTCCAGCAGTGTATGAGTCACCAAAGACCCCCACCATCTGGACCATGCCATCTTCCTGCAGTTATCATCAGGCAGGAGGTACAAAAGCCTGAAGTCCCAGCTATTTCTCTCCAACCATTCAGTTCTTGAACCAACTGGAAAAACTGTAAACACTACAGTTTAGCAACACTTGTACAAGAATAGACTTCATTTTTTTTTGTTCTAGTTGTGTTTTTGTCTTTAAAAGAGTGTGCATAAGTTATGTTTGATTCATGTTCTTCTTTATGAATTCTGTTATGTGAAGCCATGAACCTCTGATGCTGCTGCAAGTATCTTTTTCTTTGCACCTGTACCTATGCATATGATAATCAACTCAACTTTGAAACCTGACTTACACAGCTATTCTGACAGCAGCTCACAAACCCACAGACCCTGCAAACAAAATGGATCAGGGAGGAGGAAGCAGCGGAGGATAGACTGGGGAATGAGGTACAGGAGTCTGAAGACCCACACTGTGTGATTCAGAAACAGCTTTTTCCCTCTGCCATCAGACTTCTGAACAGTCCATGAACCCAGGAACACCACCTTATTATTCTTTTCTTTTGCATTATTTACTTATGTATGTGATATGTATTATTTTATGTATTTGCATTGTACCGCTGCTGCAAAACAATTTCGGAATCAGAATCAGGTTTATTATCACTGCCATACAGTACGTTATGAAATTTGTTGTCTTGTGGCAGCAGTGCAATGCAATATATTAAAATTACTATGCTACTGCAATAAATAAATAATGCAAAGGTGGAATGATGAGGTGGTGTTCATGGGTTTATTGCTCAATCAAAATTCTGATGATAGGGAAGAAGCTATTCTTAAAATGTTAAATATGGGTCTTCGGACTCCAGCGTCTCCTCCCCTGTAGTAGCAATGAGAAGAAAGAATGTTCTGGGTGCTGAGGGTCCTCAATGGTTTAGTGGTTCAGTGGTTCAATTAAATATCAGAGAATGTGTACAACCTGAGATCCCTACTCTTTGCAGACATACATGAAACAGAAGAAAACCCAAAAAATAAATCAATGACAGAAATATCAGAAACCCAAAGCCCTCCTTTCTGGCTTCCACAAGCAAGCAGCAATAAATGCATCAGCCCTCTTCCTCCCCCTCCCCCCACTTGCTCCAGCAAAAGCATCAACTTCCCCCCACCACACCCACCATGCAAGCAATAGCAAAGCCTCCAAGAGACCATGATCTACAGTCCATCAAAGAACTACTGTCCATCCCAGAACTTTGAGATTTGAGACAGGCTTTCTCTCTCATTAGCGAGGAAGAAAGAGATATTGCTCCTTCCAAAGTGAGAGAGGAGGTCAACAACTCATTATTTTGATGTTACAACCTGCAGCATTACAGTACTTAATCAAGTTCCCCTGACTTGAGAACCACCAATGCTGGCTACAACCTTCATATTGCCTTCTGAAGATGTTCTCATTGGTGAGAAAGCTGTCGTCCATGATGGAAATGGCTGTTTCTAGTAGTATTTGCTAATATATATGTACTTTGATGTTAAACTTTATTTTGGCTCTGACTTTAAACATAATCCACCCATCCTGCCCACTCTTTCTCACCCCTTTCGTCAAAAGCCTGAAACCACGAGGCACAACAACAGCTCTTATAAGGTGATGTCATATCTCAATGATTATAAATCTATTCTGACAACACAATTCCAAATGTGTGGATCGCCACCAACTGTGGGGTCCCCTCCAATTCTCACACCATTCCTTTAGCCAGTCCGGGTCCATATCCTAAGGTCTATCCCCAGCAACGTTTGTGTACCTGATGGAATGCAACAGTTCAAAGCATTCCACCTCATATACACAAGAGCAATTGGGAACTGACAATAAATGTTGGCCTCTCCTGCGACACCCACAGTCCGAAAAAAGTGAAAAAATAAAAGGAAAATTAGAGTGTTCCAAATTTCTTCACAATTAATGAACAGCTCTGTAAAGTACAATCACAGCTGATGACTTGTTTTTTCTTTGAAATTTCCATTTGTTTAATCAACTGCATTTAAATTTCCTTCTCTATGGTGTGATTTGAACTCCAATTTCCAGATTATTATTTCAGGTATTTTGAGGACCATCGGTTACTCCTTCCGGGCCCAATCTAAACATTGTGGAATTTTGCATCTGTCTCTATCATCTGTCTGTCATCTATCCATCTCTCACTCCACATCCTCATCACATTCCACAGGGGTTGCATTGAGAGCGTCCTGAGCAACTGCATCACTGCCTGGTTCGGAAATTGTACCATCTCGGATCGCAAGACCCTGCAGCGGATAGTAAGGTCAGCTGAGAAGATCATCGGGGTCTCTCTTCCCACCATCACGGACATTTACACTACACGCTGCATCCGCAAAGGAAACAGCATTATGAAGGACCCCATGCACCCGTCATACAATCTCTTCTCCCTCCTGCCATCTGGGAAAAGGCTCCGAAGCATTCGGGCTCTTATGACCAGACTATATAACAGTTTCTTCCCCCAAGTTATCAGACTCCTCATTACCCGAAGCCTGGACTGACTCCTTGCCCTACTGTCCTGTTTATTATTTATTGTAATGACGGTACTGTTTTTGTGCACTTTATGCAGTCCAGTGTAGGTCTGTAGTCTAGTATAGCTTTTTCTGTGTTTCTTTTTATTATATAGTTCAGTCTAGTTTTTGTACTGTGTCATGTGAACCATGATCCTGGAAAACGTTGTCTCATTTTATACTATGCACTGTACCAGTAGTTATGGTCAAAATGACAATAAAAGTTGACTTGACTTGACTTATTTGTTTTCAAGCATTTTTTTCAGGATACCTACTTTAATCAATTGCTTCACACACATGAATCAATAATAACAACTAGTTAACGATAAATCTAATTGTAGATGTAATTTCATTAAACCACGGTGGGCAACAGAAATCCTAGCACCAGGTCATACTCTCTTCTCAACACACACAAAATGCTGGAGGAACTCAGCAGGTCAGGCAACATCTATGAAAAAGAGTAAACAGTCAATGTTTCAGGCAAAAAAATTTATGAGCAGTCAGGATTATAAATCTAATTCTGCACTCACTACACTCTCTACATTCACTTGCCCCATCATTGTAATATTGCTACAACCAATGATCTCACTTTAAGGACTCCTTATCTCATTATCTCTTGTTCTCATTGTGTATTGCTATATATTTACTGTATATTTACATTTGTATAATTTGTTGTCTTCTGTACTCTGGTTGATCTTCCCGTGATTCTGGTATAATTACAAGTCTACAGATTTGCTGATTATGTCCACAAGAACATGAATCTCAGGTTTGTACATGGTGACACATATGTACTTTGATAATAAAATTTACTTTGAACTTTTACGCTATTACAGCTTGGGTTTCAGAGAGCTGCAGAGTTCAGTCCTGGTGTCCTCTGTAAGGAGTTTGTATGTCCTTCCTGTGAAAATGCATGAATTTTCTCTGGGTGCTCCAGTTTCCTCCCACAATCCAAAGATGTGCTGATCAGTAGGTTAATTGTCCCACAATTAGGCTAGGCTAGGGTTAAATCGAGGGTTAGGCTAGGCAGCATGGCTGGAAGGGCTGGAAAGGCCTATTCTGTGCTGTATCTCCAAATAAAAAAATAAATAGATAAAAAATTGTGTCCGAAGCAAACTTCTTTTCATATACATCCAAGTCAAGTCTTTGGTGATATGTACAAATACATGTATGTAAAGCTACCATGAGAAACTTACAGAAGCATCACAGGGACACAGCATCATATAAGCAATAATTGCATGAACATGAATAATACACAATTTTCACAAGAAAGAAAACAATTAGAACAAAAAAAACCATGATCGATCTTTGTATGAACAGTGATCAAGATGTTGCTGCACTGAGGAAGTGATTAGGTTTGTGTCAGTTGGTTCAAGAATTGAACAGTTGAAGGGAAGTAGCTGTGTTTGAACCTGGTGGTGTGGGACTTCAGAATCCGGCACCTCCTGCCCAATGGTAGCTGCATGGCATGGGCCAGATGGTGAGGTGGATGCTGCCATCTTGCGGCAGTGCCTCCTGTATTACAAAATAAAAGTCCTTTTTATTGGAAAGCGAACATAATGTTGCTAAACTATAGTGATTTGGGTCTTTCCAAATGTTTCAAGAACCGAATGGTTAAAATAGCTATCCTTTGTCACATGTCATTATCATGGGTGAGTTTAGACTAGTCAAGATTGACTTAGTTTGTTGAAGGATCTTGGCCTGAACATCGGCATCAACTTTTTCATAGATGCTGCCTGGCCTGCTGAGTTCCTCCAGCATTTTGTGTGTGTTGCATGGATTTGCAGCATCTGCAGGTTTTCTCTTGTTTGTGATTAATTTTGCTCAAGTAGTTTTCTAGTCTGCAGATGTGGATTCTTCCCAAACTCCCAGAACACAACCCCCCCCCCCCCACTCTCTCTCACTCTCTCTCTCTCTCTCTCTCTCTCTCTCTCTCTCTCTCTCTCTCTCTCTCTCTCTCTCTCTCTCTCTCTCTCTCTCTCTCTCTCTCTCTCTCCCTCTCTCCCACACACAGAGAATTTCATCTATTTCCTTGGCATCTCTTCTCATATTGTTGGTACTCATTGGTTTCCACTCAAAGTTTAAACTTCTAAGTAAGTTTATTTTCAAAGTACATATATTCACCATATACCACTCTGAGATTCATTCCCTTGCAGGCATTCACAGCAGAACAAAGAAATTCAGAGAAAATACAATACAATAGATTCAGTGAAAAACTACACACACAGACTGACAAACAAGCAATGTGCAAAAGAAGACAAAATGTGCAAATACAAACAAATAGATAAAAATTAAGTAATACTGAGAGCATGAATGTCAGTCGATCTACTGACACTCTACTGAAACATGCCTGATCCATTTTGGTAACTTTTTTTAACATCAAGCTAACTCTCATTTTGAAACCCACTGTTGTAGAAGATATAATCGCCCAGATGTAGCTGAAAAATTGGAAATTGGAAAGAAGGGAAGAGCTCAGGAAAATTTGTCACTTGGGCCATGGGTCTGAAGAAATTACTGGAGCTGCAGACTAACAAGTCCCCAAGTCCTGATTATCTTATATATCTTATCAAGTTACTTCTCATACTTCTTTATTCCAGAGAGAAAAGACCTATCTTGCTCAATCTATCTGCATAAAACGTCCCCTAGTCCACGCAGCATCATGGAAATTTTCTTCTGCATCCTCTCTAAAGCTTCCACATCCTTTTAAAACAATGTTCCAAAATTCCACAGGTTGAGGAAAGTTTCCAGTAAGTTGGAAAATAGCAAATCCAAATCCTTTATTTTGTCCAAAATATGAGGAAGACAAAAGCAGGAAACTATGGACCAACTATTGGGGTGGTGGGGGGGGTGGAAGTTAAATATAATTATTAAAGGTATCAGAATGGGGCATCCAGAAAATTTTAAGGTAATTTGGTAGTTAGTGTGTATTTGTGAAAGAAAAGTTGTAATTATTCTATATATTGGTGTCTTTGCAGAAAAAAAATGTTTAGATTAATCTTGGAGTAGGTTAAAGGCAGAGCACAACATTGTGAGACAAAGGGCCTGTATGTTCTATGTATAAACTAATATTTACATTTACAGAAATCTTTGACAAGGTTCACATCAAAGATTATTAGAGAAAATAAAAGTTTCTGGTACAGGAGTTATCATACTGGCATGGATGGAAGATTAGCTGGCTAACAGGAATAGAGTTGGCATAAATCACTGTTCTTCTGCTTGGCAAGATGGAACAAATGCTGTGCCACAGGGATTATGCTGGGCCCTTAACTTCCAACAATTTATATAAATGACTTGGATGAAGATGTGGAAAGTGATAGATTTGCTGACAACAAAAAGATAGATAGAAAACGTTGTAAAGGCATGAGCAGGCTACAAGAAAATACAGATAGATCATGTACGTGGACAAAGATCTGGCAAATGAATGTAATGTGGGCAGATGTGCAACTGTCTATTTACCAGGAGGAAGAAAAAGAAATTCATTATCTAAATGATGAGAGATTTCAGAGTTCTATGAAGAATCTGGATGCCCTGATGTATAACTCGAAAAAGGCATATTTGCAGTACAGTGGTAATTAGGATATTGAACAGATTGTTGGGAGTTCAGATGCTGGAAACTGTAGCAAAAAGCAGATTAGTGGAGGAACTCAGCAGACCAGGCAGCATCTGTAGAGGGATATTGATGAAAACATTTTCAGTCAAGTCCTTTCATCTGGATTGTGCAGAAGAAAAGTCTCAACCCAAAACATTAGCTGTCTCTTTCACTCCAAAATAGTTTTACTTTACCAACAGTTTATTATTGTTTATCGCCAGCAGAATTTAACATAAAGGTAGAAAGATAATGTTGCTAATTATATAAGGCATTCGTGAGACTGTATCTTGAGGATTGTATGCAAATTTGGTATATTTTCTTAAGGAAGGTCCTAATGCATTGGAAGTAATTGGGAGAAGATGTACTTGACCAGATCACCCATGACACTATTAAGTGGTGCAGAAGGCTTGAAGGAATGACTAATTTTGTGCAGCAGTGTAGCAGTTACCGTAACACTTCTCAGCACAAGCTGTAATATTGGGGCTCGATTCCCTCTGTTGCTGGTAAGGAGTTTGTACATTCTCCCCGTAGCCTTATAGATTTTGACTAGGTGCTACAGTTTCTTCCCACAATCCAAAGACATACTGTATGGGATAGGGTCAGTAAGTTGCAGCCATAACATGTTGGCGTCAGAAGCAACATTTGCGGGCTGCCCTCAGCACATTTGCAACACAAAAGATGCATTTGACCGTGTGTTTTGATGTATATATGACAAATAAAGCTAATATTTAACCTTTATTGCTTTAAAGTAATAGAAGAACAAAACAGAAATTAGATGGAAATGAAGTTTGATGGATTCTACTCATCGCCGTGTTCTGCTCACTGCCCAAAATCAGAGCTGTAATGAGATGAAAATCTTCTCTAAAATTGTTGTGATTCGGCTTCTCTTTTGGTAATTTAACATTGTTCTTATATTCCAATTATACACTTATCTCATTAATATAATTACTCAAGTTATCTCTTACCAGTCATAGAAAGTGTTGGGTTCAAGTCTCACTTCTGGAACTGGAGCAGATAATTTATGCTGACACTTCAACACAGTGCTGACAGAGTGCTGCACTGTCAGAAGTGTCACTTATGGGATGAGCTGATAAATCGAAGCATTGTCTGCATTCTCTGCAGGATGTAAAGGAGAAGCAATGAAATGCCATGGACTAAAAATTATCTCTCAACCAACAATACAAAAAAAAATCATCTGATCATTTTGACATTGTCATATATGGAATTTTGGCTGCAGAATTTCACAATATTCCATCTACATCAGTGGCAGCAATGCATTTTGGATCGTCCTGAGGCTATTCATTCCTACGTACTTTAATCAGAATCAGATTTAATATCACTGGCATATGTCATGAAATTTATTGTTTCAGCAGTGCATTGCAATTCATCATAAAAAATAAAAATTACAATAAGAAATATATAGTAAAAAATTAAACAAGTAGTGCAAAAATAGAGCAAAAAAGAAAAATATATAATGAGGTTCTGTACATGGACTATCCATTCAAGAATCTGATGGCAGATAGGAAGAAGCTGCTCCTAAAATGTTGAGTGTGGGTCTTCAGGCTCCGATATCTCCTCCTTGATGGTAGCCATGAGCATAGGGCATGTTTTGGGACACTCTCTTTATCTCTATTCATCTTTCTTTTCTTTCTCTTTTTTCTCTTTCAGCTGCTTTTTCTCTCTGTGGTCTTTATTTATCTTCTTTCCCTCCCTCCTTCTCCCTCTCTTTCAAACGTCTTTTGCTTCCCTACTTGTCTTTTTCATTGTGAGCAACCAGAAATTGCATGCGATGGTCCAGTTTTAAACTTCACATGGCTTCTGCCTGCTACAAAGATGAGCTCATAAACTTCAATTGATCATAGCATTAAGCACTTTGGAGCCTCCCTCTGGGCTGCAGGGAGTGACTGCATCAGAACTCTGGTGTTTATTGCAATCAAGGGGCGAATGGCAACTATGGGGGCAGGCAAAGTGCCAAAAGAAGAAGGATTAAAGAACAAACACAAGAAACATCTGCAGATGCTGGAAATCCAAAACAATACACACATAAAATGTTGCAGGAACTCAGCAGGCTAGGCAGCATCTATGGAAAAGAGTACAGTTGATGTTTCAGGCTGAGACCCTTCAGCAAGATTAAAGTAACCATGCAAGGTGGATAAAGCCTAATGAATGGATTGTTCTGTGCTGAAGTTCATAAAAACATGTGCCAGTTAAAATTCCACCATAATTGATTCCACTTTCCTCCATAAAGGGTATGGCACAAAACTTAAGGTGCTAAGTTATAGTAGCAGTTAGTACAACACTATTGCAACTAGAGCCATCGGAGTTGGGAGTTCAGTTCCAGCTTCCTCTCTAAGCAAGTTTGCACATTCTTTCCCGTGTGCATATGGGTTTCCTCCAGATGCTCCAGTTTCCTCACAAAGTCCGAAGAAGTACCAGTTAGTAGGTTAATTGGTAATTGTAAATTGTCCTGTAATTAGGCTAAGATTAAATCAGCTGGGCAGCATGGCTTGAAGGGCCAGAAGGGCCTATATTGTGCTGGGTCACTAATAAAATAAACATTATGGGCTGAAGAGTGAGTTCCTGTGCTGTACTCTTCCATGTTCCACATATTTTTGCATTTTTTGCATTATTTTTGCTGTAAATGCCTGCAAGAAAATGAATCTCAAGGTAGTGTATAGTGACATATACATAATCTGATAACAGGTTTTCTTAGACTTAGCCTTTCAAACCCAACACTACTGTGATGCAAATGTCCAAAAGCTCGATAGATAAAGCTCCTATTGGCCTTGGACCCAGAATCCCTTTTCTAAATCTCTTATCTACTTCATCCTACTTTAGAATGCTCCATCAAACCTTCCACTTTAAGCAAGATTTTTTCCTGGAGATTTTGTTCTGAGGCAGTAACAAAACATTTGGCTGCATTGGCTATATGAAAGTAACTTATTAGCCCTACTGCTTCTGAAAAGTAAATGATTTTGAGTGTAGTGGTCCTGGCATGGACCCTACGTAGCCTCCTCCCTGATGCGAGTGGGTCAAACAGTCCAAGAGTAGGGTGGGTGGGGTTCTTCATGATGATACAAGCCCTTTTCTGGCATTTTTCTGTACATATGCCGGGTGGTCTGGTGCCATTGGACAGTTTTAAATACACATTGTAGAGCCTCCTTGTCTGCCACTGTGCAGTTTCTGTACCATACAGTGATGCAGCTTGTTAGGATGCTCTCTACTGTGCATTTGTGGAATAACATGAGTATGAGTATTGTATTGTTAAATAAAGCAATTGTATTTACTATTCATAAACAATTCATTAGCTACTTGTGAGCTTCCAATCAGATACGCTTTCCACAATATTTCACTATAGCAGACCACAGATGGAAGAACAAATAAGTCAAGAAAAGGAGTGTCTTTGTCACCAAGAAGACACCACAAGAAATTCTGACTGGCTATCTCAGAAGATCAGCTTTATTTGTACATCAAAGCATCAGAATATGCAGTGTAATTTACCATCTGCATCACAGACCAACACTGGGCACAGCCTGCAATTGTCGACATGCTTCTGGCACCAGTTTCGTGCCCCTACAATTTTTTAATGCTAAACCATATGTCTTTGGAATGTGGGAGGAAACCAGAGCACCTGGAGGATGAGAACACAGAAACTCCTTGCAGACAGCATCAGTATTGAATCCCAATTGCTCATTGCTGGTGTTGTAAAGCATTGTGCTACCTTGCTGCCTGTTTTACATAGACACACCATCATCATTATGTGCCATGTTGTTTGATGTAGGCAATCATGGTCTCATAGTCATGAATGTTCTTGGGAAATTCTTCTACAGAAGTGATTTTCCATTGCCCACTTCTGGGCAGTGTCTTTGCAAGATAGGTGACCCCAGCCATTACTTCAGAGATCGTCTGCCTGGCCTCAGTTGTCGCTAAACAGGACTTGTGATTTGCACCGGCTGCTCATATGATCATCCACCACCTGCTCCCATGGCTTCACATGACCCTAATTGGGGGTTAAGCAGGTGCTCCACCTTGCCTAAGGGTGACTTGCAGGCTAGCAGACAAAAAGAAAGCCTTACACCTCCTTTGATAGAGATGTATTTCCACCTTGCCAGCCAACATAAACAGAAGGTTTAACATAAACACAAGGAGTCATATTTCAATAGTTTAGAACGTTGGAGAAGCTTGGAATTCCAGCTCAAACCATCAAATGCTATCATACGTTCACCTTTTCATTCCTGGAATCATTCTTGTCAAGCTCTCCAATGCACGTTCTTTCTCAGATAAGGGGCCCAAATTCTTATGAGTACCTGACTTAAGGCCTATCTTCTGATCATACTTGACTCTTCTCAGTCTGGAATGCTTGTTACTGTTCAAGTTAGGTTTCTTTTTGTCGCACTCTACCTGTTATGGGTTAACTTCCTTTCCATTCTTAGCTTGATCAATACACTCAGGTCATTTTTACTCCCTTGCTTTTCGTTGTGCACCCCCTCATTGTTTTTACACAGTAGAATAGCTGAGATATTATGCGTTTCAATAGTTCCAGTAGGCTCATCATCCAGACAACTCCAAGGACAATCAAATAATTCCCAGTCTATTGGTCCTTCTTCATGGATCTATCTTGAACACTGAACTATATCGGATCGATTACAAGATTGTGGCAAGTGTGCCTGCTACTGATTGATCACACAGTAAATTGATGGGCTTCCTACATGCAGAGGATTCTCTCTTTGTTCAGCACAGGCTATGAAGTGTGTATGTTTTTTTGTCTCATTTGTCTAGATTCATCACTCCCACGTTGTAAGTTACTCACATGACTCAATAAAAACATTTAATCGTATCATTTTCTTGTTGTTCTTGCTCCATACATACGTAACATAAGCCACTACTGATTTAATGAGTTCCAGAGCAGAATTACCCTCTGCAATAAAAATATCTTCATCACTTTCCAGCCTGCATCTTTGTCAAATTGTTTACATGCCTGCTACTTGATCCAGCAGCAAACTGAAACAGCTTCCATGTATTTACCGTATCTATATCAGTGGATCTCTCTATCAAATTTCCTAGTTGCTCCAAGGAACTCAACCCTTATCCCTGGAACCAAGCTTGTAGGTCTTTTTCTGCACCTTGTTAAAGCTCTCTCCACTCTTTTGAAAGAAAGTAATCAGAAATAAAGGTATATTATGATTCTCAGCAGGTCAGGCAGCATTTATAGAGGGGGATAAATAGCCAATAATTCATGTTGTGTATTAATCCCTAATGTAGGGTCTCAGTCCAAAGCATTGACTGTTTATCCCCCTCCATAGATGCTGCTGCCTTGATGAGTTCCATCAGCACATTGTGTGTGTCGTT
Source organism: Hypanus sabinus (assembly GCF_030144855.1). Lineage (NCBI taxonomy): Eukaryota > Metazoa > Chordata > Chondrichthyes > Myliobatiformes > Dasyatidae > Hypanus > Hypanus sabinus. The sequence goes on along the minus strand of NC_082720.1, from coordinate 55,856,075 downwards.
CAACATCTTCAACATCTGCTGAAAGTTTTGTGTTTATAATATGATTCCAATGTTCTGTACTTTGTTTTGATATATTGAATCCTACCATGGTATACTCATATTTTCTTTTGCATCCACTTTAGTTTTACTAACTTTCTTTTGCTCACCTAGTTTTGGAATTTATTTTCATTTTAAGCCATCAATACGCCAACCATTTTTTAGAAGGTGCTTCTATCCACCATGATGTACTGATCCTCATAACTACGATTAACAGAATCTCTTCTGCCTCAGGGTGACTCATAATCTAAGATGTTCCTCGAGGACTTTTGTTGCACATGTCAAATAATCCTACTTACAACTGAACAGTGGAAGATTGACGTTCCTCTGATTTAATTCTCTGCCAAAGGGTCCAATATCCAGAGCAGCAAATTTCAGCGGATTGCACAGGAATATTAATTTGCTATTCTGTGCTTCTATTTGAATGTTAAATTTTGGCATTCAGAAAACTTTGCATGTCTCTGCATCCATTTAAGTGCTTTAATCATGATGCTATTCAGCAAAACCCCAGCAGCAATCTATCATTTTCACTACATCATACTCAATGAATACACACAGATGTCTACTGATGGCTTCTTCTGAAATATTTGCAAAAAAAAGATTTTACAGGCGATTAACAGAATACTGTTTTTTTTGTAAAAAATTGTATGTGGGGTTAGTTTATAACATTCACTTAGTGAAAGTACACAATGCAGTTTGCTTAGTATTTAATTCATGAATAACTGAAGAAAAAGATTATACGTGTGGTTTGTATTTAATAGTCATGTCTGGTATTCTGCATAATGAAAATGAATGAGGAGTGATTTGATAGTTTGGATTTCTATGCTTCAATCTGCTGTGTATTTATTTAGTTTCAATTAGACTGGTACCTGACCAAATCCAGCTGTGCTTTCTATACATCTCCACCCACTCCCTCCCCCACATTGAATTTGTTAATCAAATATAATAACTCAGCTCAAAAAATGTACTGAAGGGAACACACCAGAAGGTAGCATTGAGGCATCAGAGAACACCAATGCTTTTCCATCAGCATCTCCTCCCAAATCCATAAGTCATGCCACCTGGAAGGTGAATCAATGTAATTGCCCATATGGAAACAGAAAAGTTTACAGAAAGTGATTGCAGAAAGTAGATATAGCCCAATACATCATAGGTGAAACTCTCTCCTCTATTGAGCATATTTTCAAGGAGCACTGCCAGAAGAAAGCAGTATCCATCATCAAAAACCAAGCCCCCCCCCCCCCAGTACCTCACCATCTTTTTTCGCTACTGCCATTGGGAAGGACGTACAGGAGACTTATGTCTCATACTACCAGGTTCAGGAATAGTCATTGCCCTACAACCATCAGGCTCCTGAACCAGTATGAATAACTTCACTCCCCACAACACTGAACTGATTCCATAACTTACAGACACAATTTCATGGCCTCTATAACTCACGTCCTTGGTATTATATTTTATTTGTGCAATTTGTCTTCTTTTATACATTGAGTTGATTGTCATTCTTTGTATTGTTTGGTTTTTCATAAATTCTATTGTATTTACTTACTTCCTTACAAATTCCTGCAAGTAAATGAATCCCAGGGTAGTATGTGGTAACATATACGTAGTTTAATAATAAATTTGACTTTGATCTCTTCATCCCGGTCTGTTTGTTTATTTATTTATTTATCTATCTATCTATCTATCTATCTATTTATTTATTTATCTATCTATTTATTTATCTATCTATCTATCTATCTAATCGCAGAACAATTTCCAATGACCAATTAACCTGCAAAGCTTTGGAATGTGGGGTGGGGGGGGGGGGGGGCAACTGCAGCATCCAGAGGCAACCCATGTAGTTATAGGGTGAATGTACAAACACCACACAGACATCAGTGGGAATTGAACCCCTGATTCTTACAGCTGGTGCTTTAAAGTTTACTCTAACAGCCACACTGCTGCCCCTGTGCTACCATGAAAGAACAAGTCTTAACTGCGAAATAAACTGAACAGCAAAATAGAACATTCATAATTAGGAAACCTTTCAATTGCAAACCATCTCTGGTTAAGAAACATGTTCTGTTTTTACAGTCATTCAAGTTGATTTTTAATCAGAATATATACAAAAATCTCTCAGAATGATAAACATAATAATTAAATTGAATTGACTTTATTTCTTATATCCTTCACATACATGAGGAGTAAAAATCTTTATGTTACATCTCCAATTAAATGTGCAATATGTAATCATAGTCATTTATAATTGTTTATAATAAATAGAACAGTCAATGTAATGTGGAAAACACTCAAATCAGTGTGAGTTCATCAGTCTGATGGCCTGGTGGAAGAAGCTGTCCCGGAGCCTGTTAGTCCTGGCTTTTATGCTGTGGTACCACTTCCCAGATGGTAGCAGCTGGAATAGATTGTGGTTGGGATGACTTGGGTCCCAAATGATCCTATGGGCCCTTTTTACACATCTGTCCTTGTAAGTATCCTGAATCATGGGAAGTTCAAAACTACAGATGCGCTGGACTGTCTGCACCACTCCCTGCAGAGTCCTATGATTGAGGGAAGTACAGTTCCATACTAGGCAGTGATGCAGCCAGTCAGGATGCTCTCAATTGTGCCCCTGTAGAAAGTTCTTAGGATTTGGGGGCCCATGCCAAACTTACTCAACCGTTTGAGATGAAAGAGGTGCTGTTGTGCCTTTTTCACCACACAACTGGTGTACACAGACCACGAGGTCCTCGGTGATGTGGATGCGGAGGAACTTAAAGCTGTCTCTCAACCCCAAATCCATTGATGTCAATAGTATTCATGGTATATCAATAGAACTCGTAGTATTGTGAAGAATTATACCAGACGTAAGGCTGCAACAACATTTACTAAAAACAGAGAGTTTATAGGAATGAGCATATTCTGGAACACTTGGTGTTGAAATGAATATTATTATGGGAGCTTGTTGTGATGTAGGTGTGTCCATAAACTGGGTATTTATAACATGGGTTCAGCTCATATTTCTGAAAATCTTCTTGATCTCATTAATTTTTCCCATATGAGTGAGTTAAATGAACAAAGGTCAGATACCTCACCACAGTTTACCCCATATCCTTCGACTATAGCTGCTCTTCTTTCTTTCTAAAGCTAATTTAAAAATTAGCTTTATTTGTCACATGTACATCAAAACATATAGTAATATGAATTGTTTGCATCAAATCAAATCAGTGAGGATGTGCTGAGGGCAAATTGCAAATGTCATTAAGTTTCCAGTGCCATCATGGCATTCACACAACTCACTAACCGGTATATCTTTCAAATGTGGGAGTAAACCAGAAAACCCGGAGGAAATGCACATGGTTACAGGAAGAAAATACAAGCTCCTTAAAAGCAGCGGCAGGAACTGAACCCTAATGGTGGTGCCCTAATAATGTTAAGGACACCATTACTCTACTATGCTTCCAACAATGTTTTAGAAGAAACATTGTTGATTAAATTAAATAGTGGGAGTTTTCATCTGTAAGTCAAGAATATTTCTCAAGGTACTAAACAACCAGCCCAAAATTAGTAACAGAAACAAAATTAAAATTTCTTTCTGAACCACTACGGTTACATTTGTCCTAAATCCTAATGGCATACACAGAGCAGCTGATCCAAACTACTGCCCTTGACCAAAACTCACCTTCCATTGTTTGTGACTTCTGTGTCTCACCTTGACTGTGCTCAGTGACCATGGTAGCATAACAATTATCGCAATGAGATTACAACATTGGGCATTCCGAAGTTTGGAGTTGAATTCCAGCATTGGCCTTCCACCATTGAGAAAATGATCAACTCATCCGATAGTTCTCCAGCCATAGTCTGCTCTTGCAGGGAGGTAACTAGCTACTGTGAATCCTAACCTCAAATCTTCAGGGACAAAAATGGGAAACATTGACAATTCATGCTTGAAATGAAGTAATTTGTGCAGAGATTGATTTGAGGAAGCATCTTCATTAATAATGAATGCATTTTTTTCATGCTGTGGAAAGCCCAGATATATATTAAACACAACTTCAGGAACTCTAGGCTACTCAGAGAAGAGCATAACCATTTAAGATTCTGCAGAAACTGGAAATCCAGAGCAACACAAAATTACTGCAGGAACTCAGCAGATTAGGCAGCACTTATGGAAACGAATAAACAGTCGATGTTTTCAGCACGACCTTTCATCAGCATGTTCAGTTCAAGGCATTAAGAGTAAGTATCTAAGAATCATTCTCATCTGCATCGGACAATAAACTTTCCTTTTTTTAACAATGATTTCTATTTTTCATATCCTCCACAATGACTGAAATTTCCAATGCCAGATTTAGGGACACCGCAATATCACAATAACCCTGCATTGTTCCAAATAAATATAGTAGGCATTCTAATGAAATGCTGATAAAGTGCTGCACAGTTAGAAGTGTTGTCCTGCACAAGAGATATCAATTATTGAGAAAATCAGGATGTAGTGGATCCCAAGGAAGGGAATTTATAGAATAACTATGAAATGGCTTTTTAGACTAGCTGGTGGTTGAGCCCACTAGGAGAGAGACAATTTAGAATTAGGTGTTCTGTAATGAACCATATTTGATTAGGAAGTAAAGAAATCCTTAGGAAGCAGTGTTCATACTATGATAGAATTCACCCTGCAGCTTGAGAGGGAGAAGATAAAGTCAGATGTATCAGTATCATGGTGGAGTAAAGGGAATTACAGAGGCATGAGAGAGGGTTTGACCAAACTTGATTGGAAGGGGATGCTAAAAGGGATAATAGCAGAACAGCAATGTCTGGAGTTTCTGGGGTCTATGCAGGATAGATACATCCCAAAGATGAAGAGGTTTTAAAAAATGAGGATGAGGCAATTGCAGCTGACAAAAGAAGTGAAAGACAGCATGAACATTAAAGAGAAGGCATATAATATCACAAAAATTGGTGGGAATGTTGAGGATTCAGAAGCTTTTAAAAACCGATAAGCAAGATAGACAAAGGAGGGGCAGCAGTTGTTCTTTACTTGGATTTTCAGAAGGCCTTTGACAAGATAAGAGCCGTGGTTTGCAGGAAAGATACTAATATGAATATGAAAGCCTTTTCTGTTTGGCTGTTGATGGCTAGTGGTGTTCCTCAGAGTTCGGTTTTGGGAGAGTTTCCTTTCATATAACTTGGCTTTGTAGCCAAGTTTACAAACAATACAAGGATGTGCAGGGGCAGGTAGTGCTGAGGAGGCAGGGGGTCTGCAGAAGGACTTGGACAGATTGGGAGAATGGGCAAAGGAGCAGCAGATGTAATATAGTGTAGGGCAGCGCATAGTCATGCATTTGGGTAGAAGGAATAAAGGTGAGGACTATTTTCTAAACAGGAAGAAAATTCAAAAATCAAAGCTGCAAAGGGAATTGGGAGTCCTTTTGCAGGATTCCCTAAAGGTTAACTTGCAGGTTTAGTTGCTGGTAAAGAAGGCAAATGCAACGTTAGCATTCATTTTGAGAGGAGTAGAATATAAGAACAAGGATGTAATGCTGAGTCTTTAACAGGCATTGCTCAGCCCGTACTTGGAGTATTGTAGCAGTTTTGAGTTCCTTATCTAAAAGATGTGCTGGCATTGGAGAAGGACCAGAGGAGGTTCATGAGAATGATTGCAGGGAATGAATGTGTTAACATATGAGGAACATTTGAGGCTCCGGGCTTGTGTACACTGGTGTATATAAGAATGAAGGGGATCTCATTGAAAGTTACAGAATATTGAAAGACCTGAATAAGGTGAACATGGAGAACATGTTTTCAATAGTGAGAGAGCCTAGGACCAGAGAGGACAGCCTCAGAATGGAAGGATGTCCATTTAGAACAGAGATGAAGACAAACGTCTTTAGCCAGAGGCTAGTGAATGTGTGGAATTCATTATCACATACACCTGTGGAAGCCAAATCACTGAATATATTTAAAGTGGAGGTACATATGTTCTTGATTGGTCAGGGCATCAAATGTTATGGGAAGAAGGTAGGAGAATGAGGTTGAGAGGAATAAATAAATCAGCCATGATGGAATTATGAAGCAATTCTTCTCGTATGTATTATGACCCTAGGTCTTATGGTGTAATATTGTGATGGAAAATATTTATCACTCAATGAAGATCAATAACATAATTAAGTCAAATAACTTAGTCATTGTCTCTGTGCCCTGTGCTGACTGTAATACCTTTCACATCAAAAAGATTAGAAATCTTTTTTTTCATTTCCATTTAACAGCATTATTTAGTTTATCTATGTAGTACTGAATTGAATCTCTTAATACTTACATTACTATATTTGCTTGAAATTCAAAGCATTTCTTGAAAGATAAAAAATGAAATAGAAATGGAGGGCTGTATGGAAGGGAAGGGTTAGATTGATCTTGGAGTGGGTTTAAGAGTCAGCACAATGCCGTGGGCCGACAGCCTGAACTGTGTTCTGTTCTCTGTTTTATGTTTCATATTAATCGAATTGAAATTGCACTTTCCCAGAAGTTATCTATACAAGTTCAATGCTGTCTGGCAACTCCTGCGATGCTACTGGTGCCAAATTGTATCGGTCTCTGCCGTTGCTTTGGGTTGATCAGATACGTGGAGCAGGGGTGCATGCTACATGGACAACAGCTTGCTCTCCATATTGTACTGCCCTGGCTTGCTTATCTAGACTACTATGCTGCAAAATCCATGGTTGACTCTGGCTGATGGAGGCCTCACAATAAATCAGGTGCATAAAATAGGCTTAAAGAAAAAGATTTCTTTCTCGTCTGATTTTATCTTGAGGTAGTAACATGCTTTTATACTAGAGCTCCCAACTTGGACTGCAACCGTTCAGGAATGTTGCCATTGTTATCAAAGAAAATTAACTATGTCTAATAAATGCTGAGTTTGCCCATAAAGTCAAAAGTGCCCACGTCCCATATATGAATAAATAATAAATTCTTTCACCCTTTTGCCTTTACATTTCCTATAATGTCTCGCTACGATCCACATTGCCCCATTATCATATTCAAGTCACACACATCGATATATTTAAAATCACAAAGTGACTTTAAATCTTGTCATTCATGGCAACATAGCATTCTTGGTAATGTAGCAGTCAGGGTTAGTGGAACACTTTATAGCTCCGGTGATCGGGGTCAATTCCCGCTACTGCTTGTAAGGAATTCTTACAATGTCCCCGTGACCATGTGTATTTCTTCCAGAGAACCCTAACTTCTGTCTTTATTTATTTTTGGTTCTTTGTTCTTCATTGTTATTGAATGCTGTTTTGTTTTTGTTGCATGGTGATTCATAACACTTGACCCTTGGTTCTCAGAATGTATGCCACTAAGGGAATAGAACTGGCTTTAAGTTAATGTCTCATCTCAAAGGCAATGCATCTATCAGTGTAAACTGTGTCAAAATCCTGGTGTGATGTTTGAACCTGCAACCTTTTCCCTTAAGAACAATGAAGTTACCACTGAGCCTAGGCTGGTAGGTATTTTATACACAAGTGATTTTGCAAATGTTGGAAATCCAGAGCAATGCATATACAAAATGCTGAATGATCTCAGCTAGTTAGGCAGCATTTATGGAGAAGAATAAACAGTCTATGGAGCCTGTCTATGTAGTACTGAATAATGTATACTATGTAGTAGATGAGTACTAAACAGTCCTGATGACGTGTCTCAGCCCAAAAAGTTGACTCTTTATTCATCTCCATAGATGCTGCCTGACCTGCTGAGTTCCTCCAGTATTTTGTGTGTGGTAGGTATTTGATTAGAATGACACCATTTCCTATATATAACAAAGTAACAGAACTTCTGCAGTATGTTCAAATTTACAAGCCTACTGAGGATTGCTAACACTGTTATGGATTTAAGAGAAAAATAGCACCAATAACCAACACCACAGAGCACATTTATATTTTCACCACGATTTCAAATGACTTAATTTTTTTTGAATTTGCAAGCTGCTTTCTTCTTGTCTGCTGTTTCAGATTTTTTATTTAAACAGTAGATCTCTCCACATTGCCACTGACCATTGACATTTTGTACTTCAGACTTCTCACAGTAAAACTGCTGAGATGTTCATTTTTAGTTGCAAGTAGATTTATAAGGAAAATATATGGTATATTGTTGTTACTATGGTTATGCTGCCTCTATATCACAAGCAAGATGACCTGCCACATGTTTACCCTTAAACTCTCACTGCTACTTGTGCTCAATATCAATCTCAGTTCTTGCAGGTGCCATGATAATTCTTGCCCCTTCACATTAAATATACATTCTTTACCAAATGATTTTGGGTAATACCAGCAGCAATTTGCTGTCTTTGAATAATATTCTGATTACACACATCTTCAAATTTGTGATGATGCCTCAAAAAGGCAGCAAGCATCATTAAGAACCCCCCATAACCTTTGATGCTTTACGAATCAAGACCCTATTAACCACCACTTACAATATACCTAATTACCTGGCTTGACAGCTGTCTGTGGCAATGAATTCAACAGATTCACCACCCTCTTGCTAAAGTAATTCCTCTCATCTCTGTTCTGAAGTGCTATCCATCTATTTTAGTGCTATGCCCTCTGATCCTAGACTCCCCTGCTATAGGTAACATCCTCTCCATGCCCATTCTGTTGAAGCCTATCAATATTTGATAAATTTTAATGAGATTTCCCTGACCATTCTTCTGAACTCCAGCAGGTACAGGCCCAAAGCAATCAAATGCTCCTCATACATTAACCCTGTCAATCGCAGGATCTCAATCAATCAAGAACCTCCTCTGGACACTCTCCAATGCCAGCAGATCATCTCTTAGATAAGTAGCCCAAAATTACTCACAGTACTCCAAGCACAGTCTGACCAGTGACTACTAAAGCCTTTGCTCTACATCCTTGTGTGTATATTCTAGTCTTCTCAAATAATTGCATCTTTACTTTTGGTGGTAAATGATGTGGAGGTTTCATTGGGACATAATCTGTGTGGCATCTTGCCACTTAATGTGAAATATTCCGCACAGGCAGGTCATGTGAATGTGATTGCACTGTCTGGTATGTCTGCGGTTCACTGTCCATGTCTAGTGAGCATGGAGTTAAGTGGGTATGACAACTGCTCATCTTGATTTGTAGGCTGATTTCACTTAATTCCAAAAGCTGAGCTAAGCAAAACCTAACACACTATTGCAAAGTAATACTAGATAAACAGGAGAACTGGGAAAACTCCCCCATGAGTTTTGTTTTAAGAACTCAATCACACTCTCTTGAAGATTTTCTTGCACAAGGTGCTAAATTGGAATTGATATCAGCATTTGTCTTCAAGTTAAACTGTCCATTCCACATCAATGAAAATCCATTTTAAAGTCAGAGCATGTTTCACCAGCCTTTCAAATGCATTATGTCAAAAAAATAATTGTCTCATGAAGAAAATTAGAAACGCTGAATGATAATTCCAATCAGAAATGAAGATCTGTTTAAAAATTAAACACTCCACTTCAAATAAAATTCTTCAAAACATTAATGCCAAAATTAACCAGTTCATCAAATTGATTGAGTAAATTACACTGTTCTTTCAGGTGCTGACTCTTATGTAAATGATCTACAGTGACACATGCCACAGCGTTTTTATGGGTTTTTAATCTTCCTTTGATCCACAAGAATAATTTAATCATATATTTGCACATAAAATTAATATTGGTAGAGAAATGCCAAATAATTAAATGGTGGCAATTGAAGATAATTGGCAGAACTACCTGCAAAAATTGAAGAATTATTACAACTATATTGTGTGTTTATAAACTTGAATGAATGTTCGGGGGAACAGGGTGGTAAAAGAAGATTCAACAGTAACATTCAAAAAGGAAATTTATATATATATATATGAGAAATTCTGCAGATGCTGAAAATACAAAGCAACACACACAAAATGCTGCAGGAACTCAGCAGGTCAGGCAGCTTCAATGGAAATGAATAGACAGTCAAATTCCTGATGAAAGGTCTTGGCCCGAAATGTTGACTATCTATTCCCATCCGGAATAATGAGCCGGTGGATTGAGATATTATTGACAAATTACCTTTAAAACACATCACAGATTAGCAGTGGCAACTTTATGAGATACCTCCTGTACCTAATAAAGTGGCCACTGGATGTATGTTCATGATCTTCTGCTGCAGCAGCCCATCCACTTCAGTGTTGGATGTGTTGTACAATCAGAGAGGCTCTTCTGCACACCACTGTTTAAACATGTGGTTATTTGAGCTACTGTCACCTGCAATTAACCCATGTACTGTACCAAACTATTTTCCCCTCTATTTGTACTATATATTTAATTTCATTTTATGTATACTGTACAGTACTGTTCAAAAGGTTTGGACACATATATATAGCTAGGGTGCCTAAGTATTTTGCACAGTACGCTAGCAATTTTATGTATTGCACTGTACAGCTGCCACAAAAAGAAACTAATTTTGTGACAAAAGTGTGTGATGATAAACCTGATTCTGATCTGGGTCTCTATTGTAGATTGAGAGTAGAAAGGGGCAGGGAGAGGGGGATCATGGTTGGGAAAAGGGGAAAGGAGAGGAGAGGAAGCAGGAGGCACTAGAGGGACATTCTGTAATGATTCATAAACTAATTGCTTGGAATCAAATGACCTCGCCTGATATCTCAGGGCTGGATGAGTCTGCACCAGCAACACCCCCTGTCCCCGGCACTCCTTCTCTGCCACCTATTCCACACCCTTCCCATGGCGCTGCACCCTTGTCATTCCCAATACCCCTTGCTCCGGCCAGACTTACAAACCCACTCTTCATTCCATGATGGCAAATACAGTACTGTGGAAAAGCCTTAGGCACCCTAGCTCTATATATATGCAATTGTAATTTATAGTATTTTTATTATTATGTATTGCAATGAACTGCTGGCGTAAAACAACTAATTTCATAATATATGCCAGAGATATTAATTAAACCTGATTCTGATTCCTGTCAGCTTGTACCAGTCTGGTTATTCTCTTCTGACCTCTCTGATTAACAATGTATTTTCAAAGTTTAAAGTTCAAAGTAAATTTATTTTCAATGTATATATACTGTATGTCACCATATACATCCGTGAGATTCTTTTTCTTGTGGGCATTCACAGTAAGTACAAGAAATGCAATAGGATCAGTGAAAGACCACACCCAACAGGAGGGACAAACAACCAATGTGTAAAAGACAACAAACTGAAAATACAAAGCAGAAGTAATAAAAATAAATAAATAAATAAATAAATATTGAGACTGTAAGATAGAGTCCTTGATAGTAAGTCCATAGGTTGTGGGAACAGTTCATTGTTAAGGTGAGTGAAGTTATCCCCACTGGTTCAAGATCCTGATGTTCAGGGGTAGTAACTGTTCCTCAGCGTGGTGGTGTGAGCCCTGAAGCTCCTGTACCTTCTTCCTGATGGCAGCAGGGAAAAGAGAGCATCGGCACAGAACTGCCACTCACTAGATACTTTTTGTTTTTTTTTACAAGTCTCTATAAACTCTAGAGACTGTTGTGCATGAAAATTTAAGGAGATCGGTAGATTTTGAGCAATTCAAACCACCCTGTCTGGCACTAGCAATCATTCCACGGTTAAAATCACTTAGATCAAGTTTCTTCCCCTTTCTGATGATTGACCTGAACAACAGCTGAATCCCTTGACCACGTCTGTATGCTTTTATGCATTGATTGGCTGCTTAGATATTTACATTAACGAGCAGGTGTATGGGTGCAACTAATAAAGTGGCCAATGATTGTATACTATTCCTCACCATACAGCCACACATTGGCAGAAACTCTATACCAACTAGGTATGGATTCTTAGCTTTCTGCTGAAGCTCTCTCCATAACAAAACTGCCAAAGGCATTTTCAGAAAGTTCAGAAATAGCTTAATTCAACATCGCTAGATAATCCAAAACTCCTATGTCCTTGTATTATACCATCTATTTCAAATCATTAAATTCATTGTCATCGCACAGGTGCTACATTTTAAAATGCATACACGCACAATACAAAATTGCATTTGATTACACAGTGTCAGTTAAACCTATAATACAAATCAATAATCTCCTCTAGGCATATTGTTTAAACTGGATAATGACCAATTAAATTATTAGTAAATATCCTGAAGGAATTGTTAGTCGGTGATCCAATTTGTTATATTGTATAATAGAAGACCCTGACAAAGTTAAATTGGAAAGATGCATGAGGTTCATGGTTTTCTGTTTAAAATGTGCACATTAGCCAAAAACCAAGTGAACAACTTTTCTCTCTGATGTTATTTCATTCTGAGTTGGCATATGCCTTGGAAAGTAGATCCTCTGTCATAAATGATCATTATGCTGAACAAGATGGTTCTGCTAGACATAAATTAATCAGCTGAAGTGTTGTATTCAATTCTGGTCACCGCACATTTGCAAAAATGTTAAAGACTTGGAATGGCTGCAGAGAAACATCAGTATTAGATTCAGGTTTAATATCACTGGCATATGTCGTGAAATTTGTTGTTTGTGTGGCATCAGTACATTGAAATACATAATAAGAAGAACTGTGGATCACAGTAATTACACATATTTTAAATAGTTAAATTGAATAAGTAGTTCAAAAATAGTAGTGTCGGGTTCAATGCTCATTCAGAAATCAAATGACAGGGGGAAGAAGCTGTTCCTGAAAGTGTGTGCCTTCAGGCCCCTGTACCTCCTTCCTGATAGCAATGAGAAGAGAGAATGTCCTGGATGATGGGGATCCTTAATGATGGATACTGCTTTGCATTACTCCTGAAGATGCTCAGGATGCTACTGAGGCTAGTGTCCTTGATGGAGCTGACTGAATTTACAAACTTCTGCAGCTTCTTTTGATCCTGTGCAGTAGTTTCCCCTACCATCCCATACCAGACAGAGGTACAGCCAATTAAAAGGCTTTCCATGGTATATTTTTAGAAACTTGTGAGTAACTTCGGTGACATACCAAATCTCCTCAAACTCCAAAGGAAATTCACCTCCTGGCATGCCTCCTTTGTAGCTCCTTCAATATGTTGGGCACAGGACAGGTCCTCAGAGATGTTAACACGTTATGAAAATGTGGCTCAGATGAACATTCTCTCTTCTGTCCCCTCACTTCGGGCAGAAGATACCAAAACCTGAAAGCACAATCCACTGTGCTCTATTCCATTTTGAGAGACCTTCTATCCCACTGCCAATTGAACAGTCCCCTAGAATGATAAGATGAACTCTTGATTTCACAGTCTGTCTCATAATGGCTTTGTGCCTTATTGTCTGCTTGTAGTGCACATTCTCCTTAACTGTAATACGCTATTCTGCATTTGTTACTGATCTGGCCTGTGCTACCTCAGTACACTGTTGTACTTTCTGAATGGATCATGAACTCATGAGCACTACCTCAATATTTTGCTCTTTATTTGTACTAGTTATTTATTGTTAGTATTTCTTATTGTAGCTTACAGTAATGTTTTAATATATTCCACTGTTCTGCTGCTGCAGAACAACATGTTTCACAACATATAAGACATTGGAGCAGAATTGGACAATCCCATCATAACTGTTTTTTTCCCTTGCTTTAAGCAGTTTGATCGGGGCAATCAATGTGCACTGTGGTGCTTTGGCGAAGAATGGCCATAGGCCTGTATTAGCTAGTGAGGTGGCACTAATTTGAATACTACTGATTTGATATTTGATATTCTACATGTTGTTCACACGCTTTTTGCCATTTGCACAATTTGTTCCTTTTTGTTCATGTATTGGGTGTTTGATGTTTTCTTGAATGGGTTCCATGGTGTTACTTTTTCTCGTAGCTGCCCACGGGAGAACAAATCTCAGAGTTATACTCTGAAAACATACTTTAATAATAGATGTACTTTGAATCTTTGAACCTCAACCCCATTTTCTCCATAACCTGTAAAACAAGAAGACATTGGAGCAGAAGAGCCAGTGAGAATAAACCTGATTCTGATTTTGATTAGATGATCCGTATAGACATTATTCAACACAAATTTTCCCCTGTACCTTGACATATGAGACTACAATAAGAGACAACATGAATTCAGGGAATCTGAGATTAGTCTGAATGGATCGTTGTGGTGCAGCTGATAGAGTTGCTGCCTCACAGTGCCGTAGGTGTGGGTTCAATCCTGACTCAGGATGCTGCCCGCATGGAGTCTACATATTCAACATGGATTTCCTCCATTGCTCTAGTTTTCTCCAATGTCACAACTTTGTTCAAGATTGTTTAAAGTAATTTTCAGTACACAGTGCAAAGATGAAGCTCAAAAAACACACACACAATAAGGTAAAGAACACAATAATAATAATAAATAAATCTAAATACTTAAGATAAGTAAATAATTATGAATATAAATACTAAAGATTGCTTTTATACATAGATTAATTGTAGGTCCATAAAGTTACGCTAGGCCCAGCATTATCTGTACATAAGGTGACTGACAGAAAATGATCAACTACTGTTGGTGGGTTAGCAGGGGGATTCGAGTAGAAGCATAGATTTATGTGGATAGCCTTTCAAAGAGCCAGCTGATATTTGATAGAGTGAATCACCTTCTGTATCATACAATTAATAATTAAAAAAAACAACTTAATGTGATAATTCCAGTTTTTTTTATGTTCATAAATGCCATGAATGTTACTCAAAACATACAAGTTAAAAAGTAGCTTTATTTGTACATTAAAATATATAGTGAAATGCATCATTTGCGTCAATGCCCAACACAGTCTGAGGGCCTTCTGCGAACAGGTTGGGCATGTGTATATCATCCTGTTTCTGGTGTCAACGTAGCACGACCACGACCCTAACCAGTATGTCTTTGGATCGTGGGAGGAAACAAGAGCACCAGGAGGAAAGCTGCACAGTCACAGAGAGAAAACACAAACTTCTTACCATCAGCTGTGGAATTGAACCCTGGTCGCTGGCGCCGTAACTGCATTATGCCAACTGGAATGCTACTGTGCCATTCTAGAACTAAAAATAGAAATAGAGATTAACTGATTTGGAAGACTTGACTGTTTAGTGATCACACTCTCATACTGCTTCAGCTGAACATATTCAATTGTATTAGTCATAAAAGGTTATCGGCTCAAATCATTGACTGTTTATTCCCCTCCTAGCAGATGCTGCCTGACCTGCTATTCCTCCAGTATCTTTTGTGTTACTCTAGTTGCATCATTGTTTAAGAATATTACCAGTTTTAATACCACGAGAGACTACAAAGGAAAGATAAGGTGTAAATATCATTACTGTATAACCTTGAAATGTACTGAATGATTACTCTAATAGTGTGGTCAGCAAGTTTAGTAGCAACACTTCTAACCCAAGTCTAAAATCATTTTCGAAATGAGAGAATGATAAGAATACTTGTATCACTTGCACCATGACAGGTACTAACAATAGATGAGGTGTGAGTTGCAGAACCTGGCCTCTGTACCTCCTCTGTAATTGGATCCTTGACTTCCCAACCGGAAGACCACAATCTGTGTGGATTGGTGATGATATCTCCTCCTCACTGACAATCAACACTGGCACACTCAGGGGTGTGTGCTTAGCCCACTGCTCTACTCTCTATATACACATGACTGTATGGCTAGGCATAGCTGAAATGCCATCTACAAATTTGCTGATGATACATCGATTGTTGGTAGAATCTCAGGTAGTGACAAGAGGGTGTACAGGAGTGAGGTATGCCAACTAGTGGAATGGTGCTGCAGCAACAACCTGGCACTCAACATCAGTAAGATGAAAGAGCTGATTGTGGACTTAAGGAAGGGTAAGAAGAAGGAACACATAACAATCCTCATAGAGGGATCAGAAGTGGAGAGAGTGAGCAGCTTCAAGGTCCTCGGTGTCAAGATCACTGAAGATCTAACCTGGTCCCAATATATCAATGTAGTCATAAAGAAGGCAAGACAGTGGCTATACCTTATTAGGAGTTTGAAGCAATTTGGTATGTCAACAAATACACCCAAAAACTTCTATAGTTGTACCTTGGAGAGCATTCTGACAGACTGCATCACTGTATGGTATGGAGGGGCTACTGCACAGGACTGAAAGAAGTTCCAGAAGGCTGTTAATCTAGTTAGTTCCATTTAGGGCACTAGCCTATGAAGTACCCAGGACATCTTCAGGGAGCTGTGTCTCAGAAAGGCAGCGTCCATTATTAAAGACCTCCAGCACCCAGGGCATGCCCTTTTATCACTGTTATCATCAGGTAGGAGATACAGAAGCCTGAAGGCACACATTCAGCGATTCTTCCCCTCTGCCATCCAATTCTTAAATGGAATTTGAAGCTTTGGACACTACCTTACCTTTTTAAATATACAGTATCTCTTTTTTTGCACATGTTTTAATAATCTATTCAATATATGTAATTGATTTACTTGTTTATTTATTATTATGTTTTATTTTATTCATTATTTCTCTCTCTGCTAGATTATGTATTGCATTGAACTGCTGCTGCTAAGTTAACAAATGTCACGTCACATGCCGGTGATAATAAACCTGATTCTGATTCTGATTCTTGTGTTGAGGAAGCAGGGAGTCTGTAGAAGAACAAATTGGGAGAATGGGCAAAAAAGTGGCAGATGGAATTTGGTGTAGGGAAGTTAACGGTCATGCATTTTGGTGGAAGGAATAAAGGCATAAGTCTGGAGTCTAAATGGGGAGAAAATTTAAAAACAAAGGTGCAAAGGGACTTAAGAGTTCTCATGAAGGATTCCTAAAGATTAACTTGCAAGGTGAACTGGTGTATAAGGAAGGAAAATGTAATGCACCATTTATTTTAAGAAGACTAAAATATAAAAGCAAGGGTGTAATGTGGATGCTTTATAAGGCATTGATCAGACCCCACTCTTAGGCTCCTTAACTAAGTAAAGATTGAAGGCATTTGAGAGGATCCAGAGGAGTTTCGTGAGAATAATCCTAGGAGTGAAAGGGTTAATGTATAATGAGTGTTTGAGGCCGGAGGAGAGAGATAATAAATCAGCCATGATGGAATAGCAGAGCAGACTCAGTGAGCTCTGCTCCTTTGTCATATTGTTTCAGGGACTGACCAAAATTCTATTGTCAACTCCATTAGCCTAGAAATAATCTGCAAGTGGGGGGAAGGTGGTGGATTGGCAGCAGAACGGTACTCTTAGGAAAATCAACACCGAAGGTGTTAAAGCCCCTGAGAAGAGACAGAATTCCAGGTACCCCCTGACATATCCTGACCTTAAATTTGTCATTAAGACTTTTCTCCAGAAAACAACAATGTCCCTCACACTTGTACGTTTCAGAGATACAGGCAACCATATGGATACTGAGTCTACAGAACTGAGATGAAGCAGCATCAATTTCATGGACCCTGTACAGATTACAGGGGAGGAAGTGTTTGCCACCCTGGGGCAAATCAGGGTGGATAAATCTCCAGGGCCTGACAAGGTGTTTCTTAGCACCTTATGGGAGGCAAGGGCAGAAATCGTCAGGGTCCAAGCAGAGATATTTAAAACATCCTTAGTGACAGTAGAGGTACCAGGGATTGGAGAATAGCCAATGTTGTTCTGCTGTTTTAAAAAGGCTCTAAACAGAAACCAGGAGATTATAGGCCGGTGAACCTGACTTTAGTTGTAGGAAAGTTATTGGAAGGTATTCTAAGGACCAGATGTAGAAGTATTTAGATAGACATGGACTGATTAAGGACAGTCAACAGAATTTGGTGAGTAGTAGGTCATGTCTAACCAATCTCATAGAGATTTTCGAGGAAGTTACCAGGAAAGTGGATGAAGGCAAGGCAATGGATGTTGTCTACATGGACGTTAGTAAGGCACTTGACAAGGTCCTGCATGGGAGGCCGGTCAAGAATGTTTAGTTGTTTGGCATTCAGGGTGAGGTAGTAAATTTGATTAGACATTGGCATTGTGGGAGAAGCCACAAAGTGTTAGCATAGGGTTGACTCTCTGACTGAATGCCTTTGACTAGTGATGTGCCACAGGGATTGGTACTGGGTCCTTTGTTTGTTATCTACAATGATCTAAATGATGATGTGGTTAACTGGATCAGCAAATTTACGGATGACACCAAGACCTGGGTGTAGTGGACAGTGAGGAAAGCTATCATGGCTTGCAGAGGGATCTGTATCAGCTGGAAAAATTGGCTGAAAACTAGCAGATGGAATTTAATGCAGAGAAGTGCAAGTTTATGCACTTTGGCAGGACCAACCAGGATAGGTCTTACACAGTGTATGGTAGGGCACTGAGGTGTGGTCGAACAAAGGGATCTGGGAAAACAGGTACATAATAGATATGATTGTAAAGAAAGTTTTTGGCACATTTGCATTCATAAATCAATGTATTGAGTACAGAAGATGGGATGTAATGTTGAAGTTGTATAAGATGTTGGTGAAGCCTTATTTGGAGTATTGTGTGTAGTTTTGGTCACCTACCTTCAAGAAAGGTGTAAACAAGAATGAAAGCATGCAGAGAAAATTTACAAGGCTGTTGCCAGGTCTGGAGGACCTGAATTATAAGGAAAGATTGAATAGGTTAGGACTGTATTCTTTAGAATGTAGAAGATTGAGAAGAGATTTGATACAGGTATACAAAATTATGAGTGGTATAGATAAGTTAAATGCAAGCAGGCTTTTTCCACTGAGGATGGGTGGGACTACAACCAGAGGTCATGGGTTAAGGGTGAAAGATGAGAAATTTAAACATGAGGGGAAACGTCTTCACTCAGAGGGTCATAAGAGTGTAGAATGAGTTACCAGCACAAGTGATCTAAGTGAGCTCGATTTCAAAATTTGAGAAGTTTGGAACAGTACATGGATAGTAGGGATATGGAGGACTATTGTCCCGGCGCAGCTCGAAATAGTTTTGGCATGGATTAGATGAGCCAAAGGGCCTGTTTCTGTGCAGCACTTCTCGATGATTCTGATTCCAATCAACAATACAAACCTTAAATTAAAGTTCCCTCAACGTAATCACTGCAAAGCTCTTCAAATCCATCGAAGGACAGTGTCCTCATCTTGGCCAAACGCACATCAGTATGAATGCCTTCAAGTTCAATGGCGACCACTGAAAATCATCCACATTCTGACACTAGACACAAAGACCATGCTACAAGTTCTGCCGCAGCAAAAAATCATCGGGAGAAAAAAATAAGTATTTTAAGGATATTCTCAGTTTCTCCTTGACAAAATTTCAAATTTTTACTGCCTCAAGAGAGCCTGGGGCAACTCAAAACAATGAACGCATTTACCATTATGAACATGGAGACCAATTGCTAGCAGTGGAATGATCTCGGAACCTCATACACCCTTCCCCTCCAATGCCTTCAGCCTTCCTGTGTGAAAGTTGAGTATAGAACTCCACGGCCACCTCAGAAGCCAAAGACATAGAATGAAAGTAAGTTATCCGTGACTAAGAGTCTGAAGGAGAAGAAATATAGGCAATTTCTTCTAATTCTCCAAGAACAGAGGGAGCTTCTCCCACAGTTCTAAAAGGAAACAGATTTGTGAAGACCTGACAATCATCTTGAGGGAAGGCACAAACCTCAGTACATCAGAAGCTGATATGATTCTGTGTGTGAAGAGAGCTGGCAAGAGAAATGTAGAGCTGTTAACATCCAACCTGTTATACATGATTAAATCCTCAAGTCTGTGAAGTGCTCACTGGAAAGATAAAAAAGTTTTGTCATTCATTGGATTAGTTGAGGAGGACAAAATCAGAGAGGTGTTGGTTGAAGCGCAGTGGCTAGCGTAATGTTTTACAGTGCCATTGAACAAGGTTCTAATCTACAGCTGTTTGTAAGGATATTTTACACTCTCCCAATGACCAGGTGCTCCATTTGTGTGTATTTAATACTTAAGTAATCTTGTCTGTGTGAATACTCATTGAATTAGCATATTTGCTCATTTAAAGAATTCACTGTGGGTTATATGTATAAATACATGAATTGTATACATCACGAGACTACCATGTGATATGTGCATATCTCACTTAAAGTAATCATGAGGTTAGACTCACATTTCTGATACCCGTGTCTTTTCAATTAGTTTAATGTTTTGAAGTTACAAAACATGATACTCCAGTTCCCTCTAACATCATAAAGATATATAGGTTAGGGTTAGTAAGTTGTGGGCATAGAGAACTTAAGGTACAGGAGCAGAATTTGTCCATTTGCCCTATCGAGTCTGTTCCACCATTTCAACGTGGCTGATCCAATTTTCCTCTTAGTCCCAATCTCCTGCCTTCTCCCTGTATCCCTTCATGCCCTGACCAATCAAAATCTATCAACCACCGCCTTAAATATACATTAAAAATTGGTTCCACAGCTGCCTGTGACAGCAAATTCTGCAGACTCACTACTTTCTGGCAAAAGAAATTCCTCCTCACCTCCATTCTCAAAGGAAGAACCACCTATTCTGAGGCTGGTCTGGTTTTAGACACTCTCACCATAGGAAACATCCTCTCCACATCCACTCTGTCAAGGCCTTTCACCATTTGATAGGTTTCATTTAGGTTACCCCCTCATTCTTCCAGTGAATTCCAGTGAATATAGGCCCAGAACCAACAAACGCTCTTCATATAACAAGCTATTTATCGTGGAATCATTCTCATGAACCTCCTTTGAACCCTCTCCAGTTTCAGCACATGCTTTCTGAGATGAGGCCCAAAACTGCTCACAATACCCCAAGTGAGGCCGCGCCAATGCCTTATAAAATCTGAACATTACATCTTTGCTTTTATGTTCTGGTCCTCTTGAAATGAATAATTACATCGTTCTTCACCACAGACTAATTAACCTGCACAAATCTCTTGGCACCTCAGATTTTTGTATTTTCTCTCCATTGAGAAAATAGTCAACTCTTTCATTTCTTCTACCAATCACTGAGGTCAGTCTAACTGGCGTATAGTTTCCTTTCTTCTGCCTCTCTTCCTTCCTGAAGAGTGGAATGACATTTGCAATTTTCCAGTCTTCCAGAACCATTCCAAGCTCTAGTGATTATTGAAAGATCATTACTAATGCCTCCACAATCTCTTTAGCCACATCTTTCAGAACCCAGCGGTGCACACAATCTGGTCCAGGAGACTTATTCTAGCTTCAGACCTTTCAGTTTCATGAAAACCTTCTCTCTAGTTATGGTAACTTCACACACTTCGTGACCCCTGGTTTCTCAAAATCCCACCACACTGCTAATGCCTTCCAAAGCGAAGGCTGATCCAAAATACTTATTCTGTTCATCTGCGATTTCCTTATCCCCCATTATCACCATTCCAGCTTTGGTTTCCAGTAGTCTGTCATCCTCTTTTACATTTTATGCATCTGTTGAAATTTTTAGTATCCTTAGAACAAAGAACAAAGAAAACCTACCCACAATACAGGCCCTTCAGCCCACAATGTTGTATCGAAAATATACTTACATTAGAAATTACCTAGTGTTAAACATAGTCCTCTATTTTTCTAAGCTCCATGTACCTACCTAAGAGACTCTTAAAAGACCGCATTGTATCCAGCTCCATCACCATTGCCAGCAGTCCATTCCATGCACTCATCACTCTCTGCATAAAAAGCTTAACCCTGATCTCCTCTGTACTTAATTCCAACCACCTTGAAACTGTGCCATCTCTTGTTAGCTATTTCAGCCCTGGGAAAAAGCCTCTATCCACACAATCAATGCCTCTCATCATCTTATACACCTCTATCAGGTCACATCTCATCCTCTGTTGCTTCAAGGAGAAACAGACAAGTTCACTCAATCTACTCTCATAAGGCATGCTCCCCAATCCTGGAAACAACCTTGTAAATCTCCTCTGCATCCTTTCTATGGTTTCCACATGCTTCCTGTAATGAGATGACCTGAACTGAGCACAGTACTCCAAGTGGTCTCTGACCAGGGTCCTATATAGCTGTAACATTTCCTCTTGGCTCTTGAACTAAATCCCACACTGTATGCCTTCTTAGCCACACCATCAACCTGTGCAGCAGCTTTGAGCATCCAATGGACTCGGATCCCAAGATCCCTCTGATCTTCCACACTACCAAGAGTCTTACCATTAATATGATATTCTGCCATCATATTTGACCTACCAAATTGAACCACCTCACACTTATCTGGGTTGAACTCGTCTGCCACTTCTCAGCCTAGTTTTGCTTCCTATTGATGTCCTGCTGTCACCTCTGACAGCCCTTCACACCCTCCACAACATCTCCAAATTTTGTGTCATCAGCAAATTTACTAACCCATCCCTCCACTTCCTCATCCAGGTCATTTATAAAAATCACAAAGAAAAGGGAGTCCCAGCAAAGATCTCTGAGGCACACCACTGGTCATTGACCTCCATGCAGTATAACACCTGTCTACAGCCACACTTTGCCTTCTGTGGGCAAGCCAATACTGGATGCATAAAACATGGTCTCATTGGATCCCAAGCCTCCTTACTTCCTCAATAAGCCTTGCATGGGGTACCTTTACAAATGCCCTGCTGAAATCCATATACACTACATCTACTGCTCTACCTTCATCAATGCGCTTCATCACATCCTCAAAAAATTCAATTAGGCTCGTAAGGCACAATCTGACTTTGACAAAGCCATGCTGACTATTCCTAATCATATTATGCCTCTCCAAATATTCATAAATCCTGCCTCTCAGGAGATTCTCCATCAACGTACCAACCACTGAAGTAAGACTCACTGGTCTATAATTTCCTGGGCTATCTCTATTCCCTTTCTTGAATAAGGGAACAACATCTGCAACCCGCCAATTCTCCGGAACCTCTCCCATCCTCAGTGATGATGCAAAAATCATTGCCAGAGGCTCAGCAATCTCCTCCCTTGCCTCCCACAGTAGCTGGGGTATATCTCGTCTGGTCCTGGTGACTTATCCAACTTGATGCTTTCTAAAAACTCCAGCACATCCTCTTTCTTAATAATTATATGCTCAAACTTTTCAGTCTGCTGTAAGTCATCCCTACAATCACCAAGGTCTTTTTCTGTAGTGAATACTAAAGCAAAGTATTCATTAAGTACCTCCACTACCTCCTCCGGTTCCATACACACTTTTCCACATTGGTCCTATTCGCTCATGTCTTATCCTCTTGATCTTCGCATACTTATAGAATGCCTTGGGATTTTCCTTAATCCTGCTTGCCAAGGCCTTCTCACAGCCCCTTCTGGCTCTCCTAATTTCATTCTCAAGCTCCTTCCTGCTAGCCTTATAATCTTCTAGACCTCTATCATTACCTAGCTTTTTGAACCTTTCATAATCTTTTCTTTTCTTCTTGACTAGATTTTCTACAGCCTTTGTACACCACGATTCCTGTACCCTACCATGATTTCTGTCTCATTGGAATGTACCTATGCAGAACGCCATGCAAAAATCCCCTGAACATTTGCCACATTTCTTCCGTACATTTCCCTGAGAACATCTGCTCTCAATTTATGCTTCCAAGTTCCTGCCTGATAGATTCATATTTCCCCTTACTCCAATTAAATGTTTTCCTAACTTGTCTGCTCCTATCCCTCCCCAGTGCTACGGTAAAGGAGATAGAATCGTGATCACTATCTCCAAAATGCACTCTCACAGAGAGAGCTGATACCTGACCAAGTTCACTTCCCAATACCAGATCAAGTACAGCCTCTCCTCTTGTAGGCTTATCTACATATTGCATCAGGAAACCTTTCTGAACACACCTAACAAACTCCAACCCATCCAAACCCCTTGCTCTAGGGAGATGCCAATTGACATAGGGG
Source organism: Hypanus sabinus (assembly GCF_030144855.1). Lineage (NCBI taxonomy): Eukaryota > Metazoa > Chordata > Chondrichthyes > Myliobatiformes > Dasyatidae > Hypanus > Hypanus sabinus. The sequence goes on along the minus strand of NC_082720.1, from coordinate 55,832,264 downwards.
AAATTAAAATCGCCCATCACAACAACCCTGTTATTATTGTACCATTCCAGAATCTGTCTCCCTAACTGCTCCTCGATATCCTTGTTACTATTGGGTGGTTATAAAAACACCCAGTAGACTTATTGACCCCTTCCTGATTCTAACTTCCACTCACAGAGACTTAGTAATCAATCGCCCCACGACCCCTCCTTTTCTGCAGCCATGACACTATCTCTGATCAGCAGTACCACGCCCCCACCTCCTTTAACTCCCTTCCTGTCCTTTCTAAAATTTCTAAAGCCTGGCACTCTAAGTAGCCACTCCTACCCCTAAGCAATCAGGGTCTCTGGAATGGCCACAACATCATAGCTCCAAGTACTGATCCACACTCTAAGCTCATCGGCTTCGTCCATGATACTCCTTGCATTAAAATAGACACATCTCAATCCATCAGTTTGAGCGCATCCCATCTTTATCCCCTGCCTATCCTCTCTCTCTCACTGCCTAAAAGCTTTCTCTATTTGTGAGCCAACTGCCCCTTCCTCCGTCTCTTCTGTTTGATTCCCATCCCACCCCCAGCAATTCCAGTTTAAACTCTCCACAATAGCCTTAACATTCGGTCCCCCTCAGATTCAAGTGCAACCTATCCTTGTTGTACAGGTCACGCCTGCCCCAAAAGAGATCCGAATGATCCAGAAATCTGAATCCCTGCCCCCTGCTCCAATCTCTCAGACACGCATATATCCTCCACCTCACTCTATTCCTATACTCACTGTTGCATGGCACAGGCAGTAATCCTGAGATTACTGCCCTTGTGTCCTGCTTCTCAGCTTCTTTCCTAACTCCCTGTAGTCTGTTTTCTGGACCTCCTCCCTTTTCCTACCTATGTCATTGGTACCAAAATATACCATGACCTCTGGCTGTTTGCTTTCCCACTTCAGGATATCATGGACGCAATTAGAAACATCCCAGATCCTGGCACATGGGAGGTAATCTACCATCCATGCTTCTTTCCTGCATCCACAGAATCGCCTGTCTGAACCCCTAACTATGGAGTCCCTTATGACTGCTGCCATCCTCTTCCTTTCGCTACCCTTCTGAGCCATAGAGCCAGACTCTGCAGCCACTGTTGCTTCCCCCAGCTAGCTCATTCCCCCCCAACAGTACTCAAATAGGAGTACATATTGTTAAGGGGGACAGCCACAGGGGTATTTCTCTAGTATCTGACTCTTGCCCTTCCCTCCCCTAACTGTTACCCACTTATTTGTCTCCTGAGGCCCCTGTGCAACTACTTGCCTATAGCTCCTATCTCACCTCCTCACTTTCCCTGACCACAGGAAGGTCATCGAGCTGCATCTCCAGTTCGCTGACCCAGTCCCTAAGGAGCTGCAGCTCGACACACCTGGTGCAGATGTGGCTTTCCCGGAGGCTGGGAGTCTCCCGGACATCCCACATCCGGCACCTACTACAGAACACCAGCTTCAAAGACATAAATCCTATTCCTATTCTTCACAAGTAATTTACCTCGCCTTGACCCGTTATCACTGAAGCTCCATTGAGCCAAAGCCCTCCTACTCTGACATCCTCTACTGACTACTCTATTGCCCACTTTATAAAGCTGTCTTCTTTTTAAACTCTTCCTGCTGGTCTAACTTGTTGACATTCATGCGCATGCACAGTTGTGCCTCGATCAAACCGCTGAAGAAAAAATGCTCTCCTTTAAATTCTTCCCTTCGGTCTAACTCGCTGATGTCCATGTGCATGCACAGTCATGCCTTGATCCTATTTAATATTATTGGCTAGATTACTTTCATATTTCATCTTTACATTCTTATTTTTATTGTTAGTGGCCTTCAGTTGGTATTTAAAAGTTTCCTAAAGCTCTAATATCCCACTATTTTTTGCTCTATTATATGCCCTCTCTGGCTTTTATGTTGGCTTTGACTTCCCTTGTCAGCCATGGTTGTGTCATCTTTCCTTTAGAATACTACTTCCTCTTTGGGATATACATATCCTGTGCCTTCTGACTTGCTTCCAGAAACTCCAGCCATTGCTGCTTTGTCATCATCCCTGCCAGTGTTCTTTTCCAATCAATTCTGGTGAACTCCTCTCTCATGCCTCTGTAATTTCCACTGATACATCTGACTTTTGCATATTCTTCTCAAATTTCAAGGTGAATTTGATCATATTATGATCACATTATCCAGATTCTCCAAAATGGCGATGCGACGCAGCTTGCAACAGCCACTCCGGAGCTGATTATCTTTTATTTGTGAAGTGGGGTGCCATGCACAATCATAATCGATTGAAAATGGACGTGGGAGCACAGAGAAACATCGGGAAATCTCCAGGAAGACCTTCTTCATTGCTGCTGCTGCTGTGAGGTCTGGGACTCTGCTGGGAAGAACACGCCCCCAGTCCTCGGGGTTGCGTTGCCGATGGCCATTGATGGGGCCGTCTTAATACGCTCAGCAGAGGATGGTGCTCAGAGAAGCTGCGCTGGAGGGGATGGTCGTCGGCTCGGAGGTTCAACGGACTCGGAGTCCGCTACGGTCAGGGCGCTTTCGGTGTGTGCTGTGTCTGCGAGGCTGGGTTCGACGGAGCTTTCGTTGTGTGCTGCGTCTGCGAGGCTGTGTCGGGTGGCGTCGTGGAAGTCCATAGCGGGGGTATTCCCTTCTGCCACCGGCATGGGATGGCGAGTCTGTTGGGACCCTGGGGACTTGTGGAAACTGTGTGGTGATTTCTTTGAACTTATAGTCCTTTAACATCTTTGGACTATTTTTACTGTGCCCATAGTCTGTTTTTTTTATCAATTATGCTATTGTTTGCACTGTTGTAACTATATGTTGTAATTATGTGGTTTTGTGCAGGTCTTGTAGCTTTAGTTTTTGGTTTTGTTTGGTGGATTTGGAGCTCCTTTCCGGGGAACGCGCTAAGATGGTAGTGCGCCATTAATACGCAGCAGCCTCTCTGGACTCTGGATTGGGGATTGCCAAACGTTATGTGGATTTTCTGCTGTAGTCTGTTTTGTCATATGCTTTTGTGATATCATTCTGGGGTAACGTTGTCTCATTTTTTAACTGCATTGCATTTGTGGTTTCAAAATGACAATAAACAGAATCTGAATCTGAATCTGAACATGCTGCTTAGGGTTCTTTTTCCTTAAGCTCTCTAGTCAATTGTGGTCCATTGCACAACACACAGTTCAGAATCACTGATTCCCTAGTGGGCTCAACCACAAGCTGCTCTAAAAAGCTCTCTCTTAAGGACTCTAGAAATTCCCCCTCTTGGAATCTCGCACCAACCTGATTTTCCCAATCTACCTACATATTGAAACCCCTGGACTATTGTAATATTGCCCTCTTGGCATGCATTTTCTATCTCCCGTTGTAACATATAGACCACATCCTTGTTACTGTTTGGGGTCTGGATATAACTCCCATCAGGGTGTTTTTACCCTTACAGTTACTTAGCTCTATCCACAATAATTCAACACCTTCTGACCCTGTGTCACCTCTTTCTAATGATTTAATTTATTTTTTACCAGCAGAACCCCACCCACCCTTTCTGTCTTCCTACCTATTCTTTTGATATAATGTGTATCCTTGCACATTAATTTCCCAGCTATTACCTTCTTTCAGCCATGATTGAGTGATGACTGCAGCAGTATACAAGTTCTTCGACCATATACTGCACACATACAAATATAACACCTTCAGTCCTGTAGTCACCTTTTTCAATTTTGTCCTCCTTTTATGTTGCATCTCATCCAGTTGACTGCAGTTTTGCCCGTATCATCAGCCTCTCCTTGCTGGAGTGTCAGTACAGATTGCCTCTGCTTGTAAACCAAGTTACTTCATCCTCATTACTATCAATCTGATTCATATCCCTTTGCTAAATTAGCTTAAACTTACCTGAACAACTCTAGCCAAACTGTCTTAGACCCCCTTGAGTTCAGGTGTAACCTGGCCCTTTTGTACCGGTCATACCTTCCCAGAAGAGATTTCAGTGATTGATAAATTTGAAACACTGCCCCCTGCACCATTTCCTCAGCCACACATTCACCTGCCAAGTCAGTCTATTCTTACCCTCACTGGCATACAGCACAGGCAGAAATTCAGAGATTACTACCATGGAGGTCCTATTTCTCAGCTTTCCACCTAGCTTCCTAAAATCATAGACAGAGTCTATTTTCAATGTTAGTGCCTCCTCAGCTTGTCTACCTGTGTCACTGACTGCTCACCCTTGCCCTTGAGAGTACCATTGACATGATCTGAGACATCCCTGATCCTGGCATCAGGGAGTCAACATACCATCCATATGTCTCTATCGTGCCCACAGAACCACATCTCTGTCTGTCTGACTAAGGAATCTCCCATCAACACTTCAGTCCCCTTCACCTCTCTGCTGTTCTGGTCATCAAGCTGCAGCTCCAGTTCCTTAATATGTTCTTTCAGGAACTGCAGCTCAGTGCACCTGGTGCAGATGTATTTATCTGGGAGACTGGACGTCTCCCAGACTTCCCACATCCCGTACACAGCACAAAACGCTGCCCTGGAGTCACTCTCACTGATCTAATCTATGCACTAATGGATGAGGAGTGAACACATAAGAAGACAGAGAGAGTAACTGCCAAACAATCTACTTCACCCAAACCTGACGTTGTCTAAGCTTGATGAGCGAAATCCACTCTAATGACTGGCACATTCACAAGAGTGCCCAGAAAGAATGGCCGCTGGCCTTGCACTTGAATCATTCTCATTGGTCCATTCTAATGAATCTTTCTTGCTGATTGTTCTCTCCCCAACTCAGAGAAACTGCTGGTGAATCTCTGCCTTCAAAATCTTGATCGCCACCCTAATTAAAAAGTAGGTCTTTTTACGCACCCCTGCTGCGGATTGTCCAACTCCAGTTTTCTAAGTGCCAGAAGTATGAAGACATTTGCGCACTGCCCCCAGTACATCCTCAGTCTGTGTTGGTTCATTGACACAAATGACTATTTTCAATATATGTTTTGACGTACATATGATGAATAAAATTAATCTTTTTCTTTTAAATCAATAGTAAGATCTGAGCAATGTTTGTGAATTGAACTACAGTGTTTCTAAGTTTTGCAGTGAGCAGTGTGGTCTATATCTCAGGTGTCCATCTATCTTTCTCAGCCTCATTCCTGGGCCTTAGTTGCCCTTTCCATTTCTCATGTTTCATTCATTTCAAATTTGCAGTATTGTTATCTACTTATGGAAAAGATATCAATAAGTTTGAAAAGAGTCAAAGGATGTTGCCAGAACTTCAAGATTTGAGCTATAGGGAGAGGGACTTTAAATTAGGACTTTAGTCTCTGCAGTATAGATGAATGAGGAGAGGTTTGAAAAATTATGAGTGGTATATATTTCCAAATGCATTGAATGAAAACTGGAGATCATAGGTTAAGGGTGAAAGGTGAAATATTTAAGGGGAATATTCACTTAATTCAGGGCAGGGGTTCCTAACCTTAAGCCCATGGACCCCTTGCTTAATAGTATTGAACAACAGCATGAAAGAAGGTGAGGAACCCTTGACTTAGAGGACGGTTCGAGTATGGAACAAACTGGTAGCTGAAATGGTTGGTGCAGGTTTGATTGCAACATTTAAGAGAAGTTTCAATAAGTACCTGGATGAGAGAGGTATGGACGGCAGAAACAATACTCTCTGAAGAGTATTGATAATGGCTGGGATCACCCATCTTGTAAAGACACTGCCCAGAAGCAGGCAATGGCAAATGACTTTTGTACAATAATTTGCCACAAACAATCATAGTCAAAGCTATGATCATCTGAATCATAGGACACCGCACAGAATGATGATGATGATGATGATGATGATGAACTGCAGGCAAAATCCTGGTTAGTATTTTCGGCACTCTTTGGAGTTTAATAATATCTTTTATATAACAGGGTGAATGCTGCTCTTGGACTACAGTTCAGCATTCAACACCATAATTCCCTCCAGGCTTGATAAGAAGTTCAGAGACCTCAGCCTTCACCCTGTCTTGTGTAGCTGGATCCTGGACTTCCTGTCAGATCATCGGCAGGTGGTGATAGTGGGCTCCCTCGCCTCTGCCCCTCTGACTCTCAACACATGTGCCCCTCAGGGCTGTGTACTACACCCCCTCCCTTACTCTCTGTATGCCTGTGACCATGTCACTACCCAGAGCTCCAATCTGCTAATTAAATTTACTGACAACACTACACCGATGGGCCTAATCTCAAATAATAATGAGGCAGCTGACAGACAAAAAGTCATCTCCCTGACACAACCTCTCCCTCAATGTCGTAAAAACAAAGGAGGTGTTTGTGGACTACAGGAGGAATGGAGACAGGTTAACCCCTATTGACATCAATGGATTTGGGGTTGAGAGAGTGAACAGCTTTAAGTTCCTCGCATAAACATTATTGAGGATCTCACGTGGTCTGTACATACAAGCTGTGTGGTGAAAAAGGCACAACTGTGCCTCTTTCACCTTAGATAGTTGAAGAAGTTTGGTATGGGCCCCCAAATTCAAAGAACTTTCTATAGGGGCACAATTGAGAGCATCCTGACTGGCTGCTTCACTGCCTGGTATGGGAACTTACCTCCCTTATTTGCAGGACTCTGCATAGAATGGAGCGGACAGCCCAGCGCATCTGTAGATGTGAATTTCCCACAGTTCAAGACATTTACAGTGACAGGTGTGTAAAAAGGGCCAAAGGATCATTGGAGACTGAGTCACTGCAACCACAAACTGTTCCAGCTCTACCATCTGGGAAACAGTATTGCAGCAAAAAAGCCAGGAACATCTTCTTCCACCATGCCATCAGACGGATTAATTCATGCTGATGCAACTCTATTTCTATGTTATATTGACTGTGCCATTGTATATAATATTTATTATAAATTACTATAATTGCACATTGCACATTTAGATGGAGACAGAACATAAAGATTTTTACTCTTCATTTATATGAAAGATGTAAGTAATAAAGTCAATTCAATTGTATATAACTACAACATAATTTCCCAATTCTTATACTCAATGCCCTGACCAATGAAAGCCAGTCTCCCAAATTCCTTCTTCACCATGGGCTAATTTTAAATGAGTGTCTTGTGATAACATTGGGTCAGCCAATGAGTTTGAAGAGTGGAGATGTATATTGTTGAGAGGATATCTTGTCTAAAAAAATGCATTTGAAAGATATTTGTAGGTTAGTTGTGTTGTATTTCATATTTCAGTAATCTGAAAATATATTGTTTGATTAAGCATTCTTTGTTGCTTATATAACTCATTATTGTTATATGTAAAAATAGGTGAATTGCATAAATCATGATACTACCATGTGATTCAAGTGTATCTCATTAAGGTAAAACTAAGTTAGATTCACATTTCAGACTCCCATCTTTTCCTTTTAATTAGCTTAATATTTTGGAGTTACAAAATACATAATGTTGCATATCAATAATGTGCATAGAACTGCATGCAGCAGGGCATTCTCTGAAGTTGTCTGATGGGGAATTACAAAACAACCTCATTTCAAACTAACATTAATTTTATTTTATTTTATTTAGAGATACAGCACGGTAACAGGTTCTTCTAGTCCAACAACCCACATTACCCAAATATACCCAGGTGACCAATTAACCTACTAAATCCTTATGCCTTTGGAATTTTGAAGGACACTGGGGCACCCAGAGGAAACCCAGATGGTCATGGGGAGAACGTACAAACTCCTTACAGACAACAGTGGGAATTGAACATGGGTCACTGGTGTTGTAATAATATTATGCTAACTGCTGCACTATCATACCACCCTTAATTTAAGATTTCTTTATTTGTCACATGTACATCAAAAAAATCAAAACATACATTGAAATGCATTATTTGCATCAACAGGCAATATAGTCCAAGGATGTGCTGAGGGCAGCCAAAAGTGTCACCAGGCTTTCAGTACCAATATATAATACCCACAACTCACCCACCCTGACTATACACTCTTTGGAATGTGGGAAGAAATCACTGCACTGGCAGAAACCCACGTGGTCACAGGGAGAACATGCAAACTACTTACAAACAGTAGTGTAATTGAACACCAGTCTTGCAGATGGCACTATAAAGTTTTATGCTAATCATTACCCAACAGTGCTGTCCAAGAGTGTATTGCTACAAATCCAGTGAAAATATGTCACAAAGGTTGGTGGTGTTGTAAAGAGAGTAGACGGTTATTGAAGATTACAACAGCACATTTAGAGGATGCAGAGCTCAGCTGAGAAGTGTCAAATTGAATTCACCTCCGAAAAGTGTGAACAGATTCACTTTGGAAGGTGGAATTTGAATGAATATCATGGGATTAATGGCAGGATTATTTAAAATGTGGAGGAACAGAGGATTAATGGGGTCCACGTCCATAGATCCTCCAAGTTGCTACACAAGCTGATAGGTTGTTTAGAAGGTATATGGTTTGTAGGTCTTCATTAGTCAAGGGATTGAGTTTAAGAGCCATGAGGTAATGCTGTAGCTCTATAAAACTCTAGTTAGATCACACTTGGAATATTGTGCTCTATTCTGGTTGCCTCATGAAAGGAAGGATGCAAAAACTTTAGAGAGGGTGCAGAGCAGATTTACCAAGATAAGAGAATATGTCTCATTATGATAGTTTGAGCGAGCTATAGTTATTCTCTTTGAAGTGAAGGAGGATGAGAGGTGGCTTGATAGAGATTTACAAGATGATAAGATCAATTGAAAAGCCCAAGGCATTTTTCCAGGACAGAAATAGCTAATACAAGGGGGAACAATTTTAAGATGACTGGAAGAAAGTATGGGAGGGGGGTGTCAAAGTTATTTTTTTAAACAGAGTGGTGAGTCTACAGACTCACCAAGAACTCTACAACTTTTGTGGAACATCCTGACAGGGTGGCGGTAAAAGCAGATACTTTAGGAACTTTTGAGAAACTCTCAGACACGCACATGAATGATGGAAAAATGAAGGACTATCTGGGAAGGAAGGGTTAGATTCCTTCCTACATAGTCCTTCATTTTTCCATCAGAGTAGGTTAAAAAGTTGGCACAACACTTGAAGGCCATAGGGTCTATGTTCTACGGTCTATAATACAACTAAAGCAGCATGAGTTTACATCCTGGAGGGCAGACCTCTAACTGAAAACCTGTTAAGGTGACTGCAGCAGTTAAACAATAATGTCATTAACAATGTGAATCTGAACCCACATGCTTCTGTATACCTTCAGTTACAGAACTGCCCTTCAGAATTTCATTAATAGTTAAATGACATATCTGCACCAAGCATCCAATAAATTAGAGAGCAATTGTGCACTAAAAAATTCCATTGATAAGTGATGAATATGATTTTAAAGACCTCGAGCCTTCACATCTGGGTGATTCTGAGAAAACAGTGGGGATGCAACGCACTCAGCATGATCCCTTCTCTTCAGTACACTTCAATATCATCTGTCACTTAATAATTGCAATCCACCTGTCTTACACCAGTATGTGGGAACTTTCAAATATCATTTACCGAATCTACCACTGTCAGTAAAATAAAAATTGGATTCTACAAAGGGCTCTGAAACAGCCCTTACTTCTGACATTCCTAAATCAAATAATGGGCTTTGCGGTAAGAAACACTGGCCAGAGACACAAAAGAAGCTTCACGCCGATAATCCTCAAATGGATTAGTGCAATTGTACAAATGAACATTGCATGCCTGCCTGCGCGTGTGAATGAGAATGAGTGCCGCAGATTCAAGCCTGAAAGCTTTCTATTTCTTCGCAGCTGGAATAGATTAATTGTGAATTTAAATCAGGAGGCCCTAATGTTAATGAGTCTCAAGAGTGGCATTAATAATGTGCAAATAGGCTGCTTTCTTTACTTTAACATGGCTTTTAATGAAGAAGAAAGGAAATACAGGTAATATATATCTGGTCATCTTCCCTGGAAAGGACAAATAAACAGTAAATGCACTGGCAGTGTTCTTTACAGCAGAATGTTGAGTGAAGGTGTCCTTTTGCTATCAGGAGCAGAATGGTCTACACTGTGTTACCTAGATTGTTTGTACTACACTTACATATATCATCTTGGTTTATTTGGTTTTTATTTAAATTTACATCTGTGTTATTACAGTCCCAATTTTACATGAAATTGAATTGAATTCACAACAGAAAAGTCATCAATATGATCCGGAATGACTGCTCTGTTCAGTTCTCCTCCCATCCCAATTTCATCCCATTTAGTTAGCAGTTCACCACAAAAATGATGAAGGGTCTCGGCCCAAATTGTCGCCTGTTTACTCTTTTCTATGGATGCTGCCTGGCCTACTGAAATCCTCCAGCATTTTGTGTGTATAGCTTGGACTTACAGCATCTACAAATTTTCTCGTGTTTGTGATATACTACCCTGAAATTCATTTTCATGCGGGCATTCAGAGTGGAACAAAAAATGCAATAGACTTAATGAAGAACTGCACACCAAGAGTGATTAGCAATTTAAGTGCTAAAAAGGACAAGCTGCAAATAAGTATAACAAATAATAACAAATAAATACTGAGAACATGAGTTGTAGAGTCCTTGAAAGTGAGCCCGTAAGTTGTGGAATTGGTTCAGGGTTGGGATGACTAAAGTTATCCCTGAAGGTTCAAAGCTTGAGTAGGTTCATAACTGTTCCTGAACCTGGTGATGTGTGACCAGGTACCTCTTTCCTGATGGCAGCTGTGAGAAAAGAGCATGGCCTGGGTGGAAGGGGTTCTTGATGATGGAATGCACCTCACTACCAACTTCTCATCAATCTGCTCGATGTATGATTACAAACATTCCTTCCTCTTTATGTACCACTCAAATTTACCCTCAAGCAAAACGCTGCCTTTCCATTATTAATACAAATTCAAAGTCAAAACATTGTTTTACGGCTGACAGAAATGAATGGTTATGAGAAATTGGATGCAAAGGCATGCTAAGGTTCAGTTATCAGCGATCAGGGTTCAATTTCTGGCAGTGCCTGTAAGGAGTTTTACATTTTCCCCTTCACCATGTGGATTTTCTCTGGGCTGTCCAGTTTCCTCCCACATTCCAAGGATATATTATTTTATAAGTTGAGGGAAGCTATGTTGGTGCCGGAAAACATGGAAACACTTGTGGGCTGCTCTCAACACATCCTCGATTGTTTTGATATTTGACGCAAACAACACAATTCACTGTATGTTTTGATGTACATGTGACAATTAAAGTTCCTTCTCTGCGTCTTTGTGAAGGCTCAAATTTTACATGATTTGCTTCTATCTGCACTTCTTGATTTCTTATATTTATCTATGAGATATGAATATCTACATTTCTATCACTCCTGAATTCTTATTGAATGCATTAATGTGAATCTTATATTTATTTCTTCCTAGTTTTGAACTTGCCAAATGAAAACATCTTATTTTCCATCAAATCACTTCATAGTTTCCATCCAATCAACCAGCCTTTTCGTTCATCTGTGATCATTTCAAATGGCATCCAAGACTAAACGTTGTTCCAAAATTTAACAAATAAATCTAGACAGCACTCTAACCGGGGATAATAGTTCCCACTATGAAAAGTCATTGAGACTGCCTGTCCTAGGACTATATACACATATCAAACATTCCAATTGGGGTGGGATGGTATCATAGCAAAATGGAGGTTGATTGACACCACTGTTTGTAAGGAGTTGTACATTTTCCCTGTGATTGCATCAATTTTCTTTGGGTTCTGCAGGTTCCACCTACATTCTGCAGGATGTACAGTTATGGTTTGTGAGTTCTGGGCATGCAATGTTGACACTGGAAGTGCAGCAACTCTTGAGACGCTGAGCACAACTTTTACTGATTTGATTTGACACAAATAAAAATCCTACAAAAAGTAGTGGATATGGCCCAGTTCACTATGGGTAAAGTACTCCCAACCAATGAGCACATCTACATGAAACACTGTCACAGGAAAGCAACATCCATCATCAGGGACTCTCACCACCAGGTTCAGGAACAGTTGCTACCCCTCATCCATCAGGCTCTTGAACCAAAGGGGGTAACTTCACTTGCCCTATCATTGAAATGTTCCAACACCCAATGGACTCACTTTCAGGGATTCTTCAATTCATGTTTTCAATATTTATTGCTAATCTATTTACTATTATTATTTCTTCTTTTTGTACTTGCACAATTGGCTTCTGCACTCTGGTTGAATGTCCTAGTTGGGCGGTCTTTCATTGATTATTATCATTAGTATTCTATTGATTTATTGAGGATGCCCACAAGAAAATAAATCTCAGGGTTGTGTATTGTGAAGTACATGTCCTTTGATAAGAAATTTACTTGGAAATTTTAACTTTGATGTATTTCATTGTATTACATGTGACAAATAAAGCTGATCTTAATGTTTAATTAAAACTCATTTACAGCTTGTCTTCAAAAGGTTGATTTGTTTCCAATATTTGGGCAAAACTCACTTCGACCAGTAACTACTATAAAAGCATATTCAAAGTTCAAAGTAAATGTATTATCAAAGTAAGTACATACACTATGTTGATATTTATTTTCTTGCAGGTATTTATTTACAGAAAACAATAAAATTTTATGAACAAGTACATATAAACTGATAAAGACTGAGAAGCAAACAATGTGCAAAAGAAGATTAACCATGAAAATAAGAATAATACTGAAAACATGAGCAATTAAGAGTCCTTGAAATGTCATAGAAACAGTTCAGAGTAAGCCGTGGTGAATGAAATTATCCACACCAGTTCAAGAGCCTGATTGTAATAATTGTTCCTGAACCTGGTGGTGTGAGTTCTAAGGCTTCTGTATCTGCTGCCTGATGGAAGTAGTGAGAAGAGGGCATGGCCTGGATGGTGGAGGATCTTTGACAATGGATTTTGCTTTCTTGCAGTAGTGCTCAAGGTAAATGTATTAAATGGTGGGTAGATCTTGGTGGGGTGGACATTAGATTACTAAATGTTTCAATGCAAGAAAATAGGAAGACCAAGTTAAGACCTTCTGTTATTAGACTCTTGTATGGACATCTTGTCTGATAGATGGACTCTTGACCTCACAATCATCCTCGTTATGTTCTTGCATTTTGTGGTTTACCTGCACTCCACTTCCTCTGTAGCTGTTACACTTTATTCTGCATTGTTATTATTTTACCTTGTTCTACCTCAATACATTATGTCTGCACATATGATCTATATGAACATATTCAAGGCAAGTTTTTCACTGTATCTCAGCACATATGACAATAATAAACCAACAGCAATACCAATTGAAAATTAAAAAATGAAAGTAGAATGGTGAATTAAAATGACCAATTATTGAAAGATAAAGGTAATTAATGCAATCACCCTAATGTATGCTTTGTTTCGGTAAAAGATTCAAATCCAGATTCATTTATCCATAACATGTACATTAAAACTTACAGTAAAATGTGTTGTTTGCATTGACAATCAACATAACCTAAGGATGTGCTGGGTTGTGTTGCTTAACATTGCAGTGCCCACTCAGCATGTTCAGCAAAACAATGCAAGCAACAATTTCCCACCCATGAACGAGAACACACACACACACACCAACCACTGTCACTTAGAAAGAATGTTTGAGAACCTGAATAGTGAAGGGAGACCATTTTCAATTATTTTTAAAATGAAATGTGGAGTCCAAAATAAAACTAATTGGTTGGAAACATTGGAAAACCTGTTTCCTTCCCCCTTTGAGTGTAGAAGATTGATAGCTGATCAAACCTACCTTATTTAAATTGTAAAAAGTAGTGACAGTGTAGGCAACACAATCTACATGTAGAGGGGGAATCGAGAATAGATTGGTACAATCTGTGAAAGAGAGTCTGTTCACTTAAATATTGAGTCAGAAAATTTTTCTTCATACAAACGTTAGTGAATTCCTTCTACAGAAAAGCAATGAATCACTGGGATTGAAACTTTCAACTTTTGGTTGATTGAAGTTTGTTTTGCAAAGAAATCGAGAAACTGGAGGTCAGAATCAAGTTTATTATTACCGACAATGACATGAAATTTTTAACTTAGCAGCAGCAGTTCAATGCAATACATAATATAGAAGAAAAAAAACACAAAATAAAATAATAATAATAAATAAAGGTGAATCAATTACAATATACATACATTGAATAGATTAAAAATTGTGCAAAAAACAGAAATACTATATATTAAAAAAGTGAGGTAGTGTCTAAGGACTCAATGTCCATTGGCAGAGGGGAAAAAGCTGTTCCTGAATCACTGAGTGTGTGCCTTTAGGTTTCTGTACCTCCTACCTGACGGTAACAGTAAGAAAGGAGCAAGCCCTGGGTGCTGGAGGTCCTTAACAATGGATGCTCACTTTCTGAGACACCACTCCTTGAAGATATCCTGGGTACTTTGTAGGCTAGTACCCAAGATGGAGCCAACTAAATTTACAACCTTCTGTAGCTTATTTCGGTCCTGTGCAGTAGCCCCTCCATACCAAACAGTGATGCACCCTGTTAGAATGCTCTCCACAGTACATCAATAGAAGTTTTTGAGTGTATTTGTTGACTTGCTAAATTTCTTCAAACTCCGAATGAAGAATAGCCTCTGTCTTGCCTTCTTTATAACTGCATCGATATGTTGAGACCAGGTTAGGTCCTCAGAGATCTTGACACCCAGGAACTTGAAACTGCTCACTCTCTCCACTTCTGATCCCTCTAAGAGGATTGGTGTCTGTTCCCTCAGCTTATACTTCCTGAAGTCCACAATCACCTCTTTCGTTTTACTGATGTTGAGTGCAAGGTATTTTCTGCAACACCACTCCACTAGTTGGCATATCTCACACCTGTACGCCCTCTCATCTCCATCTGAGATTGTACCAACAATGGTTGTATCATCAACAAATTTGTAGGTGACATTTGAGCTATGCCTAGCCACACAGTCATGGGTATAGAGAGAGTAGAACATTTAGGTAAGAACACACCCCTGAGATGCATCCTTGCATCAATATGTTGGGAACAGATTAGATCAGGTCAGGTGAGACTGAAATCAAACATTATATGATGAAGAGCAGAGAAACCAAGTTCTTGTTCCTCAACAAAATAGATTCTGTAAAGTACAGAGGAGATTTACTAGAATGTTACCTGGGTTTCAGCACCTAACTTACAGAGAAAGGTTGAACAAGTTAGGTCTTTATTCTTTGGAGCGTAGAAGGTTGAGGGGGGACTTGATAGAGGTATTTAAAATTATGAAGGGGATAGATCGAGTTGATGTGGATAGGCTTTTTCCATTGAGAGTAGGGGAGATTCAAACAAGAGGACATGAGTTGAGAGTTAGGGGGCAAAATTTTAGGGGTAACACAAGGGGGATCTTCTTTACTCAGAGAGTGGTAGCTGTGTAGAATGAGCTTCCAGTAGAAGTGGTAGAGACAGGTTCAATATTGTAATTTTTAAAAAATGGATTGGTATATGGACAGGAAAGGAATGGAGGATTATGGGCTGAGTGCAGGTTGGTGGGACAAGGTGAGAGTAAGCATTCGGCACGGACTAGAAGGGCTGAGATGTCCAGTTTCCTGGCTGTAATTGTTATATGGTTATATAGTTTATACGGTTCTGTTGAAAACCCAAAGCAACTCACACACAACGCTGGGTCAACTCAGCAGGTCAGGCATCCATAGAAAGGAATAAATGTTCAACATCTTGAGTCCTGATAAATGGTCTCAGCCCAAAACATCGACTGTTTATTCCTCTGAATGGATGCTGCCTGACCTGAAAACTTCTTTTCACCTGTTTCTCAGTTGGATCATACAATATCTGCTTGAGGTCTGTAGTCTAGTGTAGCTTTTTTTAAATAGCTCAGTCTAGTTTCTGTACTGTGTCATGTAACACCATGGTCCTGAAAAAACATTGTCTCATTTTTACTATGTACTGTACCAGCAGTTATGGTCAAAATGACAATAAAATGTGACTTGATTTGACTTGAGAGATGTGAAAGTAGGTCCTATGGGAAACATACAGCTGTATGCAGATCAGTCAATCAACCAATCATGTGGCAGCAACTCAATGCATAAAAGCATGCAGACATGGTCAAAAGGTTTAATTATTGTTCCGACCAAGCATCAGAATAGCTAAGAAATATGATCTAAGTGGCTTTGATGTGGGATGATTGTTAGTACCAGATGGAATGGTTTGAGTATCTCAGAAATTGCTGATTCCCTGGGATTTTCTTGCACAACAGTCTCTGTGGCGGGTTTTATGTCATGGCCCAATACCATTGGTTGGAAACACCTACTCTAGAGTTTACAGAGAATGGAGAGAATTTTTTTTTTAATCCAGTAAGTGGCAGTTCTGTGGGGGAAAACACCTTGTTAATGAGAGGTCAGATGAGAAGGGCGAGTCTGATTCAAGCTGACAGGAAGGCAGCAGTAACTCACATGTTGTAAAAGTAGTTTCCAGAAGAGCATCTCTGAATGCACAACACATCAAACCTTGAAGTGGATGGTCTAAGCAGCAGAAGACAATGACCATACACTCAGCGGCCTCTTTGTTAGATGCAGGAGGTACCTGATAAAAGGGCCACTGAGTGTATGGTGTTACACCATGAAGTAAGAGATGGTGGTCAGTCTTACAGAGATTCACAGAAACCCTCCACCACTCTGTTGCATCCAGATCAACTGTGAGTTTTGTGACAATGTTGAATCTTGTAACAAGCACACCCAGCATCAAAGCTGGGTCAGTTTGGAATTAATGGTTTTATGACCAATTTTGAGGATGAAACAAAGATAGTTGGAGTGGCAGATAGTATTGAGGAAGAGGGGAGACTCAGAAGGGACTTAGAAAGATTGGGAAAATGGGCAAAGAGGTGATAAATAGAATATGATGCAGGGAGGTGTGTGTTCATGCTCTTTAGTAGAAGGAATAAAGGCATAGACTATTGTCTAAATGGGGAGAGAATTCAAAAATCAGAGGTGCAAAAGAACGGGAATCCTTGTGCAGAATTTTCTGAAGGTTAGCTTGCAGGCAGAGTCAATGGTATTAACGCAAGCACAATGTTGGCATTTATTTTGAGAGGATTAAAATTTAAAAGTAACTTTGTAATGCTAAGTCATTGATCAGATTGCATTTGGAATATTGTGAGCAGTTTTGAGCCCCATATTTAAGTAAGAATGTGCTAGCATTGGAGAACATCTGGAGTACGTTTAGAAGAATGATCTCAGGAAAAGAAATGGTTAACATACAAGGAGTGTTTCATGTCTCTGGGCCTGTACTCACTGGAATGTAGAAAAATGAGAGGCGATCTCATTTAAATCTATTAAATATTGAAAGGCCTCGATAGAATAGACATGGAGCAGATGTTTCCATTAATGGAGAAGTCTAGGACCAAAGGGCACAGCCTCAGAATACAAGGAAGTCCTTTTAGAACAGAGATGAGGAGGAAGTTCTTTGGTCAAAGGGTGTTAAATCTATGGAATCCATTGACACAGATGGTGTGGAGGCCAAGTTATTGAGTATATTTAAAGCAGTGGTTGATAGGTTCTTGATAAGTAAGTTCAAAGTTTATAGGAAGAATGCAGGTGAATGGGTTTGAGAAGGAAAATAAATCAGCTATGATGGAATGGCAGAGTAAGCTCGATGGACTGAATACCCTAATTCTGCTCCTATATCCTATGATCTTATGGTTCTGTCCCTGAACTGATTCCTATAAACATGTTGGTGATCCTCCCTCACAGGTGGGTGGCCCCTCCATTGGTCAAGGTCAACTAACGACATTGCGCTCCAGCAAGCTACATGAAACACAATCCAGGGTGGTAGGATATGGAGAGCAAGCTGTGCCTATGTAGCAGGCTTCGCCCTCCCCTCCTCTCCACACAGCTGATGAATCCAAAGGGCACCTGTGGCATCGCACGATTTGCCAGTCAGCGCTGAACTCAACTTTAGGGACTCCAGCTTTGGATTTTTCCTGTGGATTTACTCCTGAAGCCTTCCCTGTGAGTGAGTGTAGTTACAAGGCAATGGAAGTATGAGATCAGAGTTTTTCTTCTCCTAAATGAGCTGTCAACCATAGCCGATGAGCCCTATCTGTCCAAAGCAACTGGTTTTAAGATACCGGTAATCCACCTTTGCCCTTTCTTCTGTCAGTGGAAACAGTCCCACCAGGATATGGACTTTGTTGTCAGAGGACGTTTGAGGTGCACA
The DNA here is from genome assembly GCF_030144855.1 of Hypanus sabinus. NCBI lineage: Eukaryota > Metazoa > Chordata > Chondrichthyes > Myliobatiformes > Dasyatidae > Hypanus > Hypanus sabinus. Next base: position 55,814,078 of record NC_082720.1, on the reverse strand, counting down.
CCTTTGGGAGCATTTAATCGGGAGTGGAAGCTTATCCTCACAGCCTCTTCCCATGGATACGTCAACCTTAAAGAACCACTACCTTAAAATAATCAGCTTTAAGGTACTTTGGGGTGCTTGGGAAGGACACTAGTTTATTTATTCATTTAAAAGTTTGTATTTTTTCATACAATGACCATGAGAAATTGACTCCAAAAGCTACAGCTCAGCAAAGAAGCAGTTGGTGGGCTGGGCCATCTGTTGCAGAATCCATCTTGGCACTGTGAACAGCAAGTTAGCACATATTTAGCTCATCGTAACTTTTCCCAAGGTGCTGACAACAAATATATGAACCAACTGTATTGATTTCCCTTCTTTCCCTACTGTCAGACAAAGTTCAAAATACTTTTATTATCAGAGTATGTATATATCACCATATACTACAGAGATTCATTTTCTTGCAGGCATTCACAATAAAAACAGAGAAACAGAATATAATCAATGAAAAACTACACACAAACAACCAATTTGCAAAAGGAGACAACTGTGCAAGTACAAAAAAAACTACAATTAATAAATAAATACATAAATATAGAGAGAGAAATAATACTGAAACATCAGTTGTTGAGTCGGTAAAAGTGAGCCCAGTTTTTGTTCAATAATCAGTTCAGTGTTGAGGTGAGTGGAATTATCTGCACTGGCTTAGGAGCCCGAGTTCAAATAAGAAGATTTACTTTTTATCAAAATGAACATTTTTAATTTTAAAAATTACAAGAATGACCTGTTCAATGCCTTTTCATCCATATTCAATGCTTCTCCTACTGTTCTTTTGCATTCACTCATATCAATAACACTGTTGCCACTCATGTGGTCCCTGGGGTGGTATACCACTACAATAATAATTGAGGGGCTTCCACTCCCAACCTGCCCCTCCCTCTCCAGTAGACAAAGAACTGTACACAGTGGTCCTTCCACTCAAAGCCCTTGCGGTGGCTGTGCCAGGCTTCAGTGAGTCCCTGAGCTCATATTTCTACAGCCTGGAATCTGCCAGTAGGCAGCATTCCTTCATGGACATCTTGATGTGCTGGAAAACCTAGAACTTACAGAAGAGCAAAGGCCACTCTACCTTCTGATCTACAACTAAGTTTAAGAACTTCATATATTAAACACACCCCATTCACTTCCCTTCTCCTACATGTACCAGTTCAGTATCTCCATACATAGATTCATAATATAAATCTCAATTATGCCGAGTAGCAGTGAGATCCTTATTCTAATCTTTGTTTGAATCTTGGATCACTGAATAATTATTCCAGAAAATTTCATTCAGCCAGTCATGAAAACTGACACCCCCCCCACCCCCCGCCGCAAGTTTCCCATTCAAGATCCATTGGATTTGTGCTTTTCCATTTACTTTTGTGTGTTCCTGCCTCTTGCACACATTGGTCCATGTGTTGCAACTCTCCTCTGATTTCAAGGGGTAACTTAAAACCATAGTATATAGGAGCAGAATTAGGCAGTTCTGCCTGTCAAGTTGCTCCGCCATTCAATCATGGATCATTATTTTCAACTGCTTTCTCCTCATAATCCTTCATCCCATTACCAATCAAGAACCTATCTATCTCTACCTTACATACACCCAATGACTTCCATAGAGGTCAATGGAAATGAATTTCATGACTCCTCTTCCTCAGTCCCATCAAGAGATTCCATAAGACCATAAGACATAGGAACAGAATAAGGCCATTTGGCCCATCAAATCTGCTTTGCTGCTCAATCATGGCTGATTTACTTTCTGAGTTAATTATTTTACCCTTTCAGTTCAATGACAACAGAATGTGTTGTTTGCGTAAAATCAAATCAGCCAGGATTTGCTGGGGGCATCCCTTAAGTATTGTCAAAATAGCATGCCCACAAATTACTAATGCTAACCTGTATGTGGAAGGAAAATGGTGCACATGAAGAAAATTCATGTGGTCACAGGGAGATTGTACAAACTCCTTACAGACAGTGGCAGGAATTGAACCACAAATAGTGATAGCTGGTGCTGTAAAACAATTGTGCCAACTGCTACGTTACTGTGTCATTAAGGAAAATAAAACATGTATTAAAATGATGCAAGATCAGAGCAAAAAGCATGGGGGTCATTCAAAAATAATTCTAATGAAATGATGTGCTGAAAGATAATGATGTTTAAAATGCTGAATGTGAACATCAGAGCTGTGTGGTGTAATGTTGGAAGCAAAATGATAGTCTGAGACATGCTGTAACAAGTCTATTAAAGCTACGAAGCACAAACTAACAAAGCATAGAAGTTAAAGCAAGTAAGGCAAGGCCAGAACTGATTAAGGGACAGGGATAACAAGGGAGGAATTCAGAAACTCAAAGGGTGATGCTACTGAAGCAAGTGACATTTCTGTCAGAACACAAGACAATTAGTAGCATTCTAAGGGTAGCATTCAAAAAGTGGTGCAGCTGGTGAGAGACATAAACAATAAGTATAAGAACAATGCCCAAAAGAGATGTAGTTTGTGATAAATATAAAATAACATGTATTTTTCTAATAAAATGGGATAAGGCGGCACAGGAAATTGTTAACTAGCATGTAAGGTTGATGAGAAAAATTGTATAATTTACAAGAAAAGATACAGAGTGCAAGAACAAACAAAGAGAATCTGAAGCGAGAGAACACAGAGAAAAAAAGACCTGCACTAGCAAAACTGGGAGGCCAGGTCTCTGAGCTTTCAAGGAACCAATTCCATCTTATTTCTGTGTTATTTCTTTGTACCGAATGCAGTATAATACGATAAACCTCCTCTGCCTACAGTCTACATCCACGCACCCTTTTCAGACTGATGTACTTCAACAAGTCTCTTGAGCTGGTTAAAATTACCATCAACTGGCAAACAACCTCAAAGAGAAAAGAATTTTCAGAATTACAATCAGAACTATTATCAGTAACATAAAGATTTAAAGATATTTACATCAAAACACAGTGAAATGCATTGTTTGTGTCAAATTAAATCATTGAGGATTGTGCTGTGGGTATCCCGTAGGTGTCACCATGTTCCTGACACCAACATAGCATGACCACAACTTTCTATCCCTAACCATACATTTTTGAACACACACACAATTTTCCTCTTCTGAGGAAATCCTGATAAATTTTATTTTTATTTTAGGATAAATGCTTCCCTAGAATACTCTGTTTTGGGCAGACAGGGCTCATTGCCGTGTTTGGCAGCTCATCCAGGAGAAGGAAAATGTTTATCTCAAACCTCCACTGCCTTGTGGCTATACCCACTCAAGGGGAAGGCTTCAAGAGTAAACCCCAAAGGAAAACTCCAGAGCTGGAGTACCTAAGACAGTCCTATGTTGAGTTCAACACAAACTGACAACCTGCAATACCGCTGGTGGCAAACCAGTATTGGTCTCTGCTTTTCCTTTGGAATCTTTAGCTGCCTGGAGAGAGGGAGCCTGCTACATGGGCAGCAACTTGGTCTCCATATCATACTGCCCTAGCTTGCAATTCATGTAGATAGCAGAGCTGCAACACCCATGACTGACCCAGACCAATAGAGGGCCTCAAAGAAAGCCCTGTTAGATTTAGTATTAGTATTTAGTATGTGGAGAAATGTCCCTACCAAAAGAGGTACAAGGCACTCCTTCCTTCTGCTAGCCTGCAAGGTATAGCACCTGCTTTGCTCACCCAGTCAGGTGATTATGTGAAGCCATGGGAGCAGCTGGTACATATCATATCCTGGTTATGTGATCACAAATACTAGACAGACAATCTCTGAAAGAGTATTGATAGTGGCTGGGATCACCTGTCTTGTAAAGGCACTGCCCAGAAGGTGGCAATGGCAAACCACTTCTGTAGAAAAATTTGTCAAGAACAATTATAGTCAAGACCATGATCCTCCATGACATTGGACACAACACATAACGATGATGATGAAGTAGTTCAGGCAACATCCTAGTAAGCATCTTCTAAACTCTTTCTAGTTTAATAATGTCTCTCATATGGCAGGGAGATGAAAACCAACATTATATATAACTGCAACATAACTCATCCTCAATGCCCTGACCAACGAAGGCCAGTCTCCCAAATTCCTTCTTCACCATGGGCTAAATTTTAAACAGGTGTCTAGTATTACACTGGGTTAGCCAATCAGTTGGAAGAGTGGAGATGTATATGGTTGAGTGTATGGAAGTCCTGGTTTTGTGACCATTGACGCCATGCAAACAATCTCTGAAGACAATCGATAATGGTTGGGGTCACCCATCTTGTAAAGACACGCCCAGAACAAGGCAATGGCAAACCACTTCTGTAGAAAAATTTCCCAGGAACAACTATGGTCATGGTCCTAGACCATGATCGCCATGTCATATGATACATCACATGGTGATGATGATAATGTATTTATGACACCTGATTCTGAAATACACATAAACAGAAATATTTTCAATGTTGCCAAACCCCTCCTAATTTTAACCACTATCAGGTCACTTCTATTGAAAAGAGTGCGGAAGAACTTCCTAAATTACATCAGTGCAGCATTTTCCAAAAACTAAGATACAACATAAAGGCAGCAAATTTTCCTCTATCATCAGTTCTTACTGCCCTGCGTCTGTGCAATGTTATAAACTTGGTACTGTGCCCCCGAAACTCATTAACAACCTAATTTTGAGTGTGCAGATCTCATAGAAGATAACAAGAGCCTAAGAGGCAATACCTGTCTTTTGTGAAGTTGGATGAGTGTTTGTGTATGTGTGTCTGTGCCTGTGCATGTCAGAGGGCGGGAGAATGGAAAGGGGTTTGTTTTTTTTTGGGTTTTTTTTGTGGTGATCTGTGGTGTTCTGCTAAGCATTGTGGGAATTCTATATCAACACCGTAATGTGGGGCGCCACTTGCGGGCTGCTCCAGCACATCCTTAGGTGTGTTGGTCGTTAACAGAAACAGCACATTTCACTGTACGTTTCAGTGTACACGTGATAAATAAATCTGAATCTGGATCCAAGGCTGCTCCCTTAGTTGACTTCAGTAATAATAAAGTTACTAATGCTTGGGAGTTATCAACAAAAAGAAATCATGTTTCTGTGTATTAATAGCATTAGTACCTTAACACAAGAGATTTTGCAGATGCTGAAAATCTTGAAAATGCTGGAGGAACTCAACAAGTCAGGAAGCCTCTATGGAGTGGAATAAACATTTTGGACTCAGACCCTTCATCAGGACTGGAAAGGAAGGGGGCAGACCCAGAATAAGGAGGGGGATGAAGTACAGGATGGCAGGTGATAGGTGAGATCTGGTGGGGGAGGAAGGTGGGTGGATGGGGGAGAGGGAATGAAGTGAGAAGCTTGGATTTGATAGGTAAAAGAGGTGAAAGGCTAAAGGAGAAGGAATCTGATCGGAATGGACAATAGACCATGGGAGAAAGGAAAAGAGGAGGGAAGAAACAGAGGCAAGTGATGGGCAAGCAAGGAGAAGAGCAGTGGTGAGAAAGGGAACCAGAATGGAGAATGGAAACAGAGAAGAGGGGAGGGAAGAGAAATTACTGGAAGTTAGAGAAATTGGTGTGGCAAAGCAAATGTGAAGTGGATTGGCTTAGGAACTGCTAGACAGCAGCTCATGTCTATAAAACAAACCATGTCTAATCCCTTTATGGAGTCCATGTCAACCCTTGCGATACCTCCATATTGCTGCCCATCACTTTACCCATGATACCCTGAAAGAGGGAGAGAGAAATTCATGACAGAAATTTACACTGTTTGTTCTTTTAGATCACTACCTGACAATAACCATGGGAAACAGGCTCCAATAACTTTAATTCAGCTATTGGAGCCAATGGTAAGTTGTGCCATCTGCTGCCTGGAAACATGGAGCCAATTTTCACTGTGTGGGACAAGCAATATTCAACTTAATGGTGCATTTTTTATAATCAAGTTTGGCACAACATTCTTTTGAGGTATGTCACTGGTGTGGAAGACAGCTATTGTGTGTACCCAATGGATATATGTGGGCAGCAAATTGTCAGTGCTCCTCATCAACTAGACGAACCCAGATGATCTCATAAAAGTGAATTATTTCTCAGGCAACGTACAAAATTCTGGAGGAACTCAGGTTAGACAGCATCTATGAAAATGAATAAACTGTCAACGTTTCAAGGAGAAACCTTTCATCATAACTGGAAAGGAAGGGGAAAGATGACAGATTATAAAGGTGGGAAGAGTATAAGCTGGAAGGTGAATGGTGAAGCCAGGTGGGTGGGAAAGATCCAAGGGCTGGAGAAGAAAGAATCTGATAGGAGAGTGAACCATGGGAGAAAGGGAAGTAGGGGCACCGGGAGGAGGGGTGATAGGCTGGTGAGGAGAAGAGGTAGGAGGTAAGAGGCCAGGATAGGAAATAGAAGAGAGAAGAAGAACAGAAAAAGAAAAAAAAGAAAAATAAGTTAATAGAGCCTTTCAAAGTCCAACCCTACATCCCGGCCAGGAGAGGCGGAAACAGGCAAGAACAGCCAATCTGGCTCTGGTTAATCTGTATAGGCCAATCCCCTGTACAGTGGACTCAATGAATCACAGAAACTTTGATGAACTCCAGCCATACCATGGTCTTTAGATGATGGAGACAGGAGGTCATTGATGGCTTATGTTTCACTGGGAGCTAAGGGCCCAAAAAAAGTTAATGACAGAGAAATTGATGTTCATGTCATCAGGCTGGAGGTTCCCTAGATAGAATATGAGGTGCTGCTCCTCCACAATGAAAGTGGCCTCATTGTGGCAGAAGAGGATGGTGTGGACCAAAATGTTGGAAGTCACAGACAAGCTTTTTTCCTTTCTGTGTCTTTCTTTTCTGTAGAACTGCATGGTAGCATAATGGTTAACACAAAACTTTACAATGTCGGTGTTCACCGATCAGGGTGCAGCTCCTATTGTTGTTTGTAAGGAACTTATACATTCTCCCCATGACTGCTTGGGTTTCTCAGGGTGCCCTGGTTTCCTTCTATGTTCTAAACATGAATAAGTCACTTCAGTAAGTTGTGCGCATACTATGTTGGTGCCAGAAGCATAGTGACATGTGTGGCTGCCCTCAGCCCAATGCTCAGACTTGTGTTGGTTGTTGATGCAAACAATGCATTTCATTGCAGGTTTTGATATTTCAATGTACATGTGACAAATAAATCTAATCTAATATAAGAACTGTTCAGTACTATCATGTATCTTGCAAAGATAAATTTAAATATGTTATTATTTTGAGGGTTATCTAGCTGGTTGGCACTGGACCTGATAGATGTTATTCATTGACTGACATACAACTATTAAGTCTTTAACGTGTGGAAAAATTTTAAGCCAATGAAATTAGTTTTGGGTTCCATGAGTAATATTCAAGAATCAAGTTTATTTATAACATATACTGTATATTGAAACATGGTGATATGCATTGTTTGCGTTAACAACCAACACACCCAAGGATGTGCTGGGGAGGACAACCCGCAATTGTCACCACACATTCTGGCACTGATATAGCAAACCCATTCTGTTAGCAGAACAACGTAACCAACAGCAATAGTGTCAAAACAACAACAGTAAAACAAGCCCCTTTAACACCTTCCCTCAAGCACATAGACGGTCTTCTGACTACCATACCAGACTTTGGCCTGGAACTCCCAGACTCACAGACATCTGGCCTCCAGGTAAGTCAAGGTTACTGCCCCTTCCAGTCTGATTGCTGTGCCCCTGTGCCCCCTTCAGCACTTGCAGTGGTCAATGGTCACTGCATAACATTATATCAAATCAGTCGTGTGCACACACACACACACACACACACACACACACACACACAGCTTCTCAACTGAGTACCATCAGCATTATATAACAATCCTACAGAAAAATACACCTCAGACCTCATCCTTGTCGCCTCATTAAATGGTCTTCACAAAGATATTAAAACAGAACACTATAAGCAACAAAACAACAGCAGCAATATAAGCACCCTTTCCTCCCTCCCACCCACGCACAAACACAGTCCTGTAACCCCAAGACAATAACCATTCTTCGACCTGCAGCCTCCAGCACACCCAAACAGCCAGAGAAATCTTGCAATCAAACATCCAACACACCCAAAATGTTGGTGGAACACAGCAGGCCAGGCAGCATCTATAGAGAGAAGCACTGTCGACGTTTCGGGCCAAGACCCTTCGTCAGGAATCAAACATCCATGAGTGTTTCGTACATGAACCAACCTTGTTGTGCCATCCATGTGCAAGTCCTTTGCCAAGCCTATCTGGTCACGTTGTGTTAACATGTTCCAAGCTTGTGACTCCACAGTCCTCTGAAGATGGACAAACGATGTTTTAAACATAACCATTCTCTCCTCAGCTACCGTAAGAAACAGAGCAATGGCCTTCACAAATCAGGACATTGAGTACAGGAGCTGGGATGTTATGTTACTGATATATGAAATTTTGCTTAAGCCAAATTTAGACTATTGTGTGAAGTTCTCATCACCTTCCTACAAGAAAGATATCCACAAGATTGAAAGAATGCAGAGAAAATTTACAAAGATGTTGCCTGGACTTGAGGACCTGAATTATAAGGAAAGTTTAAATAAGTTAGGAATTTATTCCATGGAGTTCAGGAGAAAGAAGGGAGATTTCATAGAGGTTTGCAGAATTATGAAGGATATAGATAGTATGCAGTCTTTTTCAGTTCAGGTTGACTGAGATTAGAATGGAGGTCATAGGTTTAGGGTGAAAGGTGAAATATTTAAGGGGAAGTTGAGGAAGAGCTCATTCATTCAGAGGGTGGTAGAAATGCAGAATGAGCTGCCAGTGGACATAGCGAATGTGGGTTAAATTATAGCATCAAAGAGAGGTTTGGATAAACACATGGATGAGAGAGATATGGCAGGCTAAGGTCAGGAGCTAGACAGATCTAGCTGGCACAGACTAGATGGGCTGAGGGGCCTGTTTCTGTGCTGCAGAACCCTATTCATTGCAAAAGTCACAAGCAGAGAACTTGATTTATAAATCATTTCATTGCTGCCCTGATTTAGACCCTTCTCTTTAGATCATCATCATTGTGACGTAATGTGGGTGATCATGGTCTATGAAACCCAATGGCCAAAGTCTGGAGACTACAGACAGGAGACCAGAAGGCCTGAGGTTAGAGGTCAGTCCTTGTATGTGGGTGGGGGATGAGGGAAATGGCTTGTTTTTCGTTGTTGTTTGGTTGCTTGTTGCACTCTGTATTACTCCGCCAGCATTCTGGGCAAGCTATGTTGGCATCAGAATGTGTGGCGACAACTGTGGACTGGTTCCAGCACATCTTAGGGCGTGAACACAAATGACACATTTCACTGTATGTTTTGATCTACATATGATAAATAAATGAATCTGAATCTGGCCAACACAATTTGAGGATTCTCTTTCTTCAGAATTCTGAGGAACCTGCCTGCTTCAAGCAGGCTTCAATTATATCAATGTCCAAGAAGAACATGGTGACCTGCCTCAATGACTATCGTTAAGCTGTATCAACATCCACCGCGATGAAGTATTTTGAGAGGTTGCTGATAAAACATATCAAATCCTGCCTGAGAAGCAGCTTAAATCTCCTCCAAATAGGAAAACAGCAGATGCCACTTCATTGGCTTTTCAATCAACCATGGAACATCTGGACAGCAAAGATGCATACACCAGGATGCTCTTTGTCGACTACAGCTCAGCATTCAATACCATCATTCTTTCAAATCTAATCAATAAGCTCCTAGACCTTGGCCACAATACCTCCTTGTGCAATAGGACCTTCTATTTCCTCACTTGCAGACCCCAGTTGGTTCAGATTGGCAACATCTCCTTCACAATCTCCATCAGCACAGGTACAGCACAAGGCTGTGTGCTTAACCCCTGCTCTACTCATTTTGCACTTATGATTGTGTCTCGATAAGTGCAGCTGCAATGCAATTTTGAAGTTTGCTGACAACACCACCGTCATATACCAAATCAAGTTTGGTGAAGAATCATCATATAGGAGGGAGACTGAAAATCTGGTGGAATTGGTGCCATAGCAGCAACTCTCACTTAGCAAGACCAAGGAGCTGATTATTGACTTCAGGAGAAGGAAACCAGAAGTCCTCATTGGAGGATCAGAGAAGGAAAGAGTCAGCAACTTTAAATTCTTCAGCGTTATTATTTCTGGGCACAGCAAGTAACTGCAATTACAAAGGAAGCATGGCAGCACCTCTGCTCCCTTTGTAGTTTGCAAATATTTGGCATGACATTTTAACATTTGACGAGCTTCTATAGATGTGTAGTGGAGAGTATATTGACTAGCTGCAACACAGCCTGGTATGGAAACACCAATGCCCTTGAATGGAAAACCCTACAAAAATTAATGGATAAGGCCAGTCCATCACGGGTAAAGCCTTACCCACCATGAAAACACCTACATGAAGTGTTATTGAAGGAAAACAGCATCCATAATCAGGGACTTCGACCACCTAGGACATGTTCTCTTCTTGCTGTTGCCATCAGAAAATAGGTACAGAAAACTCAGGACTTGTACTACCAGTTATTACCCCTTAACCAGCAGGCCCTTGAACTAAAGAGGATAACTGTTATGGTTAATATTCTATTATGGATTTAGTGAGTATGCTTGCAAGAATATGAATTTCTAGGTTGTATATTGTGACATATATGTACTTTGATAACAAATTTACTTTGAACTTTGGATTATACTGGAGCAACCCAATGTCTCCACACTTCTGGTGCCAACTTAGCATGCCCACAACTTACTAATCCTAACCTGTACTTCTTTGGAATGTGGGAGAGAACCGGAGCACCAGAGGAAACCCACAAGTTCACAGGGAGAACATGCAAATTCCTTACAGAGAGCAGCAGTCATCAATCTCTAATCGCCAGCACTGTGAAATGTTACATTAAGCACTACGCTACTATGCTGCCCATAGTAGTCGTGGAGACACTACCTCTGATTAAATCCACACACCCAAAAATTAGTATCTTGGGATGGAAATTCAACTTGAAGAGAATGGCTTAATGTTTGTTAAGAGTGGAGTTGACCATCATCTGTCTGACAATCAGTTTTATCAATATCAAGAGACTTTATAACAAGTTAGGTGAAAAAATATATGAACTGGCAGACATGATACTGCTTATTTTCACTGACCTTCAGGAAAAATTTCTAACTCTGAAATAGAAAATATCAGTTCTAACTTCAATAATGGAGGATATGTTCCAAATCCATTGGAAAGATGAGCAAACCAGCATTAGCCACCTCACCCAAGTCATCCTCCAAAGCACTGAAGCCATGATTACACTTATTCAGCTCCTTTGGGCAAACATTATTACATCCTGTCTGTCCCAGATTCCTAAACCGCTGGCTTTCCTCTACTTATACAAACCAATTATCTCTTCAGCTGGTGAGGTACTTCCTCATTATATCTGCCTCTGCTGCTTAATTCAACATCATCTAATTGTTAATGATTTTTTTTTTACAAAACTTAATAATGGTTGACCTCACAATCCATGGCATTCTAACCTCACACCTCATTGTCTGCCTGAACAGAATGTAACAATTTATTCTGCATTCTGTTATTGGTTGGCCTCTAAGCACTGTTGTAATGAAATTATCTGTCTGGATGGCGTGTAAAACAAGGTTTATTTTAAATTGTTTTCCCTTTAAAGATTAGGATAAAGTTTAGCTTTATTTGTCACATGTACAGTATATCAAAATATATAAACTTAACTGTGCAATGTGTCACTTGCATCAACAACCGACACAGTCTGAAGATTGTGCTGGGGTGGTTCACAAGTGTCACCTTGCTTCTGGTACCAACATAGTATGCCCACAAGTCACCAACCCGAAACATGACTGTACATCTTTGAAATTTGGGAGGAAACTGTAACACGAAGAGGAAACCCACATAGTCATAGGGAGAATATAACAATCCTTAGTGACAGCAACAGGAATTGAACACACTTGATAATCAATGGGGCTGTAAAGTGTTACACTATCCATTACACTGCCATGCCTCTGTTAATGCACTGATGCAATGAAAAAAATCTGAAGGATGGCATGCAAAACAAAGATTCTGACTTACTATATAACAAAAATAAACCAATTCACCAATTTAGAAACATAAAACTTAGAAAAACTAGAGCACAATAAAGGCTCTTCAGCCCGCAATGCTGTGCTGAACATGTACTTACTTTAGAAATTACCTAGGGTTACCCGTAGCCCTCTATTTTTCTAAGCTCTATGTACTTATCCAAGAGTCTCTTAGAAGACCCTATTGTGTCTGCTTCCACCACTGTCAGCTTCAGCCCATTCCACATACCCAATGCTCTCTACGTAAAAAACTCAACCCTGACATATCTTCTGTACCTTCTTCCAAACATCTTAAAACTGTGCCCTCGTGTTAGCCATTTCAACCCTGGGAAAAAGCCCAACTATCCACACGATCAATGGCTCTCATCATCTCTATCAGGTCACCGCTCAGCCTCAGTCAATCTAAGGAGAAAAGGCTGAGTTCACTCAACCTATTCTCATAAGGCATGCTACCCAATCCAGGCAACATCCTTGTAAATCTCCTCTGCATCCTCTCTATAGTTTCCACATCCTTCCAGAACTGAGCACAGTACTCCAAGTGGGGTCTGACCAGGGTCCTATATAGCTGTAGAATTACATCTTGGCTCCAAAACTCAATCCCATGGTTGATGAAGGCCAATACACCGTCTGCCTTCTTAACTACACAGTCAACCTGCACAGCTGCTCTGAGCATCCTATGGACTCGGACCCCAAGATCCCTTTGATCCTCCACACTGCCAATAGTCTTACCATTAATACTATATTCTGCCCATTATTTGACCTACCAAAATGAACCACTTCACACTTATCTGGGTTGAACTCCATCTGCCACTACTCAGCCCAGATTTGCATCCTATCGATGTCCCGTTGTAACCTCTGACAGCCCTCCACACTATCCACAACACCCCCAACCTTTGTATCATCAACAAATTTACTAACCCATTCCTCTACATCCTCATCCAGGTAATTTATAAACATCACAAAGAAGTGTCCCAGAACAGATCCCTGAGGCATACCACTGGTCACCAACCTCCAAGCAGAATATGATGCATCTACAACCACTCTTTGCCTTCTGTGGGCAAGCCAGTCCTGGATTCACAAAGCAATGTCCCCTTGGATCCCATGCCTCCTTGCTTTCTCAATAAGCCTTGCAGGGGGTACCTTGTTAAATGCCTAGTTGAACTCTATATACATTACATCTACTACTCTACCTTTATCAACATGTTTAGTCACATCCTCAAAAAAAATCATCCAGGCACTTAAGGCACAAACTGCCTTTGACAACACCATGCTGACTATTCTGAATCATATTATGCTTTGCCAAATGTTCATAAATAATGCCTCTCAGGATCTTCTCCACCAACTTACCAACTACTGAAGTAAGACTCACTGGTCTATAGCTTCCTGGGTCATCTCTACTCCCTTTCTTGAATAAGAGATCAATATCTGCAACCCTCCAATTCTCCGGAACCTCTCCTGTCCCCATTGATGATGCAAAGATCATCACAGAAACTCAGCAAGCTCCTCCCTTGCCTCCCACAGTACCCTGGCGTACATCTCATCTGGTCCCGTGACTTATCCAACTTGATGTTTTCCAAAGCTCCAGCACATCTTCTTTCTTAATGTCTATGTGCTCAAGCTTTTTAGTCTGCTGTAAGTCATCCATCTCTACAATCACTAAGGTCCTTTTCCATAGTGAATACTGAAGCAAAATATACATTAAGTATCTCTGCTACTTTCTCCACTTCCATACACACTGTCACGTTTGAATGGCCTTATTCTGTCACATCTTACCCTCTTGCTCTGCACATTCTTGTAGAATGCCTTGAGGTTTTCCTTAATCCCGCCCACCAAGGCCTTCTCATAGCCCCTTCTGACTCTCTTAATTTCATTCACAAGCTCCTTTCTGCTCACCTTATAATTTTCTACATCTCTATCATTACCTGTTTTTTTTTTGAAACTTTCATAAGCTTTTCCTTTCTGCTTGACTAGATTTTCAACAGCCTGTGTACACCATGGGTCCTGTACCCTACCATCCTTTCCTTGTCTCATTGGAATGTACCTATGCAGAACGCCACACAAATATCCCCTGAACATTTGCTACATTTCTGCATGAGACATCTGCTCCCAATTTATGCTTCCAAGTTCCTGCCTGATAGCTTCACATTTCCCTTTACTCCAATTAAACATTTTCCAAACTTGTCTGCTCCTATCTCTCTCCACTGCGATGATAAAGGAGATAGAATTCTGATCACTATCTCCAAAATGCTCTCCCACTGAGAGATCTGACAGCTGACCAGGGTCATTTCCCAATTTCAGATCAAGTACAACCTCTCCTCTTGTAGGCTTATCTATATATTCTGACAGGAAACCTTCCTGAACACACCTAACAAACTCCACTCCATCTAAATCCCTTGGTCTATGGAGATGCCAATCAATACTGGGGAAATTAAAATCTCCCATCATGACAACCCTGTTATTATTGCATGGTTCCAGATTCTGTCTCACTATCTGGTCCTCGATGTCCCTGTTACTAATGGGTGGTCTATAGAAAAAACACCCAGTAGAGTTATTGACCCCGTCCTGTTTCTAACTTCCACCCACCGAGACTCAGCAGACAATCCTTCCATGACTTCCTCCTTTTCTGCAGCTGTGACACTATCCCTGATCAGCAGTGCAGTGCTCCACCTCTTTTGCTTCCCTCTCTGTCCCTGAAAACTAAGTAGCCATTCCTGCTGCTGACCCATCCAAGTCTCTGTAACAGCCACAACATCATAGCTCCTAGTACTGATCCACGCTCTAAGCTCATCCACTTTGTTCATGATGCATTAAAATAAACACATCTCAAGCTATCAATCTGAGCACATCCCTTCTCTATCAACTGTCTATCTTCCTTTTCACACTGTCATTAAGATATCTCTATTTGTGAGCCAACTGCCCTTTCCTCCATTTCTTCTGTTCAGTTCCCACCCTCTGGTAATTCTAGTTTAAACTCTCTCCAATAGCCTTAGCAAACCTCCCTGCCAGGATATTAGTTCCCCTCAGATTCAATTGCAACCCGTCCTTATTGTACAATTCACACCTGCCATAAAAGAGGTACCAATGATCCAGAAATCTTAATCCCTGCCCCTGCTCCAATCTCTCAGCTACGCATATCCTCCACCTCTATTCCTATACTCACTGTCGCATGGCACAGGCAGTAATCTCGAGATTACTACCCTTGAGGTCCTGCTTCTCAACTTCTTTCCGAACTCCCTGTAGTATATTTTCACAAGCTCCTCCCTTTTCCTATTCATCACAAGTTACCTCGCCTTGACCCCTTATTGCCAAACACCCGCTGAGCCAAAGCCCTCCTACTCTGACTTCCTCTACTCTGATGTCTGCTCTGTAAAGCTGTCTTCTTTTTAAATTCTTCCCACTGGTTCAAATTGCTGACGTCCACGAGCCTGCTCAGTCATGCCTCGATTTAATCTATGTCAGACTCTACAATGGAATAAATCAGCAGGTGGAGAGAGGAAGTGATTCAAAGATTCTTTCTAACTCTTAGAGAATCTTTAGTTTTAGTTTCTTTGTTATGTGCCATGTCCTATGACATAGACAATCATGGTCCTTTCATGACAATGATTGTTTTTGGTAAATCTTTCCACAGAAGTGGGTTGCCATTGCCTTCTAATGGGCAGTGTCTTGACAAGATAGGTAACCCCACCCATTCAGAGATTGTCTGCCTGGCATCAGTGCTCACATAATCTGCACCAGCTGTTCATATGACCATCCACCACCTGCTCCCATGGCTTCACGTGACTCATCCGGGGGGGGGGGGGGCAGGGGAGGGGGCAAGGTTAAGCAAGTGCTAGAATTTGCCCAAGGGTGACCTGCAGGCTAGCAGAGAAAAGGAGCACATTACACCTCCTTTGGTAGAGACTTATCTCCACCCCACCTCCCTAGTTGTAGATAAGGAATACATGGGATTGCACTGAGGATCTGTGTCCATGCAACCAGAGGGCACATGGAAGGTAAAACAGAAAGGCAAAGGGACCTTACATTTCCCCCACCCATCCAAACTCTTACCGTTCCATCTGTGGTGGAATTATGAATCCAAAGCAGCCTCACTAGTCACCTCAGAACTGGAGAAGAAACAGATTAGATTAGAGGTATCGCAGGTGCATCAAAGCAGACCTTCAATGGCCTCTGTAGTTGGTACCTAATAAAGTGGCCACTGGTTGTAGAATCATGGTCTTCTACTGCTGGAACAAATCCGTTGCAATATTTGATGTGTTGTGCTCTCAGAGATTCTCTTCTGCAGACTGTTGTAGAGCGTGGTTATTCAAGTTACTGTGAGCTTGAATCAGTCTGGCCATTCTCCTTTGATCGCTCTCATTAACAAGGCTTGTTCATCTACAGTACTGCTGTTCACCAGATTTTTTTTTTTTGTTTTTTGCAATATTCTCTGTAAACTCTAGAGACTGCTGTGTATGAAAAACCTAGGAGATCAGCAGTTTCTGAGATACTCAAACCACCCTGTCTGACACTATCATTCCAAGGTCAAAGTCATTTATATCACATTTCTTCTTCATATTGATATTTGGTCTAAACGATAAATGAGCCTCTTGAGCATGTCTGCTTGCTTTTATGCATTGAGTTCCTGCCACTTGATTGGCTGATTAGATATTTGCATTAATGTGCAGGTGTAGCTGATGAAGTGGCCACTTGGTGAAATGCATCACTTGTGTCAATTCCCATCAGCAAGGGGGTCACACTTCAGCTGCCTACATCTCACTAAAAGACTACTGTCCCATTACACTTACATCCATCATAATGAAGTGTTTCGAGAGGCTCACCATGAGGCATATCAAGACCTGCTGCCCCCCTCACTGGACCCCCTGCAGTTTGCATACCGTCCCAACTGCTCAACAGATGATGCCATTGCCACCACCTGGCTCTAACCCACCTGGACAAAAAAGACACATAGGTTCGGATGCTGTTCGTAGACTTTAGTTCAGCATTCAACACAAGCATCCCTCAGAAACTGATTGGAAAGCTGAGCCTACTGGGCCTGAACACCTCCCTCTGCAACTGGATCCTAGACTTCCTGACTGGGAGATCTCAGTCAGTCCGGATCAGGAGCAGCATCTCCAACACCATCACACTGAGCACGGGGACTCCCCAGGGCTGCATGCTCAGTCCACTGCTGTTCACTCTGCTGACCCACGACTGTTCTGCAACACACAGCTCGAACCATATCATCAAGTTTGCCGATGACACGACCGTGGTGAGTCTCATCAGCAAGAACGACGAGTCAGCTTACAGAGAGGAGGTGCAGTGGCTAACGGACTGGTGCAGAGTCAACAACCTGTCTCTTAATGTGAACAAAACAAAAGAGATGGTTGTTGATTTCAGGAGGGCACAGAGCAACCACTCCCCACTGAACATCGACGGCTCCGTGGTAGTGATCGTAAAGAGCACCAAATTTCTTGGCGTTCACCTGACGGAGAATCTCACCTGGTCCCTCAACACCAGCTCCATAGCAAAGAAAGCCCAGCAGTGTCTCTACTTTCTGCAAAGGCTGAGGAAAGTCCATCTCCCACCCCTCATCCTCACCACATTCTACAGGGGTTGTATTGAGAGCATCCCGAGCAGCTGCGTCACTGCCTGGTTCGGAAATTGCACCATCTCTTATCGCAAGACCCTGCAGTGGATAGTGAGGTCAGCTGAGAAGATCATCGGGGTCTCTCTTCCTGTCATCATGGACATTTACACGCTGCATCCGCAAAGAAAACAGCATTATGAAAGACTCCATGCACCACAAATACAATCTCTTCTCCCTCCTGCCATCAGGGAAAAGGCTCCGAAGTATTTGGGCTCTCACGACCAGACTATGTAACAGTTTCTTCCCCCAAGCTATCAGACTCCTCAATACCCGAAGTCTAGACGGACACCTTGCCCTACTGTCCTGTTTATTATTTATTGTAAATGCCTGCACTTTTTTGTGCACTTTATGCATGATGCATCATCAATAACTCCCGGAGACGAGAGGCGAGATATAGGCTTTTATTGGCTAGAAGAAAGAACAAGCAGCAATTGACCACCACACTACATCTTGGAGACTGAGACCAGGTCTGTGTCTCCAATCGCCTTTATACCGGGGTCTGTGGAAGGAGCCATGGTCAGTGGGTGGAGCCACAGGAGCAGTCAGCGGGGGTGCGTGTCCAGACAGGTATATGTAGTTCACCACAATGCAGTCCTGTGTAGGTCTGTAGTTTAGTGTAGCTTTCTCTGTGTTGTTTTTTTTTATTACGTAGTTCAGTCTAGCTGTTGTACTGTGTCATGTAGCACCATGGTCTGAAACTCGTTGTCTCATTTTTACTATGCACTGTACCAGCAGTTATGGTCAAAATGACAATAAAAGTAACTTGACTTGACTTGACTAACTCATCTGTATCTGGACTACAGAGGAAATCCACATGGTCACCACTCCTCACATACAGTGCCAGGAATTGAATTGCAATTAGTGATCGCTGGCACTGTGAAGATAAAGGTCATAAAAGTGTAACCCCCTGGGTCGCCTCAGGCTCGCCCAGCTCATTCTCGTCTAGGGGGAGCAGCCTTCAGCCCCGCCAAACTGGGTAATCAGCTGGTGTGGATGCTGTGTGATGTTCCCGCCTCGCCCAAAAACAGACTGTACACCATATGCGATTAAATGAGTACAATTTATAAAGGTTACTATAACTAAGTGATTAATAATGATACAGTATATATGAAGGAAAAGAAAATAAAGAAAAGGCACCAAATTTATCAAAGTCCAAACCACTTCGTGCACAACCGTTGGAGCTCAATTACTGAAGCCTTCTGGCCACCATTCGATCCCCTCCGAACTCCTCGACTTGCAGCTTAGGACCACCCGAAGTGGTCAATCAAGCACATCTATCTTCGTCTCCTCTCCTCGGGGTACCTCCTGGCCTCGGACCCCCACTTGGATTCCGTTAATCGCCCAGTTTACAGCATCACATCCTCTCTCTCTCACCCCCTCGCGCTGATCTCCCCAAAATGCCCGCCAACAATAGCTTACAGACTCAGAAGAAAGAACAACATTAATCCCAATTGGTTTACAGAGGAATATGATTCTCCTTATCAGTAAATTTTAACCCAAGCAAGCTTCCAGCACTCTCTCGCAACAAAGAAGCATTCCTACTTTTAACAAAGAAGCCATTTTGATTAACGTACACAGTAACAAAGAAAAAGAAACCCCCCTTTACAAAAGATTATTAAAAATGTAAAAATTAAAGGTTGTTAAGATTATAAAGATTAGCTTTAGTTTTCGCACCTACATCAAAACATACAGTGAAGTGGGTTGTTTTGCATCAACAACCAACACATTCCGAGGATGTGCTGGGGGCAGCCCTCAAGTGTTACCATGCTTCTGGCATCAATGTAGCATGCCCATAAACTACTAACCCAAACTGTATATCTTTGAAATGTTGAAGGAAACTGGAGCACCTGCAGGAAACTCCCCCAATCACAGGGAGAACATACAAACTTCTTACAGACAGCAGCAGGAATTGAATCCTGATCAGTGATCACTGCAACTGTAATATTAAAGGTTGGTAAAGATTCTAAAGATTAGCTTTACTTGTGACATGTACATCAAAATGTATAGTGAAATATGTCCATTGTGTCAAGGACCAACACTGTTAAGGAAATGCTGGGTCAGCCATGCTTCTGGAGACAAAATAACATGCCCACAACTCACTATCCCTGATCCATACATTCTTTGGAATGTGCAAGGAAACCAGAGCGCCTGTAGAAAATCAACCAGGTCACAGGGAAATCATACAATCTCCTTACGGACAGCAGTGGAAATTGAACCCTAATCTTACAGATTCATTCTTCATCTCAAGAGACTATCTTTGGAGCATAAAACAGAAAACTGTCATTGAGACAACACAACAATATACCTGGGGAATGGAGCAGGTCAGGCAGCATATAAGGTCTGTCATTGGAGAATGATTTCTACTCTACCCCCTACTCAATAAGAATTTCTTCTCAGTTTGAGTCACTATTTTTTTAATCAAAATCAGCCAGCCAATCTGTTTTCACGTGTAATTAAGACTAATTAGACAAAGTTCAGTATAACTGCTTGCTTTCTTCTGCTCATATAAGCTAATTATCTTTTCAGCTGGTGGGATACTTCCTCATTAAATCTGTCTCTGCTGCTTCAATTGACACCATCCAATTGTTAAAGATTTTTTTTACAAAACTTAATAATGGTCTTATCCTGGAGTTTACATATTAAAGTATGGTTTTAATCACCTCATCTACTTTAAAAATTAATAAGAAAACTTTTAGTTGGAGAGGGCAAAGAAGATAAACTGAAATGGTACCAGGAGAAGGACATTTCAGCTACGTGGGAAGAATAGAGCAACCAAAGTTATTAACCAGACAGCATAGAAGGTTAAGGAAGGATTTAATAGAACTCTTCAGAATTATGATAGGTTTTGACAGATGAAATAAGGTTGCAATGGAAAAAGACTCAACTTGTCAGAATACACAGTTAAGGTGAAGGAATCTGATGTCAAATGTGGAAATGTAGAAATACACTCAATGGCCAATTTATTAGGTACCTCATGTAATACATGGTTGTTTGAGTTATCATTGCCTTCTTGCCAGCTTGAGCCAGTCGGCTCATTCTCCTTGACCTCTCTCATTAGCATGGTGTTTTTGTCTTCTGAGCTGACTCTCACTGGATGCTTTTTGTTTATCGCACCATTCTCTGTAAACTCTGGAGACTGTTGTGTGTGAAAATCCCGAAGAGATCAGCAGTTTTTGAGATATTCAAATCACCTGTCTGGCACCAACAAGCATTCTGCAGTCAAAGTCACTCAGATCACATTTCTTCTCCATTCTGATGTTTGGTCTGAACAACATCTGAACCTCTTGACCATATCTGTATGCTTTTATGAATTGTGTTGATATGGTCTTCAATGCACCATTTCAAACAATGGTGAATGTGTACATAACATTAACATTCAATTCACATTTGGATAAATTCTAGAAAATTAAAATTAATAACAATGAAAATGGAATGGTGCATGGCTCAAACTGCTGTAGGAACCCGCCAATTCAGGCAAAATCTGTAAAGGGAAAGTACAGTACATGCCTCAAAAATGCAGCATCTATCATTCAGGCCCATCCTCTTCTCATTACTATCATCAGGAAGAAGTTACAAGCGCACGAAGACACAAGCTGAATGTCTTAGAAACAGATTCCTCCCCTCTGCCATTAGATCTCTGAGTGGTCTATGAATTCCCGAACACACTTCGCTATTTCAAAGGTTCAAAGGTCAAATTTAATGTCAGAGAAATATATACAATATACATCCTGAAATGCTTTTTCTTCGCAAACACCCACGAAAACAGAGTGAAAGAATGAACGACAGTTAAACGCGAGAACCCCAAAGTCCCCCCCCAGCTCCCCTCTTGCGCGCTTAAGTGGCAGCAAGCAACGATCCCCCCTCCCCCACTGGCATAAAAAACGCGCATCGGTACCATAACCAAGCCCAAGCGTGTGCTAAGCAATAGCAAAGATACAGACCAAAGTTACTCCAAAAGCCTCGCATTTCATCCGAAATTTGACAAAACACAGGTTCCCTCTCTCCCTGGCAAGGGAGAGGGAGGTGTCTCCCATTTTCACAGTGAGTGGGAGACATAACAAAAATCTGCTGGTTTATGATGTTAAAATCCATTTTGTCACTTTTTTCAAGCCCTGTGTCCGAAGATTGGAAAGACCTTGGGTCTTCGGGCCCACAGCAAGAGATTTTCTGGCCTCCCCGATGACACAGGAGTCTCCTGCTGTGACCCCGACCCTCAATCTGCCCGTCTCCAGAGCCCTGAGATCTTAGGCTTCCAAACACAATCAAGATTCTCAGGCCAAACCCTTGGCATGTCGAATAACGGCCAGTCATAGAACCCCGAGAATGGGAACCAAAGCCTGTATGTAACTCCAGGTCAGGGTCTTCAAAAGAAACCCTGAAAGGGAAAAATAAAGATATTAAAGGTAGAAATAGAGCTGTTTCCTTAGATGCAAGAAAAGGAGTTGCCATTAGGTGCCAGCATCCCTCCTAAGTTCCACCCCTATTTTGCTCCATTTTGCATTATTTATTTTAAATATATATTCTTATTGTAATTTACAGTAATTTTTAGGAATCTCACTCACTCAAAGAGGTTTGGAAAACCATGCAGAGGGATGTAAATTCAGCCAACTCCATCATGGGCAGCGCTTCCCCACTATCGAGGACATCTTCAAGGAGCGAAGCCTCAGGAAGGTGGCATTCACCATTAAGGACCCGCATCACCCAGGATATGCCCGCTTCTCATCGCTATCATCAGGGAGGAAGTACAGAAGCCCAAAGACCCACATTCAACATTTTAGGAACTGCTTCTTCCCCTCTGCTAGCAGATTTCTGAATGGTTCATGACAACACAGAAAGCTACAAGCAACAAGACAACAGCAAAACAAGCCCTTTTTCTTCCTCTGACCCACTCACATACGCAGTCCTCTTACCCCAAAACACTCTTCGGTCTCCAGCCTACAGAAGACTCATATTCAGTCTCAGACATAGAGAAATCGGGTCTTTGACTACCCCAGTGGTCTCACAGAGATTCACAGACCCGAGGAATCTGATCAATAGGCCTCAACTTCCAGACTCCTGATTCAGCTCTCAGGACTCAATCCTCAGCATCGACCACAGGACCCATGCATCACCAAACACCACGCACCAGTCACACTCCGAGTGAAACTGGCATGCCCTTGGGAACACCCTTCCCTCTAAGCTGCACAGGTTCCCACTCCCGTACACAGCCTTTACTGTCGTGCAGCTGGAGTTTTCTTTTATTTAATGTTTTGTTAAAGTGCTGCACAGTTTTCAGAGTGTGCAGAAGTTTCTTGCTCAGAGTAATGGTTGGCCCGCACAGCTGTAAAATAAATTTGAGGGAAGGTTGCTTGGGTATGAGCTGTAATCAATGTTACCTGGCCAATGAGTGAATGGGAGCAGTTAAAGGGTGAGAACATTGACAAAGTAAAGTAGGAATTGCAAACTAGGGTGGGAGAGTCTTCCATTCCCAGAGCAGAACAAGGAAGGAATAAAGAGGTACAAAAACACAAACAAGCTAAATCAAAATCACAAATGGATGGCTGATGCAAACCAAGGTCGAGTTACCTGAATTGTCAAATTCAGTATCAATTTCAGAAGTCACTGGATAAACTTAATGCAGAGGTTTATAAGTGTTTGATTAGTCGGGGCATCAAAGGTTACGGAGATAAGGCAGGAGAATGGGGTTGGCAGAAGAAGGCTGGTTGGTTTAACCCATCACCCCTCTGGCAGCTTGCTTCACATCCCACCACCCTCTGGGGAGAAACATGTCCCTCATGGCCCCTTAAATTTTTCCTTTCTCACTTTAAACCTATGCCAGATTTCAATTCCGCTACCTTGGGAGAAAGAACTGTGACCATTCACATTCTCCTTGTTCCTCAAGATTTTCTAAAGCTCTAAGAATTATCCCAAAAGGATAATGTGAAAAGAAGCTGCATTGGTGAGTTTCAAACACATTGAAAACACAGAACAATACAGCACAGGAACAGGCCCTTCAGCCCACAATTTTGTGCCAAACCAATTAAATTAGTAATCACGAGCAAATCTGCAGATGCTGGAAATTCAAACAACACACACAAAATGCTGGTGGAACACAGCAGGCCAGGCAGCATCTATAGGGAGAAGCACTGTCGATGTTTTGGGCTGAGACCTTTCGTCAGGACTAACTGAAAGGAAACTAGTAGTCAAATGGATAGCTAAACTAATCTTTTCTGCCTGCACAATGTCCATATCCTTCCATTTTTCTCACATTCATGTGCCGTTCTAAATGTTTCTTAAGAGTCTCTAATGTATCTGCTTCCACCACCACCCCAGGCAGTGCATTCCAGGCAGCCATCACTCACTCTCTGTGTAAAAAAAAAATGCCCCTCACATCTTTGAAATTAACCCCTCTCCCATAAAAGCATGCCATTTGGTATTAGCATTTCAAACTTTGGAAAAAGATATTGTCTGTAAAAAAATTAGGTTAAAAGATTTATCTAAAAGAGTACCAGTGAAAAATAAAATAGGAATACAGTCATGACATACTTGAGTTAGAGAGAGTTGGCATTGTTGCAGAGAGAGGCCAAGAGCATGCATGTTACAGTGCATGCTTTCATTAATGTGTATTCTAAGACAATGTATTTCTGAAGACTTCTTAATTTAGTGACAAGGATAAGGTCCCAGGTGTATTTTTAGTCACAGAGTCATAGAAAATTACAGTGCAGAAACAGGCTCTTCAGTCCATTCAGTCCCATGCCAAGCTACTTAAACAGCCTCATCCTATCAACCATCAGCCCATACCTGGAACATAGCCCTCCATCCATCTACCTATTCAAACTTAACTTGAACATTGAAATCGAGCTTGCACTGACAGCTCATTCCATTTTCTCACCGCTCTCTGAGTGAAGAATTTTCCCCTCATGTTCCACTTAAACATTTCACTTTTCACCTTTAACCCTGTAGTTGTAGTCTCACCCAACCTCAGTGGAAAAAGCCTGCTTGCATTTACTCTATCTATATCCCTGATAATTTTGTAAACTACTCTCACCTCAATCTTCTACATTCTAGAGAATAACGTTCTAACCAATTCAATCTTTCCTTATAACTCCAGTCCTGGAAACATCATTTATATATGCATAATTGTTATACAATGCTGAGAAGCTACTGGTGAGAGTGTAGCATGAATACTGATTTGATATCGTGTTATCCAGTGACCTCTGCAAGTGCTGAAGGAGGCACAGAACACAGCACCAGACTGGAAGGGACAGTGGCCTTGATTTAATTACAGGCCAGATGTTTGTGAGTCTGAGAGTCCAGGCCAAGGACTGGTTGTCGGAGTTGGCAGCAGGCCTGTCCAGGGCTTAGAGGCCGATCATGTGTGTCAGTGGGTGTGTGGGAGGGAAGGTGAGAAAGGGGCTTGCTTTACTGTTGTTTTATTTTGCTGTTGTGTTCTTGCTTTTGCTGTTGTCTGCATTGTTCTGTTCATCATGGTGGGCTTGTTATGTTGGCGACAGAATGCATGGAGACACTTAAGAAGGATGTGGAAGCTTTAGAACAGGGGTTCTCAACATTTTTTTCTGACGTGGAGCTTTACCAGTAACCAAGGGGTCCATAGACACTAGGCTGAAAATCTTTGCTTTAGAGAGGGTGCAGAGGAGATTTATCAGGATGCCGTTAGGGCTTTTCTCTTTGCAGCAAAAGAGAACGAGAGGCAACTTGACAGACGGGTACAAGATGACAGGAGGCAGAGATCAAGTGGACAACCAGAAACATTTTCTCAGGACCGAAATGGGTAATACCAGGGAGCATAATGAGTAATGCCAGGGGGAATATTGTGTAATACCAGGGGGCATAATGGGTAATACCAGAGGATCTCACATGATCTGTACATACTGTGTGGTGAGAAAGGCACAACACCGCCTCTTTCAACTCAAGACGGTTGCCGATGTTGGCAACACTAAGCCCCCAAGGAGAGCCGCCAAAACAACCTGCACCTTGGTCATCTCTGAGGCTGTTTTTGTACCTGAGGCTGAAGTACACAGATGTTTTCAATGAGCGGACTGGACAACATCCAGGGTGGGTACTCAGGATGTGCACAGCACAACTGGCAGGTGTGTTTACAGACATTTTTAATCTCTCCCTCTGCCAGTGCAGAGTGCCCTCCTGTTTCAAAACATGCACGATTGATCCTGTACCTAAAAAGACCAAGGTAACATGTCTGAACGACTGGCGTCTTGTTGCACTCACCTCAATAATAAGCAAATGCTTTGAGAGGCTGGTCAATGACTACATCTACAACATGCTACCACCCACACTGAACCCCCTACAATTTGCCTACCGACACAACCGATCAACAGACGGTACAAGAGCCACTGCTCTAAACAGTGTCCTTGCACCCCAGAGAAGAAGGATGCTTGCGTGAGAATGCTGTTCTTGGACTACAGTTCAGCATTCAACACCATAATTCCCTCCAGGCTGAAGCTCAGAGACCTCGGCCTTCACCCTGCCTTGTGCAGCTGGATCCTGGACTTCCTTTCATATTGTCAGCAGAGGGTAAGAGTGGGCTTCTGCCCTTCTGACTCTCAACTCAGATGCCCCTCAGGGCTGGGTCCTAAGCCCCCTCCTTTACTCTCTGTATACCCATGACTGTGTCACCACCCATAGCTCCAATCTGCTAATCAAATTTGCTGATGATACTACAGTGATTGGCCTAATCTCAAATAAAAACGAAGCAGTCTGCAGAAGGGAAGTCATCTCCCTGACACAGTCATCTCACTCAATTGAGAGGGTGAACAGCTTTAAATTCCTGGGCATACACATTACCGAGGATCTCACGTGATCTGTACGTACTGGCTGTGTGGTGAAAAAAGCACAATAGCTCCTTTTTCACCCCAGATAGTTGAAGGAGTTTAGTATGGGTCCCCAAATCCTAATGAATTTCTACAGGGGCGCAATTGAGCACATCCTGACTAGCTGCATCACTGCCTGGTATGGGAACTGTACTTCCCTCAATCGCAGGACTCTGCAGAGACAGCCCAGTGCATCTGTAGATGTGAACTTCACACTATTCAGGTCATTTACAGAGACAGGTGTGTAAAAAGAGCCTGAAAGATCACTGGGGACCCGAGTCACCCTAACCACAAAGTGTAACCTGTGCCAGCTGCTACCATCTGGAAAACAGTACCGCAGCATAAAAGCCAGGACCAACAGGCTCCAGGACAGCTTCTTCCACCAGGTCATCAGACTGATTAACTCATGCTGTTGCAATGGTATTTCTATGTTATATTGACTATCCTTTTGTAAATAATATTTATTATAACTTACTATAAATTGCACATTGTACATTTAGACAGAGAGGTGATGTAAAAATTTTTACTCCTCATGTACGTGAAGGATGTAATAGTCAATTCAATTCAAATAGTCGATACAACATTGTGTGCCAAAAAGCTTGTATAATGCTGTAATATTCTACATTCTATATTCTATGGTACTTGCAGACTGGTCCCCAACACATTTTTAGTTGTGTTAGCTGTTAACAGAACAGTTAACAGTGTTAATGTAAATGGCACACTTTACTGTAAGTTTTGATGTACATGTGATAAACAAATGAATCTGAATCTGAATCTTAGAATATTGCACACACCAAGTTTAGCCATGTCGCTGTTGAACGTTTCTGCCCTGAATGAGAGCTGTTCAGCTTGTGCACTGAGTGAATGAATGTGGTGTTTGGAATGATCAATATGTTGAAGGTGGAAGGAGAAGATGATATCATGAGAACCCAAAATGAAGTGATATGCAAACATGTAACAGCAACACTCCCATCAGAAAATGAGCCAGAAGCATATGGCATTCTAAAAAAATCCTCTCACTTCACACAAGGGAGAAAATGTCTTGCTTAATGATGTTGTGGTGAAACTGGAAGATCATTTTAATCGGATGCAGTTAGAAATATCTGAGTGCTCTAAGTTTGGTACAAGGAGCCGGAAGCTGTGGGGGAGACAATTAGTGAGTATCTTGTTTAATTAGAGAATTTATCCTTGCTCTGTAATTTAGGTGCCTGACATGGCAGAATTTGGGTCCTATTTGGATCTGTTCCAACATTTACTCCTAGCTGATTTATTTTCCCTCTCAATCCCATTCTTCTGCTGTCTCCCCACAACCTTTAACACACTTACTAGAAGGTAGGAGATTGGAGCTGAGAGGGAAGTGGATCGGACATGATGAAATGGCAGAGCAGATTCAATGGGCCAAATAGCCTAATTCTGCTCCTAAACCTTATGGCCTTATGGACTTTTCAAACACCATTTTAAATACACTCAATAACTTGGTCACCACAGCCATTTGTGACAATGAATTCCACAAATTCTCTGTTTTAAAGAGATGAGGCTGTTCCCTTTAGTCCAATCTTCTCCCACTATTGGAAATATCTCCACATACACTCAGTCTAGGCCTTTCAATATTCAATAGATTTCAATGAGATCCCTCTATACTTTTCTAAAGTCCAGTGAGTACTGGTCCAGAGCCAACAAGCATGCATCACATGTTAACCCTTCCATTGCTGGGATCATTCTTGTAAATCAACTTTGGACATTCTCCTACACATACTTTCTTCAATAAGGGGCACAAAACTGCTGACAATACTCCAAGTGTGGTCTGATGCAAGCTATACATACTTGCTTTTATATTCTGGTTCTACTGAAGTGAATGCAGACAGTGCATTTGCCTTCATTATTACCAAATCAACCTGCAAGTTAACCTTTAGGAAATCCTGCACGAAGACCCAAGTCTCTTTGCACCTCCGCCTTTGCCTTTATTCCTTTTACTAAAGTTCAAGGAAAATTTATGATCAAAGTACATATACTGTACGTCACCATATACAAACCTGAGATTCATTTTCTTGTTGGCAGTCACAGTAAATCCAAGAAAAGAAACACAGTAGAAGAAATGAAAGATTGAAACCAACAGATGAGCAAACAGCTAATGTGCAAAAGACAACAAACTGTGCAAATGCATCCTTACATTCTATAGTGCTGATAAAAAGTACTCACCCCCTTGGAATTTTTCATTTTTCATTGTTTTAACCATATAACCATATAACAATCACAGCACGGAAACAGGCCATCTCGGCCTTCCTAGTCCATGCCAAACTCTTAATCTCACCTAGTCCCACCTACCTGCACTCAGCCCATAACCCTCCACTCCTTTCCTGTCCATATACCTATCCAATTTTACCTTAAATGACACAACTGAACTGGCCTCTACTACTTCTACAGGAAGCTCATTCCACACAGATATCACTCTCTGAGTAAAGAAATACCCCCTCGTGTTTCCCTTAAACTTCTGCCCCCAACTCTCAAATCATGTCCTCTCGTTTGAATCTCCCCTACTCTCAATGGAAACAGCCTATTCACGTCAACTCTATCTGTCTCTCTCAAAATTTTAAATACCTCGATCAAATCCCCCCTCAACCTTCTACGCTCCAATGAATAGAGACCTAACTTGTTCAACCTTTCTCTGTAACTTAAGTGCTGAAACCCAGGTAACATCCTAGTAAATCGTCTCTACACTCTCTCTAATTTATTGATATCTTTCCTATAATTCGGTGACCAGAACTGTACACAATATTCCAAATTTGGCCTTACCAATGCCTTGTACAATTTTAACATTACATCCCAACTTCTGTACTCAATGCTTTGATTTATAAAGGCCAGCGTTCCAAAAGCCTTCTTCACCACCCTATCTACATGAGACTCCACCTTCAGGGAACTATGCACTGTTATTCCTAGATCCCTCTGTTCCACTGCATTCCTCAATGCCCTACCATTTACCCTGTATGTTCTATTTGGATTATTCCTGCCAAAATGTAGAACCTCACACTTCTCAGCATTAATCTCCATCTGCCAACGTTCAGCCCATTCTTCTAACCGGCATAAATCTCCTTGAAGCTTTGAAAACCCACCTCATTATCCACAACACCTCCTACCTTAGTATCGGCATACTTACTAAGATAACATTGGCATACTTACTAATCCAATTTACCACCCCATCAACCAGATCATTTATGTATATTACAAACAACATTGGGCCCAAAACAGATCCCAGAGGCACCCCACTAGTCACCGGCCTCCATCCCGATAAACAATTATCCACCACTACTCTCTGGCATCTCCCATCTAGCCACTGTTGAATCCATTTTATTACTCCAGCATTAATACCTAACGACTGAACCTTCTTAACTAACCTTCCATGTGGAACTTTGTCAAAGGCTTTGCTGAAGTCCATATAGACTACATCCACTGCCTTACCCTCGTCAACATTCCTCGTAACTTCTTCAAAAAATTCAATAAGGTTTGTCAAAAATGACCTTCCACGCACAAATCCATGCTGACTACTCCTAATCAGATCCTGTCTATCCAGATAATTATTAATACTATCTCTAAGAATACTTTCAATTAATTTACCCACCACTGATGTCAAACTGACAGGTCTATAATTGCTAGGCTTACTTCTAGAACCCTTTTTAAACAATGGAACCACATGAGCAATATGCCAATCCTCCGGCACAATCCCCGTTTCTAATGACATCTTAAAGATCTCCGTCAGAGCTCCTGCTATTTCTACACAAACTTCCCTCAAGGTCCTGGGGAATATCCTGTCAGGATCTGGAGATTTATCCACTTTTAAATTTCTTAAAAGTGCTGGTACTTCCACCACTTTAATTGTCATAGGTTCCATAACTTCCTTACTTGTTTCCCACACATTACACAATTCAATATCCTTCTCCTTAGTGAATACCGAAGAGAAGAAATCGTTCAAAATCTCTCCCATCTCCCTCGGCTCCACACATAGCTGACCACTCTGATTCTCTAAGGGGCCAATTTTATCCCTCACTATACTCTTGCTTTTAATATAACTGTAAAAACCTTTCGGATTTACTTTCACCTTATTTGCCAAACCAACCTTGTATCTTCTTTTAGCTTTTCTAATCTCTTTCTTAAGATTCCTTTTACATTCTTTATATTCCTCGAGCAATTCCTTTACTCCATGCTGCCTATATCTATTGTAGACATCCGTCTTTTTCTGAACCAAATTTCTAATATCCGTTGAAAACCATGGTGCTTTCAAACCTTTAACCTTTCCTTTCAACCTAACGGGAACATAAAGATTCTGTACCCTCATAATTTCACCCTTAAATGACCTCCATTTCTCTATTACATCCTTCCCATAAAAACAACTTGACCCAATCCACTCTCTCTAAATCCCTTCGCATCCCCTCAAAGTTAGCCTTTCTCCAATCAAAAATCTCAACTCTAGGTCCTGTCCTGTCCTTCTCCATAATTATATTGAAGCTAATGCTATTGTGATCACTGGACTCGAAGTGCTCCCCAACACATACATCTGTCAGCTGACCTATGGCATTCCCTAACAGGAGATCCAACACTGCCCCATCTCTAGTCGGTACTTCTATGTATTTTTGCAAAAAACTATCCTGCACACATTTCACAAACTCTAACCCATCCAGCCCTTTTACAGAATGAGTTTCCCAGTCTACGTGTGGAAAATTAAAATCTTCCACAATCACCACCTTGTGTTTACTACAATTATTTGCTATCTCCTTACACATTTGCTCTTCAAACTCACGCTCCCCATTAGGTGGCCTATAATACACTCCTAACAGTGTTACTACACCTTTCACATTCCTCAATTCCACCCAAATAGCCTCCCTGGAGGAGCTCTCTAATCTATCCTTCCAAAGCACCGCCATAAGATTTTCTCGGACAAACAACACCTCCTCCTCTGGCCCCTCCTACTCTATCACACCTGAAGCAACTAAATCCAGGAATATTTAGTTGCCAATCACACCCTTCCTGCAACCATGTTTCACTAATAGCTACAACATCATAATTCCAGGTATCAATCCACACTTTAAGCTCATCCACCTTTCTTACAATGCTCCTAGCATTAAAATGGATACATTTATGATACTCTCCACCTCCTCCTCTCTTTTCATCCCTAACAATACATTCAAATTTATTATCCTTTTCTTTCTTCTCCCCTACATCTTCGGACTGAGCGCATCCCTTCTCCA
This sequence comes from Hypanus sabinus, assembly GCF_030144855.1. Taxonomy (NCBI): domain Eukaryota; kingdom Metazoa; phylum Chordata; class Chondrichthyes; order Myliobatiformes; family Dasyatidae; genus Hypanus; species Hypanus sabinus. The sequence continues at coordinate 55,782,279 of NC_082720.1, read as the reverse complement.
TCACCTGCCTTTCCTCCCTCACACACTTCAAAATTTACTTGCTCTACTGGTGAACTAACCTCCCCTCCCATAGTTTCCTCAAATTGATTCCCGCTCCCCCATCTTACTAGTTTAAAGTCTGCCCTGTAGCCCTAGCAAACCTCTCCACTAGGATATTGGTCCCCCCAGGATTCAAGTGTAACCTGTCCTTCTTGAACAGGTCACGCCTGCCCCAGAAGAGGCCCCAATGATCCAGAAACTTGAATCCCTGCCCCCTGCTCCAATCCCACAGCCACGCATTCATCCTCCACCTAATTCTATTCCTACTCTCACTGTCGCGTGGCACAGGCAGTAATCCCGAGATTACTACCTTTGCGGTCCTTCTTCTTAACTGCCTTCCTAACTCCCTATACTCTCGTTTCAGGGCCTCTTCCCCTTTCCTACCTATGTCATTAGTACCTACATGTACCACGACCTCTGAATCCTCACCCTCCCACTTCAGGATATCTTGGACGCGATCAGAAACGTCCCGATCCCTGGCACCAGGGAGGCAAATTACCATCCGGGACTCCCGATCACCTCCACAGAACCGCCTGTCTGAACCCCTGACTATCAAGTCCCCTATTACTATGGTCCTCTTTCTTCTATCCCTACCCTTCTGAGCTACAGGGCCGTCCTCTGTGCCAGAGGCCCGGCCACTGTCACTTCCACCAGGTAGGCTGTCCCCCCCCAACAGTACTCAAACATGCCACTGGAGTACTCTCTAGTACCTGCCTCTTCCCCTTCCTGCGTGACCCACCTATCTGCCTCCCGTGGCCCCAGAGTGACCTGTAACTCCTCTCTATCACCTCCTCACTCTCCCTGACCAGGCGAAGGTCTTCGAGCTGCAGCTCCAGTTCCCTAACTCGATCCCTCAGGAGCTGCAGTTCGGTGCACCTGGCGCAGGTGTGGACGTCCTGGAGGCTCGGAGACTCCAGGACCTCCCACATCCGACACCGAGAACAACAATCTGCCCTCACACTCATACTTCCCGAATAACTGAAAATAACAAGGAGAACTAAAAGATAAGCTGACTGTGCCCTCTTCCGCCTAAGCCCTCTGAGCCCAAGCCCTACACTCAGCTCCTGGCTCACTCCGCTGCCCGCAAACGAAGCTGCCCGCTTCTTGAGGCTGCGTTCTTTTTATATCTTCCCACCTTCCCAGGCGTCCTTCACGCACCTGCGCAGTCCCGCCTCTCAGAACTCCGATCTGAGAAGCAATTGGATAATTTGAAAATGGCCGCCGCCGCACTTCCTCTCAAAGCCTCGCTGTCCTCTTCCAAAAGTTTTACAAGTCACTGTTTACTAGATGCACCGTTGGCAGCAATTACAGCCTTGACTCTGTGTAGACAGGTCTCTATCAGCTTTGCACATCTGGACACTGCAATTTTTCCCCATTCTTTTTTACAAAATTGCTCAAGCTCTGTCAGATTGCATGGTGATTGTGAGCGAACAGCTCTTTTGAAGTCCAGCCACAAATTCTCAATTGGATTGAGGTCTGGCCTATGACTTGGCCACTCCAGGGTATTAGTTTTGGGTTTTTTTAAACCATTCCTGTGTAGCTTTATGCTTGGGATTATTGTCTTGCTGGAAAACAAATCATTTCCTAAGTTGCAGTTCTCTTCTTCAGGTTTTCCTTCAGGGTTTCTCTGTATTTTGCTGCATTTATTTTACCCTCTACCTTCACAAGACTCCCAGAGACTGCTGCAGTGAAGGATTCCTACAGCCTGATGCAGCCACCTCCATGTTTCACAATAGGGATGATGTGTTTTTGATGATGTACAGTATCTGGCTTATGCCAAATAGGGTGTTTAGTCTGATGGCCAAAATGCTCAATTTTGATTTCATCAGACCATAGAACAGGGGTGGGCAAACTTTTTGACTTGTGGGCCACAAAGGGTTCTAAAATTTGACAGGGGGACCGGACCAGGAGCAGATGGACGGAGTGTTTTGGTAATACACCTCATAAGAGAAAATAAAATATCATGGGATATGTAGAAAACATGTGCTTTAATTTCAATTGAAAATGAACAAATGCATTACAACAAAATATGTCTTTGAAGTCCCATGGTATTTAGCTATTTATTGAAATGACTTTTAAAACACTGAAAATTAAATGAATAAAATACAGCTTTTTTAATAGTAACAGTTATTATTTTAAAGCACTGAAAATTCTGTTATCTTTCAAGATATTATCAATCATCACTCTCCTCCTGACTGTCTTTATTTCAAAAACAGTAGGAGATGCAGGTCTACTTGTCCTGCTCCTTCTTATTCAATTGTCCCCTGTGCCAAAACTCAACAACAACCAGCACAAAGACAGAACAGGGACAGCGCGCCAGTATGCGGAGCACGTTATTTGATCTGGAGCGCATTTTTTATTTTGAGAACGTATGTGCACCTGCGCACTACTCATGTCCATCACTTAACAGAAATGACATGTAGCATGTAAGGCTTATTGAAAAAAAATTTTCAAATGCATTTTTTTACATAACACAACGAAGAAACTTACTTTTAATTTCAGTGGGAACAGTGTTGTTGATCTCCCTTTTTAGCCAGCGCATCAAAGTCTGGATTTAGTTTTGTTGTGGCGATTCTCAGGATGGATCTGAGGTGTTGGTCAGTTAACTTGGATCTGTGGCTGGCTTTGTTGATGTTCATGACGCTGAACGCCTGTTCACACAAATAGGTCGAGCCAAACAAAGAGTAAAGCGCAAATGTGGAGTAATACGCTGCACCTCAACAAAGGTCAATGTATATAGAGTGCGTCATCTATTGGGAAAACGCCAGAATTGCGGGGAAAAAACGTTAACAAGGTTTATTAATATAATTTCATCAAGTTCTGCGGGCCGGATTAAAAAACTTAACGGGCCGCATATGGCCCGCGGGCCGTAGTTTGCCCATGCCTGCCATAGAACCTTCTTCCAGCTGACTTCTGAGTCTCCCACATGCCCTTTGGCAAATTCTTCGCAAAATTTTGTGTCAGCTTTATTTTCAGAAGTAGCTTTCTCTTTGCCACTGCCCCATAAAGCTGCGACCAGTGAAACAACTGGGCAACAGCTCTTGAAGGCACAGTCTCTCCCATCTCAGCCACTGAAGTTTGCAACTCCTCCAGTGTACATAGAACAATACAGCACTGTACAGGCCCTTCGGTCCATGATGTTGCACTGACCCTCCAACCCACTCTACAATCAATCCAGCTCCTCCCTCCAACATAGCCCTCCTTTTTCCTATCATCCAAGTTCCTTCGTAAGAGTTTCCTAAATGCCCCTAATGATTCAGCCTGTACCACCCACCACTCTCTAAGTTAAGACCTTATTTCTGATTTCACCCCCATGCTTTCCTGCAGTCACCTGAAAATTATCCCCTTCCTATTAACCATTTTCACCCTGGGAAAAAGGTACCTGCTGTTCATGTACAAAGGCCAGGGTTATTTTCAGCTGTTTTCCACTGAGCCTGGGCACTGTCAGAGGCTACTTGAGATGCACACCTTTGGGAGCATTAAATAGGTGGTGGGAGCTCATCCCCACTACCTCTCCAGCCTTTGATAACTTAAGGAACCACTAAGGATCCTCACCATGACCTCCTAACTTTTATATACTCAGTGTCCTGATTTTGTAAAGATCAATGTGTGCCAAAAGTATTCTTCATCACCCTGTTTATGTATAACTCCACTTTCAGTAAACAATGTACTTGTACTTTCTATTGGTTGTTCATGTCAAAAGAAGGAATTATTATGTGAAATGCATGTATTAATACCACATGTATGTCACTGTTGAAAGTTTAAAAGGTGGCATAGGCGAATGGACAGTACTGTGCAAATGTGCTAGGCACAAATATACATATGGCTAAGGATCCTAAGACTTCTGCACAGTACTGTATCAAACAGCACATGCTATGAATACTAAAATAAAAAAATGTTGGATATGCTCAGCAGGGCAGTCAGCATCTGTGGACAGAGAATCATGCCATTTGATATAAATGATCTCTCATTAGATGAAATGTCTTGAGTATTAAGAACATTTTCTTTACGAGGGCTACAGAAAATTTACAGCATATTTTGTATTCCTTATAAATACAAATGCTTTTGTCATAATAATGTTCAAAATTCAAAATAAATTTATTATCGAAGTACATATGAGGGGTGATTGATAAGTTCATGGCCTAAGGTAGAAGGAGATGAGTTATACAGCTATCATTACATGCACGTGCAGTTCAACTCTTTGAGTGATTATGCAGAAAGTTTGAAGTTAATAACATCAGTTAATAACTCATCGGGGTGATTGATAAGTTTGTGGCCTAAGGTAGAAGAAGATGAGTTATTAACTTAACTCTCTGCATAATCACAAAGAGTTGAGCTGCATGTGCATGTAACAAGAGAGGTATAACTCATCTCCGTCTACCTTAGGCCACGAACTTATCAATCACCCGCTGAGGATGCTTTCTGGAGGTCCAAGATCCGTATGCTCCACAACCACTGGATTAAGTGTGTAAATGTAGGAGGGGACTATGTCAAAAAATAAATATGCTAGGTTTTCTAAAATTGACTCCTTCTACCTTAGGCCACAAGCTTATCAATCACCCCTTGTATGTTCTCCCTGTGACTGAGTGGGTTTCCTCCAGATGTTCTGCTTTTCTCCCACATTCCAAAGATGTGTGGGTTAATGGGATAGTTGGTCACACAGGTTTAATTGGGCAGTGCAGTCAGTGGGCCAGAAAGTTTTGTTACCATGTTAAATCACTAAATAAAATAAAATAAAATAATTAAAAAGGGATCAGTTAGTGCAACTCTCCATGTATCTACGTCAGCTGGACAGGAGAATCATGGGCTTTGTGATAATATAATTCTGACTGGAAAGATCAGGCTGCATCATGAGCTTTAGGACAAGGTCAAGCACATATCTTGCAAATAAACCACAACTTCCTGGTGCATGTAAAAAGTCATTACATCTTCTCCTCTGAGGTATGAAAGTGATTTGCTAACTGAAGTCAGATTTTTTTCAACTGAGATGTGAAGCAGAAGTCTGAAGAAAAATATTCAAGCCCCTGGTGAATTACTCTAACTTGCATGGATCAGCTCGGGTCTGATAGACACCTGAAACCATTTGTGAGCTGTTAAAACCTTTGAAAACTGTTTCACTTGGTAACCTTCCGAAGAAAGTAATAACATCTAGTTTCTGATGAAGTATGCTACAGAAGCTAATAAACTAGTGTTTTTTCTTATGCTTGTCTGTGCATGTGGCTTCTTTATTTCACTGAAGGTCAACATGAAGAGGAAAAACGTTTGTCAGGTACTGTATATTTCAAAGTACATTCACTGAAGTCACATAGAAGATTACAGCTCAGTAGATAACTTTCAGCGCATGATATTTTAACCTATTCCAAGATCAGTCTAACGCTTCCGTCCTACAGAGCCTTCCATTTTTCTATCATCCATGTGCCTGTCGATGTCTCTTAAATGTCCCTAATGCATCTGCCTCTACCACCAACCTCAGCAATATTTTTTTACACACCCGTACTTCCTGTGTAAAATGCTAGCTCTGACATCACCCCTATACTTTTCTCCGATCATTATGCTCTTCATATAAGCCGTTTTCGCACTGGGAAAATATTGCTAGCTGTCCACTCTCTCTGTGCCTCTTAGCATCCTGTTCTTCTCATTCAATTCACCTTCATTCTCCTTCACTTCAAAGAGTAAAGCTCTAGCTCGCTCAACTTTTTCTCATAAGACATGCTCTCTAATCCAGACAGGATTCTGGTAAATCTCCTCTGCACCCCTTCAAAAGTTCCCATATCCTTCCTATAATGAGGCAACCAAATTCAAAGTTCAAAGTAAAACCTTATTGTCAGAGTACATATATGTCACTACATACAACCCTGATATTCTTTTCTCTGAAGGCATACTCAGCAAATCCAAGAACAAGATCAATGAACAATAAAATGCAAATGCAAATCTAAATAAATAGCAATAAATAACAAGAGCATGAAATAACAGGATAAAGAGTCCTTAAAGTGAGATCACTAGTTGTGGGAACACCAGAAATAAAATGAGTGTAGTTACCCTCTTTTGTTCAAGAGTCTGATAGTTGAGGGTTCTCGGATCTGGTGGGGGGAGTCCTGAGGAACTGGTACCTTCTACCTGATGGCAGGACTGAGAAAAGAGCATGAGGAGCTTTGATGATGGATGCTGCTTTTCTATGGCAATGGGCTCAATGGTTGGGAGGGCTTCACCTGTGATGTACTGAGCTGAATCCACTAACTTTGGGAGGATTTTCTGCTCAAAGACAAGAACGGAACAGAATATTCTATGTGTGGTCTAACCAAGGATTTTTAGAGCTGCCACATAGCTTTGCATTTCTTGAACTCAATCCTCCGACTAAAGAAGGGCCACACACATAACCCCCTATCAACTTGATATAGGAGAGTTTTTAACCCCCCACCCCCCCATCAACTTGAGGGATCTATTTTCTAATCACAAAAATTAAACAATGAGAAGAAATATCCCAAGGTCCTCACAGGGAATTCTGAAATTGGTTCAAAATATTCCCTGAAGTTGTGACACATGGAATACAAGAGAGGAACATGAGTTGGGCATTCATTTCCTCAAGCCGATCCTATCAATTATAGAGATCATGAGGTGGATCTGCTTCCCAATCCCATCCACTTGCTTTGTCTCCAGATCTTTAACAAGCAAAAGTTAATCAGTCCCCATATTTAAAATGATTCGTGTTGCAGCCATCCATTGGACAAGTTCAACCATGGATGTTGCATCCCAGCTGTCATATGCAAGCTAGGGCAGTACAATATGGAGAGCAAGCTGTTGCCTGTGTAACAGGCTCACCCTCTTTTCGCAGCTGATGAAGCTAAAGGAACCTCAGAGACCAATACCGTTTGGCACTGTCTGCATCGTAGGAGTTGCCAGTCAGGTTTTCCTTGGGATTTGCTCCTGAAGGTTTCCTCATGAGTGGGTTTAGCCACAAGGTAATGGAGGTTTGCGATCAGAGTTTTCCTTCTCCTAGACGAGCTACCAATCACAGCTGATGAGTCACACCTACCCGAAGCGACTAGTTTTAAGGTGCCAGTGACCTTCCTTTGCTCCTCTTGTCAATAGAAATGGTTCTGCCAGTCTTCGTAGCGAAGCCACATGTAAAGGCCAGGAGCTAGACTTGGTCATCAGTGGCTATCTGGTTGCTTTGGTAATGGGAATACTTGTCCTTTAGACATCATGGGAACAGGAATCAAAGTCTCAGACTCCCAGGCAGCTTCTTCTAACTCCGGTAGTTTCCATGATCCACGTGTTACACCAATTAACCTATTAACCAGTGAATTGTCCCATTCAAAGGATGCAGCAGCTCTTTCCCTATTTGTTGCCTCTGTGCCACAGCACTGGTGTTCAATCTGGGTGCCTCAGGCCCATAAGAATAGCATGTGCCAGAGACTGGCTGGATTTTCATTGTCTCCAGGGCTTTGCCTTCACACTGAGGTCACGACCAGTGCTGAAGAACCATCAGGAAATTATACTGTAGATAAGGAAGGGCCCACATGCACACTTAGCTAAGTACCTGTTTGTTGAATATTTAGTTTCATAGCTGTGTAACTTGGGTTGCTGTTAAGTTTGAAGTGTTACTGAATGTTTAATATCGTAGTTTGCGGTAGCTTAGAGTAGCTTGGATGTTTGGTCGAATGTTTTACTGTTCATCTGTAAATGAATGGTTCATGTGCTTCCTCATAATCATGTCTTCTACTCACTTACCAAATCCTGGTGTGCTCTGTAAGGAGTCTCTGTACATCTTCCCCATGGAATGTGTGGGTTTTCCCTTGATAACCTGGTTTCTGCCCAAGCTCCAAAGATGTACCAGGTAGGTTAATAAGTCATTGTAAGTTGACGGGTGATTAGATTTGGGTCGAGGGGTTGTCAGCAGTTGCTGGGGTGGTGTGGCTTGAAGGGTCAGAGGAGCCTGCAGCAGATATCCTTCCCTGAAGCACGAATGAACCAGATGAGTTTCCATGGTAATCCAATTATTTGTGTTATCATTACTAATGACCAGGTTGTTTAAATTCTAGGTTATTAATCTGAATCTAAGAGCACAGGACATGGAACAGTACAGCATGGGAACACTCTATTCAGCCGTCATTGTTATGCTAAAGTACGTTTGTAATTAAAGTAGTAATCAATTGCCCATCTGAACTAATCCCTTCTGCCTACACATTGTCCATTCCCTTCTTAGAAGTCCTTATCTATGAGCCTCTTGCACGCCTCTGTCGTATTTCCCTCCACCACAAGGTGCCCACCACTCTGCATGAAGGCACCATGGTAGCGCAGCGGTTAGCACAATGCTTTTGCAGCTCAGGGCGTCAGAATTCAGCGTTTAATTCCCGCACCATCTGTAAGGAGACTCTCTACATCCTCCTTGTTGAATGTGTGGGCTTTCTCTAGGTGCTTCCGTTAACTCCCACAGTCCAAAAACATACTGGGTAAGTTCATTGGTTATTGTAAATCAGCTCGTGATCAGTTCAGGTAGATTGGTTTGTTGGGGTTGCTGAGGACACATGGCTTGAAGGGTCAAAAGGGCCAGAAGGGCCTACTCTGCACTGTATCACTAAACACATAGATAGATAGATAGATAGATAGATAGATAGATAGATAGATAGATAGATAGATAGATAGATAGATAGATAGATAGATAGATAAAGGACAGCAGATATCCTTCCCTGAAGCTCTAATGAACCATATGAGTTTCCATGGTGATCTAATTACTTTGTGGCTATCATTACTAATGACTGGATAATGTTTAAATTCTACATTATTAATCTGAATTTAAGATCATAAAACATAGAACAGTACAGCACAGGAACATTCCTTTCAGCCCACAATGTTTTACCACAATAACTAAATGAGTAATCAAATTCCAAACTGAACTCATTTCTACAGCCTACACAATGTCTGTACTGTTCCATATCCTGTATATTCATGCGCCTATATAAGTGCCTCTTGCACACCCCTACCATATTTGCCTCCATTACCAAGCACCCACCACTGCTTGGGGCATCGGAGTTCGGAGATTAATTCTGGTACCACCTGTACTTTCTTCCCTTGACTGTGTGAGTTTCCTCTGGGTACTCCAGTTTCCTCCCACACTCCAAAGATGTACCAGTTAGTAGGTTAATTGGTCATTGTAAATTGTCCCGTGATTAGGCAAGGATTAAATAGGTGGGTTGCTCTTTGGGCAGGTAGGGCATGATCCTATTTCCAAGTAAATAATACAAAGTAAATAAAAAACTTGTTCTGTCAAGTATTAGACATTGTAATCCTGGAGTAAGAAGCTATCTGTCAATCTATGCATGTCATTGTCTTAGCAACCTCTATCAGATCTCCTCTCAGCTTCTGCTGCTCCAGAGAGAACAGTACAGATTTGTCCACCCTCTCCTGAAAACCTTCTAATGCAGGTAAACCTCTTCTGCACCATCTCCAAAGGTCACATTTCAAGTTAAAGTACAAATTTAGTTGTCATTCAACCATACATGAATACCCGTAAATATAGCCACATGAAAAAGCTTTCCTCTCGGGCCAAAACACAATACCAACAGTTACATTCATTTCACATCATTTATAACATATATAGTTATGATAGCAGAAAAAGATACAAAAAAAGATTAAAAAATAATACTATCACCCAAGTCCCTGATTGTCATGGCCTATAGATTGATGGTTCTGGATCAGCACAGTAGCGTAGCACTTGGTGTAATTCTTCACAGTGCCAGTGATTGGAATATTAGAGTTCAGCTCCTGTCTGTAAGGAATTTGTGCATTCCAAAGGCATATGAGATAAGATTAGTAAATAGTGGGCATGTTATTTTGGTGCCAGAAGCACGGCAACACTCATGGACTGACCCCGTGTTGCATTGTTGGTGGGAACAGCAAAATTCAACGCTTTGGTGTACATGTGACAAATAAAGCTGATCTTATATTTTTATTAAATTTTCTTGTTGAAGTACTGTTTGTGAACAAAGGAGATTGGTGAGTCAGCCACACTTTTTCCCATCCATTCACAGTATGTCATTACTAGATTGTATGTTCCATCCCTAATTGCTCCCAAGCAAGAGACATAGAATTATAAAGCATATAAACAAGTCCTTCACCCCCTTCTGGTCCATGCCAACTGTGGTTCCTTATTTTAAATTAAACAAGAGGAAATCTGCAGATGCTGGAAATCCAAGTAAAACACACAGAATGTTAGCAGGCCAGGCAGATCTATGGAAAAAAATACAGTCAGTGTTCCTAGCCTGATACATCAACCGGACATTTTTCTATAGTTGCCTCCTGAGTTGCTCCAGCACCTTGCGTGTGTCACATTATTTTATATTCAGAGTCAGACTCAGAATCAGGTTTAATATCACTAGCATATGCCATGAAACTTCTTGTTTTATGCTAGCAGCACATGAAAAGCCCTCTTGGTCAGGGTCGACCTTGGATGTTGCATCCTTGCTATCTATATTGTTGCCATCAGTCGATACATGAGCTAGTGCAATACAATGTGGAGAGCAAGCTGTTTCCCATGCAGTCACCTCTCAGCTAATGAACCCAAAGGAATGGTAGAGATTGACAGCTTGGCACCAAAAGCATTGGTTTGCCAGTCAGCATTGAACTCAATGTAGAACTGCCTTACAGACTCCAGCTCCAGATTTTCCCTTGGGGTTTACTCCAGAAGCCTTCCCCATGGGTGCTATAGTGACAAGGTCATGGAGATTTGAAATGACAGTTTTTCTTCTCCTTGATGAGCCACCAACTATAGCTGACGAGCCCATCTGCATGGAAGCAGTATATTGTAATACATAACCAGTAAAAAACTAAATTACAATAAGAGATATATTTTATAAATATTAATTAAGTAGTTCAAAAAGGGAAGGAAAAGTATTTTGAGGTAGTATACATGGGTCATTGTCCATTCAGAAATCCGATGGGAAAGAAACTGTTACTAAAGTAATCAGTGTGTGTTTTGAGGCTCCTGTACCTCCGGTACCCAATAGCATTAATTGCATGATGCTTCACTACCAGATGGACTCAACGCCTTCTATGCCCGCTTTGAAAGGGAGAACACAGCTACAGCTGTGAAGATCCCTGCTGCACCTGATGACCCTGTGATCTCCGTCTCAGAGGCTGATGTTAGGCTGCCTTTAAAGAGGGTGAATCCTCGCAAGGCAAAAGGTCCCAATGGAGTACCTGGTAAGGCTCTGAAAACCTGTGCCAACCGACTAGCGGGAGAATTCAAGGACGTTTTCAATCTCTCACTGTTAAAGACAGAAGTTCCCATTTGCTTCAAAAAGGCAACAATTATACCAACACCTAAGAAAAATAATGTAGGTTACTTAAATGACTATCACTCGGTAGCACTCACATCAACAGTGATGAAATGCTTTGAGAGGTTGTTCATGACTAGACTGAACTCATGCCTCAGCAAGGACCTGGACCCATTGCAATTTGCCTATCGCCACAATAGGCTTTAGACCACCTGGACAACACAAACACCCATGTCAGGATATTGTTTATCAACTATAGCTCAGCATTTAACACCATCATTCCCACAATCCTGAGTGAGAACCTGGGCCTCTGTACCTTCCTCTGCAATTTGATCCTCGACTTTCTAACCAAAGACCACAAGCTGTGCAGATTGGTGATAACATATCCTCCTCACAAACGACCAACACTGGTGCACCTCAGGGGTGTGTGCTTAGCCCACTGCTCTATTCTCTATATACACTATATGACTGTGTGGCTAGGCATAGCTCAAATACCATCTATAAATTTGCTGATGATACAACCATTGTTGGTAGAATCTCAGGTGGTGACAAGAGGGCGTACATGAGTGAGATATGCCAACCAGTGGAATGGTGCCACAGCACCAACCTGGCACTCAACATCAGTAAGACGAAAGAGCTGATTGTAGACTCCAGAGGGATAAGATGAAGGAACACATACCAATCCTCATAGAGGGATCAGAAGTGGAGAGAGTGAGCAGCTTCAAGTTCCTGGGTGTCAAGATCTCTGAGGATCTAACTAGGTCCCAACATATCAATGTAGTTATAAAGAAGGCAAGACAGTGGCTATATATTATTAGGAGTCTGAAGAGGTTTGGCATGTCAATAAATGTACTCAAAAACGTCTATAGAGAGTATCCTGACAGGCTGCATCATTGTCTGGAATGAAGGGGCTACTGCACAGGACCAAAAGAAGCTGCATAAGTTTGTAAATCTAGTCAGCTCTATCTTGGGCACTAGCCTACAAAGTACCCAGGACATCTTCAGGGAGTGGTGTCTCAGAAAGGCAGTGTCCATTATTAAGGACCTCCAGCCGCCAGGCCATGAGTTTTTCTCACTGTTACCATCAGGTAGAAGGTACAGAAGCTTGACGACACACACTCAGCGTTTCAGGAACAGCTTCTTCCCCTCTGCCATCCAATTCCTAAATAGACATTGAAGCTTTGGACACTACCTCACTTTTTCTTAATATGCAGTATTTCTGTTTTTGCATGTTTTTTAAATCTAAATGATATATATAATTGGTTTACTTGTTTAATATTTTTTTTCTCTTTCTGCTAGATTATGTATTGCATTGAACTGTTGTTGCTAAGTTAAAAAATTTCACGTCACATGCTGGTGATAATAAACCTGACTGTGGTTCTGATTCCTCCTTGATGGTAGCAATGAGATGAGGGCATACCCTGGGTGATAGGGATCCTTAATGATGGATGCTGCCTTTTTGAGACATCGCCTTTTGAAGATGCCTTTGACGCTGGTGAGCCTAGTGTCCATGATGGAGCTGACTGAGTTCATAGCTTTCTGTAACTTATTCTGATCCTTGTAGCGATCCGCCCAGTTCAGTCAGTGATGACGGTTAGAATGATTTCCACAGTACATCTGTAGAAATTTTTGACTCTTTGGTGTCAGACCAGATCTCCGCAAATGTTGATGAAATATAGCTGTTGTTGTGCCTTCTTTGTAATTGCATCAAGGGAATTGACACCCAGGTACTTAAACTGCTTACACTGTCCACTTCTGGGCCTTCAGTGAGAACTGAAATGTGTTCCCTTGAATTAGATGGTACTTTTTACCCACATAATAGATGATTAATTTAAATTCTCCAGTGCCATGTTAGTACTTTAACTCACCTGTCTGAGTCAATGGTCCTGAGTCATGAATGTTGCTGCAGTATCTTAGCCACTGTTCCCAAATAAAACATAGGAGAAGAATTAAGCCATATGACCCATTGAGTCTGCTCTGCCATTCAATCATGGCTGATCCCTTTATTTCCCTTCCTCAGCCCCACTCGCCAGCCTTCACCCCACAACATTTGATGCCACCGCCAATTAAGAATCTATCAATCTCTGCCTTATGGACTCACCTTCAAGGACTCTTCATCTCACATTTTCGATATTTATGATATATTATTTGATTATTATTATCATTTACTTTGTTTTTTTCTCTTTTTGTATTTGCACAATTTGTTGTCTTTTGCACTTTGGTTGTCCATCTTGTGTGCAGTTTTTCATTGATTCTATTGAGTTTCTTTGCATTTACTGTGAATGTCTGCAAGAAATTGAATCTCAGGGTGGCATACAGTGACATACACTGTATGTACTTTGATAATAAATTTACTTTGAACTTTGAACTTTTTAAACTACACCACTTATCTACTACGCTACTGTGACCACAACGTGCTTGTAGTCGCATGAAGGCTTGATCAGGTAAGGGTAAAAGATTATCTTCCTGAAGGATATGGATGAACCAATAGGACAATAAAAAGCTAGAATACAATTATTGATATTAGGAAATTCAAAGTTCAAATTACAAAGTAAATTTATTATCAAAATACTATGCTGCAAGACCCTGCAGCGGATAGTGAGGTCAGCTGAGAAGATCATCGGGGTCTCTCTTCCCGCCATTACAAACATTTACACTACAGGCTGCATCCGCAAAGCAAACAGCATTATGAAGGACCACCAGGCACCCCTCATACAAACTCTTTTCCCTCCTGCTGTCTGGGAAAAGGCATTTGGGCTCTCATGACCAGACTATGTAACAGTTTCTTCCCCCAAGCTATCAGACTCCTCAATACCCAAAGCCTGGACTGACACCTTACTGCCCTATTGTCTTGTTTATTATTTATTGTAATGCCTGCACTGTTTTGTGCACTTTATGCAGTCCTGGGTAGGTCTGTAATCTAGTGTAGTTTTTTTCTATGTTGGTTTTTAAGTAGTTCAGTCTAGCTTTTATACCTTTTCATGAAACACTATGGTCCTGAAAAATGTTGTCTCGTTTTTACTGTGTACTGTACCAACAATTATGCTCGAAATGACAATAAAAAGTGAATTGACTTGACTTGACTTGACAAACAGGAGAGAATCTATAGATGCTGGAAATCCAAGCAGCACATACAAAATGCTGGAGGAAATCAGCTGGCCAGGCAGAATGCTTCAGGCCGAGGCCCTTCCTCAGGACTGGAGAAAAAATAATCTGAAGACTGGAGAAAAGTAATCTGAATCAGAATGTAGAAGGAAGTGAGGAAGAAACACAAAGTGATAGGTGAAACCGGAAGGGCGGAGGAGTGAAGTAAAGAGCTGGGAAGTTGATTGGTGAAAGATACAGGGCTGGAGAAGGGGGAATCCGATAGGAGGGGACAAAAGGCCAAGTAAGAAAGAAAATGTGCAGGAGCACCAGAGAGTGCAGGCAAGGGGATAAGATGAGAAAGGGAACGGGGGATGGGGAATGGAGAAAGGGGAGTGGGGTTTACCAGAAGTTTGAGAAATTGACGTTCATGCCATCAGTTTCAAGGCTTCACAGATGGAATATCAGGTGTTACTCCTCCAGCCTGAGAGTGGCCTCATCGTGACCATGGCAGCCATAGACTGACATGTCGGAATGGGCATGGGAAGTGGAATTAAAATTGGTGGCCACTGGGAAATCTCGCTTTTTCTAGTGGTTGGGGCACAGGTGCTCAGTGAATCAGTCTCCCAATCTATATCGGGTCTCACTGATGTACAAGAGGCCACACCTGGAGCACTGGACACACAGTTGAAGTGTCATCTCAGCTGGAAGGACTGTTTGAGTGAGGAGCAACACCTTATATTCCATCTAGGTAGCCTCCAACCAGATGGCATGAACATCGATTTCTCAAAATTCGGTACCCCCGTCCCCCCACCCCTCACTATTCCCCATCCCCTTTTCCCTTCCTCACCTTATCCCCTTAACTGCACTTCCTTGAACTCCTCCTTTTCCTTCTTCAATGGCTTCTGTCCTCTCCTATTAGATTCCCCCTTCTCTTTTTCCAATCAACTTCCCAGCTCTTTGCTTCACCCCTTCCCCCTCCCAGTTTCATCTGTCACCTTGAGTTTCTTCCTCCCCTCCCCCCACCTTCTGACTCAGGCTCCTTGTCTTTCTTTCTCCAGTCCTGAGGAAGGGTTTCGGCCTGAAACATCGACTGTACTCCTCTCCACAGAAGCTGCCTAGTCTGCTCAGTTCCTCCAGCATTTTTTGTGTGATGCTCTATGTTGCCATGTCCTCCAACCTTAAGATTCATTTTCTCACAGGTATTTACAGGGAAACAATAGAATTTATGAAAAACCATGCATAAAGATTGACAAATAACTAATTTGCAAAAGGAATGTAAAACTTGCAAATAAATAATAGAAAGATAGGTAGATAGATAAATGAATAGATAGAGGGATAGGTAGATAAATAAATAATATTGAGAAGTTTGTGAAAGTGAGTTATAGTTTGGTTAGTCAGCGTTAAGGTGAATGAAGTTATCCATGACAGTTCAGGGCCATGGAGCTTGTAGAGTACTTGAACCAGCATTTAATTATAGATTTGTTTAGTAACCTACACTTAACTTGGTAACTGCTAAGGTGAAACTTGTATCATTGAATCAACTGACCAATGCCCTGAATGCCCGTCTTGCAACATGGGCCATAAGACCACAAGATATGCATGTTGAATTAGGCCATTCAGCCCATCAGGTCTGCTCCACCATTTCATTGTGCCTAATCTATTTTCCTCTCAACCCCGTTCTCCGGCCTTCTCCACATAACCTTTCACGCTCTGACTAATGGAGAACCTATCGACCTCCACCTTAAAAATACCCAATGACCTGACCTCCACAGCTAACACAACAAATTCCACAGGTTTAACACTCTCTGGGTAAAGAAATTTCCCCTCATCTCCATTTTAAATCTCTCTATTCTGAGGCTATGTCCTCTGGTCCTAGTCTTCCCACTATTGAAAAGATCCGCTCTATCTAGATTTTTCAGCATTTGATAGATTACAATAAGGAACCCTCCCCTCCCTCTGACCCCCACCATGCTTCTAAATTCCGGTAAGTACAGGCCCATAGCCATCAATTGCTTTTCTTGTAATAACCCTTTCATTCCCTGAATCTTTCTTGTAAACCTCCTCTGAACCCTCTCCAACATCAGCACATCATCTCTTAAATAAGGATCCCAAAACTGCTCACAATACTGTGTAAGGCCTCACCAATGCCTTATAAAGCCCCAGCATTACATCCTTGCTATTGTAATCTAGTCCTTTCAAAATGAATGCTAACACTACATTTGTCTTCCTCACCACTGACTCAACCTGCAAATTAACCTTTACGGAATCCTGCATGAGGACTCTCTTTAGACCTCAGATCTTTGAATTTTCACCCCATTAGAAAATTGAGCATGCTCTCGACCCTTCTATCAAAGTACATGACTATACGCTTCCTAACACTGTATTCCATCTTCCACTTCTTTGCCCATTCTCCTGATCTGCCTAAGTGCTCTGCAGCCTCCCTGCAATCTCAACAGTACCTGCCCCTCCACTTACCTTCATATTGTCCACAAACTTGGCCATAAATCCATCAATTGCATCATGTAAATTATTGATGTACAATGTAAATAGAAACAGTGCCAACACTGATTCCTGCAGAACACAACTAATCACTAGCAGCCAATCAGAAAAGGCTCCCTTTATTCCCATTTGTTGCCTTCAGCCAATCAAACAATTCCCTATCCATGCTAGTGTCCTTCTTGCAGTACCATGGGCTCTTATCTTGTTAAACAGCCTCATGTGCAGCACCTTGTCAAAGGCCTGCTGAAAGTTAAAGTACACAACATCCACCGATCTCCTTTGTCTACCCTCCTTATTATTTCCTCAAAGAATTCCAACAGATTTGGCTGGCAAGAAACCATGCTGACTTCAGCCTATTTTATCATGTGCCTCCAATTACCCCAAAACCACATCCTTAACAGTCAATTCCAACATCTTCCTAACCACTGTGGTTAGGCTAACTGCCCTACAATTTCCTTACTTCTGTTGCCTACCCCTCTTGAAGATTGAAATGACGTTCACAATTTTTCAGTCCTCCAGAACCATGCTAGAATCTATTAATTCTAGTAAGATTAACACTAATACCTCCATAAACTCTTCAGCTA
Organism: Hypanus sabinus; assembly: GCF_030144855.1. Lineage (NCBI taxonomy): Eukaryota > Metazoa > Chordata > Chondrichthyes > Myliobatiformes > Dasyatidae > Hypanus > Hypanus sabinus. Next base: position 55,764,794 of record NC_082720.1, on the reverse strand, counting down.
CCTCTTTCAGAACCCTGGGGTGCAGTCCATCTTGTCCAGGTGTCTTATCTACCTTTCAGTTTCCAAAGCTCCTTCTCTCTAGTAATAGCAATTACACTCCTTGATGGTATCAAAGTTCCAGCATACTGCTAATGTCTTCCACAGTGAAGGATAATGCAAAATACTTACTCAGTTCATCCGCCCTTTCCTTGACCCCACTACTGCCTCTCCAGCGTCATTTTCCAGGGGCCAATATCTACTCTCACTTCTCTTTTACTCTTTATATGTCTGAAAAAACTTTTGGTATCCTCTTTGGTACTGTTGGTTAGCTTACCTTCATATTTCATCTTTTCCCTCCTTATGGCTTTTTTAGTTGCCTTCTGTTGTTTTTTTTTAAAGTTTTTTAATCCTCTAACTTCCCAGTATTTTTGCTCTACTACGGTTTTTGCCCTCTCATTTTCTGCTAAGTTGGCTTTGACTTCCCTTGCCAGCTATGGTTGTGTCATCCTGCCTTTAGAATACTTCTTCTTTGGGATAGATCTATCCTGCAGCTTCTGAATTGCTCCCAGAAACTCCAGCCATTGCTGCTCTGCTGTCATCCCTGCTAGTGTCCCCTTCCAATCAATATTTGCCAGGTCCTCTGCAATTCCTTTAACTTCACTGTAATACCAATACATCTGACCTTACCTTCTTGCTCTCAACCACTTCTTTGGGGTGTATCTATCCTGTGCCTTCTAAATTGCTCCCAGAAACTCCAGCCCTTGCTGCTCTGCTATCATGAACTTAATAACACATTGGATTACTTTGTGGATGAGTACTTACTAGCCTGAGAGAGACAATAGACTCCGTCTGCAGTGTGACTGTGAAAACCCTGATAACATTGCAGTAAACCCGTGCTTCAATTCTGTTGTGGTTACTGTGTCATTAAAATGCAGTGGCACATCTGAACACAGCACTCCACAAACGATCTACTCAGGGTTTTAGCAGTGGTAGTAGAATCTCCTGCTATTTATATGCTACACCTCTAAAATAAAAGATAGCATTCCATTACCTTTCCTGATTACTTTTTCATGCATTCTGCTATAGGCGTGTGATCAATGTACACTGCCGGTCATGGGACACCAAGGCACAGCAATAATTATAAAGGAGACTATGCATAAAACTGTTGAGCACTGCAGGTTTCATGTCACAGCCAACTTTATTACCCTTTCATATTACTGATGCTCAGTGAAGCCACTGTTATTTTTATATCAATATGTACATTGATTTTCACCCTATTTTACCACAATATTTTAAACCGACAAGCAAATCATTGAAACGATGGACCCATCTCGCTGTGTGATAATAGCAGCATTGCATCACACTCTATGATATTTCTATCTTGAGAACTTCCCAATATTTCTCAAAGAGTCACAAAACTAAGGTCAAGATACCTCTACCTTCAGCCCTGAAATGGCAGTTAGCACGGTGTTTTTACAATTAGGGGTGTCGGAGTTCCTATTTCAATTCTGTAAGAATGTTTGTGTGTTCCTTCAGGTGCAGGTGTGCCTCCCACACTCCAAAGATTAATAGTTTAGTAGGTTAATTGGTCAAGTTTAATTATCCTGTAATTAGGCTGTTGGGCATTGCAGTTTGTTGGGCCGGAAGGGCCTGTTCCACGCTGTATCTCTAAAATAAATATATAAAGAATATCACAAAATGAGCTTCAGATATTCATACTCACAATCGAGCTGAACTAGCCCAATACAGAACTGCCATAAAATACTCTTATAAATAAATATCAGATGAGGTACAGATTAAATAGTTGTCGATGAATCTTTATTTATAATACACCACAGGCTTCAGCTGTTAAGAGGACTGCAGTGCGCTTGCTGTGCATATAGATTGGTACTTCATTCCAACAAAAGTCTTGGCATCAAGTTTTTTTTTATTTCTCTTGCAAGGAAAGGCAACAGATATTAGCAAACCAGAAAAAAACGAAAGCTACTTGCACTAGGAGATGACACTAATCAGCAAAATTTGAAAATTACTTATTATCTTTAGTTATGATTGTTAATCAAATATCCAGAAGGTACGGATGTAGGCAATGGTCAAAAGGGGCACAGACAGACTGAGCACAAACACAAGAGGTTTTACAGATGCTGGAAATCCAGAGCAACACACACACAAAATGCTGGAGGAAATCTGCAGGTCAGGCAGCATCTATGGAGTAGAAAAAACAGTCAGTCTTTCAAGCCAAGAGCCTTCTTCAGGACAGGTATCAGCCTGAAAAGCAGACTGTTTACTCTTCTCCATAGATGCTGCCTGACAGATAGGATTGGAATGATCTTATCTACGCAGTATGTGGTTGTGTTCCAAAAGGTGGTGCTGAAAGGCTGTTAAGTTCAAATGTAGCATTCAAAATGTAATTGAACAGTGATAAAAATTAATAATGGCTATGGGGAAATGACAACGATATTGATCTGATGAGTTAGCTCTTTAGGAGACAATATATGTACACTCAGAGGAGTCCTTATTGCGAAACTCCTGTGCCTAATAAAATGGCCACTGAGTATATGTTCATGGTCTTCTGCTGCTGTAGCCCATCCACTTCTAGATTCAACATGTTGTGCATTCAGAAAAGCTATTTTTTTAACATGTGGTTATTTTGAGTTACTATCACCTTCCTATCAGCTTGAACCAGTCTAACCATTCTCCTCTGACCTCTCTCATCGACAAGGTGTAATTACCCACAGAACTGTCACTCACAGGATTTCTTTTTGTTTTTTGGCACCATCCTCTGTAAACTCTAGACACAGTTGTGTGACAAAAGACCAGAGGTCAGCAGTTTCTGACATATTCAAACCACCCCATCTGACAACACCAATGATAATAATAAATAAATAATCAATAACTACCAAGAAAAAGTGTTGAAGGGTCCTTCAAAGAGAGTCCACGGTTTATGGAATCAGTTCAGTGTTGAGGTGAGTAAAGTTGTATGTTAGCCTATAAATTTGATGAGAGTTGCACCTTTTTTATCTACAGTATGCACATGAAATATACTGAGGAAAGAGACTAGTCCCATGTCATTATCAAACTGCAACCATTGTGATCACTAGGACCATACATCACTGCACCTTCTGTAGAGATGCTGAGATGTCCAAATTTAGGAATTTTTAATTCATATATTGGAGCATTTGTACCCATTAGTACCACTATCAGCTAGTCCAAGGGGTCAATACCAGATATGGGAGCGTGAAGGTTAATCCACGGTCCTAAAGTCTATGTCCAGTTACCAAAATCTGAAGAATGGAAGCTGGAGGCCTGTCCTGGAGATAGTGGGCTGCCTGTGTTTGTGTGGGTGGGTGGTGGGGGGGAAGAAAAGGGCTTGTTTTGTTGCTTGTTGTGTTCTGTTGTGCTCTGCTGAGGATTGTTGGCACGTTATGTTGCTGCAAAATGTGTGACAATACTTGTGGCCAGTACTTCCTTAGCTTGTGTTGGTTATTAGCACAAATAGCATATTTCACTGTATGTTTCAATGTAGATATGATAAATAAATTTGAGTCTGGAATTAGACTGGTTCCTTTCTGCTACATACCACCATTTCCCAAACACATTTGAAACATGATAATGTCATCTATGTGCATGGCACAAGATTCTGACTTACTGACAGAAGTTCACTCAATAGATATGATAGCGTAGTGGTTAGAGTAATGCTTCACCACACCAGCAATTGTAACATCAGGTTCATTCCAGTCGCTGCCTGCGAGCAGTTTGTACATTCTCCCTGTGACCAGTTGTTTGCCCAGAGTGCTTCAGTTTCCTCCCACATTCCAAAGGTTAGGGTTAGTAAATTGCAAGCATGCCAAGTTGGCACCAGAAGTTTGGCGGCACTTGTCTCCAGCACGTCCTCAGACTGTGTTGGTTGTTGATGCAAATGACGTATTTCAATGTATAGAATCATAGAAAAGTATAGCACAGAAACATGCCCTTCAGCCCATCTAGTCTGTGCCAAACCATTTAAACTGCCTACTCCCATCAACCTGCACCAGGACAATAGCCCTCCATACCCCTACCATCTATGAATCTATCCAAACTTCTCTTAAGCTTTGAAATCAAGTTTGCATGTACCACTTGTGGTAGCAGCTCATTCTGCACGCTCACAGCCCTCTGAGTGAAGTTTCCCTTTGTGTTATCTTAAACATTTCACCTTTCACCCTTAAACCAAGACCTCTAGTTGTAGTTCCGTCCAGTGGAAAAAGTCTGCTTGCATTTACCCTATCTATACCTCTCATAATTTTAGTTGTTTTGATATTTCAATGTTCATTTGATGAATAAACCTTAAATTCAATCTTCTTTGTTCACTCACAGTGAAGCGAGAAAGTTGAAAACCTTTCCTGAATTAAAATGTTTCCACTGGGTCATCATTTTTCTTTTCACTGACTTCCCCATATTGATTTTAATTTTACAGACAGTCAGTGTTGAAAAAGAACATAGCATCTCTACAGAAGGCGATAGATCAATAGTCCTCTTGTTAACAATCGCAACAGCTTTAAAGATTGTTAAAAATGTAAAGATTAGCTTTATTTGTCACGTGGACGTTGAAACATCAAAACTTACAGTGAAATGTGTCATTTTAGGTCAATGACCAGTACAGCCTGAGGATGAGCTCGGACAGGCCGCAGGTATCACCAGTCTCACCAGTCTTCCAGTACCAGCATACTATGCCCACAAGTCACTAACCTTTAATAACCCATACGTGTTTGGAATGTGGCAGGAAACCAAAGCACGCAAAGGAAAACCACACAGAGAGAACGGGCAATCTCCTTACAGTCAGCGTCAAGAATCAAACTTGGCCTTTTGATCCATCTAGTTCACGATGAAACCATTTTAAATGCCTACTCCCATCGACCTGCACCAGGACCATAACCTTCCATTACTCCTACTATACATGTGCCTATAAAAAATACTCTTAAACATTGAAATCAAGCTTGCGCTGGAATCTCATTCCACACTCTCATAACCCTCTGAGTGAAGAAGTTTCCACCCATGTTTCCCTTCAAATTTTCACCTCTCACCCTTAACCCATGACCTCTGGTTATAGTTCCACCCAGTTTTGCTGGAAAAGCCAGCTTGTATTTACCATCTATATTGAATTGAATTGACTTTAGTTCTTGCATCCTTCACATACATGAGGAGTAAAAATCTTTACGTTATGTCTCCATCTAACTGTGCAATATGCAATCATAATAATTTATAGTAAATAGAACAATCAATGTAACGTAGAGTACACTCAAATCAGTGTGAGTTAATCAGTCTGACGGCCTGGTGGAATAAGCTGTCCCGGAGCCTGTTGGTCCTGGCTTTTATGCTGTGGTACCATTTCCCGGCTGGTAGCAGCTGGAATAGATTGTGACTGGGGTGACTCGGATCCCCAAAGATCCTTCACCCCTCATAATTTTGTATACCTCTATCAAATCTCCTCTCAATCTTCTATGTTCTAAAGAATACAGCCCTAACCTATTCAGTCTTTCCTTATAGCTCAGGTCCTCCAGACGCAGAAACATCCCTGTAATTTTTCTCTGTACTCTTTCAAACTTGTTTCCATCTTTCCTGTAGGTAGGTGACCAAAACTGCACACAATACTCCAAATTAGGCCTCAGCAACATCTTATACAACTTCAACCTAAAATCCCCTTTCCCCGACTCAATACATTGATTTATGACCAATGTGCCAAAAGCTTTCTTTATGACCCTATCAACCTGTGATGCCACTTTCAATGAATTATGGACCTGTATTCCCAGATCCCTGTGCCCTACTACACTCCTAAGTGCCCTACCCTGGTTGGTCCTATCAAAGTGCAAAACCTATCACTTGCCTGCATTAAATTACATCTGCATTATGGCATGACTCCAGGCTCTTGCCCTGCCTTAGTTTCTCCATAAACCCATTACTCAGATGTTTGCCATTTAAATTCTTGCTCCCCAAACCAACTGCCCCAAAACTTTGATCTCCCTCCATCCTCTCCATTTTCTTCCTATCTGCATCTGTCCCTCCAAACATGTGGCAGCCATTGAGAGATCTCTTAAACAGTGCTGACTCACTTTTCAGTGGCCACTATACCAGTGCATCAGCAGTTGTAAACTCAGACTGCAGATACCATCTGTCAAAGTGCACTTTGGCTTCTCATCTTTAAGCGAAGTAAAATATATTAGAAATTTCTTAAAGCTAGGCTATCCAAATTGAGGGATTTTTCTTTGGTAAGACTTGATTTTGCTTCAGGGCAAGATGTGAAGTTTATGCCCAGCCAAGAACCTGTGAAAAAAAGAAGCATAAAACAGCATAAAATAATTTAAAAGCACAAAGTTTTACAGAAATAAACACAAGGGATTCTGCAGGTGTTGGAAATCGAGAGCAACACACACAAAATGCTGGAGGAAATTAGAGGTCAGGCAGCATCTATGGAGAGGAATAAACAGTCAACATTTCAGACCTAAACCCTTCAGTCCAGACCAATCTTAATGAAGGGTCTTGCCTAGAACGCCAACCGTTTATTTATTTCCATAGATGCTGCCTGAGCTGCTGAGTTTCTTGAACACCTTGTATCTATTCACAGAAATAGTCTTTCTTTGAAATTGCGCTTAGGATGCAGAAATTGCTAGCACATTGTCCATCAAGATACAGCAGAGTAAAGATGCTGGAAACTGGAACAACACGCAAGAAATTCAGCTGGCCAGTAAGCATCTATACAGGGAAATAGATGGTCGGTGTTTTGGATTGAGACGCTACATCTCAAAGTCAGAGTTGAAGTAAATTTATTATCAAAGTACATATATGTCACCATATACTACCTTGAGATAGATTTTCTTGGAGGCATTTACAGGAGAATAAAAAAATACAATAGAATTTATGAAAACTATACATAAACAATGACTGACAAGACACCAATGTGCAAATGAGGACAAATTATGCAAAAAAATAAATAAACAAATAAACTAAGAACATGAGTTGTAGAGTCTTTGAAAGTGAGTCTGAAGATTGTAGAATCAGCTCAGGGTTGTAGTCAATGAAGTTATCTACACAGATTCAGGACCCTGATAGTTGTAGTGAAATAAATGTTTCTGAATATGGCAGTGTGGGTCTTAGGCTTTTGGACTTCCTACCTAATGGTAGTGATGATCGTGGAGGTCCTTGATGATCGATGTTGCCTTCCTGCACAATGATGGGAAAGGCTTTTCCTCTGATGGACTGGGCCATATCCACCACAGTCTATAAATGTTTCCATTCCTGGGCTTTGGTGTTTCCATTAGTGATGCAACCAGTCAAGATACTCCTGTGCAGATGAAGGATCTCATCCTGAAACACGGTCTGTCCATAGATACTGCCACTTATAGGTGAACTTTCATCTGGAGCATTTGAAACCAAGTCCGCCACTAATTTGCCATTTCAACGTCCATCTCTAATTTGCAATTAAGAGTTCACCAGATTGCAGTAAATCAAAAGTTAACTGTAGATCAATCTGGATAAAGATGTAAGTGAACCAAGATTCAAGATTGTTTAATGTCATTTCATGTACACAACTGTCAGGAGAATGAAATAATTTTTACTCTGGATATGATGCAGCACAAAAATAACACAAAAGATAAAGAAAGCAGTAGTAATAAAAGAACACACAATAAAGATTTTTTTTTAAAAGTTCTACAGAAAGCAACTAAAAGGATCATTAAGAGGGTAAAGATGAAATATGAAAGCAAGCTAGCAAGCAATATCAAGGTGAATAGAAATAGCCTTTTCAAGTATGTAAAATTACAAGAGAGATGAGAATGGATAAAGGACAGCTAGAAAATGAGGCTGGAGAAATTATAATGGGGTCAAGGAGATGGTAAATTAACTAAATGTATTTTGCATCGGTCTTCACTGTGGAAGACACTAGCAGTGTGCCAGGCGTTGAAAGGTGTGAGGGAAAAGAATTGAATGCAGTTACTATTAACAAGGGAGAAGGTGCTCAAAAAACTGAAAGACTTGAAGGTACTAATTTACCTGGACCAGATGAACTGCACTCTAGGGTTCTGAAAGAGGTAGCAGCAGATACTGTGGAGGCACTAACAATGATTGTTCAAGAATCATTGGACACTGGCATAGTGCCAGAGGACAGAAATTGCAAATGTTACTTCACTCATTAAGAAAGGAGGAAGGCAACAGAAAGGCAATTGTAGACCAGTTAGTCTGACCTCAGTGGTTGGGAATATGTTGGAGTCAATTGTTAAGGATGAGGTTATGAAGTACTTGGTGACACAGGATAAAATAGGACAAAGTCAGCATGGTTCTCTTGAGGGAACATCTTGCTTAATAAACCTGTTGAAATTCTTTGAGGACATTACAAGTAGGATAGATAAAGGGGGTACAATGGACTTTGTACATTTGGATTTTCAGAAGGCCTTTGACAAGGTGCCACACATGACCCCGCATATCAAGTTAAAAGCCCATAGCATTACAGGAAAGTTACTGGCATGGTTACATCATTGGCTGACTGGTGGGAGACAGCGAGTGGGAATAAAAGGATCCTTTTCTGGTTGGCTGCCATTGACTAGTAGTTTTCTGCAGGAGTCGGTGTTTATGTTGTATATCAATGATTTAGATTATGGAATAGATGGGTTAGTTGCCAAGTTTGCAGATCTGAATCAGGTTTATTATCACTGGCATGTGTTGTGAAATTTGTTAACATAACAGCAGCAGTTCAATGCAAAACATAATATAGAAGAAGAAAATAATAATAATAATAAATCAATCAATTACAATATACATATATTGAATAAATTGAAAACCATGCAAAAACAGAAATAATATATATTAAAAAGGTGATGTAGTGTTCACACGTTCAATGTCCATTCAGGAATTGGATGGCAGAGGGGAAGAAGCTGTTCCTGAATCACTGAGTGTGTGCCTTCAGGCTTCTGTACCTCCTTCTCGATGGTAACAGTGAGAAAAGGGCATGATACAAAGATTGGTGGAGGGGCAAGTTGTGCTGAGGATACAGGAAGGCTATAGGAGGACTTAAACACGTTAGGAAAATGGGCAAGAAAGTGGCAAATCAAATACAATGTTGGAAAATTCATGATCATTCACTTTGGTAGAAGAAATAAATGGGCAGAATATTTTCAAAATGGGGAAAAGTCCAGATATCTGAGATGCAAATGGGACTTGGGAGTCCTTGTGCAGAACTCCCTGAAGATTATCTTGCAGGTTGAGCCAGTGGTGAGGAAGGCAAATGCAATATTACCATTCATTTCAAGCAGTATAGAATACAAGAGCAGGGTTGTGAGGCTGCTGAGGTTTCACCTTGAGAATTGTGAGCAGTTTTGAACTCCTTATCTAAGAAAAAAAGTGCTGGCATTGGAGAGAGTTCAGAGGAAGTTTGTAAGGATGATTCTGGGAATGTCAGGTTTATCATATGAGGAAGATTTGATGGCTCTGGGCTTGTACTTACTGGAACTTAGAAGGATTGTGGATGGGGGGTGGTTCTCATTGAAACTTTTAGAATGTTGAAAGGCATAAACAGAGTAGATATAGAAAGGATGTTTCCCATTGTGGTGGAGTCTGTGACAAGAGGGTACAGCCTCAGGGTAGAGGGGCATCCATTTGAAACAGACCTGCAGAGAAATCTCTTTAGCCAGAGAGTGGTGAAATTTTAGAACTTGTTACCTCATGCAGCTGTGGATGCCAGGTCGTTGGGTGTATCTAAGGCAGAGCTTGATAGGTTCTTGATTTGACACAGCATCAGAAGTTATGGGGCTGAGCAGGGGGAGAAACAAGAATCATCCTTGATTGAATGGCAGTGCAGACTCAATGAGTCAAATGGCTTAATTTTGCTCCTATGTCTTATGGTCTAATGGTCTAAATATAAATTTATTTGTAAGGTTAGCTCACAAATAGAGAAAGCTTGTAGACAGTGAGGATGGAGGCAGGTGATAGAGAAAGGACGCATTCAGACTGAAGGCTTAAGATGTGTCTATTTTAATGCAAGGTGTGTTGTGAACAAAGTGGATGAGCTTAGAGCATGGATCAGTACTTGGAGATATGATGTGATGGCCATTACAGAGACTTGGATGGCTCAGTGACAGGATTGGTTACTTCAAATGCTTGGATGTTTCAGAAAGGACAGGGAGGGAGACAAAAGAGGTGGGGGCATGGCACTGTTGATCAGAGATAGTGTCACAACTGCAGAAAAGATGGATGCCATGGAGGGATTGACTATGGGTGGAGGTTTGGACAGGAAGGGGTCAATAACTTTACTGGGTGTTTTTTATAGGCTGCCTAATAGTAACAGGGATATCAGGGATATCAGGGAGCAGATAGGGAAACAGATCCTGGAAAGGTATAATAATATCAGAGTTGTCATGATGGGAGATTTTAATTTCCCAAATATCGATCGGCATCTCCCTAGAGCAAGGGGTTTAGATGGGGTGCAGTTTGGTAGGTGTTCAGGATGGTTTCTTGACACAGTATGTAAATAAACCTACAAGAGGAGCGGCTGTACTTGATCTGGTATTGGGAAGTGAACCTGGTCAGGTGTCAGATCTCTCAGTGGAAGAGCATACTGGAGATTGTGATCATAATTCTATCTCCTTTACAATAGCTTTGGAAAGAGATAGGAACAGACAAGTTAAAAAAGCATTTAATTGGATTAAGGGGAATTATAAGGCTATCAGGCAGGAAATTGAAGGCTTAAATTGGAAACAGATGATTCTCAGGGAAAAGTATGGAAGAAATGTGGCAAATAATCAGGGGATACTTCTGTAGAGCTCTGTATAGGTATGTTCCAATGAGACAGGGCAGTTGTGGTAGGGTACAGGAACCGTGGTGTACAAAGGCTGCAATAAATCCAGTCAAGAAGAAAAGAAAAGCTTACAAAAGGTTCAGAGAGCTAGGTAATGTTAGAGATCTAGAAGATTATAAGGCTACTAGGAAGGAGCTTAAGAAGGAAATTAGGAGAGCTAGAAGGGGCCATGAGAAGGCCTTGGCGGGCAGAATTGAGGAGAATCACAAGGCATTCTACAAGTATGTGAAGAGCAAGAGGACAAGATGTGAAAGAATAGGACCTATCAAATGTGACAATGGGAAAGTGTGTATGAGACCGGAGGAAATAGCAGAGGTACTTAATGAATACCACTATGGAAAAGGATCTTAGTGATTGTAGTGTTGACTTGCAGCAGACTGAAAACCTTGAGCATGTAAATATTAAGAAAGAGAATTGCTGGAGCTTTTGGAAAGCATCAAGTTGGATAAGTCGCCAGAAGCAGACGAAATGTACCCCAGGCTACTGTGGGTGGCAAGGGAGGAGATTGCTGAGTCTCTGGAGATGATCTTTGCATCATCAATGGGGATGGCAGAGGTTCCAGAGGATTGGAGGGTTGCGGATGTTGTTCCTTTATTAAAGGAAGGGAGTAGGGATAGCCCAAAAAATTATAGACCAGCGATTCTTACCTCAGTAGTTGTTAAGTTGATGGAGAAGATCCTGAGAGGCAGGATTTATGAACATTTGGAGAGGTATAATATGATTAGGAGTAGTCAGCATGGCTTTGTAAAGGGCAGGTTGTGCCTTATGAGCCTGATTGAATTTTTTGAGGATGTGACTAAATACATTGATGAAGGACGAGCAGTAGAGCAGAATATGGATTTCAGCAAGGCATTTGTTAAGGTACCCCATGCAAAGATTATTGAGAAAGTGAGGAGGCATGGGATCCAAGGGGACACTGCTTTATGGATCCAGAACTGGCTTGCTCACAGAGGGCAAAGAGTGGTTATAGATGGGTCATATTTTGCATGGAGGTCGGTGACCAGTGGTGTGCCTCAGGGATCTCTTCTGGGACCCTTACTCTTTGTGATTTTTATAAATGACCTGGATGGATGGGTGGGTTAGTGGAGGGATGGGTTAGTAAGTTTGCTGATGGCACAAAGGTTGGAGGTGTTGTGGATAGTGTGGAGGGCTGTCAGAGGTTACAGCCTGATAGAATGTAAAACTGGGCTGAGAAGTGACAGATGGTGTTCAACCAAGATAAGTGTGAAGTGGTTTGTTTTGGTAGGTCAAATATGATGGCAAAGGACAGTATTAATGGTAAGACATTGTAATGGTAATGGCAGTGTGGACGATCAGAGGGATCTTGGGGTCCGGGTCCATAGAACGCTCAAAGCAGCTGCGCAGGTTGACTCTGTGGTTAAGAAGGCATACAGTGTATTGACCTTCATCAATCGTAGAACTGAAGTTAGGAGCCGAGGGGAAATGTTGCAGCTATATAGGACCCTGGTCAGACCCGACTTGGAGTACTGAGCTCACCTCTGGTCAACCACTACAGGAAGGATGTGGAAGCAATTGAACACATGCAGGGGAGATTTACAAAGATGTTGCCTGGATTGGGGAGCATGCCTTATGAGAACAGGTTGAGTGAACTCGGATTTTTCTCCTCGGAGCGACGGAGGATGAGAGGTGACCTGATAGAGGTGTACAAGATGATGAGAGGCATTGATCGTGTGGATAGTCAGAGGCTTTTTCCCAGGGCTGAAATGCTTGCCACAAGAGGACACAGGTTTAAGGTGCTGGGGAGTCGGTACAGAGAAGATATCGGGGTAAGTTTTTTACTCAGAGAGTGGTGAGTGCGTGGAATGGGCTGCCGGCAACAGTGGTGGAGGCAGATACGATAGGGTCTTTTAAGAGGCTTTTAGATGGGTACATGGAGCTTAGTTAAATAGAGGGCTATAGGTAAGCCTAGTAATTTCTAAAGTAGGGATGTGTTCGGCATAACTTTATGGACCGAAGGGCCTGTATTGTGCTGTAGGTTTTCTATGTTTCTATAAATACATAAGATATCTTATAAACATAGATTGATTGTATTACATAAAATACCACTAAAATGACTGACAGGAAATAATAAAGTAGTGTTGGAGTTAGTGGGTGGAAGTATGGATCAGCCTTACTGCTTGTGGAAAGTAACTGTTTTTGAGTCTGCTAGTCCTGGCATGGATGCTACCTAGCCTCCTCCCTGATGAGAGTGGGACAAGCATTCCATGAGCAGGGTGTGTGGGATCCTTTATGATGTTACTGGCCTTTTCTGGTACCTTTCTGTGTAAATGTCCTTGATGGAGTGTAGACTGGTGCCAGTGATGTGTTGGGCTCTTTTGACTACTCGATTCCTTTTTAAAGGGCAAGATTAAAGACAGATTAGTTTTATTTGTCACATGTACATTGAAACATGCAGTGAAATGTGTTTTATAACAATCTAGTTGTCTACAGTTGCAGTTTCCATTCGAAGTTTATTTAAGTCCTTAAATTGCTGTGTGGGATTTTGAAGCCATTTGCTTCACATCAACAGAGCTCACTTTTGAATACCAGAGCAAAAACGCAAACAACCAGTAATATCCCCCAGAAGCATTACCGAGGGCAAAGTCAAAAGTTACAGGTATGGATCATAGCTAAAGTTAAAGCAAGCACGCAAAGCAGCTTCTCAGAACCACCAAGATGCCATGGTACTCTAGCTTTCTGGAGTTTGGAGTGCAATTTTGGTGGCGTCTGTAAGGAATTTTGATATTCCTCATCGTGACCATGTTGGTTTCCTTCAGGAGGCCAGTTTCCTCCCACAGTACATAGATGTACCGGTTAGTATCTTAAATTTGTCATTGTAAACTGTCCAGTGATTAAGCTAGGGTTAAGATGTTCGGTTGCTTGACGGAGCAGCTCTTTGTACTGGAACAGCGCTGTATCACTGAATAAAAATAAAGAAACATACAGTGAATATGGACAGCTCAGTATTTCTGGTCGATTGCTTCACATCAGATGGCTGAGGTTTTTACAAGAAATCTAGAATCAACAGAATAAGAACAAAAAGGAAAAGCACTGAAATCATAAAGGTGCAAAATCAATAAATGCAGGGCATTGATGGATAAAATATAGGAGTTTTGCAAATTAGCTTTTGAAAGATTAAATTTTGAGAACAATAAGAGAAAGTTAACCTTACATCCTCCTTGAATCAGGGTTTGAGGAATAGTATTTTTAATAAAATGACGGATAATATTCGAATAACGTCTAAAAGGAGAATTTATGCAAACAGTTCAAAGATCAAATTTTATTATCAAAGTGCATATATATATCACCATATACAACCCTGAGATTCAATTTTCAACAGAGCACAATATTTAAAACACACACAAAATGCTGAGGAGCTCAGCAGGTCAGGCAACGTTTATGGAGTATCCTCCCTCTTTCCTTTCCAGTCCTGATTAAGGGTCTCAGCCCAAAACTCGACTGTTTATTCCTCCCTAGTGATGCTGCCGAAACTGCTGAGTTCCCCCAGTATCTGCAGAATCTCTTGTGCTTACAATATTTAACAAGAATGTTTGGACATTCAGTGCAAATAAGAGATCCATTTTACACAATGGTTAGTGGATTTCTTTACTTCTAAACATTATGGGTTTTACGGAACAACTGGGGTTACAATCCTGGCACACTGGCTCAGTAGAAAATAAATTAATTAAATAGATTCTGGAATTAAAATGTCATTAACAATAATGAAGGTAATGAATCTTCCGGAATGTGATGAAAATTCATCTGATTCAATAGGTTCCTTTAAGAAAAGAAAAGGTGCATCACGTTTGTGTAGCAGGTAGGGAAACGCTATTATAACTCAAAGCTTTGGAGTTCGGATTTCAAGTCCAGTGACCTCTGTAAGAAAGTTTGTATGTTCCTTCCCATGTGTGTGTGGGTTTCCTCAGGGTGTTCCAGTTTCTTCCCACCATCCAGAGACATACTCTCTGCTAGGTTAATTGGTCATTGTAAATTGTCCTGAGATTAAGCTGGGGTTAAAATTCAATAGAATGCTTCATGGCTTGGTGAGCTAGAGGTTTGGTTCTGCACTGTTTCACTAAATAAATACCATAATAATACCAGAAGACAATAAGATATGGTAGCAGAATTAGGCCATTTGGCCCCTATAGTTGGCTGTGCCATTTTGTCATGGATGATCCAATTTTCCTCTCATCCCCAATCTCCTGCCTTCTCTCCATGTCGCTTCATGCCCTGACCAATCAGGAATCCACCAACCTCTACCTTAAATATACATAAAGATTTCGCCTCCACAGTTGCTTGTGGCAAATAATTCCACAGATCCACCTGTCTGGCAAAACAGATTCCTCCTCATCTCCATTCTAAAAGGATGCCCTTCTATTCTAAGGCTGTGTCCTCTGGTCTTGGGCTTTCCTGCAATAAGAAACATCCTCACCACATCTACTCGATCATGGCCTTTCACTTCTCAATAGGTTTCAATAAGGTCACCTCTCATTCTTCTAAATTCCAGTGAATACAGGCCCAGATCCATCAAATGTTCTTCATATGACAAGCCATTCAATCCTGGAATCATTTTTGTGAATCTCCTTTGATCCCTCTCCAGTTTCAGCACATCCTCTCTGAGACAAGGTGGCCACACCTGTTCACAATGCTCCGAGTGAGTTCTCACCAGTGTTTTCCAAGGTCTCAGAATTAAATCCTTGCTTTTCTATTCTCGTCCTCTTGAAATGAACGCTCACATTACATTTGCCTTCCCCGCCACAGACTAAACCTGCAAATTAACTTTTAGAGCATTCTGCACAAGGACTCTCAAGTCCCTTTGCACCTGAGTTTCTGGTATTTTCTCTCCATTTAGAAAATTGTCGACTCTTTTATTTCCTCTTCCGAAGTGCATGACCATATGTTTCCTGAAACTGTATTCCATCTGCTACTTCTTTGCCTATTCTCCTATAGACAAATAGACAGACAGATAGATATATAAATAGACAGATAAACAAATCAATGAATAAATTGAATGATAACTAGATAAATAAATAGATTGACAAATAAATAAACAGATAGATAAAAACATGCCCTTTCCATCCTATTTACAAACCTCGTTCCTCACAACAATGGTTGACTGTTAGGCACAACGACAGTTAGAGTTAGGCTTTGAATGCCGTCTTGCCACTGACATTCATTCCTCATAAGCAAATGAAAGGTAGTTAATGGGGTTCATGTACTAACTGTCCAGGATCTATTTTCAATCTACATTCAAGTGCCTGGGTTGTCTACACCTGTCCTTCTACTTTTCTGATATCATGGAGAAGTCAGGGGGTGGTCGCTGGCAGAACTGCATGACATTTAAAGACATGACAGCCAAAGGAAATCACTCCACTTTAAATGTAATTGCTTTTCACTGCTCTCTTTGTGTGATAAGCCCATGTGAATAAGCATGACTTGTGTACTACTATTGTTGAAATATGTTTGAATAGCTCTGAGCTAGTTAACTGAGTCTAGAAGGATATATAATTAACAATGGAGTAGCTTGTAAGTTATTTAATAGTTGTACTACGGAAGAAAGTGGCTTTATAATTACAGTGGATTCTGATTAATGGGGCTCGCAGTTAATGAGGGCAGCTGTTTATTTAGGACAGCTCTTAAAAAACAAAATCTAAACAGGAAAATAGCTAGGATTCCCTTTGTTTATTTGGGACACTGCAGCTAATTGGAGCAGGAGACAGTTGCTGAACAGTTTCTAACAAGCATCAGTCACGTGCATGTCGTGCGGTCATTGGACTTTACCATTCTTAGAGTGAACAGTTTTTAAATACAGTAGTATCAGAGGCATGTGTTTCTGTACTAAAAGAAGTGGTTTTTGTCACTGATATTTCATGAGAAATAAGCAGTAAGACTATTGAGAACTGTTCTGCTGTGGTTTCAAGTACTTGAGGTTGGAGATGCAAGAAACAGCTTGGAGTGAAAATGAAACAATTTTTCTAATTCAACAAGTATTTGAAGGCATTGACAATCATCTTGAATGTTACAATGAAAATGAAGATTTGGAGGATACAATCATTGCAAGCATTGTATGAAGGTTGTCCATGATCTGTACTAGGTGTCTGCGCTGATTTTGTTTATTTACAGTCAATCAAATGAAAACATCAGTGTGAATTCCTCCACCAATAACTATTAGGAACCAATACACTATAGTACTACAGTAGTATTAACATGGTACTAATTTGTTATGTATTTCATTTAAATATAGTATCATGCAAAAGTCTTAGGAACCTTAGACATTTCATATGGTTTCAGATGGTATGACTTCCATGGAGGCCTGATCTCAACATCATCAAGGCTGCCTGGGATTATCTGGAGAGACAGAAGCAAGCGAGACAGTCCAAGTCTGCAGAAGAACTGTGGCAAGTTCTCCAGGATGCTTGGATCAATTTACCAGCCAATTTTCTTATAAAACTGCATGACATTATACTTCAGAGAACTGATGCAGTCTTAAAGGCAAAGGGTGATCACAACAAATATTGATTTCATTTCATTGTTTATTGTTTACTGCTCTGTGGTAATTTTTTTGAGATTTAGAAACTTTTCATTTCATTATCCTTCACATGGCAGAATTTTTTCACATGTGCCTAAGATTTTTGGCACAGTACTGTACATAATTCATTATTCAGTTAAACGATAGCTTATTGTTTTTATACATTTTCAACTATTGACATGAAATTTCAGTTAATTGGGGCAGCCATTTCAATGGGCCAAAATGTGCTCATCCTGAAGTGTCCCAATTAAATGGAATATACTGTTTTTAAAAATTAAAGCAATAGAGCACATCAGCTTAATAACTCAGCAGGTCAGGCAGAATCTATAGAAATAAATAAAGAGTTGCTGTTTTAGACCATAGACTTCAGAGTAGAGTGAGGCCATTGAGCCCATCAAGTCTGCTCCGCCATTCCATCATGACTGATTCTGGATCCCACTCAACCCCATGCACCTGCCTTAGGACATAGAAACATAGAACCATAGAACATTACAGCACAGAAACAGGCCTTTTGGACCTTGTTGGCTGTGCCGAACTATTTTTCTGCCTAGTCCCACTGACCTGCACCTGGACCATATCCCTGCATACACCTCTCATCCATGTACCTGTCCGAGTTTTTCTGAAATGTTAAAAGTGAGCCCACATTTACCACTTCATCTGGCAGCTCCTTCCACACTCCCACCACTCTGTGGGAAGAAGCCCCCCCCCCCCCAATGTTCCCTTTAAGCTTTTCCCCCTTCACTTTTGTAACTCTACAAATCTCTGGTGAGACCGCACTTAGAGTATTGTGTTTATTTCTGGTCACCTCATTATCAGAAGGATGTGGAAGCAATGGAGAGGGTGCAGAGCAGATTTACCAGGATGTTGCCTGGTTTGGACAACAATTCATATGAAGCAAGGTTAGCAGAGTTGGGACATTTCTCTTTGGAGCATAGAAGAATGAGAAGGGACTTGATAGAGGTCTACAAGATTATGAAAGGCATTGATAGAGTGGATAGTCAGTACCTGTTTCCCAGGGCACCAATAGCAAACACCAGAGGGCAGATGTACAAAATTAAGGCAGGGAAGTTTAGGGAAGACATCAGGGGAAAGTTTTTTTTTTGTTTTGTTTTGTTTTTTTTTGTTGTGTTTTTTTATATATAAACACAGAGGGTTGTGAGTGCCTGGAATGACTTGCCAGGGATGGTGGTGGAGGCTAAAACATTAGAGGTATTTAAGAGCCTTTTGGACAGGCACATGGATGAAAAAAAAATGGAGGTTTATGGGGTAGTGTGGGTTTAGTACATTTTTTTAAAGGATTATATGGGTCGGCACAACATGGAGGGCTGAAGGGCCTGTACTGTGCTGTAGTGTTCTATGGTTCTATGCATATATAAAACTATAATTGATTTATGGTTCTATGGTTCACCCTTAACCCATGTCCTCTGGTTTTTTTCTCCCCTAGCCTCAGTGGAAAAAGCCTGCTTGCATTCACTCTATCTATACGCATCATAATTTTATACACCTCTATCAAATCTCCCCTCATTCTTCTACACTCCAGAGAATAAAGTCCTAACCTATTCAACCTTTCTCTGTAACTCAGTTTCTCAAGTCCTGCAACATCTTGTAAATCTCCTCTGCACTCTTTCAACCTTTCAACTCCTTCCTGTAATTTGCTGACCAAACTGCACACAATACTCCAAATTCGGCCTCACCAATGTCTTATACAACCTCACCATAACATTCCAACTCTAATACTCAATACTTTGATTTATAAAGGCCAATGTACCAAAAGCTCTCTTTACTGCCCTATCTACCTGTGATGCCACTTCTAGGGAATTTTGTATCTGTATTTCCAGATCCCTCTGTTCTACTGCACTCCTCAGTGCCCTACCATTTACCTTGTATGTTCTACATTCGTTTTTCCTTCCAAAGTGCAATACCTCACACTTGTCTGGATTAAACTCCACCTGCCATTTTTCAGCCCATTTTTCCAGCTGGTCCAAATCCCTCTGCAAACTTTGAAAACTTTCCTCACTGTCCACTACACCTCCAATCTTTGTATCATCAACAAATTTGCTGATCGAATTTACCACATTATTCTGACAACATCCTTTTATGCCCTGATCAATGAAGAAACTATCAACTTCGTCTTAATTATACCTGAAGACATGGCCTCCACCGCTGTCTGTGGCAGAGCATTCCACAGATTCACTACTCCGTGGCTAAAAAAATTCCTCCCTACCTTTGATCCAAAAGGCCCTCAATTTTGAGGCTGTGCCCAGTAGTTCTGGATATCCCTGCCACAGGAAACATCCTCTGCACATCTACCCTATCTAGTACTTCCAACATTTGGTAGGTTTCAATGAGATTTCCCTGCATTCTTCTAAATTCCAGTGAGTATAGGCCCAAAGCAGCAAAACGTTCCTCATATGTTAACCCCTTCATTCCTGGAATCATCCTGAAGGAGCCCCTCTGGACTCTCTCTGATGACAATACATCCTTAAGGAGAAAAGGAGCCCAAAACTGCTGATAATACTCCAAGTGCAGCTGACTAGTGTCTTATAAAGCCTCAACGTTATCTCCTTGCTTTTATATTCTATTCCACTTGAAATAAATACCAACATTGCATTTGCCATCTTTACTACACACTCAACCTGTAAAATAAACTTCTTGAGGTCTTGCACGAGGTCTCCTAAGTCCGTCTGCACCTCCGATGTTTGAACCTTCTCCCCATTTAGATCATAGTCTGCACTATTGTCTGCACTATATAGACTATTGTTTGCACTAGTCTGCACTATATAAATGCATTATCATATACTTCCCAACAGTATTCCATCTGCCACTTTTTTGCCCACTTTTCAAATTTGTCAACGTCCTGCTGCAAATGCATTGCTTCCTCAGCACTACCTACCCTTCCACCAATCTTTGTATCATTTGCAAACTTTGCCGCAAAGCCATCAATTTCATTATCCAAATCACTGACAAATAATGTGAAACGTAGCGGTCCCAATACTGACCCCTGAGGAACACCACTAATCATTGGCTGCCAACCAGAAAAATCCCCCTCACTCCCACTCACTGCCTCCTGCCTGCCAGCTATTCCTCTATCCATGCCAGTATCTGTCCTTTAACATCATCAGATTTTATCTTGTTAAGCAGCCTCATGTGTGGCACATTAGAAAATGCCTTCTGAAAATCCAAGTAAATGACATCCACTACCCCTCCTTTGTCCACCCTGAATGATACTTCCTCAAAGAACTCCAACAGGTTTGTCAGGCAACATTTCCCTTCACAGAAACCATGCTGACTTTGAACATAGAACATAGAATAGTACAGCACATTACAGGCCCTTCAGCCCATAATGTTGTGCTAACCCTCAAACCCTGTCACCCATATAACCCCCCACTTTAAATTCCTCCATATATCTGTCTAGTAGTCTCTTAAGTTTCAGTAGTATATCTGCCTCCACCACTGACTCAGGCAGTGCATTCCACGTACCAACCACTCTCTGAATGAAAAACCTTCCTCTAATATCCCCCTTGAACTTCCCTCCTCTTACC
The DNA here is from genome assembly GCF_030144855.1 of Hypanus sabinus. NCBI lineage: Eukaryota > Metazoa > Chordata > Chondrichthyes > Myliobatiformes > Dasyatidae > Hypanus > Hypanus sabinus. Next base: position 55,743,928 of record NC_082720.1, on the reverse strand, counting down.
TTAAAGCCATGTCCTCTTGTACTGAGCAGTGGTGCCCTGGGGAAGAGGCGCTGGCTGTCCATTGTCTATTCCTCTTAATATCTTGTACACCTTTATCATGTCTCCTCTCATCCTCCTTCTCTCCAAAGAGTAAAGCCCTAGCTCCCTTAATCTCTGATCATAATCCATACTCTCTAAACCAGGCAGCATCCTGGTAAATCTCCTCTGTACCCTTTCCAATGCTTCCACATCCTTCCTATAGTGAGGCGACCAGAACTGGACACAGTACTCCATGTGTGGCCTAACTAGAGTTTTATAGAGCTGTACATTACATTACATCTCTTAAACCCTATCCCTCGATTTATGAAAGCTAACACCCCATAAACTTTCTTAACTACCCTATCTACCTGTGAGGCAACTTTTAGGGATCTGTGAACACGTACCCCCAGATCCCTCTGCTCCTCCACACTACCAAGTATCCTGCCATTTATTTTGTTCTCTGCCTTGGAGTTTGTCTTTCCAAAGTGTACCATCTCACACTTCTCCGGGTTGAACTCCATCTGAAACTTCTCAGCCCACTTCTGCATCCTATCAATGTCTCTCTGCAATCTTCGACAATCCTCTACACTATCTACAACACCACCAACCTTTGTGTTATCTGCAAACTTGCCAACCCACCCTTCTATACCCTAATCTAGGTCGTTAATAAAAATCACAAAATGTAGAGGTCCCAGAACAGATCCTTGTGGGATACCACTAGTCACAACCCTCTAATCTGAATTTACTCGCTCCACCACGACCCTTTGCCTTCTGCAGGCAAGCCAATTCTGAATCCACCTGGCCAAACTTCCCTGGATCCCATGCCTTCTGACTTTCTGAATAAGCCTACCATGTAGAACCTTGTCAATTGCCTTACTAAAATCCATGTAGATCACATCCACTGCACTACCCTCATCTATATGCCTGGTCACCTCCTCAAAGAACTCTATCAGGCTTGTTAGGCACAATCTGCCCTTCACGAAGCCATGCTGACTGTCCCTGATCAGACCATGATTCTCTAAATGCCCATAGATCCTATCTCAAAGAATCTTTTCCAACAGCTTTCCCACCACTGACATGAGGCTCACTGGTCTATAATTACGTGGTCTATCCCTACTACCTTTTTTGAACAAGGGGACAACATTCGCCTCCCTCCAATCCTCCAGTACCATTCCCGTGGACAACAAGGACATAAAGATCCTAGCCAGAGGTTCAGCAAACCCTTTCTTCCCTTGCCTCGTGGAGCAGCCTGGGGAATATTCCGTCAGGCCCCAGGGACTTATCCGTCCTAATGTATTTTAACAACTCCAACACTTCCTCTCCCTTAATATCAACATGCTCCAGAACATCAACCTCACTCATATTGTCCTCACCGTCATCAAGTTCCCTCTCAGTGGTGAATACCGAAGAGAAGTATTCATTGAGGACCTCACTCACTTCCACAGCCTCCAGGCACATCTTCCCACTTTTATTTCTAATTGGTCCTACCTTCACTCCTGTCATCCTTTTGTTCTTCACATAATTGTAGAATGCCTTGGGGTTTTCCTTTACCCTACTCTCCAAGGCCTTCTCATGCTCCCTTCTTAAGCTCCTTTCTTGCTACCCAATATTCCTCAATAGACCCATCTGATCCTTGCTTCCTAAACCTCATCTATGCTGCTTTCTTCCACCTGACTAGATTTTCCACTTCACTTGTCACCATGGGTCCTTCACCCTACCATTCTTTATCTTCCTCACCGGGACAAATTTATCCCCAACATCCTGCAAGAGATCCTTAAACATTGACCACATGTCCATAGTACATTTCCCTACAAAAACATCATCCTAGTTCACACTTTGACTTATTTTATCATTAGTCTCCAAGCACCCCGAAACTTCATCCTTAATAATAGATTCCAACACTTTCCCAACCACTGAGGTTAGGCTAACTTGCCTATAATTTCCTTTCTTTTATCTTCTTCGTTTCTTAAAGAGTTGAGTGACATTTGCTGACACCTTTCATCCACACTGGAATGGAAGGGGGGGGTGGGGGGGAAGTAGCTATGCTGGCTACTTCCCGATATCCTTCTGGTCCTGAAGTAGGGCCTTGCCTTGAAACATCGATTCTTTACTCCTTTCTACAGGTGCTGCCTGACCTTCAGTTCATCCAGTATTTCGTGTGACTTAGAGGAGGAGCTAAAGATGGCACCACGGGTCAACTTCTTTGAGTTCATCTGCAAAACAGTTTAAATTCTTTGCAGTAATGTTTCTTCTTTCCTTTTCAAGGTGGCTGGGTCCTCTCAGTGTCAGTGATTCTGCGATTCTTCCTGACGATGGGTTCCCGCTGCCGGAGCCCACCGAGCAGCCTGGCGTTTTTGAATTAACCAGGAGTGGTCGGGAAGATGGGCACCTTTGAGCTGCAACCCTGTGGCCCTGTGAACAACCCAATTGCTCGCTGGTGTCACCAACTGAAGTGTCGCGGGAGATCACATCGAGTCAGTAGTGTTCACTGCTGTTGAAATAAGCGGTGTTGTGGTCGGTAACATCGAAACAGAGAGCTGTTGGTTTCCCCTCTCGCTGTGGCAGAAAAGATACCTCTTTCTCTCTCCTTAGTGAGAGAGAAGGCCTGTGGCATGTCAAAGAGTTGGGGTGAGCAGTAATTTTTTTTTTGATGGACTCTAGATCATGGTGTTTTTATGGGCTTTGCTACTGCTTGAGGGGGAAGGGGAAGGGTTAATGCCTTGCTGCTGTTTGTGTGAGAGGAGGCTTTGGGATTCTAATATCTATCTGTCATTCAGTTTTGCAGTTTTTGGCTTCTGTTTTGTGGATGTCTGCAAAGAGTAAGATTTTAAGGTTGCATGCTGTATGCATTCTGATATTAAGTGGAACCATTGAACCACTGAGTTACTCTGGACTTTCAACATCTGCAGAATCCCTGGTGTTTAAACTTTAAGAACTGTACCTGTGCACTCGGATCACAATCTGCAAATAAATATTGTTGAATTTGATCGCCACAGTAAAGTGTTTTGCAGTACATACCATCACCAGCATGGAAATGTGACTTGATTTGATTCATGTAATTCAACCAATTCAGTAGCACATTTATCAAAATGAAAAAGTTAACAGTTTAACTTATTTCTCTAAAGCCATTTTTATGCCATGGACCCCTAACATTAACTAAGGGTGTCTGTGGACCCCAGATTTGGGAACCCCTGCAAGCAGATCTCAGCCTCACAACAGCTCCTCTGTTATCATTTTAAATACTTAATAAATAGAACAGAACCTATTGAACACATGATCTGTTTTTGTAGGTGAGCTACGGAAATCTGGGAAAGGTGAGACATGACATCAAATGTATGTCTGATAGTGCAACACTATATTTATACTCCATTTGGTCTATCTTCACTTCATTATCTTGCAGACCCTTTCCGTGTTCAAAGTTCAAAGTAAATTTATTATCATATACCCAAGAGATTCTGCAGTTGCTGGAAAACCAGGGCAACGCACACAGAATGCTGGAGGGACTCAGCAGGTGAGGCAGCATCTATGGAAATGAACACAGTCACTGTTTCAGGCCAAGACACTTTTTTCCAGGACTGGAAAAGAAGAAGGAAGATGCCAGAATAAAAAAGGTGGGGGGAGGGGAAGGAGAACAAGCTGGAACATGATGGGTAAAATCAGGTGGGTGAGGGAGGGGGGATGTGGAAATGGTAAAGGGCTGCAGAAGAAGTAACCTGAAAGAGAGGAGAGTGGATCATGGGGGAAAGGGAAGGAGGAGTGGCATCAGGTGATAGCAGGTGAGGAGAAAAAATAGGAGGCCAGAGTAGGGAAATAAAGAGGGAAAGAGGAAGGGGACAAAATTATCAGACTTTAATGAAATCGATATTCGTGCCATCAGGTTTGAGGCTACCTGGACAGAATATGAGGTACTGCTCCTCCAGCAGGAGAGTGGCCTCATCGTGCAGGAAGAGGAGGCCATGGATCAACATGTCGGAACAGGAATTGAATTGGCTGCCCATCAAGAAATTATGCTTTTTGCGGAAGCTCAGCAAAACAGTTTCCCCAATCAGTCGGGTCTCATCAAGTAGAGGAAGCCACGTCGCGAACACCAGATACAGCAAATGACTAGCAGATTCTCAGAAGTGTTGTCTCACCTAGAAGAGCTACTTGGGGCCCTGAATGGAGGTGAGGAAGGTGGTCAGATCTGTTGGACCTGTTTTTGTAGGTCAGCCGTGGAGATCTGGGAGAGATGAAACCAGGCATCAACTGGATGTCTGATTGGACAACATTATATTTAGATTCCATTTGGTCAATCTTCACTTCATTATCTTGCAGATCTTTTTGAAGTTCAAAGTAAATTTACACATATACTCAGTTGCAACTTTATTAGGTACAGGAATGGAACGCAGTGTGTTCTTCTACTGCCATAGCCCTACTGTAAGGTTCGATGTGCTGTGCATTCAGAGATGCTCTTCTGCACACCACAGTTGGGACATGTGGTTATTTGACTTGCTGTCACCTTCCCATCATCTTGAACCAGTCTGACCATTCTCCTCTGAACTCTCTCATTAACAAGAAATCCTTGCCGACAAAACTACTGCTCACTGGCTGCTTATTGATTTTCGTACCGATCTCAAAGTCTCTTCGATCACATTTCTTCCCCATTCTGATGTTTGGTTTGAGCGACTGAACCTCTTGTCTATGTCTGCATGTTCTAATGCATTGAGAAATTGATGCATTTGTATTAATGAACAGGAGTACAGGTGTACCTAATAAAGTAGCTGCTGAGTGTAGTATGTCACCCTATACTACCTTAAGATTAATGTTCTTGCAGACATTTACAGGAAAATAAAGAAATACAATATATTTACATGGATAACTAGAAATAACAAAGACTGACAGAAAATGTTCAAAAGAAGACAAATCATGCAAATAATAAAACATGTAATTAAATAATACTGAGGACATGAGTTGTAGAGTCCTTGAAAGTGAGTCTGTGGGTTGTGGAATCAGTTCTGTGGTGAGGTGAGTGAAGTTATCCACGCTGTTTCAGGAGCCTGATGAATGTAGGGTAATAACTGTTCCTGAATGTGATGGTGCAGGACCTAGAGCTCCTGTACCTCCTGCCAGTGGTGGTAGTGTGAAGAGAGCATGGTCCAGATGGTGGGTCCTTGATGATGGATGCTGCTTTCTTGAGGAGGCGCTCCTTGTAAAAGGGCTCAATGGTAGGGAGAGCTTTGCCTGTGATGAACTCTACCCCACACTTTCTCTGGATTTTTCAATTCCTGGGAATTTGTATTTCCATACCAGACTGTGACACAAGTTATTTTTCCATGTGCATCTATAGGAGTTTCAGATGACATGCCAAACCTACTCAAAAATGTAGATGTCTGATAGGTCAGTGCTATGTTTAAATTCCAGTTGGTCTGTTCTCACTTCATTATCTTGCAGATGTTTTTGAGGATTTATTGAAAGAGTCACTTCTTATTTGACAGGCGATGGTCCCAATATTGATTGTTATTCTGTTCCATGAATACCCATCCTCTGTAGTATCCATTCTCAGCTGCGGTGTTTGGTGGAGGGGGAGGGGGGGGGGGAGTGTTTCTTGTCATTGTCAATGCCTGCAGGGTCACCAGTCGGAAACACCATCCAAAGCATCACAGCCATAAGCACTAGAAAAAAAAAGGATGAGAAAGCTCATATCAGCACACGGCCAGAACAGATTGCCGTGTCTAATGCTTTCACCACTCCCAGAACAATAAATACAAAGCACCTGAGAACAGGGAAATATCTCAAGGAACATATTCATAAACAGACGGAGCTAGTGAGACTGGTTCAAAGTTCAAAATATGTTTATTATCAAAGTACGTATACATTATACAACCCTGAGATTGATCTTCTTGCAGGCAGCCACAGAACAAAGAAACTTCAAAACAGCCCATTAAAAAAGACCATCAAACACCCAATGTGCAGAGGAAGAGAAAAGAAACAAATCTAGCAAACAATAGAAGTAAGCAAATAACTTCAGAACTGAAGCCTTACTAAAGACATGAAGCCGGGCATCAGTGCAGCAGGAACAGGCTACAGCCTCAGTTCAGTGTGAAGCTGAGTAAATGGTGATTAAAGGTTAGTGGAAGAGGTAGATTGTAACAAAGCTGTTAAAGAAAGAGAGACAGATTAGGAAGCAGAGAAGATTGAGATGGACCTCTAGATCTTAAAATTCAAAGTAAATTATTATCAAAGTACAAATATGTTACCAAATACTACTCTCATTTTCTTGTGGCCATTCACTGTAATTTACTTATTTAATTAACTACATATATGTAACATGCTGTAAGGTTTCACTGCTAAGGCTAACGTAATGGTCTCTGTGTAATGTTCCACTGTTAAGGTAATGGTTTCTCTGCAGCAGCAATGCTTGGGTTATGACTAGAGATAACAGGGCTTTGGAATTCAGTGGCTGTCCAATAAGAGATTGTTGCTGTGTCTTGTGGTTCTGGAAGCAGTTGGTTTGTGAGTTTTTGTAAGAAGGAGAGAAAGATGGAGAGAAGACGTGAATGGAGAAATTTGGTAGTCCGCCGGACGGGGTGGACTCCAAGCAGGGGTCCTAAGGTCGGCAACGATCGATGGTTGAAGAAGAACTACTGAACTACGTGAGCTCCAACTTTGTGTGCATATGACTGTTTAATAAGATTTGGGCCCTTTTTCTTTTATGCTTTGTTTCTCTACTAACCCTATAGTCAAAGTAAGAGTTATAAAGCTTAATTATTTAATCATATATTGTGTACTGTTTGTTATTTTGGGGTACTGTTTTGTAACGGGGACAGATCATGCGGCATCCACCCAAACGAGATTTCTTAAGTTTGGCCAGGCAGAGGGTTATTGCCCCCTATAGTAAGCCACTAGGCGAAGCAAGTGTTACATATTTATAGTTAAGTAAATAAGCAATGCAAAAAAGAAAGCATTTTGGCTTTTTTGACATGACCTACAGAAAAAAAAATCTCTTATCAAAGTGAAAACAAATCTCTACAAGGTGATCTAAATTAATTACAAATATAAAACACAAAATAATTGATTGCATAAGTATTCACCATTTCAAGTCAGTATTTAACAGATGCACCTTTGGGAACAAATACTGCCCGAGTCTGTGTGAATAGGTTTCTATCAGCTTTCCACATCTGAACCCTGCAATTTTTCCTATTCTTCTTTACAAAACTACTCAAGCCCTGTCAGATTGCATGTGAATGAACAGCCCTTTGCAAGTCCAACCACAAATTCTCAATTGGATTGATGTCTGGAATCTGACTTGGCCACTCCAGACATTAACTTTGCTGTTTTTAAACCATTCCTGTGTAGCTTTGGCTTTATGCTTGAGGTCATTGCCTTGCTGGAAAGCAAATCTTCTCCCAAGTCACAGGTTTCTTGCAGACTGCATCAGGTTTTCCTCCAGGATTTCCCTGTATTTTTCTGCATCCGTTTTACCCTCTGCCTTTACCAGCCTTTCAGAGCCTGCTGCAGTGAAGCGTCCCCACAGGATGCTTCACGCCAAGCATGGTGTTTAGCCTCATGGTCAAAAAGCTCAATTTTGTTTTCATCAGACCAAAGAACCTTCTTCCAGCTGACTTCAGAGTCTCCCACATGCTTTCTGGCAAACTCTAGCTGAGATTTCATGTGAGTTTTGTTCAACAGTGGCTTTCCCTTGGGCACTCTCCCATAAAGCTGCAACTCATGAAGCAGCTGGGTAACAGTTGTTGTATGCACAGTTTCTCCCACCTCAGCCACTGAAGCTTGCAACTCCTCCAGAGTTGTCATAGGTTTCTTGATTGGTCACTCACTCGTCCCCTTCTTGCATGGACACTCAGTTTTTGAGTACAGCCTGCTCTAGGCAGATTTACATTCTTTTCACTTTTTGACAATTGACTTAACTGTACTCCAAGGGATATTCAGTGACTTGGAAATATTCTTGTATCCATCGCCTGATTTGTGCTTTTCAATAACATTTTTGCAGAGTTGCTTGGAGTGTTCTTTTGTCTTCACGGTGTAGTTTTTGCCAGAATACTGAATGACCAGCAGTTAGACCTTCCGGATACAGGTATATTTTTACTACAATCAATTAAAACACCTTGACTGCACACAGGTCTCCAAAACAGATTTCATTTAACAATTTATGTGATTTCTAAAATGAATTGGCTGCACAAATGATCATTTGGTGTGTCATATTAAAGGGGGGGTGGATAATTATGCAATCAAATACTTTATGTTTTATATTTTAATTAATTTAGACCATTTTTTAGAGATCTGCTTTCACTCTGACATGAGTCTTTTTCTGTTGATCAGTGTCGAAAAAGCCAAATTAAATCCACTGTGATCGTAAAGAAATAAAACATGAAAACATTCAAAGGGGGGAGTGAAAGCTTTTTGTAGCCACTGTAAATAATATTGAGAACAAGAGTTGTAGAGTCCTTGAAAGTGAACTGAACAAGTAGGTTTTAGCAAAAGTATTTAAGGAAAAGAGACAGATTAGGAAGTAGAGAAGATTGAGGACATACCACTAGGTCTTAGGATCTGAACCACGGTAATAGATTAACCATAAAACATAAGAGCTGAAGTAAGCGATTTGGCTCACTGATTATGTTCTGCCATTTTATCATGGCTAATTTATTATCCCTTTTAAACTCAATAATCTGCCTTCTCCCCATGTCAAGAGACCCTGCAAAATGAATAAGCTACAAAAGGCCAGAAATCAGGTTGAGGAAGGGTTGTAGAAGATGTAGAGCAAGGTGAAAGACCCCCAAAAAATTGAAAATGAAAGGATGAGAATGTTATGGAATTTGGTGGGAGCAAGGAGACCTAGCTAGGAGAGAATTGGAATTATGGAGTCTGGGCTGAAAAAACCCTCAGTAGGAGATAGCAACATGCAGGCTAGATATACGCAACCCCAAACAACCCCGATTTATGCATATTCTATTCACAGAACAATGTATAATGACCAATTAACCTACCCAGTATGTCTTTGAACTCTGAGTAGAAACCAGAGGACATGGAGAAAACCTACACGTTCCATGGGATGGACGTACAGACCCCTTACAGAGGACACCAGGATTGAACTCTGAACTGCAAAACCCGATGCTGTAATAGTGTCACACTATTACACTATTATGGTGCCCAGTTTAGTGTCATGCACACAAGTACATGTACACACAGCTGCAATGAAAAACCTACTTGCAGCAACATCACAGGCACAGAGCATCAGATAAGCAGCACTCACACAAAATATATAAATTCAACTTAAATCATATAATTTAAAAAAAAACACAAAACAAAAAACAAGAAAGGTATAATGGTTTATTTACTATCAAAGTATACAACTCTGAAATTCTTCTTCTCCAGATAGCCATGAAACCAAGGAAAGAAAAGAACAGCAGCATAATTAACAACATCCAATTCCCACCCCTCTACACAAAAAATAAACAAAAACAGAACAGGCACATCAAACCCCACCCCCCCCCCCCCCCCCCACTACCACCACCAATCTTCCTCCACTACACACACAAAAAATTAGAAAGGTCAGGTGTGAAACAGAATATAGAAAACTTTAAGAATGAAAATGTCCATAGTCCAAGTCCATATTCATATCTACATCCAAAACACAGAAAACTTGTGTAACATTCTCCAGGCACAGTGGTAGCTTTTCCCCTCTCCAGCAGCAGAGCGATCCCACCAGCGATAAAAAGGCAGTCTCACCTCCCCTGCAGCAAAGTCCATTTTAGTGCAAAGTGAATCAGAGTGCTCTAAACTGTAGCAATTTTCCAGTTAGTTCAAGAACCGAATGGCTGAAGGGAAGTTGCTGTTTTTGAATCTGGTGGTGTTGGACTTCAGGCTTCGGTACCTCCTGCTTGAGATTAGCTAAGGCAAGTTGGAACGGCTTGCATGGTGGAATTCTTTGAGCAAAATGCTGGAGGAACTCAGCAAGTCAGGCACCATCACGTAGGGGAATAAATAGTTGACATTTCAGTCCGAGACCCTTTATTATGAAAGGAAAGGGGGGGAAGAAGCTAGAATAAGAAAGTAGGGTGGAGAGGAAGGAGTACAAACTGGCAGGTGATAGGTGAGACCAGATGAAGAGGAAGGTGGGTGATGGAGGGTGAAGTAAGAAGCTGGAAGGGGATAGGTGAAAGAGTTGAAGAGCAGAAAAAAAAAGGAATCTGATAGGAGAGAACAGTGAACCATGGACTGTAAGAAAGAGATGGAGGAGGGGAAACAGAGGGAGGTTATGGACAGGTGAGGAGAAGAGATGAGTGTTGTGATGGAAAAGAACTGGTTCTTTGAGTCTCAACAGTAGAGGCCTGGACACACACAGTTTTAATAATAAGGAATTTATTCACAAGGGGAAGCCGGGTCAACACAAGCAACTACAATATTCTACCAAAAAAATGTTCAGGGTTAACACGTTTGGGGAAGGTCAGGTCAGCTGTACAATACACAGAAAGAGGTGTGGGGACAGGGGACAGTTACACATACAAAGAACAAAGGAAAAGCACTACGACAGCTATCCCCCTTGACCTTGGATAGCTGCGGCTCCCTTACCAGGACCAACGATAAACCTTCCCAAACATAAATCAATGCACTTACCTTCAATGAGGTGGTCTGTAAGAGAGACTGAGCCAGGCACATCTCACCTTTATTGCTGGGCGCGATAATCCAATTAAGGTGACCAATAATTTAGGTGTGCATTGATTAGTTGGGAGGGACCAAATGTTGATTGGCATGTGGTGGGTCCTCCGACCAGCCAGGTGGCAGTGCTTCTGTCACGTGGCTGGTATCTCTGGATACAATGGGGTAAAAAGGTAACAGAAAGGGGAACAGTACAAGAGAGAAAGAGGGAAAATTGGATAAATCAATGTTCACACTATCAGATTGAATGCTACCTAAATGGAATATGAGATTATGCTCCTCCAGCCTGAGTTTGGCCTCATGATAACATAGAGGAAGCCATGAACAGACAAGTCAGAATAGGAAAGGGAAGTTGAATTGAAATGGGTGGCTACTGAGAGATCCGGTCTTTTGTAGCAATCTTTGATGATGGTTGTTGCTTTGTTATAACCTCAGTGAGTCTTGGGCATATGTATATAATGTAGCTATGGTGTGTAAGACTTTTTCACACATCCCGCTTTAGACTGGCAAACACAGTACTGTACAAAAGTCTTAGGCACCATACATACATATGCACCTAAGACGTTTGTATAACACTGCACATCCAGCAAGAAGTTATCAACCAAAACCCAACACAGAAGTTGATTAAGCCAAAGTCAAACTTTGGCCCCAACATGATTAAAGGCTACGGGGGGAGTGGGGGTTGGGGTGGTGGTGAAGGGTAACTTCCAATGAAAGGCAAGATAAATAAAAGGCAATTTGTTTTTCGCACCAATCTGATTTCCAATTACTCAGCTTGTCCAGCATAGAGTTGAACATTCAATGTGAAGCAGATTTATTTATCTCCAATTTTCATGTTTGAGATTAATGTTGAATCCTCAGTAATAACCATGCATTGCACAAGGGAGACATTTTAAAGTGAATAGATTAAAACAAGCACTTTCCCCTTCATTTTCAAAAGGTTTCTGGCCATGGAAGTGGTTGCTGGCTCACTGGGAAATTAGCAATTGTGTTATTGCAAGCACAATCCATCTTTCAAATGAAATGTCAAAGTAAATCCCACACTACCTGTACCAGTGGCAGCAATGCCTTCAAGAAAATGAATCTCAGGGGAGTATATGGTGACATATACATACTTCGATAATAAATTTACTTTGAACTTTTGAACTTTGAGCTGGTTGCATAGCAAAGAGCGGTGAAATATTCCCTGTTTCCTGGTTGACAATTATGACTCAGTTGATATTGATCAAAACAGATTAACTGTTTATTAACACAAGAGATTGAGCAGACACACACAAAATGCTGAAGGAACTCAGCTGCTCAGGAAGCACATATGGAGTTAAATAAAAAGCCAATGTTTTGGGTCGAGACCCTTCAGCAGATAGTCTTATTGAAGGGTCTTATCCTGAAATGTTGACTATTTATTTATTCTTTCCCATAGATGTTACCCAACCTTCTGTGTTCCTCCAGCATTTTGTATGTGTAAATCTTTATTCATCTCTGTGAAACCTGTGAGATCTTCCTTGACACAATTTAACTGCTATGAATGCTGGCATGTAAGCACCTACCAAAAAATCTTGGAATACCTTGAGAAAGGAGTAGGACATTTATTTTAAAGGTAATTGTTTCTGAGGTGTCTTTCATCATCTCAAAATTTCAAAGCACTGTGACATAGGTAATAGAGCTGCCTGCACAAAATGCTGGAAGTACTCAGTAGGTCACGCAGCAGCTATGGAAGTGAAAAAACAATCAATGTTTCAAGCCGAGACCCTTCTTCAGGATTGGAAAGGAAGTGGGATGAAACCAAAATGAAAAGGTGGTGGGAGGGAAAGGAGGCTAGCTGGAGGTGATATGTGAAGCAGGTAGGTAGGAATGGTAAAAGGCTGGAGTGGAAGAATTCTGATAGGAGAGGGAATGTGAACCATGGGAGAAAGTGAAGGAGAAGTGGAGTCAGGGAATGGTGTGAACTGCTGTCTCTATTTAGCTGTTCCTAAAACATTGACCATGTGTCTTCATGTTCCAGTAACTCCGTGATGATTCAGTTTTGACTTCTAGCATTGTCTGTGTAGACAATAATATCCTAAGATGTACTGTAAGAGCAGAATTCGGCCATGCAGTCCATTGGGTCTGCACCAACGTTCCATCTCTAAATCCTCCCTATGCCCACTCTGTCTAGTTCTTCCAATGTTAAATAGTTTTCAATAAGGATCCTTCTCATTCTTCTAAACTCCAGTGAGTACAGGCCCTGAGTTATCAGATGTTCCTCCGACCTCCTGCCTCCACTCTGATTCCCTGGCTTTCACCTCTCACATTGTTCCAGTGAAGCTCAAGTAACAGTATTTAGGATGTCATGGTAGCATAGCGCTTAGTTCGACACTATTAAAGCTCTGGGTGCCGGAATTCAGAGTTCAATTCCAGCGCCACCAGCTGTTTGTATGCCCTTCCCATGCATACATGGTTTTACACCAGATGCTCTGTTTTCCTCCCATAGTACAAAGATATTTGATTAACAGGTTAATTGGTCATTGCAAACTGTCCTGTGATTTGGCTGGTGTTAAATCGGTGGGTTGTCGGGTGGTGTGGCTCCTTGGGACGGAAGGGCTTATTCTGCGCTGTATCTCCAAAAAAAAATAAACAAATAAAACTCTCATTCTCTGAGTAAACATGTCACTCAGCACTCAAGATGACCACAATGATTCCAGATAGCCAGCCTTTCTGATTTTGCATCAGAACAGATCAGTTCTCATGAACCTTCTACAAGCTGAAACTTTAACTTGTTTTTCTCTCCTTCCACTAAGCTCCTGGGTATTACCAATGCTCCTATCTCATTTCGGACTGCAGTGTTTTCAATCCCAGCATGCTTCTTTTCCCTCTGCTCCACATTCGTTCACTTCCTTCTATTTTCTATTCTATTCTATTTCAGAATCACAATCAGAATCAGGTTTATTATCATTGACATACCTTGTGAATTTTGTTTTGCCGCAGCAGTGCAGAGCATTAAATAAAAAATAATACTTTAATTTATAGTAAGAAATATTAAAAATAATAAATAGGCAGTGCAAAATGTGAAATAGTGTTCATGGGTTCATGGTTCAATGGCTAACACAAGGGGGCACAGTTTTAAGGTGCTTGGAAATAGCTACTGAGGGGATAAGTTTTTCACACAAAACTGGTGGGTGCATGGAATGCACTGCCAGCAGCGGTGGTGGAAACGGATACAATAGGGTCTTTTAAGAGCCTCTTAGATAGGTACATGGAGCTTAGAAAAACAGAGGGCTATGTGGTAGGGAAATTCTAAGCAGTTTCTAGAGTAGATTACATGGTTGGTACAACGTTGTGGACTGATGGGCCTGTAATGTGCTGTAGATTTCTATGTTCTATGCTCTACGTTTATTCAGAAATCTGTTGACGGAGGGGAAGAAGCTGTTCCTAAAACATTGATTGTATGTCTTTAGGCTCCTATACCACTTCCATGATGGTAGTAATGAGAATGGGGCATTTATGTTTACTGGTCACTTTATTGTGCACCTCCTAAACTTAAAAGTGCTCACAGAGTGTGTGTTTGTGGTCTTCTGCTGCAGTCACCCAACCACTTCAATGTTCAAAGTGTTGTGGTTTAGAAATGCTCTTCTGCACACTATTGTTGTATCACATAGTTACTTAAAGGTTTAGAGGGGACATGACTGAGATATACATGAAACGTATGTTTAGGGTAACCTGTAGGAAGCTTAATCCCATTACAGGGGAAGATAAAACTAGAGAACATCGAGTATAGGGAAAGAGAAGAGAAGGGATCTTCACCCAAGTACTTGGAAAGTACTACTTGAGGAAGTTGTTGAACCTGGGTCACTGGTAGCTTCTAAGAATTACCCAGATGAACAGGATGAGATTCATAGTGCAAGAAGACTGGATGCTTGAAGAAATTTGGCCTAGAATTAATGAGAGTTTGAGCTTTGGGCATTGTCATGAGTCAAGGAGGTGGAGGATTCAAAGTTCAAAGTAAATTTATTATCAAAGTTCATATATGTGACCATATACAACAATGAGAATCATTGTCTTGCAGGCATATTTAATAAATCTATAGAATAGCAACTATAACAGACTCAGTGAAAAACCACCTAACTAGTGCATTCAACCAGAGTGCAGGAGACAAGAAACTGTGCAAACACTAGATGAAGAAATAACAATAATAAACAAATAGCAATAGAGTAACCTGGATGCTGTGTTTCAGGAAGCAATCGCACTCTTCAGATGAATTGCATTGAACTTGATTGGTGGTGATGGATAGGAGGAATTGAAAGGGTAGCTCAGGAGGAGCAGCAACCCTCAGCCTTGTCTAACGGGTAAGAGGTTCTTGCTGTCAGCGAGAACCATAGCGAGGATGTACGGAAGGTGGCAAATGGTATTCCTTTGTTCAAGAAAGGGATAATGCTGCGAGTTATAGACCTATAAGCCTTACCTCAGTGTTGGGCAAATTATTGGACGGGTGACAAGATTTACAAGCATTTGAAGACATTGGGGTGGTTAACATGACTTTGTGAGGGGCAGATCAAGCCTCGCTAGACTGATTGAATTCTCTGAGGATGTACAAAGCACATTGATGAAGGTAGAGAAGTGGATGAGGTGTACATTGATTCTAGTAAGGCATTAGATAATTTCCCTGTACTGTGTTGTAATGTTCCATGTTCAATTTATATGATGTATAATCCATCTATAGGACTACTACTCAAGTGTGGGGATGCAAAACTAAGATGTAATATCATTGGAGACAGCAAACCACAAACAACTGTTTATATTCTGTTTCTTCAGACATACAGCACAGTAGCAGGCTCTTCAGGGATAATGACCCCACACTGCTCTGTAGTATCCATGTGACCAACTGACCTACTAAACCGCATGTCTTTGGGAAAGTGGGAGGAAACAGGAGAACTGGGAGGAAAGCCATGCGGTCACAAGGAGAACATTCAATCTCCTCACAGACAGAGGTGGGACTTGAACCAGAGCCACTGGCACTGTAATAGTGTTACACCAACTGCTACGCTACTGTACCACCCCTACCTCTCACAAAGAGAGACAGAGCCCCAAAATGAGCTGTCCCCTTGGTGCTAGAGTTAAGGACATCCCTTCTGAGCTGGAGAGGAATCTGAAGTGAGACGAAGTCATGTGGGAGTCAACAGAGGAAGGTGGTCCTACTTACAGATTATGAGCAGCACAGTGCAAAATTTTAAAGTAGATCACAAATGTAACAAAATTTGAATTATTACTGATTCATGTGGAAATTGGCAGAGGGTAATCACAATTATAGAAGGAAATAGGTCTTTTAGAGAATGGTCTGGGAGTAATAGGTTCTAATCCATGGAGTGCAGGTACCATTAGTAGGAGAATAGATAGCTCTTCTACTGAGAAAAGGTTCATTTGAATCCTGCTGTGACCAATATCCTGGTTAATCTCATAACCAGGGTTAAGGATGGTTCTTCGATGGAATTAGAGGGCTGGAGGGTTTAAGTGACAGGAACTTTAATCACAGCAAAGGAAATGGAAAGACCAGTGATTAAGGATAGTGAAAGGCTGAATAAAAATCAAAGCTAGAAAGGAGGAAGAATCTGGGTGGTCCAGTTTCCTCCCACAGTCCAAAAACGTACCAATTAGTAGGGTTAATTGATGATTGTAACTTGTCCTGTGATTAGGTTAGGGTTAATTGAGGTGCCGATGTTTGTTGTGGAAGTGGTTAGCGTAACATTTTAGAGTGCCAGGTACCCAGATTCAACACCCGCCACAGTCTCCAAGTAATTTGAATGTTCCTTCCCGTGACTGCGTGTGTTTCCTCCCACGGTCCAAAGACATTCCAGTAATAGGATAATTGGTCGTCGTAACTTGTCCTGTGATCAGACTGGAGTTAAATAAGTGGGTTTCTGGGCTGCACACCTCATTGGGCCAGAAGGATCTGTTCTCTGCTGTATCCTTAAATAAATAAATAATAAAAATTTGACAGAAAATCCATGCCAATGTCTGCGGCAGATATTAATAACAGAATAAGAAAGAATTGTAAACTGTCAAAGTGTAAAGCCCTTTATGTGAAGGCATACAGTACTTGCAACAAGATAGATGAGTTGATGGCACAAATAAAAATAAATGAGATTCTTCTGATAGCTAATACAGAGATGTGGTTGCTGTGTAACAAGAACTAGGAACTCTATTCAAACTTATTCAATGCTATTCAAGTTATTAAGGGTGTCAATGGTTATGGGGAGAAGGCAGGAGATTGGGGTGGAGGGGGTAATAAATCAGCCATGATGAATCAAACTCAATGGGCCAACTGGCCTAATTCTGCTCCTATGTCCCATGGCCTTATGCTCAAAAAGAATAGACAAAGGGAAAAGAAGGCAGGTTAGCATTGTTAGAAAGAAGATGTTTGTGTGGTCATCTGCAGTGATTACAGATTTAAAGATTCAAAGATTCAAACTACATTTACTAAGAAAGTATATATGCAGTATACTACCCTGAGGTTTGCCTTCCCCACAGACAGCCTCAAAACAAAGAAAGACCATGGAACCCACTCAAAGAAAAACATCAAAACCTGTCCCTCCCTTGCACCCAAATATAAAGCATTGCGCAGATGGCAACCAAAAGAAGTGAAAAATACAGAATATAATACACAAAAGCAGAAGATTCCAGGCATGTTCAGTTCATTACCTGTAGGCCAGCCCAATCAAAATCAGCCAAAACTTCTACAAAAAAAGGAGTGACCAGAAACTAGAAACACAGAGGATAAGTCATAATGTGAACTACAGATTCCAAACCACAAACTGAGTCAATTACAGGCACAGTAACTTGTCATGTGGAATCAATTTGAGTAGAAATAACCAATAACAGGGAAGGAGACACTCGTGGAAGAGGTCTATAGACTTCTATATGTTGCTTCACAGTTAGACAAAGCATAAATGGAGAAATACTGAAGACATCTACAAAGTGAAGTGCAATTGGCATGAGTGTTTTTAACCTGCTTATTGATGGTATGATAGAGGCGTTTGGAAAGCTTTGGGAACTGTTTCCTGGAATCATAAGTTACAGAAATTATGAGGAAATTACCATTTTTTAGAGTTGGTCATGTGTGATAAAGGAAAATCAATAAGAAATCCTGCAGTTAATGATCTTCTAGGGAGAAATGATCACAGTATGGCAAGCTTCCATGTAGGGTTTGAGGGTGAAAGAGTAGGGTGCAAATTAATGTAGGTAGCATGGTAGCATAGCAGTTTGCCTGACACTTCACAGCACAGTAATCAGGAAACTGTGGTTCAATCTCAGCTGTTGTCTGTAAAGAGTTTATACTTTCTCCCCATGACCTAGGTTGGTTTCCTCCGACGTTCTAAAGACATACAGATTGGATTTAGTAACTTGTCGGCATGTTGCGTTGGCACAGGAAGCATGGGACACTTTTGAGCTGCTCTCCAGGCACATCCTCAGACTGTGGTGGACATCGACACAAACAACTCATTTTATTGGTAGGAGCTACCATTAACAAGTCCAGTATCATTTCTTAATCCCCTTGAGAAGGCTGTTGTAAGGTGACTTCCTAAACAATTGGAATATTCAGCTAAAGAACGCTCAGTACTGTGGGGTAGTTAAGGCCAAGAAGCTGGTTTTACAATAATCAGAATTGAATCAGGTTTATTATCGCTGACATACGTATGTTGTAAAATTTGTTAGTTTGCAACAACAAATGAACAACAATATGTTTCCAAGACAGGATGCCGTGATTTGGAGGGAGATCTGCAGATGGTCATAGTTTCAATTTCAAATTTAATTATCATTCAATCATACTTGAATACCAATGAATACAGTTCCAGAAGAAGAATGTGCCAGGGGCCAAGGGGCCAGGGGATGTGGTTATTCTACTGGTGGAACCTGTGATCTACATTTTGGTGGTATAGCTTTGGGTCGATTGAGCGACCCAGCAATTTGCTGTCTCCAAGGGTGTTCAGTGAGGTCTCGAGTGAAGCATGCAGCCTTAAGGTGAAAAAGCCTGGAGACAGGGCACGAGCCCAGGATTGACTCCATTTCTCACTGATTTCGTTGATTGAAGTGTTGAAGAAGATTGAAATTGTTGAGGCGAGAGTGGAAGGTGAGCAGGTGTTCAGTGCCATCAGCCAGCCTCTCACTCTTTGCTACCAGAGGAGGATATCTGTGTCTGATGGTCTCTCCCTCTCCCCCTCTCTCCCTCTCTCCCTCCCTCTTTCTTGATGCTGCCAGACAATTGTACTGGAGTTTGTGGATTGCACTCTGAAACTCACATTACTATGTACTTCAGGTTTCTAATCTTCTTTCTCTGTTGCTATTTTGGGGGGTTTTGATCGGGGCAACCTGCAGACAATGAACAACACATTGCTAGATTGAACTGAACTGAATTTGCCTGGACTCTTTTGATATTGCTCTTTTTTTCGGAGTTAGCTTTTATTGGTTATATTTTGTGTGCTGTTGGGGTATGGGGGTTGGTTTGATATTCTTCTTTGAAAGGGTTGCATAGTTTTCTTTGTTTCACAGGAGTCTGTGAAAAGACAAATCTCAGGTTTGTATACTGCATACATAGTTCATAATAAATACACTAAAACTATGTACCAGTGTCCTTCTAGTGGTAGTTGTTCATGGATTGGAAGGTGCTGTTGGAATACCTTGACAGAAAACTACAGTACGTGATGGAGATAGTACACACCACACCCTGGTGTGCTGGAGTTAAGAAAAAAAATAGGAATTTCCACCCAGGTAGACTATTTTGCTTTAGAAGGTACCTTTGCCCATATTAATTTGTCCACTCTAATCCTATCCCCCACTAATTTCCTCTGGAGCCTATTCTCCCTCCCCATATTTCCATCAATTCTACCACCCATTAGAGGCAATTTATCATTGCCAATTGACTTGGCAGCCCACATATGAGGGATGATTGATAAGTTCATGGCCTAAGGTAGAAGGACTCAATTTTAGAAAACCTAGCACATTTATTTTTCAACATAGTCCCCTCCTACATTTCCACACTTAGTCCCAGCGGTCATGGAGCATATGGATCCCTTCTTTGTAGAAGTCAGCGTCTTGGACCTCCAGAAGTGGTCCACAGCAAGGGTGATTGTTAAGTTCATGGCCTAAGATAGAAAGAGATAAGTTACACGGCTCTCATTACATGCGCATGGACTTCAACTCTTTGAGTGATTATGCAGAAAGTTTAAAGCTAATAACTTCTGTGGTATTTCTGTTTCAGATAATTAAAAATTACACGTAAGCACTGTCTGAGAAAATGGACAACATCAGCCTTCGTGCAGTCATCCGCTACCTTGGTCTCAAGGGCTTATCACCCAAGGAGGTCCACGAGAACATGGTGGCAACACTAGGGGAGGGTGAAAAATAAATGTGCTAGGTTTTCTAAAATTGACTCCTTCAGCCTTAGGCCAGGAACTGATCAATCACCCCTCGTAAGTGGGAGGTAATTTGAGTACTCATATGGTCACAGTGCAAAGGTGTAAACACTCACCAGATATTACCAGACGGTAAGGATTCTATGGGTCACCAGAATCATGATGCAAAGCTCTCCTCAAAATAAATTGTTTTGTCATTGTCATCTTCACCAAGGTGCAGTGAAAAATGTTTTGTGTCCCATCCTACAGATCGTTTCATCACTTCAGTATTCTGAGGCAGTGCAAGCGAATTTATTGGAACAAGGTCTTTGGTCCAAAAGAGCCTGCTACTGTGTAGTAACTCCATATGAAATAAATAACAATCCGTCTTATTACACTAGGGGACAGATCAATAGTATTATGACAAAGGGATAGAAGCCATCTTTGTGCCTGGTGGCACCTGCTTTCAGGTTTTTGTATCTTCTGCTCAATGGAAGTTGGGAGGAGAGTATGTCCAAAGTGATGGTTGCGGGTGGGGACTTGGATAATGTTGGCTGCTTTAGCAAGTCAGCAAGAAATGTAGGCAGAGTCCCTAAAGGGGAGACTCTGCCTCTGTATAGCCCTTGTTGATGTCAAGTTTTCTGGAGTTGTCCTCTCAGAAGTAAGTGATGAGTATTCCTCACATTCCTACCTTATATTTGGTAAATTGCAGATAGGCTTCAGGGAGATACAAATGAATTATTCACTACTAGACGTAGAACACTACAGCACAGAAACAGGCCCTTCAGCCCATCTAGTCCCTGCCAAAATGTTATTCTGCCTAGTCCTATCAAACTGCACCTGGACCATAGCCTTCCAAACCCCTCCCATCCAGGTACCTTTCCAAGTTTCTCTTAAACATTGCAATTGAATCCACATCCACCACTACTTCTGGTGGCAGCACATTCCATACTCACCACCCTCTGAGTGAAGAAGCTCTCTCTCATGTTCCCCAAAAGCACTTCACCTTTCACCCGTAACCTATGACCTCTAGTTGTAGTCTCACCCAACTTCAGTGGAAAAAGCCTGCTTGCATTTACCCTATTGACACCCCTCACAATTTTGTATACCTCTATCAAACGTCCCCTCATTCTCCTATGCTCTAGGTAATAAAGTCCTAATCTATTCAGTTTTTGCTATAAGATCACAGCAACAGCTTTGTAAATTTTCTCTGTACTCTTTCAATATATTGGTAACTTTCCTGTTGTTACTTGGCCAGAACTGCGCACAATCTTCTGTCTCCCTTTTACTTGGGTGGTCCCAATATTTATGTGGCTAGCCCAGTTGAGTGTTTGGCCAATGGTAACATGCAGAATTTTAATGAATGGGATTCGGCAATGGAAATATTAATGTATAATGATCGTCAATATTAACTACACTTAGTGGTCACTTTATTAGGTACACCTGTACAAATGCTCATTAATGCAAATATCTAATCAGCCAATTGTGTGGCAGCAACTCAACGCATAAAAGCAGGCCAGACATTCAGCTGTTGTTCAGACCAAACATCAGAATGGTGAAGAAATGTGATCTAAGTGACTTTGATCATGGAATGATAGTTGGTGCCAGACAGGGTGGTTTGAGTATGGGGTTTTTCATGCATTCAATGGTCTCTAGAATTTACAGAGCAAGGTGGGAAAAACAAAAAAAAATCTAGTGAGCAGCAATTCTGTGGGCAAAAATGCTTTGTTAATGAGAGGGGCAGAGGAGATTGGCCATGCAAGCTGACAGGAAGGCAACAGTAACTCAAACAGCTACATGTTACAACAGAGGTGAGTGGAAGAGCATCTCTGAATGCACAACACATTGAACCCTGAAGTGGATGGGTTATAGCAACAGAAGACCATGAACATACACAGGAAGTACTGAATAAAGTGGCCATTGATTGCAGATTCAGATTCAGGTTCATTTATTTATCATATATACACTGAAGTATGCGATGTATGGGTTAACAAGCAACATAACACAAAGATGTGCTGGAGACAGCCCGGAAGTATAGCCACACATTCTGGTGCCAACATATCATACTAACAACATTGGCATGGATTTTATTTCTTTTCTCCAAGAGACTAGAAACATGGATTAATTAATCCCTTGGATCTAAAGAAATTTCAAGTTATTTACCAGTGAGGAATTGCTTGTTACAGAAGAAACGATGCAACAGCATGGAGGAAATAAATTTTATGCTCAGTGTTGTGCAGGATGCATTAAAATGATGCTGCTGCAGTCCAGGAGGAAACTGCCAGAATCATACAATTATTTAGAACTCAAGATAGACTAATACCCAGCACAGTGATATCTAGTGACAAAACTCATACCTAACCTGACAGTTAAATCCTTTCTTCAATGTACAGTGCATTCCATAAAGGAAATTACCTTTTTCTGGATGTTTACTCTGAGCTGAAAATGAAGCAAAGCTGAGGTAGCTCAACACTCATAATCCTCAATGCTCGATGCTGCTTTGACTTTGAATTGCTGGGGAAAAAAAGGCCAGCAATGCCATAAAAGATCCCACCCACCCTACTCATCGACTGTTTGCCCCACTTCCATCAGTTAGGAGGCTACACAGCATCTATGCCAGGGCTATTGGACTCACCAAGCAGTTATTTTCCCCAAGATACCAGGTTGATCAACACCTGCATGAACCAATCCCACCACCAGTATGTACATATCATCTAGCATCACTCATCATCTGTCTATGTAGATAACAGCAAAATCTTTCCCTCCCCTCTCCCTTCTCCATTCTTGCCTCTTATCTCTTCTCACCTCCTCCTTCCTTCCTTCTCTCCTATCAGATTCCTTTTTCTCCAGCCCTTTATCTTTCCCACACACCTGGTTTCACCTACCATCTTTAGCTATCCTCCTTCCCCTCCACCCGAACATTTTTATTCTGGCTTCTTTCCCCTTCCTTTTCAAACCTGAGGAAGGGTCTCGGCCCAGAATGGCAACTGTTTATTCATTTGCGTAGATACTGCCTGACCTGCTGCGTTCCTCCTGCATTTGGTGTGAGTTGCTCTGAATTTTTCACGTCTATGTATGTAACAGTTAAATGTACATTGTTACAGTTTGTATTTTATAGTTTATATTTTATGTTTATATTTATTGTGTTGCTTTAATTTTTTTGCTTTGTTTTTGCTATTGTGTTCTTTATACTTATTGTATTTTTTTTATGCTGCATTGGATCCGGAGTAACAATTATTTTGTCCTCTTTTACACTTGTGTACTGAAGAATGACAATAAACAGTCTGGAATCTTGAATCAATTAAATGGTTGTTTTAAACACCTGTAGGGATAATTATACCATGCCCAGTTGTTGGTTTACTGAATCATTTCCATTATTCCGAGGTATGATCAGACAAAACATCTGCTGTAATCCAGGTTCCATCAATGTTTATTCAGAGTAATGCTAGGATGTCAAAAGATCATAGCCAATTATGAGGCCATTATGAGGCAGAGAGGGCAGCTGATCCAAATGCCCTTGGCAGAAGTGGACACCTCTTTTGACCATATTCTTTCATTTTCATTAAAAAGGATTTGAAATAATCTATCACATCATCTTCAAACTCGTCTCCTTCCCCTCCCCCTACCTTTTTATTCTGGTGATTTCCCCCTTCCTTTGTAGTCCTGATGAAAGGACTCGGCTTGAATCATTGAGTTTATTTCTCTCTATAGATGCTGCAAGACCTGTTGAGTTTCTCCAGCATTTTGTATGTGTTACTCTGGATTTCCAACGTCTGCAGAATCTCTACTGTTTATTATTTGGAATAAATGTTTGTTGTAAAATTGTACTTGAACTCGACTTTGAATAGCTTATTGATCACACGATCCGATGATCTGATCAATAAGCTTAGTCGTTATGTTGAGTGACATACACAAAATGCTGGAGGAACTCAGCAGGTCAGCATCTGTGGACAGGAATAGATAGTCGATGTTTCAGGCTGAGACCATTAATACTGATGAAGGGCCTCAGCCTGAAATATTGACTATCTATTTTTCTGCATAGATGCTACCTGACCTGCTGAGTTATTCCAGAATTTTGTGTGTGTTTCTCTGGATTTCCAGCAACTGCAGAATATTTTATGTTAATCATTATGCTGCTGGTTTACCATTCCCAAGGCCTGTACTAAAAATCCACAGATTTGAGTTCGAATTGACTGTGGTGACTGATGAAGTTAAATAAATATTTAAACTGTAAAGGTTGGATCAGCAGTGAGTCAAAGACTCCTAGAACACTACAGCACAGAAACATGCCCTTCGGCCCATCTCAACTATGCCGATCCATTAACCTGCCTAGCTATATTAATATGCACTCAAACGATATCCCTCCATACCCTCCTCCACATCCATGTACTTATCCTAGTTTCTCTTAAATGTTGAAATAGAATCTGCATCCATCATTTGCACTGGCAGCTCATTCCACACACTTACCACCTCCCTGAGTGAAGAAGTTCCCATCATGTTCCCCTTAAACATTTCACCTTTCACCTTTAACCTATAACCTCTAGTTGTAGTATCACACAACCTTGGTGAAAAAGCTTGCATGCAGTTATCCTGTCTATACCCCACATAGTTTGTATATCTCTATCAAATCTCCCCTCAATCTTCTGCATTCAAGGGAATAAAGTCCTAACCTATTCAATCTTTCCCTATAACTCAGGTCCTCAAGTCTTGGCAGCATTCTTGTGAAATTTCTTGACACTATTTCAATCATATTTACACTTTTCCTGTAGGTAGGTGTCAAGTTAGGCCTCATCAACATCTTAAGCAATTTCAACATAATAACCCAACTCCTGTACTCAGTTTATTGATTTATGAAGGCCAGATTGCTAAAAGCTTTCTTTATGCTCCTTCCTACCTGTGATGCCACTTTCAAGGAATTATGGATCTGTATTCCCACTTTCCTCAGTGCCCTATGCTTCACTGTGTAAATCCTACCCTTGTTAGTCCTCCCAAATTGCAAAACCTCACACTTGTCTGCATTACACGAGGAAATCTGCAGATGCTGAAAATTCAAGCAGCATACACAAAATGCTGGTGGAACGCAGCAGGCCAGGCAGCATCTATAGGGAGAAGCACTGTCGACATTTCGGACCGAGACCCTTTGGCTGCAGTAAACTGCTTCTGCCATTTTCAGCCTATTGTCATGCTAGTCCAAATACTGCTGCAAACTCTGATAGTTTTCCTTGCTGTCCTCTACATCCCTAATCTTGGTGTAATCTGCAGATTTACTAATCCTGTTAACCACATTATCGCCCAGATCATTGATACGGATGCTAAAGAACAATGATTGCTGTGGCACACCGCTAATCCCAGGCCTCCAGTCAGAAAGGAAACTCTGGCTACTACTATCACACTCTGGCTTCTCCCACAAAGCCAATGTCTAATCCAGATTGCTACATAATTTTGAATGCCAAGCAATGGAACATTCTTGGCCAACTTTCCATGAAGCACCTTTTCAAATGCCTTGCTAAAGTTCATGTAGACAAAATCTGCGACACGCCTTCATCAACTTTCTCAAAAAACTCCATAAGATTGGTTAGACAGGATTTACTGCGCACAAAGCCTATCCCTAATCTTTTATTCTGACAGGAATATACAAACTCTGCACTCTCAAATTTTCACTTTTGAAGCCCTCCCATTTTCGATGTACACCTTTGCAAGAGAACAACCTGTCCCAATCCATACTTGCCAGATCCAGTCTGATACCATCAAAGTTGCCTTTTCTCTGATTTAGAATCTCAACCTCAGGACCAGACCAATCCTTTTCCATAATTACCTTGAAACTAGTGGTGTTATGATGAATAGATACAAACTGATCCCCTACTCAAATTTCTGTCATGTGCCTTGTCTCATTCCCTACTAGGAGATCTTATAGTACACTCTCTCTAGTTGGGACTTCTGTATATCAAGGAAATTTCCCTAAACACATTTGACAAATTCTTTCCCATCCAGCCCTTTCACATTTTGGGAGTCCCAGTCCATATGTGGAAAGATAAAATCACCTATTATCATGACCTTTTGCTTCTTGCAAGACTCTGTGATTTCTCTACAAAGTTGTCCCTCTTAAATCCTACAGACTGTGGGTGGTCCCATTAACTTGATCACCAACTTTCTTATTCCTTAGTTCTACCCATAAAGTCTCACTAGACGAACTCTCCAGCCACTCCTTACTGATCAATGCCATGACATTTTCCCTGACAATTAATGTGACCCCTCCTCCTTTAATCTTTCCTGCTTTATCACATCTAAAACAATGGAACTCCATAACACTGAGCTGCTAATCCTGCCCCTCCTGCAACCAAAATTCACCAATGGCTACAATGCCATAATGCCACGTGTTGATCCATGCCCTAAACTCACCCACAGCTCTAAGCATTACTCCCACCATGCTCGACCTTTTGATTCCTGACTTTGTATGTAGGCTTAACAACATTTTTACTCCTTAACCACTCAACTACCTGTTCTGTCGCTCTCGTTCCTAGCCCTCTGTAATTCTAGTTTAAACCTCCCAGCCCTTGCCAGTGCAGTACTAGTAAACCTTCCCAATAAGATGTTAATTCCCCTCCAACTGAGTTGCAAACCATCCCTATACAGCTCCCACCTTCCCTGCAAGAGAGCTCAATGATCAAAAATATGAAGTGCTTTCTCCTGTACCAACTCCATAGCCATGTGTTAAACTATAAAATCTTCCTATTTCTGGCCTCACTAGCACATGGCACAGGTAACAATCCTGAGATCACAACCCTTGAGGTTCTATTACTTAACTTAGCACCTAATTTCCTAAACTCACTTTACAGGGCCTTCTCAGCCATCCTACCAATGTCATTGGTACTGATCGCAGAGGGAGCAATCCCTGTAGGAAGCTGAGGGGGAGGAGATAAAGATATGTTTAGCAGTAGGATCCCGTTAGAGTTGGAGGAACTCGCAGAGGGTGATGTGTTGGATGTGGAGGATCATGGGGTGGTAGGTAAGGACAAGGGGAAGTCTATCATGGTTACGGTGGCGGGAAAGTTTAGGGAATGGGGAAGATGCAGGTGAGGGCAGAATTAATAGTGGAGGAAAGCAAACCCTGTTAATTGAAGAAGGAAGACATTTCTGATGTCCTGGAAAGGAAATTCACAGCCTGGGAAGGGACTGAGAAAAGAGAATAGTGTTTTTACAGGAGATAGGGTGGGAAGAGGTATAGTCCACGTCACATGGAAAAAACATGGAATCAATCACAGGGGGAGTATACCAACTCCTTAAAGAGAGAGGTGGAAAATGAACCCCAATCTTAGAGCTGCCACAGTAAAATGCTACAGTAAACAGCACACAACCAATTTTACAAAAAAACTATACAGAGATAGACACACAGCCAACATGCAAAGGCAGACAAACTGTGCAAATGAAAATGATTCAGAGAACATGAGTTGTATTGAGATCTTGAAGGTGAGTCTGTGGGTCATAGGTCATATTCATATGTCAATCTCACATAAATCTGTGTTAAGGATTTAACTGACAGTTAAATCATTTTTATAAATTGAGGACACGGTGCTGACATAGCAGTTAAGCTATAACCCAAAGAAATAAATCAAGTGTTAAGTTACATTTGATCATACTGCTGAAACAAGTTATTTCACCCAACAGATCCATTCTGGTTTTTTTTGTTCAACATGAGAATCCTTCGATTTAAATTCATTTAACCTACAACCAGATCTTTATACACTCGGTGGATAAACAGAGTATATGTTCATGTTCTTCTGTTACTGTAGCCCATCTGCTTCAAGGTTCAATGTGTTGTGCATTCAGAGATATCTTCTGCACACCACTGTTTTAACACATTTAAGTTACTATCACCTTCATGTTAGCTTGAGCCAGTCTGTCCATTCTCCTGTAACCTCACTCATTAACAAGGCATTTGTCCCTACAGAACTGCCACTCAGTGGATGGTTATTGATTTTTTCTCTGTAAACTCTAGAAAATCCCAGGATATCAGCAGCTTCTGAGATACTCAAACCACCCCATCTGGCACCAGCATTCATTCCACAGCCAAAGTCAGTTAAATCATATTTCTTCCCCATTCTGATGATTAGTCTGAACAACAATTAAACCTCTAGACCATGTCTGAATGCTTTTATGCATTGAGTTGCTGTCACATGATTAGTTGATGAAATATTTGTATTAACAAGCTGGTGTATAGGTGTGTATTTCATTCTATTTAATGTATTTAGTGAGACCCTCTGTTGTATGCCTCTGTATGAGTGGGAGCGAGGAAGGAAAGGGCCATTTTTTTCTGTTCTGTTGCTGTTGTAGTTCTTGTGTTCTGTGCTATTCTGCTGAACAATATGGACATACTATGATGGTGCCAGGATGTGTAGGGATACTTAGGGGCTGTCCCCAAACATCCTTTGCTTGTGTGATTGTTAACACCAATGACACATTTCACTGTTTCAATGCACATATATATAAAATAAATGAATCTGAATCTAAACTGTATATTTTATTATGGGTAGGGTTTAAAGATACAAGGGGTGACTCCACATGCCACGTGCCGACAAAATACTTCTGCATGCCATTGGTTGACAGCTTGGAATCTGTAAAGGAGACCCATCATTGCACAATAATGATGCAATCAAGCAGGCTAATCAACCAATCAGATTTCTCACATACTTCATTTGTTCATTATGTGTTGTGCTGTGTGACGTGGACGATCGTGGTCTTTCCATGATCATCATTTTTTTTTTTTGGCCTTTTTTTCTCTGGAAGGGGTTTGCCATTTCCTTTTTCTGGGTAATGTCTTTACAAGATGCGTGACCCCAGCCAATATCAATTCCCTTCAGAAATTGTGTGCCTGGCAACAGTGGTCCCATAAAATGGACGCAATATGCACCAGCAGCTCATATGTGACCATCCACCTCCTGCTCCCATGACTCTGATAAGGAGATGCTACTCCTTGCCCAAGGGCGACCTGCAGGCCAGCAGAGGGAAGAAGCACCTTACACATCCTTTTGTAAGTGTACCAAAGCCCACCATCTCACAGACGAGCAAGTAAAAATCCCTGGTTAGAATTTAATTTTTAATTATACTATGGAAAGCAAACTAATATAAGAGCTACTGACAGAAGCAAAATATAAAACAGGATTTAAAATAATTTTAGCTTATAAGTATTTTAAAAATCATAGAATGTCTGTATATTATGCTGAAAATGCTTTTACACTTGTAAGAATTATTTTCTCAGGGTTGGAGAAGTTGATCAGCAATAATTGCAGTTTAACAGACCATTAAGGCTTAGTTGAATCTTATTCAACAAAGCTCAATATTTTCATTAGCTTTTATGGGGTTTGGCTCCACATTGACAGTGATTTTCATTTCTCTGTGCTTAACTTTGCATGCTTGAAGGCCAAAATTTGCTATCAGGTTAATATAGTCAAGTCAGTGAGCATTGACGTTTCTTTCAAACGCAGATTCCAAGTCAGTAAATAGGGCTCACTCGCTAATAAGCAGATCAAGGTCTGCGTGCATAAAAAGTGAATGTTGCAACATCTTCAGAGAAGGGCACAATATGCTTTGGGCATGACCAGACTGAGATGCTTGCATTGAGAATTAAATGCAGAACTGCAACTAATAACGAAAGATTCTTTGACAGGTAATCCATGGGGCAAATGGGATAATATTTTACAAACAAATCACCACTGCTTCTGGAGACCAGTGTCCCTGCTCACCATAAATCAGTTCAGTAGAAATGTTACAAAAAGAGACAAAAATTGCAAACTAAATATAAATGAAGATCATCTTAATGGCACAGAGAGCCACCATCATTAAAAGACCTCCTGAAACTTTTTGACTTGTGTTCTGAATGCACCTAATCTATGCAATGTTGGCGCGTGGCCAAGTGGTTAAGGCATTCATCTAGTGATCCAAGGCTAGATTGAGCCTTGGCTGAGGCTGCGTGTGTGTCCTTGAGCAAGACTCTTAACCACATGTTGCTCTGCGATGACACCGGTGTCCAGCTGTATGGGTCCTAATGCCCTTCCCTTGGACGACATCAGTGGCGTGGAGAGGGGAGACTTCAACTTGGGCAACTGCCAGTCTTCCATAAAAAAAACCTTGCCCAGGATTGCGACCTGGAAACTTTCCAAGGTGCAAATCCATGGTCTATCGAGACTAATGGAGGACTACTACCACTACTAATCTATATATTAATATTCTGGAACATATTTTATTATTTATTTGTGGCAATATTACTTACATAACGTGCCCAAGGTGCCTAGCAGAACAACACAGAGCACAGCAAGCAAGTAATCAACAATAGCAAAACAAGTCCCTTTCCTGCCTAGCACCCACCCACCCTCACAGACTATCCTCTAACCACAGGTCTCCTGTCATCCCGTGTCTAGGCTTCTGGATTTCTAATTGATCTTCGGTATCAAACCCAGACAAGCCTTTGATGGGACCCCGAACTTCAGTCCCACTGACTCACCAGCCATCCACTGTGTGTTTAAGTCAGTCCAACTAAACCTCTGCTTCCTCAACTTCTAGATGAACCCTTCAGTTATGCTGAACTTGACCCTCGTAGTTTTTTAAAGAATGGGAAGAACAATTAACTGAGCCTTTAGGGTGACAGTCTACATTAATATTATAAAAGTAGAGACAACAACACCAACTGTAAAGTTTACTTATATAGCACCTTGAACAATAACATTTCAGTGTTATCAAAAGATGGGTGGTGGGGTGAAGATGTGTCTCTACCAAAGAAGGTGTCAGACTGTCCTTCCTTCCACTAGCCTGCAGGTCATCCTTGGGCAAGGGTTAGCACCTGCTTAGACCCCCAGTCAGGGTCATGTGAAGCCATGGAAGCAAGTGGAGCAGCTGGCGTATGTCACAAGTCCTAGTGATGTGACCACTAATGCCAAGCAAACAATCTTTGAAGAGCATCAATATGAGCGGCAACACACACAAAATGCTGGTGGAACGCAGCAGGCCAGGCAGCATCTATAGGAAGAAGTACAGTTGACGTTTCAGGCCGAGACCCTTCATCAGGATTAACAGGAAAAAGAGATAGTAAGAGATTTGAAAGTGGGAGGGGGAGGGGAGGGATAAATAAGGGCTGGGAAGTTGATTGGCAAAAGGGATACAAAGCTGGAGAAGGGGGGAGTATCATAGGATGGAAGGTCTTAAAGAAATAAAGGGGGAGGGGAGCACCAGAGGAAGATGGAGAACAGGCAAGGAGTCATTGTGAGAGGGAAAGAGAGAATAAATAAATAAAAATTAGGGATGGGGTTAGAAGGGGAGGAGGGGCATTAACGGAAGTTAGAGAAGTCAATGTTCATGCCATCAGGTTGGAGGCCAGCCCAGACGGAATATAAGGTGTTGTTCCTCCAACCTGAGTGTGGCTTTATCTTGACAGTAGAGGAGGCCATGGATAGACATATCAGAATGGGAATGGGACGTGGAATTAAAATGTGTGGCCACTGGGAGATCCTGCTTTCTCCGGCGGACCGAGCGTAGGTGTTCCAGTCTGCGTCGGGTCTCACCAATATATAAAAGGCCACACCGGGAGCACTGGACACAGTATACCACACCAACCGACTCACAGGTGAAGTGTCGCCTCACCTGGCAGGACTGTCTGAGGCCCTGAATGGTGGTGAGGGGGGAAGTGTAAGGGAGGGGTGCAGCACTTGTTCTGCCTACAAAGATAAGTGCCAGGAGGGAGATCGGTGGGAATGGATGGGGGGGGACGAATGGACAAGGGAGTCGCGAAAGGAGCAATCCCTGCGGAAAGCAGAAAGTGGGGGGAGAGAAAGATGTGCTTGGTAGTGGGATCCCATTGGAGATGGCGTAAGTTACGCAGAATCATATATTGGACACGGAGGCTGGTGGGGTGGTCCTCCATCATCAGATTTCTGAATGGTCCCTGAACACAAACTTGTTATTCCTTTTTCACTCTATTTATTTTTGTAATTTATAGTAATTTTGATGTTTTAGGAACAGCTTCTTCCTGTCTACTATCATATTTCTGAAGGAAACATGAACCTATGAATACGACCTCACTTTTTCCTCTCTTTTTGGACTAATTTATTTTTAATATCTTGCTTATTGCAAAGTATAGTAATTTATTGTGCCTTGCTCTGTATTCATGATCAGCATCATTATATGCCATGTCATATGACATGGGCACTCATAGTCTCTCCATGATGATGATTGTTTTTGGCATATTTTTCTTAAAAGGCAGTGTCTTTACAAGATGGATGAACCCAGCCATTATCAATACTCTTTAGAGATGGTTTACTTGGCATCAGTGGTCACATAACCAAGACTTGCTGCTCATACAATCACCCACACCTGCTTTCATTGCTTCACGTGTCCCTGATCCAGGGGAGGGGCTACACTTTACCCAAGGGTGACCTGCAGGCTAACAGAGGGAAGGAGCACCATAATCTCCTTTGGTAGAGATGTATCTCCACCCAACCTCCCAATTGTTCTGTACAGCTACTGCAAAACAACCAATTTCATGTCATCTAAGATGTTGATTATAAATCAGTTTCTGATTCTGACTGTAAAGGAGATTTCTTCTTTTTCTTTGTTACTGTGTATGTAATCAAAATGGCTTCTTTGTTTTGTTAAAAGTAGGAATGCTTCTTTGTTGCGAGAGAGTGCTGGAAGCTTGTTTGGGTTAAAATTTACTGATAACGAGAATTGTATTCCTTTGTAAACCAATTGGGATTAATGTTTTTCTTTCTTCTGAGTCTGTAAGCTATTGTTGGCGGGCTTTTGGGGAGATCGGCATGAGGGGGTGAGAGAGAGAGGCCGTGATGCTGTAAACTGGGCGAGGAACAGACCCCAAGTGGGGGTCCGAGGCCAGGAGGTACCCCGAGGTGAGGAGATGAAGATAGATGTGCTTGGTTGACCGCTTCGGGTGGTCCTGAGCTGCAAGTCGAGGAGTTCAGAGGGGATTGAATGGTGGCCAGAAGACTTCAGTAATTGAGCTCCAACGGTTACGCTTGAAGTGGTTTGGACTTTGATAAGTTTGGGGTTTTTTCTTTATTTTTTTTTCCTTCATATGTACTGTATTATTGTTAATCACGTAGTTATAGTAACCTTTATAAATTGTACTCATTTAATCGCATATGGTGTACTGTCTGTTTTTGGACGAGGCGGGGACATCACACAGCATCCACACCAGCTGATTGCCCAGTTTGGCGGGGCTGAAGGCTGCTCCCCCTAGACGAGAATGAGCTGAGTGAGCCTGAGGCTTACCAGGGGTTACATAACTATGAATCCAAAACTGCTTTAATATTGGAACGGAAATAAGGCTAATAAAGATTGTGACATTTTAACCGAATGCCTTCCCAAGTAGATCTTAAGATAGATCTGCTGCAAAGCTATTGGCCTGAAATGTTAACTGACTTTCTCCCTTTGCTGATGCTGCCCGACCTGATGATTCATTTAAGTGAATTTATGCTGAAATAGATGCACTAATTCATCTCATGAGAAATTCAGTAAAAATTATTTAATTAACCCATACCCTCAGTGGACACTCAGTTAGGTACACATGTACACCTGCTCATCATTGCAAATATTAGTCAAACATGTGGCAGCAACTGAATGCATCAATGCATACAGAGGTTCAGCTGTTGTTCAGGCCAAATATCAGAATGGATAAGAAATGTGATCTAAGTGACTTTGACGGTGGAATGATTGTTGATGCCAGATTTGGTGGTTTGAGTATCTCAGAAACTGATGATCTCCTGGGGTTTTCATGCACAGCAAACTCTAGTATGCTACCCATTCAGTGGCTACTTTTCTTGGTATATTCTATACCTAATAAAGTGGCTATTGAGTGTATGATTGTAGCTTTCTGCTGCTGTAACCCATCTATTTCAAGGTTTGACATGTTATGCATTCAGAGATGTTCTTCTCCACACCACTGTTGTAATGTGTGATTATTTGAGTTATTGTTGCTTTCCTGCAGTGTGAACCAGTCTGGCCATTCTCCTCTGACAATGAGAAGACGACATGCCCTAGGTGATGGAGGTCCTTAATAATGGACGTCACATTTCTGAGGCACCACTCAATGAAAATTCCTTGGATACTAGTACCCACAATAACAGTGACTAATTTTACAACTTTCAGTAGATCTTTCCTGCAGCTTGAACCTTGCACAGCTTGCAACTGTGTAGTAGCTCCCCACATTATACCATCATAACAGAATGTGATGCAGCCTGTCAGATTGCTCTCCACCGTACATCTATAGAAGTTTTCAAGTGTTTTAGTTGACAAACCAAATCTCATCAAACTCATATCTTGCCTTCTTTATAGCTGCATTGATACATTGGGACCAAGTTAGATCCCCAAAGATCTTGATACCCCGGAACTTAAAATTGCTCAATCTCTCCACTTCTGGTCCCTCTATGAGGATTGGTTCA
The DNA here is from genome assembly GCF_030144855.1 of Hypanus sabinus. Lineage (NCBI taxonomy): Eukaryota > Metazoa > Chordata > Chondrichthyes > Myliobatiformes > Dasyatidae > Hypanus > Hypanus sabinus. The sequence continues at coordinate 55,709,451 of NC_082720.1, read as the reverse complement.
TGTTACCTCATCTTACCCTTCTTGAAGTCCTCAATTAGCTCGTTCATCTTACTAACATTGAGTGTGTTGCTGTTACAACATTCATCTAGCTGGTATATCTCACTCTATATGCCCTCTTATCTCTATCTGATATGATATGCTCTCCATCTGAGATGAGGAGGAATTTCTTTAGCCAGAGAGTGATTAATCTGTGAAATTCATTGCCGTGGGCAGCTGCAGAGGTCAATTCTTTATGTATAATTATGGCAGAGGTTGATAGATTCTTGATTGGTCAAGGCATGATGGGATACAGGGGGAAGGCAGCAGATTGGAGCTGAGAGGCAAAATGGATTATCTATGATGAAATGGCAGAGCAAACTCATTGGGCCACATTACCTAATCCTGCTCCTAAATCTTGTGGTCTTATGGTTTAAGCTTTATTGCATGAAAATCCCAGGAGTGAGCAGGTGTACAAGTGCACCTAATAAAGTGGCCACTGAGTATATATTACAAATATCAGATATCCCAGCACTAATCCACCCAGAATATCACCGGTCATAGAGCACACTCCAAAAACTGCACTTCTACCATTACCCTCTTTCTCATACGACCATGTATCCAATTCACCAACGTTCTGTGCGATCCCATGCGATTTATCTTCTGGGCAAAGTGAACCAAGCTAAGAGCTCCAGTGATTTAACCCAAAGTTAATAATAACATATTGGCAATAATCATAAATTATTGGCAAAGGCAGGCAATATAATTACTCAATTACTTCCCAGCAATCATCGATCAAGGTTCAATTCCTGCAATTGTCTGTAAGGAGTCTGAACGTTCTCCGCACGGCCGTGTGGGTAACCTTTGGGTGCTCCAGTTTCCTCGCACATTCCAAAGGCATACTCTGTAGTTTGCTGGCATGCTATTTTGGTACTGGAAGCACAGTGACACTTGTGGGCTGTCCCCAGCTAATTGGAAAATAACTAATAACGCAAACAAGGAATTCACTAGATGCTTCGATGTTTCAATGTGCGTGAAACAAATAATGTTGCAATGAATGAGGCGAACCCAAACACAGGACACAGGCACGGAAATTGAGTTAGGATGCAGAAGTGGGCGCGAGCATTAAACGGCAAACAGGAGGGAGCACAGGAAAGCAGGAGGCAGGCAGAACTTATCTTGACACTGAGCGTAGAAAGGGAAATGGCAGATAAAACTTTTCTAAGCACAGAGAGACGGAGTAACACAGGTAAACCTCAGAACTGGAGTAAACTTAGAAAACTTAACTTGACTCGGAGAGACTCAGTTGCACAGGTAAATCTCGGCACAGAAGGAAAATTTATAACATGCAATCCTAAGCGGCCGGGAAATGTTAATTACCACACTGGCAAAACCAACGATCTGGCAACTAGTGGGTGCAAAGCCAGGCTTCTTATAATGCAGGTCTTGATAAAAACCAGGTGTGCCGCCATCAAAGAAAATTAGGAGAAAATGGGGAATTACTGGTCAGGACCAGGACAAATAAAGCTCTTTGTCTTTTTAACTTTATTGTAAATATATACATCTGATCATGCCTTATACAAAGCTTTGTAAGCAATTTTCAGATGGCCACATTCTCCTGCTTTTTCGCCATAGCTTTCAACTAAACTTCCTTTGTGGACATGTATCTAAAATCCTTCTAAAGAATCACTACTAACCATTTTTTCATAAAACAATGCCCCCAGGGAGTGACCTACCTTAAGAAACTCTGAAAATTACTAAGCGCTGTCTACCAGAAGACAAATTTCTGAAGAAAAGATCAGGCTCAGCTACGATTTCTCTTCTTTGCCAAACAGTCCACTGACATTCACAGGCTTCATTTTGACATGAAAAATAACTGGCTCAGCAGCAGCTTATAGAAGGGCAAGCATCCTCACATGAAATCAAAGCAACAAGGCATATAATCAAAAGACACTCCAAATACAGCATGATTAGAATGTACCATGTTTATGAACAAAAAAAGAGTGGACTGCATGCCAGCCCTCCAAGATGATCACAACCTTGTCATAGGGTTTGGAGGCTTGCATGATAGTCTAATTAGATTATGTCTCTCCAAATGCTCTTCTGTCCTGCCTCTCAGGATCTTCTCCAACAACTTGCCCACCACTGAAGAAAGACTTACTGGTCTATAATTTCCTGTGTTATCTCTACTCCCTTTCTTGAACAAGAGTACAACATTTGCAAACTTCCAATTCTTTGGTACTTCTCCAGTGTCTATTGATGATGCAAAGATCATCACCAGAGGCTCAGCAATCTTCTTCCTTGTTTTCCACAGTAGCCTGGGTACATCTCGGCCAGTCGCAGTAACTTATCTAACTTAATACTTTCAAAAGCTCCACCACATTCTCTTTCTTAATGTCTATATGCTCAAACATTTCAGTCCACTGTTAATCATCCCAATGTTTGCTAAGGTACATTTCACTGGCGAATAATGAGGTAAAGTATTCACTTCAGTACTTCTGCTACCTCCTCTGACTCTATGCACATGTTTCCACTATCGCTCCTGATTGGTCCTATTCTCACATGGCTCATCCCCTTGCTCTTCACATTCTTGTAGGATGCCTTGGGGTTTTCCTTAATCCTGCTCACCAATGCCTTCCCATGGCCTCTCTTAGCACTCCTAATTTCATTCTTGAGTTAGTTCCTAGCACCTTTGTAATTTCTAGAGCTTTAACTGTACCTAGTTTCTTGAACCTTTCATAACTTTGTATCTTCTTTTTGACTGGATTTTCCCCTACTATCCTTCCTCAGCCTCAATAGAACATAACCTATGCAGAATGCCATACAAATATCCCCTGAGCATTTGCCACATTTCTGCTGTGCAGTTCCCAGAGAACATCTGCTCCCAATTTATGTTCCCAAGCTCCTGCCTAATAGCAGTATGTTTCCCCTTACCTCAATTAAATGTCTTCCCCAATTGCTGCTATCCCTCTGCAGCACTACGGTAAAGGAGATATATATGAAATGAGGCATAGATCAAATGGACAGCCAGAGACCTTTTCCCAATGTAAAAATGGCTAATATGATGAGGCATAATTTTAAAGTTTTAGGAGGAATATTTCATGGCAATATCAGAAGGTAGGATTTTACACAGAAAGTGGTTGGTGTATGAAACATCCTGCCAGTGGTGGAGGTTGAGGCAGATACATTATATTTCAGAGGTTCTTAGATAGGCACGTAGATGATAGGAAAATGAAGGACTATGTAGGGGAGAAGGGTTAGATTAATCTTAGAATAGGTTAAAAGTTGGCACAACATTGTGGGCCAAAAGATCGGAAATATTCTAAATTCTACATTCTATGAGATAGTACCAGTGTTAAAATGAAAACATATTCTTTCAAAAATATAATTAATTGCAAAGAATTTTGATGTTGAGGACTCAAGTACCATCTCACCTGCCTGTATTGCCCTCAGAGAATTCTGTATCGCTCAGATCTCTGCAAACATTCAAAGGTGGAATCACCACACTTGCTGAGATATACTGTACATTGAGTGAAGGACACTGCAATTTATATATGAAGAAGCAAGGTCAAACATACTCTATAATTAAGTACGTTGGAAGTGTAGTTTCTCTTGAAATGTGGAAAAACACAGCAATTTTTTTTCATAGCAAGCTCCCACAAGCAATGACTGACAATGAAGTGACCTGTTCTTGAGGTCAGTAGTACAATGCACATTGTCAGGGACACCAGGAAGAGGACTCCTTTTCTTTGAAACAGCACAAGAGGATCCTTAGCTCCACATGAGAGAGACAGAGGATGTTTACCATCTCATCCTCACAACTCTGACTATCTTGAACACTTGCGCTTTTAAAAATGAGACATGAACATGAGGAATTCATGCCAATAAGTGATCCACAGCAGACACTGTCCAACTCAGCTTGGTTGGATGAGTGTAGCTCCAGCAAAACTCATCTACCCTACGCCACTGAGGACAGAGCAACCTGCATATTTGACAGCCCCATCCTTAACATTCATTCTCTCCAACACTGACTCTCTGTATCTCCTATAAAATTCACTAGTTACTCACTGAGGTCACTTGAACAGCACCTCCTAAATAGAACATTAAACATAGAACAGTACAGCACAGGATAGGTCCTTCAGCCCACGATGTTATGCCAACTTTTTAAGATCAATCTTATCCTCTCTCCTGCTTATCTCTCCATTTTTCTTTCATCTATATGTCTCTTAAGAGTCTCTTAAATGTTTTTAATCTATCTGCCTCTACCACCGCTTCTGGTAGCATATTTCACACACCCACCACTCTCTGAGTAAAAAAAAACTCTGAAATTCCCCTTATACATTCCTCCAATCACCTTAAAATCATAACCCTTTATATTAGCTGTCCAATTAATCTATGCCTTTTATCATCTTGTGTGCCTCTATCAAGTCACCTCTCATCTGCCTTCACTCCAAAGAGGAAATCCCAAACTCACTCAGCCTATTTTAATCTTGCTTTCCAATGTAGGCAGCATCCTGACAAATCTCCCCTGCCCCTTCTAAAAACCTTCCGCATCCTTCCTACAATGAGGCAATGAGAACAGAACACAATATTTCTAGTGTAGTCTAACCAGGGTTGCTGGATTGGAGGGTGTACCTTATGAGAATAGGTTGAGTGCACATGGCCTTTTCTCCTTGGAGCGACGGAAGCTAAGAGGTGACCTGACTGAGGTGTATAAAATGATGAGGGGAATTGATCATTTGGATAGCCAGAGGCTTTTTCTCAGGGCTGAAATGCTAAGGGGATATTAGGGGTAAGTTTTTCACACAGAGAGTGGTGGATGTGTGGAATGTACTGCCGGCAGCGATGGTGGAAGCTGATACAATAGAGTCTTTAACAGCCTCTTAGATAGGTACATGGAGCTTAGAAAAATAGAGGACTATTCGCTAGGGAAATTCTAGGCAATTTCTAGAGTAGGTGACATGGTCGGCACAACATTGTGGGCTGAATGGCCTGTAATGTGCTGTAAATTTCTATGTTGTATGTTCTATGTTCAGGGTTTTATAGAGCAACAATATTAATTCACAGCTTTTGAACTCAGTCCCCGACTAATGAAAGCAAACACATCATATGCTGTCTTAACCACTCTATCAAACCTGCGCAGCAACCTTGAGGGATCTATGGACATGGACACCCAAGATCCCTCTGTTCCTCCACACTGTTATAAAGCCTACCATTAAGCTTGTACTCATTTTCATGGACTCTGTAACTCATGTACTTAGTATTATTTATTTACTTACTTGTTTTTATTTTTTTTCAGCTCATGCTAGTAAAACCTGAGGTACGAGCATAGCCAAGCACGCTCATTTTTTAATTGCTAAGAACTTTTGGACTATTCCCATGGTGCTTAGTATTGTGGCTTTCTGGAGATTTACATAAATATTGCTTTGTAGGCTTAATTGTTTAATGCTGTGGTGTAGTGACTTTGGGATGATACCAGCTGTAGATGTTACTACTGGGACAATGTACACCCTCTTCATGTTCCATAGAGTTTCAATTTCCTTTTCTAATTCAGCATATTACTGGTGTTTTTCACTTATTGATTTCTGTACGTTATGTGTGCTTGGAATGGCTATATCTATTAAGTAAGTTGTTCCTGGTTGTTTATCCTGTTTTATTAAATCTGGACTGTTATTATGAATTGTCCTATCTGTAATAATGGATTGGTCACAATATAATTTGTAGGACTCTGACTCTAAAACTGATTCCAATTTTATTTATAGAAGGCTATGGTGGCTTTTATGATTTGTATTTTAAAGCAAGATTTTGGTGAATAACATTTAATATTATTTCTATTATCACATTTTCTTCTTTTGCACATTAGTTGTGTGTCTGTCTTTGTATATGGATAGATGTGCATTGATTCAATTGTATTTCTTTGTTCTACTGTGAATGCAAGCAAGAAAATGAAGCTCAGGGTAGTATATGGTAACATATATGTACTTTGATAATAAATTTACTTTGTTCTAACTTTGAAATTTGAACTCTGTCTTCAACTTCAACCTTCCAAAGTGAATCACTTCACACTTTTCAGAATGAAACTCCATCTGCCACTTCTCAGCCCAGCTCTGCATCCTGTCAATATCTTGTTCAAGCTCAAGTCATTCAACCATACATGAATACCCACAAATACAGCCAAATGAAACAGTATTCCTCCGGGATCAAGGTGCAAAACACTGTACCAACTGGCATACACAGCACAAGGCAGGTATAGCACATATAAGATAGCAGTAAACATACAGTCACACAAAAAACATAACATACCCAAATTCCCAAGTGACATGTCTCATAGACAGATGGTGTATGGATGCTGTCAGCAAGAACAAGCCCTCCGCAATCTGCAGACAAGAGCTTGCACACACACATGCAATCCACTTTGCCTTCCAATCCAGGTTGTCTTGCTGTAATTGTGACAACCTGCTACACTATCCACAATACCACCAACTTTTCTGTCATCTACAAACTTACATCCTGTTATTTCCTCATCCAAGTTGTAGGTGACACCAATCACCTCGAAGCACAAGGACACCAGGCCGCATGAGAACACCGCCGCTCGAAGAATCCTTTTGAAATTCCACAGTTTGACTTGTAAATCTATTGTCAGTCAGAGATTCTAAATTGTGGATCTCCCTACCCACTAGCAGTCTGCTGGTATCTTCAACCAGACTGCAAAAGTCCAAGAGCAACACATCTAAAATGCTGGAGAAGCTCAGCAGGACAGGCATCACCTATGGAGGGGAGTAACCAATCGATGTTTTGGACCAAGACTTTTCATCAGTACTGGAAAGGAAGAAGAGCAAAAGCCAAATTAAGAAGGTGGGGGATGGAAGAAGTACAGAGCATAATAAAAGCTGCCAAGAGGATCACCAAGGTCTCTCTTTCTGCTATTAGTGACATTTACTGGTAGGGTTGTAGTCAAAAGGCACAAAACATTGCTGAGGATCCCTATCATGCACCCAACAACCCTTTTGGCCCATTATCATCGGGGAGGAGGTACAGAAGCATCAGGACCAGGACTGCAGACTGTGTGACATCTTCTTCCCTCAGGCTGTGAGACTAATGAATAACTTGTCATCACCAAGGTTTCGTCACTAGGAATGCGAAATGGTTACTGTTCACTGCTTGCCTATGCTATACACTTTGAATTATATTTTATTAACATATTTGTGGTAATATTTTGTTTTATGTGCTGAGTGTGATATATATTTTGTGCGTGCACTGCAGTCCAGAGGGGGGAGTTGTTTTGTTTGGTTATAGAAATGACTATTCAGATGACAATAAACGAACTTGAACTTCAGTTGGAGAACAAGCTGGCAGGTGATAGCTAAGACCTGATAAGGCAGGGAGTGGGCAAATGAAGTGAGAAGCTTGGAGGGAATCGATGGAAGAGGTAAGGAATCTGACAGGACAGGACAGTGGACCATGGGAGAAAAGGGAAGCACCTGGGGAAGGTGATAGGCAGGTTAGGAGAAGAGAAAGGATGAGAGGAAAATCAGAATGACAATGGAGAGATAAAGTAGAAGGATGGGGAGAAAGATCCATCAGCATCGCTTTCTCAAGAGAAATTAGATATGGACAATAAACTCTGCCCTTGCGATATGAGGTCACAACCAAAAAAAATTGATATTAAATAAAAGAATTGTTTTTAATTCTTCCAACAAACCTCCATTTTAATTTACGAAAATAATACTTCCTCCATCCTCTTTGTTCTCCTTTCCAACAGTGCAATAAATTAAATCACAGTCTCAGGTTTAATATCACTGGTATATGCTGTGAAACTTGTTGTAATGTGGCCGCAGTACATTGCAATACATAATAATAAAAACTATGAATTACAATAAAAAGTATATATATTTATAAAATGTTAAATTAATGAGTAGTGCATAAAGAAAAAAATGTAGTGAGGTAGTGTTCATGGGTTCAATCCCCTCTGATGGCAGACGGGAGGAAGCTGTTCCTTAATCATTCATTGATAGATAAGTGGGAGGCAGATTCTGTGTTGTTGTGATGGGTGATCTTAACTTTCCTAATATTGACTGGCACCTCCTTAAAGCAAGGAATCTAGATACGGTGGAGTTAGTTACACGTGTTCGGGAAGGTTTCCTGATGCAATATGTAGAAAAACCAACCAGAGGAGAGGCTGTACTTGATCTGGTATTGGGAAATGAACGTGGTCAGGTGTCAGATCTCTTGGTGAGAGAGCATTTCGTAGGTAGTGATTACAACTCTATCTCCTTCACAATAGCGCTGGAGTGGGATAGGAGCAGACAATTTGGGAAAAACATTTAATTGAGGTAAGGGAAATATGATGCTATTGGACTGGAACTTGGGTGCATAAATTGGGAGCAGTTGCTTTCAGGGAAATGCAGGGCAGAAATGTGGCAAATGTTCAGGGAACAGTTGCATGGCATTCTGCATAGGTATGTTCCATTGAGGCAGGGAAAGAATGGTAGGGTAAGAGAACCATGGTATACAAAGGATGTAGAAAATCTAGTTAAGAAGGAAAGAAAAGCGTACAAAAGGCTCAATAAATTAAGTACTGTTGGAGTTCTAGAAAATGACAGAGTTGACGGGAAAAGGCTTAAGAATGAAATTAGTGGAGCTAGAGACTGTCATAAGAAGGCCTTGGCGAGCAAGATTAAGGAAAACCACATGGCATTCTACAAGTATGTGAAGAGCAAGAGGATGAGCCGTGTGAGAATAGGACCAATCAGGTGCGATCGTGGAAACTTGTGCATGGAGTCGAAGGAGGTAGCAGAGGTACTTAATGAATATTTTGCTTCACTATTCACCAGGGAAAAGGATCTTGTTAATTGTAGGGATGACTTACAGTGGACTGAAACGATTGAGCATATAGACATTAAGAAAGAGGATGTGCTGGAGCTTTTGAAAAGCATTAAGTTAAATAAGTCACCAGGACCAGATGAGATATGCCCCAGGGAAGTGAGGCAGAAAATTGCTGAGCCTCTGGTAAATGATGTTGAGCCTTTGCATCATCAATAGGGACAGGAGAAGTACCGGAGGATTGGAGAGTAGCAAATGCTGTTCCTTTGCTCAAGAAAGTGAGTAGAGATAACACAGAAAACCATAGACCAGTGAGTTTTACTTCAATGGTGGACAAGTTGTTGACCAGTGGTGACCAGTGGTGTCCCACGGGGATCTGTTTTGGGATCCATCCTCTTTGCGATTGTTATAAATGACCTGGATGAAGAAGTAGAAGGGTGAGTTAGTACGTTTACTGATGACACAAAGGTTGAGGGTGTTGTGGATAGTCTGGAGAGGTGTCAGTGGCTACGGCAGGACATCGATAGGATGCAGAACTGGGCTGAAAAGTAGCAGATGGACTTCAACTCAGATAAGTATGGTTCATTTTGGAAGGTCAAATTTGAAGGCAGAATATAATATTAATGTTTAGACTCTCAGCTGTGTGGATAATCAGAGGGATCTTGGATCCATACCCATAGGACACTCAAAGCTGCTGCGCTGGTTAGCAGTGTTGTTAAGAAGGCATAAGGCGTGTTGGTATTCGTCAACCATGGAATTGAATTCAAGAGCCGTGAGGTAATGTTAAAAGCTATAAAAGACCTTGGTTAGATCCCACTTCGAGTACCGTGCTCAGCTCTGGTCACCTCACCACAGGAAATTTGTGGATACTATAGATGGAGGGCATAAGAGATTTACAAAGATGTTGCCTGGATTGGAGAACATGCCTTATGAAAATGGGTTAACCGAACTCGGCCTTTTCTCCTTGGTGCAATAGAGGATGAGAGGTGACCTGATAGAGCTGTATGAGATGATGAGGGACATTGATCATGTGGAGGTTTTTTCCCAGGGCTGAACTGGCTTATAGAAGGGGGCATAGTTTTAAGGTGCTTGGAAGTAGGTACAGAAGGGATGTCAGGGTTAGTTTTTTCACACAGAGAGTGGTGGGTGCATGGAATGCACTGCCGCCAACAGTAGTGGAGACGGATACAATAGTTTTTTTAAGAGACACCTGGATAGGTACAAAGTACATTGAGCTTAGGAAATTAGAGCACTATGCGATTGGGTAATTCTAGGCAGTTTCTAGAGTAGGTTACATGGTCGCCACAACATTGTGGGCTGAAGGGCCTGAAATGTGCTGTGGATTTCTATGTTCTATCTTCTAATTTGGATCAGATCAATGCCAGTGTTTGAACGCATAGAATTGATTTTTGTTTAATTGCCTGGGTATAAATTGGAAGCTGTGAACCCTTTGTAGAAATCAGAGAAAAGAAGTAAATCAGATGTTTTATTTTATGGAAAGCCCAGTCTTTTACTAGTAGTGAATCGGATGAAGGAAACTTGCGTTTGGTAGTAGTAGCGATGTGATCACTCAAGTTGACTATGATGTTCTTTGTTTAAAGCTCAAAGTACATTTATTATCAAAGTATGCATACATTATACAACCTCAAGATTTGTCTCCCAACAGGAAGTCATGAAACAAAGGTAACACCCTGGGAAAGGTTTCACTGCTAATGTAATGGTCTTTCTGTAGAAGCAGTGTTTGGGTTACGATGAAGAGTACTTTGGAATGTGAGCTGTCCAATGAAGGGAGTGGGTTTCATGCCGTCTGCCTGACACTGGGGTAATCTGGGCCTTCGTTCGGCAGGAGACGGAGCGTGAAGATGCCTGAGTGGAGAGGTTGTAGTACTCGACCGGGAGCAGAGCCATAATCTGACGAAGGCCGGGGAGATCGAAGGAGGATTGGCAAAGTGGAAACCTTGAGTTCCAACTTGTGCACATTAGACTATTTTACTAAAGTGGGCCCTTTCCTTTTTTTTTTGCTTTTTCATCAAATTAAGAATTATAAAGCTAAATCATTTAATTGAGCATGGTTTACTGTCTGTTATTTCATGGTACTGATTTGAAACAGGGGAACAAATCATGCAGCACCTACCCAAACGGGGGTTTCAGGTGAGTTTACACCTCAATCTCATACGTTTGGTGGGGCCAGAGATTGTCTTCCCTAAGCTTAAGCAGTGGACAGAACCTGAGGCTTACAATTGTGGGGGTATCGTTCAGGACTGATTTCGTTGGGTGCTGTGTGATGCCCTGAGCATTGACCCAGTGAGCTGTGTGTTTAAGTCTGTGCTAAACTATTATCCAATAAAGTGATACGATACGTGGTTATGGATGCTGTCGGGATTGAGTGGTGGAGTGTATCCATGGGATTACCGGTAAGGAATGCATGCGTGTTGAGTGGGGTAAATATACGTATTCCTTATGAATTGTTAATTCGACCTTTAAGTACTGTTCAAGCTGTAGGAAAAGTTACGATTGTGGGGCAGAGATTTGATAAAAAGGCAGGCAAAGACTTTGTTTTAGTTCAGACTACTGCTGATGTAGTGGCAGTGAAACTGCCCAGGAGAGCGGGGCCATGGACTGGTCATACTTTCCAGGAGGAGGAGAGTGTAGGGGAGTGAGCGGAATTGCAAGGCGAGTCTCCTGTAGCTGGGGGTGGAGACTTCAAAGACAGAGTTCTCTCGTTTCTGCGGAGCGAGTGGAAAGAGTAGCATAATTTGCAAAGTCTAATAAGTTCCACGGTGAGGAGTAAGAATTCCAAGTTAGTATCAGCCCTTACCTCCCTGGCAAAGAAATGGAAAACTGCCCAGGTTCAAAGGTCCACTATCAAAGGCTCCGCCTGTTCTCAGGAACGAAGCCCACCCCTAAAGGGGAAGAGGAGTATGAGACTTTGGTGGAGCAGACCTCTCAGTTGTTAGATGAGTGGCAGTGTTCTGATGAAGTGCAACGACAGCGATTGGTTGAAAGTTTGAGAGGGCGGGCTGCTGACGTGGTGAGAGCTGTAAAGACACAGAATCCCTTGCCACTTCTGCGGCCTACATACAAGCATTCGAAAAGGCGTTTGGTGTGACAGGAAGCCCAATGGGACTCATGACAGGGTTTCAGAACATGTGTCAAGAGAAGGGGAAGAAGCTTTCTGCCTATATCTTTCAGCTAGAGAGGCAGCCAAATTGCTCGTGGCGTAGAGGGCCCGTTCAGATGGCTGAGGTGGATCAGTTAAGGATGGACCAAATAGCAAAAGCTGCCCAGTCCCAGGACCTGATTGTTTGGGGTCTCCAGCTGTCTCATAAGGCAGCCCCCGCCCCATTTGCTGAGCTGATCAAAGAAGTGCGAGAGGAGAAGAATGCGTCAGAGGCGTGGTAGGCCTCTGTCAGCAAGGTATAGTCCTTGGTAGCGGTCCCCTGTGGTGAGGTGACCATGGATAGTCGGCTCCAGGGAGTGGTAATGGAGATTGTGGCAGAGTTGAGAACTGAGATGTCCCGGTTGTTATCAGCGGGTGTGGACCCCCGTGTAATGGGGTCAGGCTATGTAGATGGCTGCTAGCAGCCGGGGTCCCATGAGAAGGGGAGCGGCTGGTATTGTCTGTTATAACTGTGGTGAAGAGGAACACCTCATGGGAGTGTGAACGACGGGAAACACCTCGGAGATCAAGCCCCCCGGGTACCTAAGCAGAGATGTGGGGAAAACTTAAGAAACCCAGTGATAGAATGGCTGGCCATCTTGGGGGATGCACATTACCAGCAATATATCAGGGAACACCCTAAAGCAGAAAACCCTTTTCCTGAAGGCCTAGTGAGGCCAAGCTCCGGTGCATTACTACGGATAGAGGGTATTTATGCCAGAGCCATATTTGACACAGGGTCACAGGTCATTTGGCTTGTTAAACAACCGGTATTTGACACATTTACCATTGACTCCACTCAGTGTACAAGAAATGTGGGGTCTTAGTGTGGGTGATTATCCGTATAATGGTTATTTGTCAGTGAAGCTGGAGTTTTCGGAGGCAGATGTGGGAATGGCTGAGGTCCTTGACACATTACTGTTGGTTTGTCTGGATCCAGTTGAAAAAGGCAGAGTTTTAATTTTTGTGGGACAAGTACTCCTATTGTGAGGAGGCTCTTGAGAGCCTGTAAGGAGAGAACTGGAGAGAGCTTTCTGAAGACATTGTCTGTTCACCCAGTGTTTCGAGCTGCTTTCGAGGAAGTGTGTTGCTGCTCTGGGCTGGATAATGACTTTAGACGAGGGACTCTAAGGTTCACCCAGTCAAACCAGTGTTACACCCTGGGGAAGAGACAAGAGTGATGGGAAACCCCAAATTTCCCAGAATGCCTGAGGCTGAGGCCCTGTTGGAGGATGCTCCAGAAGACCATGAAGAGGAGTTGGGCATACCTGCTCGGGTACTAGTGAGGACCAAACTGCAGAAGCTCTCGGTTGTACAGGCAAATGGGATAGCAATGATCGTCAGGAACATTACGAAGAGGGAGATCACCTTAAAGTGGGGGGTGCCCTGGCACATTTTTTCCCATGATGGCAATGGCTAGCATTCCTGTGAGACAAGCCGAGGAGAAACTATCTGCAAAGGGGAAAAGTTGACAGCTGAGGCATTCAACTTTGGGGACTCCCCGATTCCTGTGGGTTGGAAGAAGAGGTTGATAGAGAAGATGTTGAAACTGGAAGGTGTCTTTTCTACTGACGAATGTGATGTGGGTTGTTCCAAGAGCACACGTCACACTATCTGGGTGACTGAGGACATTTAGAGAGAGGTCCCACAGTGACTAGCCCCTGCAGAGGTGGAAGAAATTTGGCAGCATTTATGTAAGTTGAAAGAAGCTAGGATCATTACTGAGTCCAGAAGCACCTGTGTATCCCCAATAGTAGTGGCCAGGAAGAAGAACAGAAAGGTATGGACACATGTGGATTATAGGACTCTCAACAGCCGCACCGTCCCCAACAAGTATACAGTCCCAATGTATACTTGGGAAGATGTGCTGGCCTGTTTGAGTGGTGTGAAGTGGTTTAGTGTGCTGGACTTGAGAAGTGGATATTACCCAATCCCCATGAGTGAGGCCGACAAAGAGAAGACAGCATTTATATGTCCACCGGGATTCTTCCAGTTCAAAAGGATGCCGCAGGGCATTATCAGGGGCTTCTGCAACCTTCCAGCGTGTTATGGAGAAGATGGTGGGGGATATGAACTTGCTTGAGGTATTGGTGTATCTGGATGATTTCATAGTGCTTGGGTCCACCTTGGAGGAACATGAAGTGAGGCTACTGAAGGTGCTGGGCTGCCTGAAAGCTAAAGGGTTAAAACTTTCCCTGGACAAGTGCCAGTTCTGCAAGATGTCTGTCAGTTATGTTGGGCACATTGTCTCATAGAATGGAGTAGTTATGGATCCATCTAGGAAAGTGACCACATGGCCAAGGCCCCAGACTGCTTGCGCTTTGCACTCATTCCTTGGGTCATGTGGGTACTATCAGAGGTTCGTGAAGGGTTACACAAGAGTGAGTCACCCTTTAAATCATCTTCTGTGTAGTTACCCTCTCTTGGGGAAGAAAGAGAGGAGGACAAAAGAAGAGGAGGGTAAAGAGTATCTTAGCCCTTTGGAGCCTTTTGGAGTGAGGTGGGATGCGAAATGTGAAAAGGTCTTTCAGTCACTGAATGAGCTGCTGAGGAAAGAGCCTGTGCTGGCTTTTGTGGACCCCTTTTTACCGTATGTACTGCACATGGATGCCAGTCAAAAGAATTTAGGAGGTATCAGGGTCAGGGCACCAGGTTGAGATGGTTGTGTTCATCAGCTGGAGTCTGTTGCCCTCAGAAAAACTATCCCACGCACAAGTTGGAATTTCTGGCATTGAAATGGGCTGTGGTGGAGAAGCTGAGTTTCTACCTCTATGGCCAAGTTTGAGGTGATGACGGACAACAATCCCCTAACTTATATCTTGACCTCTGCGAAATTGGATGCCACAGGCCATCGGTGGTTGGCGGCATTGTCTGCCTATGATTTCAGCCTGAAGTACCGACCAGGAATTAGGAACATTGATGCTGATGCTTTGTCCTGATGTGCGCATTTCGGACTGGACAGGGACAAAGAGTGGGAGTGTTCCTGCCCCTGGAGTGAAAGCCATGTGCCAGTTTTCCATCACAGTGAAGACAGGGGAAAGGCAAGGGCAGGATCAAGCAGTAGGTTAATTGGGAGCTTCTGATAACACTATTCCACAAGCTTACTGTGACCAGACTGCTTTGAAGACAAACCAGTTGCCGGAATTGAACCCAGCCAAAGTGTCAGCTGCTCAACGGATGACCCAGGCATCAGTACCATTTGGTCAGCGGTTGAAAAGGGAGACATGGCCCAAGCGGAGAAGACAGAACATGCTGGGGTGCCTCCATTACTGAGGGAATGGCCAGATTGGAGTTGAGGAACCAGATCCTATCATGGTCATGTCACCTCTGGACCGGCTCTCAGTGATCCTGAGAAGTATCGGAGGGTCGTGTTGAAGTCACTTTATGATGATTCTGCTCATTTGGGGGTTGAAAATACCTATGAATTGTTCAGATATTGGTTCTACTGGCCCAGAATGAAGCTGTAGGTCAAAAAGTACTGCAAGTCATGCACTTAATGCATACAGAGGAAGACGCTGTCTATGAGGGCTGCTCCAATGTCCCACTTGCAGAGTGTGGGATTCCTTGACCTGGTGTGTATGGATTTCCTGTCAGATGCCAGCAACAGATGTCTTAGTCATCATGGATCACTGCACCAGATATACGCAGGCTTTTCCTACCAAGGATCAGAGGGTGTCCACGGTGGCCATAGTGTTATGTGAGAAGTATTTAATTTATTATGGCATCCCCAGGCAGATATATGGTGATCAGGGACTGGATTTCAAGAGTAGGCTCGTACATGAGTTACTGAGCATGCTTGGGATTGAGAACTCGAGTACTACGCCTTCTGGTTAGAGATAACGGATGCTCTGGAATGTGAGCCGTCCAATGAAAGGAGTGGGTTTCATGACATATGCCTGACACTGGAGTAATCTGGGTCTTTGTTCAGCAGGAGATGGAGGGAGAAGTCACCGGGATGGAGAGGTCGTAGTACTCGACCGGGAGCAGTGCCATGATCCGACGAAAGCCGGGGAGATCGAAGGAGGATCGGCGAAAGGGAAGCCGTGAGCTCCCACTTGTGCACATTAGACTGCTTCATTACAATGGGCCCTTCTCTTTTTTTGCTTTTTTTTAACTAACCCTTTCATCAAATTAAGAATTATAAAGCTATAAAGCTAAATCGCTTAATTGTGTACGGTGCACTGTCTGTTATTTTGTGGTACTAATTTGTAACAGGGTTACAAATCACACAGCATCCACCCAAACCAGAGGTTGCAGGTGAGCTTATAACTCAATCTCATACCTTTGGTGGGGCCAGAGATTGTCTTCCCTAGACTTACACAGCCAACAGAACCTGAGTGTTTCACAAAGAAACCCAAAAGAACCCGTATTAAAAAGTCCATCAAACACCCCAGTGTGTGAAGAAAAGAAAAAAACAAAAAAAATCATGCAAACAATAACCACAAGCAATTAGCATTCTGAACTGAAGTCCACAAAGAGACTCCGAGACCCATAGTTCAGTGCAGAGCCGAGTAAGTGTCACGGAGCAGCAAGCTGAACCATTCCGTCCCTTGCCTCGGGCCTCAACACCCTGATCTTTTCAATCCAGCATGGCCCGTAAGTCATCATCCAAACATTGGGTTCAGTCCCTTCAGTATGCTCTGGGGCCTGGATCCCTCTGTCTTGACGAGGCCTATATCTAACCTTTCCGATTTAGCCTGGGCTTAAATCGATCGAACCTCGGGTTTTCCTCACTCTCAGCAATGGGCTCTGAGTTCCGCCTTGCCTCGGTCCTGCCACATTGAATTGCCTCCAATTCCAAAGGGAGTTACTGAATATTGTTTGTGATAATCATTTGCCAGAAAAAGCATGATTAAGAAGGCATTTAGTTGTTTTACTTGTTTCATCGGCCAAAAGCCAGAAGTCACTGAAATTCAGCAGCACCATCTTACAGTCTGAAGGGGTTAAGAACATCTGTACATAACTTAGCTTATCATCAGAGTTTGATGTACAGGCAGCCACCATACAACCTTTGCCAGATCAGTGTCAGAGTCCAGTGGCATGGAGCGCAAGACAACTGGAGACCCTTTACTGCTGCAACCTTCCTCCACCTTCACTGTCATTGTGATGTATCATCTTCTGCCACCTCCACCGTTGAGGTCTTGGTTGGACCCCCTTTTGTCTGAAACCTCCCCCTTGACCTTACTGCCACAGGTAACCCTACCAGGAGCTAAACTCCAGACAGCATTGCTCTCAGGATCTCAGGAGCCTCTCCATCACAATAAGGTGACGATCCTCAGCGGGTGAGTATAAGGCACAGTTCATTTTGGAAGGGAGCTAGAAAGGGATATGGGGAGACAATGCAAGTGGGCAAAAACCTGGCTATGTAACATTGGAAAAGGTGAAAGTGTAAATATTGGCAGGGAAAAGAAGATCATATTATCCCAGTAGTGAGAGATTGCAATGCTTTTAACTATAAATAAATCTGGATTTGCTAATGCATGATTGGCCAGATTGGCCGGAGGCTGGTACAGAGACACAGCAAGTAAGTGAGCAAGCCATCTGGTATTACTGCAAGAACTGAATGCAGCATTGGCAGGTTATGCTTTGGTTATATACAGCGTGACTGAGACCAGTTTTGTAAAAGCATTTTGTCTGCGTTACACTATCAGCCTGCTCATTTTGGGAAGCATGCTAACGCATTAAAAGCTGTTCAGAGATGGTATGCTGAACTGCCAACTGGAATGGGTTACTACAGGCTTGTATTGTAACTGTGGTTCAATAAGAGAATAAGACTACAGGTTAAAGATTAGCTTTGTTTGTCACAAGTACTTTGAAACATCAAAACATACAGTGAAATGCGTTACTTCCATCAAATCAAACCAGCCATGTTTTGCCATGTTTCTGGAGCCAACACAGCATGCTCACAAATTATTAATCCTAACCCCTAACCACGTCCTTGGAATGTGGGAGAAGACTGGGGCACCCACATGGTCACGAAAGAACACACAAGCTCCTTTGACAGAATCACACCCCGATCAGTGATCGATGTTTGGGGGCACTATAAAGCAGCTGCACTAGCTGCTACACACCACGCCACCCTCTACATTACTGTGCCAGCCCCTATGCTACCATGTCTCCTGTTGATAGAAACATTTTAGTGGTTTTGACAGGGTGGGTATAGAACCAGGTATAGATGTTGAAAAATAAGTAGTCATCCATTTCTAATGGAACTGGGCTAAAAGAAAATGACATGGTAGTGGGTTTTTTGAAACTTGACAGAAATGATCTTCAAATATTTCTAAGGTGTAGAAAAATGTATAGTATATGTGATCAAAAAGAGGGTGAAGGGTTACTTTGGGCAGACAAGAATGCAGAATTGAGGTTACCATCATGATCTTATCAAATGGAAACTGGACATGAAGCCTTAGTGGCTAATTCATGCTTCAATATTATGTTCATATGCACATTTCCATAGGACCATAAGACAGAGAAGCAGAATTAGAAGCAGAATTCTGCCTGTCAAATCTGATTCACACTTCAGTCATGGCTACTTTATCTTTTTTCTCAACTCCTGCCTTCTCCCCGTAACCTTTGACACCCTGATTAATCAAAGAACCTATCAACTTCTGCTTTAAATATACCCAATGTCTTGGACTCCACAGCCATCTGTGGAAATGAATTCCACAGATTCCCCACCTTCTGGCGAAAGACATTCTAAAGGAACCTTCATTCTAAAGGAACGTACCACAATTCTGAAGCTGTGCCCTCTGATTCTAGGCTCTCCCACTATTGGAAACATTTTCTCCACATACATTCTATTTAGAAACATAGAAACATAAGTTCTCTATGTTTCTAAAACCTACAGCACAATACAGGCCCTTCGGCCAATAAAGTTGTGCTGAACATGTCCCTACCTTAGAAATTACTAGGCTTACTTATAGCCCTCTATTTTCCTAAACTCCATGTAACTATCCAAAGTCTCTTAAAAGACCCTATCGTATCCGCCTCCACCACTGTTACCGGAAGCCCATTCCACATACTCACCACTCTCTGCGTAAAAATTTACCCCTGACATCTCCTCTCTACCTACTCCCAAGCATCTTAAACCTGTGAGCTCTTGTGACAACCATTTCAGACCTGGGAAAAGGCCTCTGACTATCCACATGATCAATGCCTCTCATCTTCTTATATGTCTCTATCAGGTTACCTCTCATCCTCCGTTGCTCCAAGGAGAAAAGGCCAAGTTCACTCAACCTGTTTTCATAAGGCACATTCCCCAATCCAGGCAACATCCTTGTAAATCTCCTCCACACCCTTTCTATTGTTTCTGTATCCTTCCTGTAGTGAGGCGACCAGAACTGAGCACAGTACTTCAAGTGGAGTCTGACCAGGGTCCTATATATCTGCAACATTATCTCTCAGCTCCTAAATTAAATTCCACCATTGATGAAGGCCAATACACCATACATCTTCTTAACCACAAAGTCAACCTGCGCAGCTGCTTGGAGCATCCTATGGACTCGGACCCCAAGATCTCTCTGATCCTCCACACTGTCAAGAGTCTTACCATTAATACTATATTGACAGACAGACAGACATACTTTATTGATCCCGAGTGAAATTGGGTTTCGTTACAGTCGCAGCAACCAAGAATAGTGTAGAAATATAGCAATATAAAACCATAAATAATTACATAATAATAAGTAAATTATTCCAGGTGGAAATAAGTCCAGGACCAGCCTATTGGCTCAGGGTGTCTGACACTCCGAGGGAGGAGTTGAAAAGTTTGATGGCCACAGGCAGGAATGACTTCCTATGACGCTCAGTGTTACATCTCGGTGGAATGAGTCTCTGGCTGAATGTACTCCTGTGCCTAACCAATACATTATGGAGAGGATGGGAGACTTTTTCCAAGATGGCATGCAACTTGGACAGCATCCTCTTTTCAGACACCACCATCAGAGAGTCCAGTTCCATGCCCACAACATCACTGGCCTTACGAATGAGTTTGTTGATTCTGTTGGTGTCTATTACCCTCAGCCTGCTGCCTGGCCACCACAGACTCATCATATTTGACCTACAAAAATGAACCACCTCACACTTATCTGGGTTGAACTCCATCTGCCACTTCTCAGCCCAGTTTTGCATCCTTTTAATGTCCCTGACAGCCCTCCATACTATCCACAACACCCCCAATCCTTGTGTCATCAGCAAACTTACTAACCATCCCTCCTCTTCCTCATCCAGGTCGTTTATAAAAATCACGATGAGTAAGGGTCCTAGAACAGATCCCTGAGGCACACCACTGGTCACCGACCTCCACACAGAATATGACCCGTCTACAATCACTCTTTGCCTTCTGTGGACAAGCATGTTCTGGATCCACAAAGCAATGTCCCCTTGGATCCCGTGCTTCCTTACTTTCTCAATAAGCCTTGTATGGGGTACCTTATCAAATGCCTATCAATTTAGGCCTATCAATAATTGATAGATTTCATTAAGATCCTCCCTCATTTCTCTAATTTCCAGCGAGTACAGGCCTAGAGCTGTTAAACACTCCTCATGTGTTACCCTTTTGCTTTCCAGGGTCATTCTTGTGACCCACCCCTGGACCCTCTTCAATGCCAGCACATCCTTTCGTAGAAATGGGAACCAAAACTGGTCACAATACTCCAGGTGCGGTCTGACAAATGCCTCATAAAGGCTCAGCACTGGATCATTTCTCCAGACAAATAATCGACAATTTACTTTTATTTCTGTGAAGAACTTTACCAAAATGTAAAAAAATGCAGTGAGAGGGTTAGGGGTTAACAATTTTGGATAGCAATGAAGAGAAATGCCTTCACTGAGACAATTCTGACTTTCAGTTCTCCCAGTGGGCTGTGAATGCTCTGTGATTGATTACATTTTTGTCTGAGGTAGATTGACCATTGAATATTAAGGAAATCAAGGGTTATGGGAGCAGCCAGGAGAATGGAGCCGAGGAGGAGATCAGTCTCAATCTCACTGAATGGCAGACCAGACGTCTGAGATCATTCTGAAATTTATTTCTTCTGTTCTTCTGACAAGACTGTGTTATTTAGTATTAAATTATCCTTCAGCAGATGAAAGAGCACATGCATGAAACATGAGGTTGAAGGAGTGTGTGTGTGTGTGTGAGAGAGAGAGAGAGAGAGACAGAGATAGAGAGAGAGAGAAAGAGAGAGAGGGCTTGTTTTGCTGGTTTTGTTTTGTTGTTGTTCTGTTGTTGTTTCCACTGTTCTGTGGATAGGAGCAGAAATAGGTCATTTGGTTTATCAAGTCCACTCTATCATTTCATCATGGCTGATCCACTTCCCTCTCAGTATTAATCTCCTGCCTTCTCCCCGTATCCCTTCATGCCCTGACTAATCAACAATCTATTAACCTCTACCTTAAATATACACAATGACTGGCCTAGAGAGCTACAGTACCTGTGGCAATGAATTCCACAGATTCACCACACACTGGCTAAAGAAATTCCTCCTTCAGCAACACTCTGACCACTTTGAACACTTTGCACTAAAATGGATTTTCATTTCTTTGTGTTTTAATTGCATTCTTTCTTGTAAAAATTGTTCAGGTCAGATTTAATTTATGGTTTTGTTTTGAAAGTAACTTAAATGATGCTATGTGCCAATGATATTGGCATATGGTTTCATATAAACATGCATCATACTATTATAGAGTACTACAGCAGAGAAACAGGCCATTCAGCCCATCCAGTACATGCCAACTAAATCTTCTACCTTCTTTCATCTACCTGCAACTGAACCATCTACCCCAAAATCCCTTTCATCCATGTTGGTATATAATGTAACAGATGGACAACACTTCATAGTCATAGTTACAGAATCAGAAAGGCACCAAACACTACTGCACACAAACAAGCCCTTTTGCCCATCTACGTGGAACCCCTTTTTACCAGGTGTCTCTAGAAACTGTGTTTGTCTAGGGTCGATGTGACTTGGGTCCCACCAGACCAGTAGAGCTGGAATGTTTCAACTACCCACACCCCAGTCTGAGTGAAAACTGTATAAATGCTGCCAACTTGCAATTACCCATCAGCAAGAAATAGCAGATCATATGCTGCGTACAATTATAGAGAAAGTATATATATTTACAAGTTTCAGCTTTATTGATCAGGTAGTAGGAAACAGAAAAGAAAAAATAAATAAATTGGGTCCATTACAGTTAACCCAGTCCAATTGTGTACGTAAGTTGGAGCTCATCTTGAAGTTGTCTTTAACTCACGCGTTGGACCCACGGTCTGTCGTGAGACCACATGTCACTTTCCAAATGTCACTCGAGATCCTTCTCAAGAATACGGGCTCTCCCACAGGATATTGGTCCTTCCTCCTTGAAGCAATTCATCTGCACAAAGCACCTTGTGCAATAGGGATGGCATCCTCAGCCACCTTCCCTCCTGTCTACTCACTGCTCCCACCAAAATGACCTTGACCCACACCAGCGTCCAACACCAAAACCTCTCCACCCAGTGTTCTCTAGAACTTTCTCCCAATTCCACCATCCTGATTGGCTGACACAACATTCCTAAATTGATCAACATATCCCTTATCTTTAGCTTAAGCCCAAACATGCTAAAAGCAGAACAAACTGTTCCTCAGGGGTGTGTCCTTACCCAACTGTTCTACTCTCTCTATACCCATGACTGTGTGCCTAGGCATAGCTCAAATACCACCTATAAATTTGCTGATGATGCAGCCATTGTTGGTAAAATCTCAGATAGAGATGAAAGGGCATACAGACTTGAGATATGCCAATTAGTGGAGTGGTGTCATAGAAACAACCTTGCACTCAACGTCAGTAAGATGAAAGAGCTGATTGTGGACTTCAGGAAGGGTATGATGAAGGAAAACATACCAATCCTCATAGAGGGATCAGAAGTGGAGAGAGTGAGCAGTTTCAGGCTCCTGGGTGTCAAGATCTCTGAGGACCTAACCTAGTCCCAACCTATCGATGCAATTATAAAGAAGGCAAGACAGTGATAAAACTTCATTGGGAATTTAAAGAGATTTGGTGCATCAATAAATACACTCAAAAACTTCTATAGATGTACTGTAGAGAGCATTCTGACAGGCTGCATCACTGTCTGGTATGGGGATCAACTGCACAGGACCAAAAGAAGCTGCAGAGGGTTGTAAATTTAGTCAGCTCCATCTTGGGCACTAGCCTACAAAGTACCCAGGACATCTTCAAGGAGCGGTTTCTCAGAAAGGCAGTGTCCATTATTAAGGACCAGCACCCAGGGCTTGCCCTCTTCTCACTGTACCATCAGGTAGGTGGTACAGAAACTTGAAGGCACACTCATTGATTCAGGTACAGCTTCTTCCTCTTCCATCCGATTCCTAAATGGACATTGAACCCATGAGCACTACCTCAACTTTTTAGAAATATATTATTTCTGTTTTTTTGCACTGAATTTTTAATCTATTCAATATGCATATACTGTACAAACACGAGGAAATCAACAGATGCTGGAAATTCAAACAACACACACAAAATGCTGGTGGAACTCAGCAGGACAAGCAGCATCTATAGGGAGAACCACTGTCGACGTTTCGAGCCGAGACCCTTCTTCAGGACTAAGTGAAAGGAGAAATACTAAGAGATTTGAAAGTAGTGGAGGGAGGGGGAAATGTGAAATGATAGGAGAAGACCAGAGGGGTGGGATGAAGCTAAGAGCTGGAAAGGTGATTGGCAAAAGTGATACAGAGCTGGAGAAGGGAAAGAATCATGGGACGGGAGGCCTCGGAAGAAAGAAAGTGGGAGTGGGGGAGCACCAGAGGGGGATGGAGAACAGGCAGAGTGATGGGCAGAGAGAGAGAGAAAAAAAAACAACTGAATATGTCAGGGATGGGGTAAGAAGCAGAGGAGGGTCATTAACGGAAGTTAGAGAAGTCAATGTTCATGCCATCAGGTTGGAGGCTACCCAGCCAGTACATAAGGTGTTGTTCCTCCAACCTGAGTGTGAACTCATCTTGACGTATACTGTATACTGTAATTGATTTTGTTATTTATTTATTACTATTATTCTCTTCTTCTTCAATAGCATTGAACTGCTGCTGCTAAGTTAATAAATTTCATGACACATGCCAGTGATAATAAACCTGATTCTGATTCTTGCAGAACAGTTTAAATGAAATACCTACAGCATAGCTGTACAAATCTTAACCAGGGTGTTACATGCGCAACACCAAACTATTACTCTGCCCAGTCCCATTGATCCTCACCAGGACAACAGCCAGCCAAACTCCATCCGTCCAAGTACCTATCCAGCTTCTCTTAAATGTTGCAGTCAAACCCATACCTATCATTTCCATAGGCATCTCATTCCACATTTGCACAATCCTCTGAGTCAAGAGGTTTCCTCTTAGATTTCCCTTGAATATTCCATATTTAGTTCTAAACCTACCAGTATGACCTCTTGTTCTGGTCTCACCAAACCCCAAGGGAAACAGCCTACATGCCTTCACCCTGTCTATCCCGCTCATAAGTATGTATACCTCTATGAGATCTCCCCTCACTCTGCAATGCTCTTGGAAAAAAAAGTTCTAATTTATTCTTTCCACTTTTCCCTATAACTCAAGTCCCTACAACTTGCTTGTAAATTTTCTCTGCACTCATTCAAACTTATTAATATGTTGCCTATAAGTGGGTGACCAGAGCTGCACACAATACTCCAGATTAGGCATCACCAACATCTTATAATTTACCATGACCAATTAACCTACTACCCAGTGCATTTTAGGACTGTGGGAGGACACTAACACACCTAGAGGAAACCCATGTAGTCACAGGGAGAATGTACAAACAGTGCTAGAATTGAACAATCTCCTACACTCCAAGCTGTAATAGCATCATGGTAAATGCTACACTAAGTACAGGATCATAAACGCAAGAGATTCTGCAGTTGCTAGGAACATTCACAATATGCTGGAGGAATGCAGCAGCCCAGGGAGCATCTATGGAAAGGAATAAACAATTGACATTTCCCGAAATGTTGACTCTAAAATCCTTTCCATAGATACTGCCTGATCTTCTTTGTTCCTCCAACATTTTCTGTGTGTTTCTAGCATCTGTAAAATCTCTTATTTGATGATACTGTACTTAGCGTACTAGTTAGCATGACGCTATTACTGCTTGAGACTTCGGAGTTTGGAGTTCAATTTCAGCTCCGTCTGTCTAGAGTTTGTATGTTCCACCCATGAACATGGGTTTCTCCAGGTGCTCCAGTACCCTCCCACAGTCCAAATATGTACTGGTAGTAGATTAATTGATCATTGTAAATTGTCCTGTGATTAGGCTAGTGTTAAATTGGTGGGTTGCTGGGTGGAGTGTCTTGTCAAGCCTGTAGGGCCTTTTCCATGTTGTGTTGCTAAATAAAGATAAATAACTAAATGTCATGATAAATAGAGGCAATGCACTAAATGTGCATTAACTTTTTCATTACACATTAAATTGTGCATATGCCAATAAGCTCAACTTTTGGTTTTGACCTTGGTTAAATAGGTGTTTCAAATATGAGAAACATAGGTACTCAAGAACATCAGAAATAACTAGTCACAGCAATATCCCACTCAGTGCTGTGAGCCTGCTCCACCATTCCGGAGGACATGTCAGATCCTGTGTCTCATTAAAACTTTTCAAAGTTCAAAAACTTTATTATCAAAGTACATAAACTGTATGTCACCATATACAACCCTGTGATTAATTTTCTTGTGGGAATTCATAGTAAATACAAAGAAACTAAATAATAATAAATAATAAAGAATCATTGAAAGTGAGTCCACAGGTTGTGGGAACATTTCAGTGTTGGGGTGAGTGAAGCTGAGTGAAGTTATCCCCTCTGGTTCAAGAGTCTGACGATTGAGGGGTAATAAATGTTCCTCAACCTCATGGTGTGGGTCCTGAGGCTCCTACACGTCCTTCCTGATGACAGCAGCAAGAAGAGAACATGGCCTAGATGATAAGGGTTCTTGATGATGGATGCTGATTTCCTCCAATAGCACTCAGTGTAGAATTACTCAGTGGTGGAGAGGGCTTTTCCTGTGATGGACTCAGCTTTATCTATTACATTTTGTAGGCTTTTCCATTCAAGGGCAATTCTGTTTCCATGTAATAACTCTATCCTTTGATTCACACCGTCTCCAAATTCTATGCAACTCAATCTTGAAATTACTCCACTGGCTGTCAACAGCTCTCAGGGTCAAAGAATTCCAAAGTCTCAGAAACCTATGAATGAAGAACCTCCTCCTCATCTGAAATCTAAATAATCAATCACCACTCCTGAGTCGCTGCCCTTGAGCTCCAGATTCCCTGGTTTGAGGAAACACTCGTTCTCCAGTCAGTCCCTGTCTCCTCAGGCACAGAATCTAGAGTTAGAGTGTACACACTCACAGCTATGGCTGGCCATTCAGGTCTGAGAAGAAGAGAAATTTCTTCAGAGTCTTGTAACTGTTCAGAACTTTTTATTCCACAGGGCTACAGGTAGTCCGTGGTTGAGAATATTGAAGATTGAGATCAATGTGCATTGGATATTAAGTGAAACACATATATTTCAATATAATCATCAAAACTCCAGTCAACATCAGGCTACCAATCACAGACCTTGGAAATACCCAAATCCCAGGAATCAATTTATTGAATCTATATTGCACTACATTCAGGGAACCAATTCCCTCCTTACATAAGGAAACCAAGAACTGTATTTATTTATTTACTTACTTACTTATTTGAGAGGGAAAAAATAAAATCTAATGTGTCGGTATTTCAGTGGAATAAAGGAAATTACAATAGCATGAGAGGGGAACTGGCCAAAATTAATTGGAAAAAGACATTTGCAGAAAGGACAGCAGAGTAATGGCTGGAGCTTCTGTGAAAAATGAGGGAAGTGCAAGACAGATATATTCCAAATAAGAAGAAATTTTCAAAGGGAAGAAGGACACTACCATGGCTGACAAGTGAAGTCAGAGCCAAAGCAAAAGCAAAAGAGAGAACATGACAATAGACAATAGACAATAGACAGTAGGTGCAGGAGTAGGCCATTCGGCCCTTCTAGCCAGCACCGCCATTCACTGTGATCATGGCTGATCATACACAATCAGTACCCCGTTCCTGCCCTCTCCCCATATCCCTTGACCCCACTATCTATAAGAGCTCTATCTAACTCTCTCTTGAATGCATCCAGAGATTTGGCCTCCACTGCCTTCTGGTGCTCTGACTTTACTTGTCAGCCATGGTAGTGTCCTTCTTCCCTTTGAAAATTTCTTCTTATTTGGAATATATCTGTCTTGCACTTCCCTCATTTTTCACAGAAACTCCAGCCACTGCTCTGCTGTCCTTTCTGCAAATATCTTTTTCCAATTAACCTTGGACATACAAGGAAGCCAGAGTTAGTGCGAAGATAGAAGATTAGGAAGCTTTTAAAAAGGTTCCCTAATCTGAGGAAAGTCATTCTTGCCATAGAGGGAGTACAAAGAAGGTTCACCAGATTGATTCCTGGGATGGCAGGACTTTCACATGAAGAAAGACTGGATCGACTAGGCTTATACTCGCTGGAATTTAGAAGATTGAGGGGGGATCTTATTGAAACGTATAAAATTCTAAAGGGATTGGACAGGCTAGATGCAGGAAGATTGTTCCCAATGTTGGGGAAGTCCAGAACAAGGGGTCACAGTTTAAGGATAAGGGGGAAGCCTTTTAGGACCAAGATGAGGAAAAACTTCTTCACACAGAGAGTGGTAAATCTGTGGAATTCTCTGCCACAGGAAACATTTGAGGCCAGTTCATTGGCTACATTTAAGAGGGAGTTAGATATGGCCCTTGTGGCTAAAGGGATCGGGGTATGGAGAGAAAGCAGGTACAGGGTTCTGAGTTGGATGATCAGCCATGATCATAATGGTGGTGCAGGCTTGAAGGGCCGAATGGCCTACTCCTGCACCTATTTTCTATGTTTCTGTGTTTAAAACCTGCAGAAGGAAACTAAGAGTCATTAGGAAGGAAAAGATGAATTATGAGAAGAAGCTGGTGACTAAAATCAAAGAAGATACTAAAATCTTTTTGAAGTATATAAAGTGTAAAAGAGAGTCAAGGATAGAAATAGGACCAATACAAAATGATGCTGGAGATATTGTGATAAGAGATGCAGAGATGGCAGAGGAATTGAATGCATATTTTGCATCAGTCTTCACAGTGGAAGATATCGGTCGTATACCGGACATTCAAGAGTGTCAAGGAAGTGAAGTATGTGCAGTGAAAATTAAGACTGAGAAGGTGCTCAAGAATCTTAATGGTCTGAGGGTGGATAAATCTCCTGGACCTGATGGAATGCACTGAGAGGATTGCGGAGGCATTAACGATGATCTTTCAAGAATCAATAGATTCTGGCATTGTACTGGATGACTGGAAAATTGTAAATGTTACTCCGCTATTTAAGAAGTGTGGGAGGCAGCAGAAAGGAAACTATAGACCTGTTAGCCTGACATCAATGGTTGGAAAGTTGTTGGAATCGATTGTCAGGGATGAGATTATGGCGTACCTGGAGGCTCATGACAAGATAGGCCAAAGCCAGCATGGATTCCTGAAAGGAAAATCCTCCCTGACAAACCTACTGTAATTATTTGAGGAAATTACTAACAAGGTAGACAAAGGAGATGCAGTAGACTTGCTGTACTTGGATTTTCAGAAGGTCTTTGACAAGGTGCCACACATAAGGCTGCTTAGCAAGATAAGAGCCCATGAAATTACAGGGAAGTTACTGGTTATTGGCTGGTGGGCAGAAAACAGAGATTGGGATTAAAGGGATCCTATTCTGGCTGGCTGCCGGTTACCAGTAGAGTTCCACAGGAGCTGGTGTTGGGGCTGCTGCCTTTTACACCATATGTCAATGATTTGGACTATGGTATTAATGGATTTGTGGCTAAATTTGATGATGATACAAAGATAGGTGGAGGAGCAGGTAGTGTTTAAGGAAACAGAGAGCCTGCAGAGAGACTTAAATAGTTTAGGGGAATGGGCAAAGAAGTGACAAATGAAATACAATGTTGAAAAGTGTACAGTCCTGCACTTTGGTGGAAGAAATAAATGGGCAGACTATTATTTAAATGGGGAGAGAATTCAAAATGTAGGATTGCAATGGGACTTGGAAATCCTTGTGCAAGATACCCTAAAGGTTAACCTCCAGGTTGAGTCAGTTGCGAAGAAGGCGAATGAAATGTTGGCATTCATTTCTAGAGGTATAGAATATAAGAACAGGAATGTGATGTTGAGGCTCTATAAGGCATCGTGAGACCACACTTGGAGTATTGTGTGCAGTTTTGGGCTCCTTATTTTAGAAAGGATATACTGGCATTGGAGAGGATTCAGAGAAGATTCACAAGAATGATCCCAGGAATGAAAGGGTTACCGTATGAGGAACATTTGGCAGCTCTTAGGCTGTATTCCCTAGAGTTCAGGAGAATGAGGGGAGATCACATAGAAAGATTCTGAACAGATTAGATTTGGCAATCTGTTCATTGATTCTGTTATGGTTATTATTCTATAGATTTATTGAGTATGCCCATAAAAATGAATCTCAGGGTTGTATTTAGTGACACATATGTACTTTGATAATAAATTTACTTTGACTTTTGAACAGAGGGCTCTGGCACTGAAATACTGTTACTCTAACCATTACACTACCATCCCATTCTTTCATGTTTTCTCCAAATGTGATCTTAGTTAATCTATATTATATGTGCAAAAATGAAATCATATATAACCATATAGCCATATAACAATTACAGCACGGAAACAGGCCATCTCGGCCCTTATAGTCCGTGCTAAATGCTTACTCTCACCTAGTCCCACTGGCCCGCACTCAGCCCATAACCCTCCATTCCTTACTATCCATATACCTATCCAATTTTACTTTAAATGACTATACCGAACCTGCCTCTACCACTTCTACTGGAAGCTCATTCCACACAGCTACCACTCTCCAAGTAGAGAAATTCCCCCTTGTGTTACCCTTAAACTTTTGCCCCCTAACTCTCAAATCATGTCCTCTTGTTTGAATCTCCCCTACTCTCAATGGAAAAAGCCTATCCACATCAACTCGATCTATCCCCCTTATTATTTTAAATACCTCTATCAAGTCCCCCCTCAACCTTCTACGCTCCAAAGAACAAAGACCTAACTTGTTCAACCTTTCCCTGTAACTTAGGTGCTGAAACCCAGGTAATATTCTAGTAAATCTTCTCTGTACTTTCTCTATTTTGTTGATATCTTTCCTATAATTCGGTGACCAGAACGATACACAATTCTCCAAGTTCAGCCTTACCAATGCATTGTGCAATTTTAACATTACATCCCAACTCCTATACTCAATGCTCTGCTTTATAAAGGCCAGCATACCAAAAGCTTTCTTCACCACCCTATCGACATGAGAGTCCATGATTTCAGTTCATGATAATTATGATTTCATTATAATTATATAAGCCAATCACATGTAATTATATACCAGATATTCCTAAATGCAAAGTCGAGGCAGCGGGGCACAGGCCTGAGAGCAAGGAACAAGTGGAAATTTGACCGATTTAAGCACTGGGCCAAATTGGAAAGGTCAGATATGGGACAAATTTTGAACTTTGAACTTTGCATGAGCTTAATTGATGCTTATGTTTTTCTTATGAATGTTGCATAGACCATGTTCTGTGACTCTGAAACTGCTCCAAGTAAGATTTTCATTGCACCACACCTGTGCATACATATACTTGCATGAATGACAATAAATTAATCGGTGACTTTGATCTTTCAATCTTGCTCAGTCTTTATTGAGCTTATGTTGCAAATAAGTCCTTACCTAGTTAGGGCAATCAGACATCGTGATCTAGTTGTGGTCTCACAATACTCCTGTGTAATTTTAGTAGTAAAGACCATAAAACCATAAGAATATAGGAACAGATTTAGGCCATTTGGCCCATCAAGTCTGCTCCACCACTTCATCATGGCTAATCCAATTTTCCTCTCAGCCCAAATTCCTACTTCCTTCCAGTATCCCTTCATGCCCTGACCAATCAAGAATCTATTCTCAGCTTCGTAAAATCTCCATATTCTAAACTAATTCTCTTACACACCTAACACTATCTTCCTGCGTTATGCTCTATGAATTTTTCATGAAACAAAAGTTTCTTTTAAACTTTTATTAGATACACCTGCTTGTTAATGCAAACTTGGTCAAGAGGTTCAGCTGTTGTACAGACCAGACATCAGAATGGGGAAGAAATGGGATCTACATAACTGACTGGGGGTATCTCAGAGATACCTGGGCTCCTGGGCTTATCCTGCACAACAAACTCCAGGGTTTCTAGAGAATGGTGCAAAAAACAAAAATCATCCAGTGAATGACATTTCTGTCGTCAAAAATGCCTTGTAAATGAGAGAGGTCAGAGAAGAATGGCCAGACTGGTTCAAGCAGACAGGCGGGGTAACGCAAGTATCCATGAATTACAACAGTGGTGTGCTGAAGAGTATCTCTGAACACACAATACATCGAACTTCAAAGTTGATGGACTGTAGCAGCAGAAGGCCATGAAAATATATAGGGGCCACTTTATTACGTACAGAATGTACCTAATAAGGTGGTCACTGAGTGCACATAATTGGATAATGAATTTACTTTGAAGTCTGAATTTGATTGGTGGACATACAACTGTCCTGTTCTCAGGTTTAACCCTCAGTTGCAGTTTGTGTTCATACCGAGTGAAGGAGGTTATGTGACTATAAGTTCAATAAAAATACAACCTTTTCAGGGCTTTACTTTAATCAGAATTATTATCACTGCCCTTCCTCTGGATTATGAGGCATATTAAATAGTGGTGATTGAATCCCTAATGAATTTGTGAAACACTTCACACGAACTCTTACTTCTAATTAATGGCAGAAATAAAATTTGGCCTTTGGTGCTCAGACAGATTCTTCACTTCAGGGAAAATTAAAACCTTGAAAAATAAAAATGATCACAGTGTCAAAAATCTCATCAAAGCAGTTGTATTCCTTGCACGATAATTGTTTCAATGCAGTATTCTCCATTCTCATATTCCTGAGGAGATGGATCCAACTTGAATTTGGAATAATTGAGACAGAAAACTCCAAATCTCATTTCGCTTCTGCAGAGAATTGATGAAATGACGTTCACCAGTCAATCTTTATAATGCAGGCACAGGAAAGATTTGAAGCAGCCCAGAGATTAAAGCAGGAACTGTTGTAGAAATCCAAAATCTAAACATTACAGAGACTGGAAATCTGAAGTAAAAATATGGAAAATGCTAGAAACACACAGAAGGTCAGTGATCATCTGTAGTGGAAGAGAAAGAATTAAGATTTCCGGTTAATAAACTTCCATTAGAACGCTGGGTGAGAATAGGAAGTGAAGTACAATTGTCACATCTCCTATGGAAAAACAAGAAGGTGCCAGAAAATAGGGACCGGTTGTGTGGATGACAATGGAAGAGCAAAACCACATCTCTGAAGTCAAATATTTCTTCATGAACAGCAAAGGTTAAAGGGAGTGCAAAATACCACACTGGAAAAAGTTTTAGGCACACTTATATAGCTAAGACCTTTGCACAATATTGCAGGAATTTTATGTATTGCAGTGTATTGTTGCCATTAAAAAAAATTCATGATGTAGGTGAAGTGATTATAAATCTGATTCTGATATGGGGTCTCTGTTGTGGACTGAGAGTAGGAAAGGGGCAGGGAGAGGGAAATCATGGTTGGGAAAACAGGAAGGGAGAGGGAAGCACCAAGGAGACTTTCTGACACAATAAATAAATCAATTGTTTGGAATCAAATGACTTTGCCAGGTGTCTTAGGACTGGGTGTATTTGCATTTTTATTAGCTATTTCCCCTGGGAACTCATTTGGAATATTATGTTCAGTTCTGGTCACCTCATTATAGGAAGGTTGTAGGAGTTTTAGAGAGAATGTAGAGGAGATTTACCGGGATGCTGCCTGGATTAGAGAGTATGGCTTATGCAGATAGTTTGATAAACTGAGACTTTTCTCTTTGCAGAGAAGGAAGATGAAAGGTGACTTGGCAGAGATGTACAAGATAATAAGAGGCATAGATTGAGTGGACATCCAGAGAGTTATTTCCTAGGTGGAATGGCTAATACCAGGGGGGCATAATTTTAAGATGAATGGAGGAAACTATAGGGGCAATGCAAATAAATTTTTAAACAGAGAGTTGTGGGTGCATAGAACACACTGTCAGTGGTGGTGGTAGAGTGATATATATTAGGGGCATTTAAGAAACTCTTAGATAAGCACATGGATGACAGAAAAATGAAGGGGCTATGTCAGAGGGAAGGGTTAGTTTGATCTTAGAGCAGGTTAAAAGGCCAGCACAACATTATGGGCTGAAGGTCCTGTACTGTGCTGTAGTTCTCTATGCTCTATCATCTGTTCAATGTGAATGCTGGTAGGGTAGGACAGAAGGGGAAGGATAAGGGGAAATGTTTCCAGTTTGTGTTTCCCTTGTGCTCACCTTTCACTCCACCAACCAGTACATCCAATGGGTAATTTTCTACAATTTACAACACCTCTAATAGAGTATCACAAACAGACGTCTCCTCATGATATCTTTCAGGAATTCCATACATGAACCTCTAGATTACTCTTTTGGTGTCAACCCAATTCCCATTTGATGGCACCTTCCTGCAAACACAGAGGTACAGCACCTTCCTTGTTACCTTCCCCTATTCTCGTCATCTCAGCCCCAGTGCATCTTCAGCATGGTCTGTTCTTTATTCCAAATGTAATGCTAATGTGATCAGCTGGTGTATGTCTAGGGGAAAATTCGTTCACCTGTCAAACTGTGCCTCCCGTATATGTGGATGCTGTGAAATACACACTGATACAAACTCACACACAATATCAAGAGCACACCAGGTATGTTTACAGAATACACTTTATAAATCTTACTAGAACTAAGTGATTAATAATGATACAGTACATATGAAGGAAAAGAAAATAAAGAAAATGTGCCAAAACTTATCAGAGTTCAGTCAATTTAGTGCACATCGTTGGAGCTCAACCATCGAATCCTCCAACCCCTCTTCGCTCTCCTCTGACCTCCACGACCCGCGCACCTGGGTCCACCCTCGGTGATCGACCAGCAGTGCCACACCCATCCACCTTCCTCGCCGTCTTCTTTGCGACTCCCCCAAAAAAAACGCACAATCCCAGCTTCCCAACCCACAAGAGAAAATAATATCCAACACAATTGGTTAACAAATGAATACAATACCCATTATCAGCAACTTAAACACAAACAAACTTTGAGAAGCTTCAAGAGTGCTCTGCAAGAAAAGCACTCTCTCACCAGTTAGCATAACAAAGAATCAGTTTTACTTTTAACAAACAAAGAAGCCATTTTGATTAACATACGTAGTACACAAATGCCAAAAGGACATGGCTGTAGTTAATTGAATTCCTCAATCTCAGCTTCAGCCAACCAACAGGAAGTCTTTAATGCAACATCCCACACTCTAGGTGGTGGGGGTTCTTAATGAAAGATGCTGCCTACTTGAGACATCATATTTTGAAGATGTCCATGATGTTGGAGAGTCTAATGTCATGATGGAGTTGGCTGAGTCTGCAACCCTCTGCAGCTTTTCTCTGATCCAGTGCATCGGTGCCTCAAACCAGACAGTGACACAGCCACTTAGAATGCTCTCGATAGTATATCTAGAAACTTGCAAGAGTTTTTGGTAACACTTACAAATCCTCCTCCAACTCCTGATGTAATGTAGCCTCTGGGGTGCCTTCATCGTAATTCAATCAATATGTTAGGACCAGGATAGACCTTCAGAGATGTTGACACCCAGGAACTTGCAGCAACTCACTCTTTCCATTTCTGACCCCTCAATGAAGACTCTCTCAACTTCCCTTTCCTGAAGTCCACAATTGTCATCAAGCCATACAATAGCTCAAGTAATCTGTTTAAAAAAATTTCCTAAAGACACATACCCTACCGTATGGAAATGTATCCTTCAGTATCCTTCATTTGTTTCTAACTGCACTTCAATAATTCTGTTTTATATCCTGGAGATTCTGACAAAAATAGAGGAAATGGGCAGGGTCACAGGGATATGAGTCACGAGATCTTCCATGAGCATTTAGGGACGTCTGCTTCCCAGAGAACAATACAGAGTAACACTTCCTCTTCATGTATGAAAATCTCATTTATAAGCATTTTATAAATCCAAGTCTCGAGAAAATTTCTATAGATATACCATGGAGAGCAAGCTAACTCCTTGTATCTCCATATGGTGTGGCTGAGCCACTGCACAGGATCAGTGAAAGCTGCAGAATGTTGAAAACTCAGCCAGCTCCATCATGGGTATGGGCTCCCCTGCATCAAGGACACCTTCAAAAGGCAATGCATCAGAAAGGTGGCATCCACCATTCACAACCCCCATCATACAGGACATGTCCTTTCTCATTACTATAATCCAGGAGGAGATACAGGAGCCCAAAGACAAACATTCAAACATTAAGGAACAACTTCTTCCCCTCCACCATCAGATTTCTGAAAGGACAAATGAGCCCATGAACACTCCCTCACTAGCCCTCCCATTTACTCATTTATTTTTTTACATATAATTAATATACTATACTATAATGTACTATACTGTGCAAAAGGTCTTAGGTACATACACAGTCTATAAAAATTATTCACACCCCTTGGAAGTTCTCATGCTTTACTGTTTTACAGCACTGAATCACAGATGATTTAATTTGGCTTTTTTTTAACTGATTAACAGAAAAAGACACTTTAGTCAAAGTGAAAACAGATCTAAAGCAACCTAAATTAATTACAAATATAAAACAAATGAATTGATTGCATAAGTATTCATCCTCTTCAAGTCAGTACTTAGTAGATGAACCTTTGGCAGCAATTACAGCCTTGACTCTGTGTAGACAGGTCTCTATCAGCTTTGCATATCTGGACACTGCGATTTTTCCCTTTTCTTCTTTACAAAACTGCTCAAGCTCTTTCAGATTGTATGGAGATCATGAGCGAATAGCCCTTTTCAAACCAAATTCTCAATTGGATTGAGGTCTGGACTCTGACTTGGGCACTCCAGTACATTAACTTTGTTGCTTTTAAGCCATTCTTGTATAGCTTTGGCTTTACGCTTGGGGTCATTGTCTTGCTGGAAAACAAATCTTCTCCCAAGTCGCATCTCATACAGACTGCATCCAATTTTCCTCCAGGATTTCCCTGTATTTTACTGCATTGATTTTACCCTCTACCTTCACAAGCCTTCCGGGGCCTGATGCAGTGAAGCATCCCCACAGCATGATGCAGCCATCTCCATGCTTCACGGTATGGATGGTGTATTTTTGATGGTGTGTAGTCTTTGGCTTAAGCCAAACATAGCGTTTAGCCTGATGGCCAAAAAGCTCAATTTTGGTTTCATCAGACCATAGAACCTTCTTCCAGCTGACTTCAGGGTCTTCCACATCCCATCTGGCAAACTCTATCTGAGATTTCATGTGAATTTTTTTCAAAAGTGGCTTTCTTTTCACCACTCCTCAATAAAGCTGCAACTGGTGAAGCACTCGGGTAACATGTACAGTCTCTCCCTTTTCAGCCACTGAAGCTTGCAACTCCTCCAGAGTTGTCATGGGTCTCTTGGTGACCTGCTTGCACAGTGACTTGGTTTTTGAGGATGGCCTGCTCTAAGCAGATTTACAGCTGTGCCATATTCTTTCCATTTCTTGATGATTGACTTAACTGTGCTCCCAGGGATATTCAGTGGCTTGGACGTTTTCTTTTACCCATCTCCTGACTTGTGATTTTCAGTAACTTTTGCACGGAGTTACTTGGAGTTTTCTTTTGTCTTAGGAGTGTTCATGGTGTGGTTTTGTCAGAATATTGACTCACCAGCAGTTGGAATTTCCAGATACAGGTGTATTTTTACTACAAAAATTGAAACACCTTGACTGAACACAGTGATCTCCATTTAACTAATTATGTGATTTCTAAAACCAATTGACTGCACCAGTGATGATTTGATGTTTCAAATTAAATAATTGTAATCAATTAGTTTGTGTTTCATGTTTGTAATTAATTTAGTTTGTAGAGATCTGTTTTCACTTTGACACAAGGAGTCTTTTTCTGTTGATCAGTGTCAAAAAAAAAACAAATTAAATCCACTGTGGTTCAGTGCTGTAAAATAATAAAACATAAAAACTTCCAAGCAGGGTGAATACATTTTATAGGCACTGTATATATAGCCAGGGTGCCTAAGACTTTGGCACTGTACTGTATTTGTCAACGTGGACCGGAGAATGAGTTTGTAAATCTGGTGGGAGCAAACAATGTTGGGAATGGCGAGAGTGGGGCACTGCGGGAGGGGTGTGGGGCAGGTGGCAGAGAAAGAATGTCAGGGGTGGGGGGGGGGGGGTGTGGCAGCGTGGATTCAGACACTTCCAGCCCTGAGACACCAGGCTAGTTCATTTGATTCCAATCAATTGATTTATTGATCATTACAGAACATCTCTCTGATGCTTTCTTCTCCTTCCCCTCTCCCTTCCCCTTTTCCCAACTATGATTCCCCTCTCCCTAAACCCTTCCCACTCTCAGTCGCCAATACAGACCCATATCAAAATCAGGTTTATCATGACTCACATATGTCATGACATTTGTTTTTCTTTCTGACAGCAATACAGTGCAATATATAAAATAACGACAGTACTGTGCAAAAGTCTTAGGCACCCGAGATATAAATGTATACTTTTGCACAATACTGTATACTATATATTATAGTTTTATAGGTATGAGCAGACTTCAGTGTGGATTTAGCTGGGTAATCAGGAGAAAGTTATTAATAATAAACTTCGAATTAAGGATGGGTTGGACAGGAACATTGCTACCATCAGGAGCGACATACTGGAAGCTAAAGACACACCCACATTTTTCGGGTAGCTTCTTCCTCTCTGCCATCAGACTTTTGAATGCACAAAGGACTATCCTATTTTTCACACTATTTGTTTATTTATTTATTTGCTTGTTTGTTTATGTATTTATTTTTCTTATTGGAACTTATAATAACCTTTCATGCATGCCAATGTACTGCGGCTGCAAAACAAATTTTATGATGTACAATATGTCAATTATATTAAACCGGATTCTGATACTGATTCTCAGGTTCTTAATTAAACATGCACTGAGATAAACATGTTTTGTGTGGATCTGAATAACAATTTCCCTATTCATCTGCTTTAGTGGGAGATCAGACCATACTGTTGGCAAACTGGGAGAAGAATAGAATTTAAACCACAGGCAATTACTTTATCAAGGACACTTTTTTTAAATGTCTTCAATATTCTTCAAAGAGAGTGCAATCTCTCAATGAGTCAGGGCACTAATAAACCACAGTGAAGAGTTGCATTGCAGGGACTGTATAATTGTTCGACATCTTCCTGTTTGAAAGATTTGTGTGTGGCACTAACTATAAAGGATATTATTTTGACTTAATTAAATGAGTCCAAAGCTTTCAAAGATCATGTACCTGCACAAATGTGAGAAAAATTCAATGTGTGCCTCTGAAAGTTAGACATAAAATCAAAGGGCTAGTTTATCCTTACTTTTAGCTGGTGGTTCTGTCATCACTAGTTAAATGGACTCTGAATGCTCACACATCTTCCTCAATCAGTCTGCACTCTATCCTTCAGTGGAAATTATATTAACACTTGCCTTGACACAACTTCCACGGTCCCAGTGAGCTATCAGCCAGTCAAAAATGAACTCAAGGATCAGGGAGCAACTTAATTCACCAGATACATTTACATGTATTAGGAATTTGCTGTGGTGTGTAAGACAGGGCATAGCGTGCAACAAAGACAACATTCAACAACTACAAAGAATAATATAAAAAATAAACTTGGATGTTAAAGGATGGATATGGAATAAAATATGTATAAATCAAAAATACCAACATGTATGTACAGCATTCGTTCACTAAGTGCCGTGTCGTATGACGTGGATGATCATGGTCTTCCAATG
Organism: Hypanus sabinus; assembly: GCF_030144855.1. Lineage (NCBI taxonomy): Eukaryota > Metazoa > Chordata > Chondrichthyes > Myliobatiformes > Dasyatidae > Hypanus > Hypanus sabinus. Next base: position 55,670,407 of record NC_082720.1, on the reverse strand, counting down.
ACCTTGATTGTTCTTGGCAAATTTTTCTACAGAAGTGGTTTGCCATTGCCTTTACAAGATATATGACACCAGCTATTATCAATACTCTTCAGAAATTGTCTGCCTGGTGTCAGTGGTCCCATAACCAGGACTTCTGATCTGCACCAGCTGCTCATACAACCATCCACCACCTGCTCCCATGGCTTCATGTGACCCTGATCAGAGGGATAAGCAGGTGCTACACCTTGCCCAAGGGTGACCTGTAAGCAAACAAAGGGAAGCAGTGCCTTACACCTCCTTTGGTAAAGACATACGTATCTCCACCCTGCCACCTAATTTACAATTTAAACAGTATTATTAAAGTGGTTTAAAGTGTTTAAAATGCAGTGCAGTGACGGGCTATTAGAATGGTTGATCAGATCAGCTACCAGGGGAAGAAACTTTTAAGATGGCATGAAATATTTGTCTTAATAGCGCTCTCCAGAAGGGAATTTCAAGAAGGGAGAAAGGAAGGGTGCTGTACAGCTCATCTCAGCCTTCTGCCTCTGCTTTAATAATTACAATAATAATAACTTTATTCATAGAACAATTTAAGTGAAAAAGGTGATTTACAATAGGATAAAAGTACAAACATAAAAATAAAATTTAAAATTAAACATAAAAATAAAAGACAAAAAGACATTAGTTAAAAGCAAGATTAAATAAATAACTTTTGAGCTGGTGTTTAAAGTGCCAACTGAGTCTGCCTCCCTTATAGTTTTAGATATTAATTTCCAAAGTTTAGGAGCAAAAAAGCTGATCTGGCAATATCTTTTGAGGGAGATTGTTTAAATTTAAGAACCAGGTGGAAGAAAACTTGAGAGTTCAAGCAAGATTATAAAACAAAAGTGAGTCTGTGTTGTACTCCAGACCCAAAACATTGAGTGTTTTCAAAACAAGTAAAAGAATCTTAAAATCAATTGTAAAAGATACTGGAAGCCAATGCAGAGTGGCTAGGATGGGAGTGATATGTTCTGACAACCCTGCTATTCTAGCAGCGGTGTTCTGAATGAGCTGAAGTTTGTTAATAGATTAGTTTAAAAGGCCAGTAAGAAGTGCCTTACTATAATTTAGTCTATTTGATGCAAATGTGTGAATTGGCCTTTCAGTATCATTACATGACAGAACATTTTCAATATCTTTACAGTATTTTGTAAGTGTAGAAATGCTTTGCATCTGATCTCCTATTCTGCTGACATGCTCAGTTCTGAGTTGGCAGTGGAGCACAGAGAAGGGAAGGCTGTTGGTAAAGGCACTTCAGATATGGCCTCTCTGAGGCTGGCTGACACAGAAGAGCAATCACACTCATTTGAAAATAGTTGTCAATCCTAAATAAAAATGCAGTCACATGAGAAGTGCTTGTGTTCTCTTTTCTCTCAACCAATGTAAATTTCTGGTACATTAATGGATCTTCAATTATTTCCAATCTTTTTTTAAATGCCTAAAAATAATTATTTAAGTATATACAGTGCTGTACAAAAGCCTTGGCAACATATATATAGCTAGGGTGACTGACTTTTGCCCTGTATTGTATTTGTCAACGTGGAGCCGAGAGAGAGTTCGTAAATCTGGTAGGAGCAAAAGACGTTGGGAATGGCAAGAATGGAGTGCCATGGAATAGCTTTGGGACAAGTAACAGAGGAAGTGCCAATTGTGAGGGTGTGGCGGAGGTGCAGACACACCCAGCCCTAAGACACCAGGCAAGGTCATTTGATTCTAAACAATTGGCTTATTGATCATTACAGAATGTCTCTCTGCTGCTTCCAGCTCCCTCCCCTCTTCCTTCCCCCTTCCCACTTTCAGTCCACAATAGAGAGTCATATCAGAATCAGGTTTATCATCACTCACATATGTCAGGAATTTTTTTCTGCAACAGCACTATAGTACGATACATAAAATTACTACAATACTGTGTAAAAGTCTTGGGCACCTAGTTAGGTACATAGATGGATAGAGAGATAGATATATAGATAGATAGATAGATAGAAAGACAGCTATACACACCAAAGACTTTTGCACAGTACTGTATGAAGCAACACATACAAATGCTGCAAAATCGCGGCAGGCCAGGCAGTACCAAAGGAGAGGAATAAACAGTCAACATTTTGGGCCAAGATAAGCCATCTTGTGCTGACTTAGGTCAGAGTCATTTAGCATTTGCAATTCTGAGCTGGTGTTGCTGGCACAGGGCCTCAATACCTAACTCCTGAGGCCTAATCTCTTCTAAGGCCTGCTCTACGTCTCAGGATGAAACTTGGTTATTTCAGGTCTACTTAGCTAAGCCTCTGTATCCAGAGCAACATGCTGGAGGTGGGCACAAAGCTGGTGAGATTGGTCAGCAAGCTTGATCTCACAGATTCGAGCCCAATGTGTTAGGGAGAATTAATTTTACACCAAATAATTTGTCACTCATTTTGGATGTGTGATTAGTCACACAATCCTTCTGTTTTATTCCATGGGATGAAAATACTTCTTAGGTTTTGTGGACCATGATCAGAGTCAGCTGATTTTAAAATTCTTATCTTTAATGCAAAATATCACAGTCAGCATAAGATAACTTCCTCACTGCAGTTGACTTGTAACCTTAACCAATATCAATTAAATATTGCTGCATACATAAAAAAACATTGGTTTATGTTGGAATCAGCTCTCACATCTGAGTGAGGATTTTAGAAGTGCAATATAATATCTAATGATATTGCATAAACCTGGAGACAGGGCTGTCCACGTTTACCTTTTGAGCTGTGCCACTGAGTCACAGAGTACTACAACACAGAAATAGGCCCTTTGGCCCATCTAGTACCTAATGAACTGTTACTCTGTCTAGTCATATCAACCCACACCCGGATCTTAGCCCTCCAAACCCCTCACATCCATGTGCTTATCCAAACTCCTCTTAAATGCTACAATCAAACCAGATCCACCACTTGCACTAGCAGCTCATTCCACACTCGCAACACCCTCTGAGTGAAGAAGATAGCCCTCAGGTTCTCTTTAAATATTTCACCTTTTCGTCTTAACCTATGACCTCTAGTTCTAGTCTCACCCAGCCTCAGTGGAGAAAAGTCTGCATGCATTCAACCTATCTGTAGCCCCCGGAAATATCAGCAGAATCGACCCTGTGTCTAAACCTCCATAAACTTTATTGGTATTTCTGAATCAGCTATGTACATATAGGTATCTATTGCAATTTACTTAATTTGGACATACTTATTTAGCTTGTATTCCAATGATATAATAAGCCATTTATGCGCAAGTACATGTACGAGGGGTGATTGATAAATTCATGGCCTAAAGTAGAAGGAGGCAATTTTAGAAAGCTTAGCACATTTATTTTTCAACATAGTCCCCTCCTACATTTATATACTTAGTCCAGCGGTTGTGGAGCATACAGATCTTTGACCTCCAGAAAGTGTCTACAGCAGGGATGATTGATAACTTCATGGCCTAAGGCAGAAGAATAAGAGTTATTAACTTCAAACTTTCTGCATAATCACTCAAAGAGTTGAACTGCATGTGCATGTAATGATAGCTGTATAACTCATCTCCTTCTACCTTGGGCCACGAACTTATCGGTCACCCATCTGGGGACACTTTCTGGAAGTCCAAGATCCATATGCTCCACGACTGCTGGACTAAGTTTTTAAATGTAGGAGGGGACTATGTTGAAAAATAAATGTGCTAGGTTTTCTAAAATTGACTCGTTCTACCTTAGGCCATGAACTTATCAATCACCCCTCGTATACCCAGGTACAATGAGAATCTTCCTTGCAGCAGCGCCACTGGTCATTATTTATTTGTTTGTTTATTTATTTATTGTTATTAGTGTCTATTTAGGGATACGGTGCAGAACAGGTCCTTCCAACCCAACAAGCTGCTCTGTCCAGCAACCCACTGATTAAACCTTAGCCTAATCACAGGACAATTTACAATGACCAATTCACTTTCTAAGTGGTACATCTCTGGAATGTGGGAGGAAATCAGAGAACCCAGAGGAAACTCACGCGTTCATGGGAACAACATACAAATTCCATATGACCATAACACCATAAGACAGAGGAGCAGAATTAGGTAATTAGACCCATCAAGTCTGCTCTGCCATTCAATCAAGGCTAATTCATTTTCCTCCTCCTCAGCCCACTCTCCAGTGTTCTCCTTATAACCTTTGATGCCATCTCTAATCCAGAACCTATAAATCTCTGCCTTAAATGCAACCAATGACCTGGCCTCCACAGCTGCCTGTGGTAATAAATCCCACAAATACACCACTCTCTGGCTAAAGAAATTTCTCAGCATCTTTGTTTTAAATGGACGCCCCTCTGTCCCGATGCTGTGCTAGACTACCCCATCATGGGAAACATCAAAATTGTTCACAATACTCCAGGTGAGGCTTCCCCGGTGCCTTATAAAGCCTCAGCATCACATTCCTGGTTTTATATCCTAGACCTCTTGAAATGAATTCTAACAATGCATTTTCCTTCTTCACCACAGACTCAGCCAAAAAGTTAACCTTTAGGGGGTTCTGCATGAGGACTCCCAAGTCCCTTTGCACCTCAGATTTTTGGGATTTCTCCCCGTTTAGAAAATAGTTGGCACATTTATTTCTACTACCAAAGTACATGACCATGCATTTTCCAACATTGTATTTTATTTGCCACTTTCTTGCCCATTTAATCTGTCCAAGCCCTTCTGCATCCTACCTGTTTGCTCAACACTACCTGCCTCTCCACCAATCTTCGTATTGTTACATACCCTGTAGGTATCTTGTGACTGTCACATGACCATGATGTAATTGAGTCTCTGCTGGGCATGATGTAATGGTCTTGTGATGGTGGAGTGATGTAATTTTCCCGCCAGTGAGAGGTCATGTGATGGCCTGTTTCAACAGGTATAAAAGGAGCACGCCTCGCTATGACACAGGTCAGTTCGTGGCTTAATTCATCAGTGACTCCTTTCTGCTTCATATTTGATTTTATGGCGCAGTTCCCTTTAAAAGTGGAGTTTTAATTTCTACTGTAAGAATCGTTGTGCCAGCAGTTCTGAAAATTGCTGCCAGTTAAAGTCCAGTCGGGGAGTGAGGAATTATTGAAGTTCAGAAAGCTGAGGGATCGAGTAAAGTTGGTTTTGGCGGTAATACAGGATCATCCTTATGGAATCTTCATTCAGAAGGTAGTAATCTGCACCCACAATATTCCCTGCTGTAAGTGCAGAAAGGGCTGGGGCAGTGAGCTATTCACTAAAAGGAAAGGACAGTGCCTTTAAGCCGTTTTTAATTCCTTCATTGTAAATCCTTCGGGCAAGGCATATTTTGGCTGGAATCAGCAATAATGTTGCGTCGTCGAAGAATTTGTTACTTCTAGGAAAATCTCTCCTAATTGACTGTGTAAATCATCTGGACTTTTGCATTTACTACTTTTAAGAACTGTGTTTGCATTTCTTGTTTTAAGGACTATTCCAGCTGCGGTATAGCAGCCGACTTCCAGTTAGTTGTTTGTTTACTTTTGGGTTTTTTTGAGCAGTGTTTAATAAAGGTTTTATTTGTTTATTTAAAAAACCTATCTCAATTCTATATTCATTGTTGCCGTATCGTAACAATATCATCTGCAAACTTGCCAACAAAGCCATCTATTCCATCATCTGAATCATAGATATACAGCATAAAAAGAACTGGTCCCAACAGCAGCCCCTGTGGAACTCCATTAGTCACAGGCAGCCAATCAGAAAGGAATTATTTTATTGCCACTCACTGCCTCCTACCAATCAGCCAATGCTCTAACCATGCCAGTAACTTTCCTGTATTACAATGGGCTCTGAACTTGGTAAGCAGCCTCATGTGTGCCATCTTGTCAGAGGCCTTCTGAAAGTCCAAATATACAACATCCACTGCATCCACTTTATCTGACCTACTTGCAATCTCCTCAAAGAACTCCAACAGATTTGTAGGCAAAGTTTTCCCTAGGGAAAGCTTGCTGACTTTGTCCTGTCTCATCCTGTGTCACCAGGTACTCCATAACCTCATCCTTAACAAATGACTCCAACATATTCCCAACCACTGAGTTCAGGCTAACTGGTCTACAATTGCCTTTCTGCTGCCTTCCTCCTTTCTAAACGAATGGAGTGACATTTACAATTTCCATCCTCGGGGACTATGCCAATGTCCAACAATTTTTGAAAGAGCACTTCTAATGCCTCCAGATCTCTACCACTACCTTTTTCAGAACCCTAGGGTGCAATTCATCTGGTCCGGGTCACTACCACTTCTCTTCCCTCACACCCTTCAACATCTGGCACACTGCAAGTGTCTTCTACAGTGAAGACCAATGCAAAATAGTTATGTAGTTCATTTGCTATCTCCCCGGCCCCCATTATTACTTCATCCTCATTTTCTAGCAGTCCTATGTACACTCTCATTTCTCTATTATTTTTCTTTCTTTTTCCTATATTTTTATTAAATTTCATATCCACAAATACAGAATTCATAAGGATACTTATTATAAATCAAAATAAGATAGCACAAAATGTATATATAAATATATAAATCACACTGATACAATCATGGTATCCCATATTCATGATCAATCAAATAAAATAAGTTGAATTATAAAATAAAATAATATGGTTAATTATGTTATTTTAAAAATGCATATTATTTATTATTTTTACATACTTGAAAAAGCCTTTACTATCCAGTTTGTTATTATTTGCTAGCTTGCTTTCATATTTCATCATGTCCCTCCTAATGATTCTTTTAGTTGCTATCTGTAGGTTTTTAAAAGCTTCCCTATCCTCTGTCTTCCTGCTATTTTTAACTTTGTTGTGTGCCCTCTCTTTTGCTTTTACATTAGCTTTGACTTCCCTTGTCATTCATGGTTGTACTATTTTGCCATTTGAGTATTTCTTCATTTTTAAAATATATCTATCCTGCACCGTCCTCATTGTTTCCAAAAAGTCTCATCATTGCTGATCGGTTGTCATCCCTTCCAGCATCACCTTCCAATTTACTTTGGCCAACTCCTCTCTCATACCACTTTAATTTCTTTCACTCCACTGAAATACTGCCATATCAGATTTTACTATCTCCCTATTAAATTTCAAGTTGAGATTGTGATCACTGCCTCCTGAGTGTTTTTACATCTGACATCGGAATTAAACTGCAAACTTCAGCAGCCAGAACTGTAATAGCATCATACTACGCTACCATGAGACACAACATTCGCAGGAAAATATAAATAAAACATAAACTTTGCAAAACCATAAAAGAAAAAATGCAATGAAACTAACGAAAAAAATAAAATCTCTTGTATTGTAAAGTGGTCAAGGTGATAACCACTGTATTGAGGTAGTAATAGGTTTATGCAGGTAGGTTCAAGAATGAAACGGTTTATGGAAAGTTTTTGTTCTTGAACCTGGTCACATTGGGTTTCAAACTGCTGACCGGAAACAATTTTAATGTAATTAAAACTAAATTCAAGGAAAGTCTGACCTAAACTATCTAGCAGTTAAGTGCCGTCCTTTTCACCTACCACAGGAATTGTCCAGGGTCACTTTGGTAACAGTATACATTCCACCTCAGGCCAATGTCGATCAAGCTTTAGATGATCTGAGCAATGGGATCAACATGCATGAACACCTTCACCATCATTTTGGGAGATTTTAACTGGGTCAGTCTGAAAAAAAAAATCACTAAGCAATTAACATAGAAACATAGAAAATAGGTGCAGGAGTAGGCCATTCAGCCCTTCGAGCCTGCACCGCCTTTCAGTATGATCATGGCTGGTCATCCAATTCAGAACCCTGTACCTGCTTTCTCTCCATACCCCCGATCCCTTTAGCCACAAGGCCCATATCTAACCTCCTCTTAAATATAGCCAATGAACCGGCTTCAACTGTTTCCTGTGGCAGAGAATTCCACAGATTCACCACTCTCCGTGTGAAGAAGTTTTTCCTCATCTCGGTCCTAAAAGGCTTCCCCTTTATCCTTAAACTGTGACCCCTCGTTCTGGACTTCCCCAACATCTGAAACAATCTTCCTGCATCTAGCCTATCCAATCCCTTTAGAATTTTATACGTTTCTATAAGATCCCCCCTCAATCTTCTAAATTCCAGCGAGTATAAGCCTAGTCGATCCAGTCTTTCTTCATATGAAAGTCCTGCCATCCCAGGAACCAATCTGGTGAACCTTCTTTGTACTCCCTCTATGGCAAGAATGTCTTTCCTCAGATTAGGGGACCAAAACTGCACACAATACTCTAGGTGCGGTCTCACCAAGGCCTTGTACAACTGCAGTAGAACCTCCCTGCTCCTGTACTCAAATTCTTTTGCTATGAATGCCAACATACCATTTGCCTTTTTCACCGCCTGCTGTACCTGCATGCCCACCTTCAATGACTGGTCTACAATGACACCCAGGTCTCGTTGCACCTCCCCTTTTCCTAATCGGCCACCATTCAGATAATAATCTGTTTTCCTGTTCTTGCAACCAAAGTGGATAACCTCACATTTATCCACATTAAATTGCATCTGCCATGAATTTGCCCACTCACCTAACCTATCCAAATCACCTTGCATTCTCTTAGCATCCTCCTCACAGCGAACACCGCCGCCCAGCTTCATGTCATCCGCAAACTTGGAGATGCTGCATTTAATTCCCTCGTCTAAATCATTAATATATATTGTAAACAACTGGGGTCCCAGCACTGAGCCTTGCAGTACCCCACTAGTCACTGCCTGCCATTCTGAAAAGGTCCCGTTTACTCCCACTCTTTGCTTCCTATCTGCCAACCAATTCTCTATCCACATCAATACCATACCCCCAATACCGTGTGCTTTAAGTTTGCACACTAATCTCTTGTGTGGGACCTTGTCAAAAGTCTTTTGAAAATCTGAAGATACCACATCCACTGGCTCTCCCCATCCACTCTACTAGTTACGTCTTCAAAAAATTCTATAAGATTCGTCAGACATGATTTTCCTTTCACAAATCCATGCTGACTTTGTCTGATGATTTCACCTCTTTCCAAATGTGCTGTTATCACATCTTTGATAACCGACTCTAGCATTTTCCACACCACCAATGTCAGACTAACCAGTCTATAATTCCTCGGTTTTACTCTCCCTCCTTTTTTAAAAAGTGGGGTTACATTAGCCACCCTCCAATCCTCAGGAACTAATCCAGAATCTAAGGAGTTTTGAAAAATTATCACTAATGCATCCACTATTTCTTGGGCTACTTCCTTAAACACTCTGCGATGCAGTCCATCTGGCCCTGAGGATTTATCTGCCTTTAATCCCTTCAATTTACCTAACACCACTTCCCTACTAACATGTATTTCCCTCAGTTCCTCCATCACACTAGACCCTCGGTCCCTTACTACTTCCGGAAGATTATTTATGTCCTCCTTAGTGAAGGCAGAACCAAAGTAGTTATTCAATTGGTCTACCATGTCTTTGTTCCCAATGATCAATTCACCTGTTTCTGACTGTAAGGGACCTACATTTGTCTTGACCAATCTTTTTCTTTTCACATACCTATAAAAGCTTTTACAGTCAGTTTTTATGTTCCCTGCCAGCTTTCTCTCATAATCTTTTTTCCCTTTCCTAATTAAGCCCTTTGTCCTCCTCTGCTGAACTCTGAATTTCTCCCAGTCCTCAGGTGTGCCGCTTTTTCTGGCTAATTTATATGTTTCTTCTTTGGACTTGATATTATCCCTAATTTCCCTTGTCAGCCACAGGCGCACTACCTTCCCTGGTTTATTCTTTATTAATATCAACAGATCACTTGCAATACCAGAGGAAACAACACGCTGGACCATTGTTATTCCACTATTAAGGATGCCTACCGAGCTATTCCATGCCCTCAGTTCGGGAAGTCTGATCACCTGGCTGTACTTCTATCCCTGAGCATTGGCAGAGACTGAAGACTGCAGCATCAGTAGTGAGGACCAAGAAGGTATGGACAAGGGAAGCACAGGAGCACCTACAGGACTGCTTTGAATTGGTGGACTGGACTGTATTCAGGGATTCATCTTCAAACCTGGGTGAGTATGCTGCAGTTGTTACCGACTTTATTAAAACCTGTATGGATGAGTGTGTGCCTACAGAGACTTACTGTACGTTCCCAAACCAAAGCCGTGGATGAACTCAGAGGTACGTAATCTGCTGAAGGCTATATCTCTGGCATTCAAGTTTGGCGACCCAGGCCTGCACCAGAAAACCAGGTATGATTTGCGGAGGACTATTTCAAAGGTGAAGAGATAATTTTGAATGAGTTTGGAGGCAACATCGGATACACGGAAATTCTGGCATTACTTCCTACAAAACGAAACCCAATAGCATGAATGGCAGCAATGTTTCACTACCAGAGGAATGCAACGCCTTCTATGTCCACTCTGAAAGGGAGAACACAACTACAGCTGTGAAGATCCCTGCTGCACCTGATGACCCTGTGATCTCTGTCTCAGAGGCCGATGTTAGGCTGTCTTGAAAGAAAGAGAGTAAACCCTTGCAAGGCAGAAGGTCCCAATGGAGTACCTGATAAGGCTCTGAAAACCTGTGCCAACCAACTAGCAGGAGTATTCAAGGACATTTTCAACCTCTCACTGCTATGGGTGGAAGTTCCCACTTGCTTCAAAAAGGCAACAATCATACCAGTGCCTAAGAAGAATAATGTGAGTTGCCTTAATGACTATCATCCTGTAGCACTCACATCAGCAGTGATGAAATGCTTTGAGAGGTTTGTCATGACTAGACTGAACTCCTACCTCAGCAAGGACCTGGACCATTGCAATTTGTCTATCGCCACAATAGGTCAATGGCAGATACAATCGCAGTGGCTCTCCACACAGCTTTAGACCACCTGGACAACACCCATGTCAGGATACTGTTCATCGACTATAGCTTAGCATTTAATACCATCATTCCCATAATCCTGATTGAGAAGATGTAGAACTTGGGCCTCTGTACCCCCCTCTGCAATTGGATCATCGACTTCCTAACTGGAAGACCACAATCTGTGTGGATTGATGATAAGATATCCTCCTCACTGACGATCAACATTGGCGCACCTCAGGGGTGTGTGCTTAGCCAATGCCCTACTCCCTATATACACATGACTGTGTGGCTAGGCACAGCTCAAATACCCCCTATAAATCTGCTGACAATATAACTATTGTTGGTAGAATCTCAGGTTGTGATGAGAGGATGTACAGGAGTGAGATATGCTAACTAGTGAAGTGGTGCAGCAGCAACAACCTGGCACTCAATGTCAGTATGACGAAAGAGCTGATTGTGGACTTCAGGAAGGGTAAGACAAAGGAACTCATACCAATCCTCCTGGAGGGATCGAAAGTGGAGAGAGTGAGCAGTTTCAAGTTCCTGGGTATCAAGATCTCTGAGGATCTAACCTGGTCCCAACATATCAATGCAGTTATAAAGAAAGCAAGACAGTAACTATACTTCATTAGGAGTTTGAAGAGATTTGGCATGTCAGCAAATACACTAAAAAACTTCTATAGTCGTACTGTGGAGAGCATTCTGACAGACTGCATCACTGTCTGGTATTGGGAGGAGGCAAATGCACAGGACCGGAAGAAGCTGCAGAGGGTTGTAAATCTAGTCAGCTCCATCTTGGGTACTAGCCTACTAAGTACATCTTCAGGGTGCAGCATCCATTATTTAAAGACCTCCAGCACCCAGGGTATGGCCTTTTCTCACTGTTACCATCAGGTAGGATGTACAGAAGCCTGAAGGCACACATTCAGTGATTCAGTAACGGCTTCTTCCCCTCTGCCATCCGATTCATAAAAGGACATTGAACCCTTGAACACTACCTCACTTTTTTTTAATATACAGTATTTCTGATTTTTGCATGTTTTTCAATCTGTTCAATATATGTATACTGTAATTGATTTACTTATTTATTTGTTATTATTATTATTTCATTTATTATTTTTTAACTTCTGTATTATGTATTGCATTGAACTGCTGCTGCTAAGTTAACATATTTAATATCACATGCCAGCGATAATAAACCTGGTTCTAAAACTATCTTGCACAAAAGACCTGGGTCAAAAGAACTTCCAAACTTTCATGATTAATTTTAGGATCAGTTTTAAAATATCCTTAATTGTATTTGAAGTTTTGAATAATCTGGCTGCTCCATATCTTTTGGAGTGTCTGTCTCTTTACATCCCTAATCATAATCCTAAATCCGTGAATACTGGTTATAAGAACTGGTGATGCGGCCCTTTGCTCTTATGCACCAAACACCTGGTGTACTCTACCAACTGAGATACATCAGGGTAGAACTGTGGAACGTTTCAAAATACTTCTAAAAACCAACTTTTTTATTGACCTATATAGAGGATTACTTAATGCCTGTTGATGGAGATTATATTTATAAAATTTGGTATATTTGATTACATTTTATTCCGTATGATGTTTGTCTCTATTTATGATTATTAAGTTTTGTCTCATATTTTCATGATTTTATTAATTTATTTTTACCATCAATGTAAAGCTCTTTGAGCTTGTATCTTAACTAATAAAAGGTATTCTTTTGCTTGTTATTATTAGTAGTATTATTATTAATCCAAAATTCACAATGGTCAGCAAATTTTGACTGGTTGCCATTATTGCAATGTGGCAAAGAATCCCGTCATGCTATGTTAGTGCTGGCATGTGTACCAAAACTTGTAAACTGCCCCAGAACATCCTTTGGATGTGCTGGTTGTAATGGGGGTGGGGCTGGGGAGGGGCAGCACGGTAGCATATTGGTTAACACAACTCTTTACAGTACCAGCGACCCGGGTTCAATTCCAACCACTGCCTGAAAGGTGTTTATACACTCTCCCCACGACTGCATGGATTTCCATCGGGTGTTCTAGACTAAAGATGTACTGGTTGATAGATTACCAGTCATTATAAATTATCCCATGATAAGACTAGTGTTAAATCGATGGTTGCTGGGCAGTTTGGCTCAAAGGCCAGAAGGGACTATTCTGCACCATAACTCAATACATAAGTAAATTAAATAATGCAAACAATGCATTTCATTGTATGTTTTGATAAACATGTGATAACCAAACTTGAGTATTGAATCTTGAATCTAATTAGCTACTCTAAAATATGTCTTGTATCCAGGTTAGTGGTTGAATTATGAGGGAATGTGGGACCATTAAAAAATTAGATTAATGAATGGATTTATGTAAATAACTACAGCCCTTTTAATGATTTCACAATCACAAAGTTATCATTCCATAGACACCATGTTATCTGTCTCAATATATTTTCCTTTATTTGAGGCAACAGATCTTTATCAAGTTTATGTTAAAATCCATGCACCTCTATTTGTAAGTGACAATATTTACAGCCAGAGCTCAAGGTTTATTTTCCTCTTGTATCCTTTATCACTAAAGTACCCACGATCCTGGCTGCAGCAATTCACCTGGGAGTTTTAAAGAGCACAACTCCTTAACAAAGAGATATCATAATTCGTCTCATCAGGCCACGTAATAAAGACTGCAATCTATTAGCATTAAGGCTATCAAAGCTGGGAGGGGGTGTTAGTGGTGATAAGTTCCCATTACCGATTAAATGCTCCTAATGGTGTATGTCTCAAGTAGCATCTGCCAAGTAAGTCCAGCTCTGGCTTTTGCATGTGGCTTAGCTGCTTACCCGATGGAATTGTTTCTACTGATGGGAGAAGGAGCAAAGGTGAGTTAAAGCCACCTTAAAACCAGTCACTTCGGGCAGGTAGGGCTCATCTCGGAGAAGGAAAACTCTGATCTCAAACCTCCACTGCCTGAAACTATACGCACTCATGGAGAAAGCTTCAGGATTAAACCCCAAGGAAAATTCTGGACCTGGAGTCATTTAGGCAGTCCTACATTGACTGCAATGTTGACAGAAAACTCTTGCAATGTCACTGGTACCAAATTGTACTGGTCTTTGCTGTTCCTTTGGATTCATCAGCTGTGTAGCTACATGGGCAACAGCTTGTGCTCCATATCAAACTGCCCCAACTTGTGTACTGGCTTGTGTATAATGCAGGCAGCTGTGACCATGTGTGCAGGAGGCACGTGGGCTGATGAGTCGGCATGCCTGGAGATGAGCCTGAAGTTCGGAGTTCCAGCATTGCCTAGCCATAAAAGATCAAAGCCTACAGGTGAACTGCAAATCTGAAAGTCAAACCCCAATGACTTATTGTTTTATATTTTTATTGTAACTTTTATGTATTCTCACTGTACTGCTGCTGCAAAGCAGCAAATTCAATGGCATACGTCAGCAATAGTAAACCTGGTTCTGGAGCAGTACGGATAGAGGAAAGCCCATTGGCATCACGACTGGACAAGCTGCCTGTGACCTGAGGCAGCCGGAATACCAGAGAACCATGGCATCTTTTGCAATTGCAACTTCAGTGCATCTGCAGAGTGGAATGACATACAGTTGTTCTGGAGGTGACACCCTTCATTATTTGATAGTACTGGATGCTGCATAGAGTATGGGACCCAATAAAATTACAGCACAATGCTGACGTCTTGTGCCATAAATGTAGCTATGTTTCCAGTCAAGCTGTTTCAGTGCAGTACAAAACTGGGCATCTCTCCGACAGGATGGAAAATTGCCTGGTTACAGTATCCTCTGTTCACATAAAGCAGAACAAATACAATCCAACTAGTAGCAACTTAATTGGTCTGTTTTCAGTTATCAACAGAGACATGGGAGATTTCATCAACAATGCTATCTAGGGACAATTACTAACAATCTACACAATGATGTGCAGGTAGTTTGAGATTTGGCTGGACAATATTGTTTTGTACTTCAAGCCTTAATCTGAAGAGCAACTTTCATTAAAGAAGGGTAAGTCAGGTTACTGGGGCCTTAAAACCAGTCACTTCCCGCAGATGGGGTTCATCATCTATTGTTAGCAGCTCACCTGGGAGAAGGAAAATTCTCATCTCAAACCTCCACTGCCTTGTGGCTATACCCTCTCATGGGGAAAGCTTTGGGAGTAAACCGCAAGGGAAAATCCAGAGTTGGAGTCTCCAAGGCAGTCCCATGTCCAGTTCAGAACTGGCTGGCAAGCCCTGCAACACTCCTGGGGCCAACCTGCAATGGTCTCTGCTGTTCTTTTGGATTCATTAGCTGCGTGGAGAGGCAGAGCCTGCTATATGGGCAACAGTTTGCTTTCCATATTGTGCTGCTCTGGCTTGTCTACTGGTTTGTGTATAATGTTGACAGCTATGACACAACCTCTATGGTTAACACTAACCAACAGAGAGTCTCAAGAGGCACAGCCAATTATCAAATACAGATCATTAAGACTCTGAATGGATCTGTTGGATTGTTGCTTTCTATGCAGTTTAGCAATTACAGTAATTGCCTGCTAGTGTTTTGTGTAGCTGCCTATATTTATGTAACTATATTATGTATATAATGTTCCTAGTGGTCACAGTATGTATATGCAATTTTTCAGTGTTCCCCCCATCCCCCCAGTGTATGATTCTGTAAGCTTCTCTAGTATTGCATTATTTGACTAAAGGCGATCTGATTGATTAACTCTTTTCAACAAATGGAATAATTTTATCTATTGTATATAAAGAGTTGATCAATTTGCCCCACCATCTTCATTAGTTTTTACACTTTCTTCTCTTTAGTCTTTTCCTGTTCTTTGTTCTTAATTACTAGACTTGTGCAGTTCTACATTTCCAATTTCCACTTGTTTACTCTACATTTTCAATTTTCCTTGTTATTTTACTGCTTAATGAACAATCATGAAGCAACAAGCTTTATGCCACTTTCTTGACTTCTGAAAGAACCCTGGATAAAAAAACATCAGAGTTCAACAGTTGTTAAGAAGTACACAGCCTGTCTCACTCAAGTAGATGTCATTGCATGGAACTAGCTGAAGGTAGGGGCCTTTGCAGTTGTAGGAACCTTCAGAGTTGGTCGAAATGGATCATCACCTTTGTACTCCAAGTAATTAAATACCCAACTAAAATAATCCTTCTGTGGTTGTAGGAACCTTCAGAGTTGTTGAAAATGGATCAAGTGCCTGAGTTATAGTGAGAGGTTGGGCAGGTTCGGACTTTGCTCATTGGAGAATAGGAAACTCAGTGAGGACCTTATAGTGGTGTGTAAAATTATAAACACCATAGATAAAGTGAACATACACAGGAAAAGGGTATCAAAAACAATAGAGGACATAAGTCCTTTACAAGGCTGTTGCCAGGAATCAGAGACCTGAGTGACAGGGAAAGGTTAAGTAGGTAAGGTCTTTATCCACTAGAGCAAAGAAATTGAGGGAAGATTTGATTGAGTTATTTAATATTATGAAGCATATAGAGAGGGAAAATGTAAATCGGAATTTTCCACTGAAGTTAAGTGAGACTACAAGTCTTGGGTTAAGAGTGAAGAGGTGAAAAGCTTAAATGGAAAATGAGGAGGATCTTCTTCACTCAGATGGTAGTGAAAGTGCAGAATAAGCTGCCAGCAGAAGAGATGGATCCAAGTTCAATTTCAACATTTAAGAGAATTTGGATAGGTACATGGATGGGAGAGGTATGAGGGCTACTTATGTAGCTATCACCAACAATCTAAGAGAAGTCGTAGGAAACAGACCCTTGTTCACTCTGAGCTATTATTCTGCCTTGTTCTATTGACCATTCCATACCTCTATCATCCACGTACTTACCCAAAAATCTCTGAGTGAAGGCTCTCCCTCATGTTCCACTTACCCTTAGTCCATAACCTCCAGTCTTTTTTCACCAAAACTCGAGAGGAAAGGGCCTCACAAACACAAGAAAATCTGCAGATGCTGAAAATCCAAAGCAACACACACAAAATGCTGGAGGCATTCTGCAGGCCAGGCAGTGTTTATGGAAAAGAGAAAACAATCAATGTTTCAAGCTGAGACCCTTCGTCAAGCCACTGCTTGCATTTACCCTATCTACATTCAGTGGCCAATGTATTAGACACCTCCTGTACCTAATAAAGTGACCACTAAGTGTATGTTCAGTGTATGTTCTGTTGCTGTAGCAAGGTTCAATGTGTTGTGCATTCAGAAATGCTCTTCCGCACACCGCTGTTGTACTGAGGTGTGCAGAGCTGCTGTCACCTTACTGTCATCCTGTGACTGGCCATTCTCCTCTGACCTCTCTCATTAACAAGGCATTTTCACTCACAGAACTGCTGTTCACTGGATGCTTTTTTTTGTTTCTTTCCACCATACACTGTAAACTCTAGAGACTGCTGTGTGTGAAAATCTTGGAAAATTAAAAGTTTCTGAGATACTTAAACTACCCTGTCTGGCATCAGCGATCATTCCATGGTCAAAGTCACTTAGATCATATTTCTTCCCTATTCTGACGTGTGGCTTGAGCAAAAGCTGAACCTCTTGATCATGTCTGTGTGTTTTTATGCATTGAGATGCTGCCACATGATTGGCTGATTAGATATTTGCATTAACAAGCAGGTGTACTGCTGTACCTAATATAGTGACCACCGGGTGTATGTTCCTCCCAATTTAACCTCTCGCAAATCTCTCTTCACTCTCCAATGCACCAGGGAATAAAGTCCTAACCTATTCAACCTTTCCCTATAACTCAGGTAATGAGACATTTTTCCAAAATGGCACTTCACAGGGTAGCAGGGTGGAGATACATCTCTACCAGGAAAGGTGTAAGGCGCTCCTTCCCTCCGCTAGTCCTTGGGCATGGTTTAGCACCTGATCAGGGTCACAAGGAGCCATGGGAGCAGGTGGTGGATGTTCGTATGAGAAGCTGGTACACATCACAAGTCCTGGTTATGTGACCACTGATGCCAGGCAGACAACCTCTGAAGAGTATTGATAATGGCTGGGGGTCACCATCTTGAAAAGACACTGCCCAGAAAAAGGCACTGGCAAACCACTTCTGTAGAAAAATTTGCCAAGGCCAACCATGATCATGGAGAGATCATGATCGCCCACATCATACAATACAGCAGATGATGAACGAAGGACACTTCACCTTCATTTGGATTGGGAAATAGTGTCTTAAATAAAGGAAGTTACAGAGGAATGAATGCAGAGTTGTCTAGAATGGACCTGTGGAAATAATTTTATAAAATAACACAGCAGATAAGCAATGCAACATGAAATATTTGTCAATGAAAATAAAGACTCCAGAAAAGGACTTTTATGGAAGTAAAACAATCTATCAAAATGAAGGAAATTCTAGTGAACTCTATTGATATCCACATCAGAATCAGAATCAGGTTTATTATCAGTGGCACATGTCATGAAATTTGTTGTTTTATTGGAAGTGGTACATTGCAATACATAAATATTACTATAAGAATATATGAAAATAAACAAGTAGTGCAAAACTGAGCAAAATAGTGTTTATGGGTTCATGGAAAGTTCATAAATCTGACGTTGAAGGGGAAGACCTGTTTCTGAAACATTCAGCCTATCTTTGTTAAGCCCAGTCTATCACAGGTAAAGCCCTCCTCACATTGAGCACATCTACGAGGAGTGCAGTTGTAGAAATGTAGCATCTGCCATCAAGCATCCTCACCATCCAGACCATGCTCTCTTTCTGCTGGCGGCTGCATCAGGAAGGAGGTACAGGAGCCTCAGGACTCACAGCAACAGGTTCAGGAACAGTTATTACCTTTCAACCATCAGGTTTTTGACCCAGAGGGGATAACTTCACTTAATTTTCACGCACTCCAACACTGAACTGATTCCAAAACCTATGGACTCAATTTCATATGTTCTACAATCTCATTCTCAATATTTATTATTATTATTTTAGTGTTTTCTCTTTGTTGTATTTGCACAGTGTATTCTCTTTTGTACATTGTCAATCTTGTTGTGTTTAGTTGTGGTTTTTCATTCTATTGCACAGCCTTTGTATTTATTGTGAATGTCCACAAAAACAATGAAGTTCAGGATAGAATATGGTACATATATTTCACCAAATGCAACTCTGAGATCCATTTTCCTGCAGGCATTCCCAGTGCAGCATGGTAGCATAGTGGTTTGCGCAATGCTTTACAGTGTGAGTGATCCAGGTTCAGTTCCCGCCACTGCCTGTGAGGAATTTTTACAATCTCCCTGTGACGGTGTGTGTTTTTTCTGGGTGCACCTGTTTCCTCCCATAGTCCAAAGAAGTACTGGTTGGTAGGTTAATTACTCATTGTAAATTGTCTCGTGATTAAGCTAGGGTTAAATCGTTGGATTGCTGAATGGCGCAGTTCAAAGGGCCAGAAGGGCTTATTCAGTATCTCAATAAATGAGTAAATTCAAAGAAACACAATAGAATCAATGTAAAACTGCACATAGATAACAAGACAAACAACCAGAAGACAACAAACTGTGCAAATAGAAAAGTGAAAATGTAATGATAATAATGAATAAATAAATAAAAGATCCATATCAAGAACATGGGATGAAGCGTGGTTAAAAGTGAGTTCAGAGGTTGTGGCAATTGTTCAGTGATGGAGCATGTGAAGTTGTGTGAACATATCCACTCTGGTTGAGGGGTAATAACTAATCCTGACCTGTGGTGTGCATCCTAAGGCTCCTCCGCCTTCTTCCTGATAGCAGCAGCAAGAAGAAAGCATAACCTGAATGGTGGATATAGTAAACAACATCTCGAACCAGAAAGCCAGCAATTAATTAAAATTGTTGGAGTCTCATTTCTTTTTGCCTTCCAGAATGGAGAGTCTGTCACTTCAGAACTACGGAAAAGCTTGGTATTCTATTCAGTGAAAAAACAACCCAATAGCCTCAAAATAATTGTTGGTGTCATCTTGAAAGAAAAAAAAGGTAAAAACAGCATGACAGGGCAGCCTAATTTCACTGCATTGCAGGATACCCAAAGTACGGGAGTTAATAAAGGCAGCAAAATAACTCCCACCCCTTTAGGCATGATGCTATGTGCTACAGAAACAAGAAAAGCTTTTTCCTCCATCGGTGTCTACCTGACTCGAGATCACAGATCACCAAATTATTCTTCGTACATGGGAGCAGCAAATTTACACTCAGCAACATCTCTCATACTAACCTGAGATAATGAACACATCATTTGTTTGCAGTAACAATAGTTGTGGAATAAATATTAACAAGGGCCCTGGTGAGCATTTGACTTTTCTACTTCAAATGGTAATCTTTTATCAGAGTCAGAATCAGATTTATGTATATTGGGAAATCTGTTGTTTTGTGGCAGTGAGACAGTGTAATACATTTAAAAATTCTATATTAGAGTAACAAATATCTTTAAAATAAATAAATAAATAACTGGGTGGAAATATGTCTCCACCAATGGAGGTATAAGGCAATTTAAACGGGGCCCGTCTGCGCAAGCGCATGGAGGTTGGTCAGTGAGAACAGCAGGAAGAGTTTAAAAGCAGGCAAAGTTGAGAAGGTGATGGTTACTTCTTCGGCAGTTTGAACAGGGCACAACTGTGCAACCGCATGAAGGTCGGCTAGTTTAAAAGGAAGACAGCTTTACAGACTGGGCTAGGAGTAGTGGGAGAGAGAGTAGGAAGGCTTTGGCTCAATGGGGCTTCAGTGATAAAGGGTCGAGGCCAGGTAGGTTATCTGTTTAAAATAAAGACAGAGAGTATGGGTGTGAGCCTGGTTTTCAGATGTGGGAAGTCCCAGAGACTCTCGGCCTGCCGGACGACCACATCTGCACCAGGAGCGTCGAGCTGCAGCTCCTCAGGGACTGCATTTGGGAAATGGAACAGCAGCTCAATGACCTTCATCTGGTCAGGGAGAGTGAGTAACTAATAGTGAGGAGCTATAGGCAGGTAGTCACCCCAGGACCACAGGAGGCAGAGAAGTGGATTATAGTCAGGAGAGGGAAGGGTAAGAAGCAGGTACTAAAGAGTATCCCAGTGGCTGACTCCCTTAACAATAAGTATTCCTGCTTGAGTACTGTTGGCGGGGTATGGCCTACCTGGGGGAAGCAACAATGGCTGTGCCTCTGGCACAGAGACTGGCCCTGTGGCTCAGATGGGAAGGAAAAGGAAGAGGATGGCAGCAGTGATAGGGACTCTATAGTTAGGGGGTCAGACAGGTGATTCTGTGGACACAGGAAAGAAACATGGATGGTAGTTTGCCTCCCAGGTGCCAGGGTCCTGGCTGTTTCTGATCGCGTCCACGATATCTTGAAGTGGGAAAGAGAACACCAGAGGTCGTGGTACATATTGGTATCAACGACATAGGTAGGAAAAGGGAGGAGGTCCTGAAAAAAAGACTACAGGGAGTTAGGAAATAAATTGAGAAGCAGGACCTCAAAGGTAGTAATCTTTGGATTACTGCCTGTGCCACGTGACAGTGAGTATAGGAATAGAATGAGATGGAGAGTAAATACGTGGCTGAGGGGTTGGAGCAAGGGTCTGGGTTTCAGATTTCTGGATCATTGGGACCTCTTCTGGGGCAGGTGTGACCTGTACAAAAAGGATGGGTTGCACTTGAATCCGAGGGGCACTAATATCCTGACAGGAAGATTTGCTTAGGCTATTGGGGAGAGTTTATACTAGAATTGCTGGAGGGTGGAAACCTAACCGAAGTGCCGGAGGAAAGGGAGGTTGGCTCACAAATAGAGAAAGTTTGGAGACAGTATGAGAGGGAGGATAGGCAGGTGAAAGAGAAGGGATGCGCTCAGTCCAGTGGTTTGTGATGTGTCTATTTTAATGTGAGGAGTATCATGAATAAAGCAAATGAGCTTAGAGCATGGATCACCACTTGGAGCTATGATGTTGTGGCTATTAGAGAGACTTGGATGATGCAGGGGCAGGAATGACTACTTTAAGTGCTGGGCTTTAGATGTTTCAGAAAGGATAGGGAAGGGGGCAAAAGAGGTGGGGGTGTGACACTGCTGATTGAGATAGTGTCACAGCTGCAGAAAAGGAGGAAGTCACGGAGGGGTTGTCTACAGAGTCTCTGTGAGTGGAAATTAGGAATAGAAAGGGGGTCAATAACTCTACTGGGTGTTTTTTATAGACCACGCAATAGTAACAGGAACATTGAGGAGCAGATAGGGAGACAGATTCTGGAAAGGAGTAAAAATGACAGGGTTGTTGTGGTGAGAGATTTCAATTTCCCAAATATTGATTGGCATCTCCCTAGAGTGAGGTGTTTAGAAGGGATGGAGTTCATTAGGTGTGTTCAGGAAGGTTTCTTGACACAATATGTAGATAAGCCTACAGGAGGGGAGGCTGTACTTGATCTGGTACTGGGAAAGGAACCTGGTCAGGTCTCAGATCTGTCAGTGGGAGGGCACTTTGGAGATAGTGATCACAATTTTACCTCCTTTGCCATAGCATTGCAGAGGGATTCTTCTCCATGGATTGACACCTTGTTGTGGTGGAGAGGCTTGTGTGGTCCTGAGATCCCAAGAGCAATGCCATCTGGAGCTATGCTCCTGGTAGGGTCACCCATGGCGGTAAGATCGAGGGTGAAGTCCCTGACAACGAACATCCAACCAAGACCTCAACGTGCAACAGGCAGATGAAGTTACTTTGAACTCAACAGTTGTGAAGGCGGATGAAGGCTACAACAAACCCATCAGCTCCAATTGTTGTGGTTTCCATGCCATTGGAATCAGCTGGTTGATTTGTGAAGAATCGTGTGCTTCTTGGAGCGCAACATCAAGTACACATTGAACAAATACACACACAAGAGTCTTCGTTCTGTGATAGATCACCAGACCATCATCTTCAACCTCAAGGGACAGCCACGACAAGACGGTTAGGAACAGACAAGTTAGGGAAACTTTTAATTGGAGTAAGGGGAAATATAAGGCTATCAGGAAGGAACTTGGAAGCATTAATTGGAAACAGATGTTCTCAGGGAAACGTATCAAAGAAATGTAGCAAGTGTTCAGGGGATTTTTGCGTGGGGTTCAAAGTAGATACGTTCCAATGAGACGTGAAAAGCATGGTACGGTACAAGATCCGTGGTGCACACAGGCTGTTGTAAATCTGGTCAAGAAGAAATGAAGAGCAGACGAAAGGTTCAAAAAACGAGGTAATGATATGAATCTCCAAGATTATAAGGCTTGCAGGAAGGAACTTAAGACCAAAATTAGGAGAAGCAGAAAGGGCCACAAAAAGGCCTTGGCAGACAGGATTAAGGAAATCTCCAAAGCATTCTACAAGTTTGTGAAGAGCAAAAGGATAAGAAGTGAGAGAATAGGACCAATCAAGTGTGATAATAGAAAAGTGTGTATGGAACCGGAGGAAATAGTGGAGGTACTTAATGAATACTTTGCTTCAGAATTCACTACAGAAGAGGATCTTGGCGATTGTAGGGATGACTTGCAGTGGACTGAAAAGCTTGAGAATGTAGATATTAAGAAAGAGGATGTGCTGGAGAATCTGGAAAGCATCAAGTTGGGTAAGTCACCGAACCTGGATGAGATGTAACCCAGGCTACTGTGGGAAGAGAGGGTGGAGACTGCTGAGCCTCTGGCAATGACCTTTGCATCATCAATGAGGATGGGAGAGGTTCTGGAGGATTTGAGGGTTGTGCATGTTGTTCCCTTTTTCAAGAAAGGGAGTAGAGATAGCCCAGGAAATTATAGGCCAGTGAGTCTTACTTCAGTGGTTGGGAAGTTGATGGAGAAGATCCTGAAAGGCAGGATTTATGAACATTTGGAGAAGCATAACCTGATTAGGAATAGTCAGCATGAATTTGTCAAAGGCAGGTCGTGCCTTACGAGTCTGATTGAATTTTTTGAGGATGTGACTAAACACATTGATGAAGGTAGAACCATAGATGTAGTGTATATGGATTTCAGCAAGGCATTTGATAAGGTACCCTATGCAAGGCTTAAAGAGAAAGTAAAGAGGCATGGGATTCTAGGGGACAGTGCTTTGTGGATCCACAACTGGCTAGCCCACAGAAGGCAAAGATTGGTTGCAGATGGGTCATATTCTGCATGGAGGCCAGTGAACAGTGGTGTACCTCAGGGATCTGTTCTGGGGCCCCTACTCTTCGTGATTTTTGTAAATGACCTGGATGAGGAAGTGGAGGGATGGGTTAGTAATTTTGCTGCTGACACAAAGGTTGGAGGTGTTGTGGATAGGGTGGATGGCTGTCAGAGGCTACAATAGGACATTGATAAGATGCAAAACTGGGCTGAGAAGTTGCAGATGAAGTTCAACCCAGATAAGTGTGAGGTGGGTCATTTTGGAAGGTCAAATATGATGGTAGAATATTGTATTTATGATAAGACTCTTGGCAGTGTGGAGGATCAGAGGGATCTTGGAGTCTGAGTCCATAGGATACTCAAAACTGCTGCACAGGTTGACTCTGTGGTTAAAAAGGCATACAGTGTATTAGCCTTCATCAATTGTGGGATTGAGTTTACAAGCCGAGCGGTAATGTTGCAGCTATATAGTACTCTGGTCAGACCCCACTCGGAGTACTGTGCTCAATTCTGGTCGTCTCACTATAGGAAGGACGTGGAATCTATAGAAAGGGTGCAGAAGAGATTTACAAGGATGTTGCCTGGATTGTGGAGCATGCCTTATGAGAATAGGTTGAGTGAACTTGGCTTTTTCTCCTTAGAGCAATGGCGGGTGAGAGGTGATCTGATAGAGGTGTACAAGATAATGAGAGGTATTGATCGTGTAGATAGTCAGAGGCTTTTTCCCAGGGCAGAATTGGCTAGAACAAGAGGGCATAGTTTTAAGGTGCTTGGAAGTAGGTAGAGAGGAGAAGTCAAGGTTAAGTATTTTACGTAGAGAGTGGTGAGTGCATGGGATGGGCTGCCAGCAGAGGTGGTGGAGGTGGAAACAATAGGGTCTTTTAAGAGACTCCTGGATAGGTACATGGAGCTTAGAAGAATAGAGGGCTATGGGTAAAGCTTAGGTAGCTCTAAGGTAGGGATATGTTCAGCACAGCTTTGTAGGCTGAAGGGCCTGTATTGTGCTGTAGATTTTCTATGTTTCTAAGGCACTCCTTCCCTCCACTAGCTTGCAGGTCACCCTTGGGCAAGGTGTAGCACCTACTTCCCACCAAGCCACCTTCCCAATCAGGGTCACATGAAGCCATGGGAGCAGATAGTGGATGGTTGCATATCACACCATATATGACTACTGTGATAATTGGCTGGGGCCACTAATTGATAATGGCTGGGTCAACTGTTTTGTAAAGACTCTGCGCAGGAGAAGGCAATAGCAAACCACTTCTGCAGAAGATTTGCTAAGAACAATCATGGTTAGGCCACACTTGGAGTACTGCATCCAGTTCTGGTCGCCTCACTATAGGAAGGATGTAGAAGCATTGGAAAGGGTACAGAGGAGATTTACCAGGATGCAGCCTAGTCTAGAGAGTATGGATTATGATCAGAGATTAAGGGAGCTAGGGCTTTACTCTTTGGAGATAAGGAAGATGAGATGAGACATGATAGAGGTGTACAAGATATTAAGAGGAATAGACAGAGTGGACAGTCAGCGCCTCTTCCCCAGGGCACCACTGCTCAGTACAAGAGGACATGGCTTTAAGGTAAGGGGAGGGAAGTTCAAGGGGGATATCAGAGGAAGGTTTTTCACTCAGAGAGTGGTTGGTGCGTGGAATGCACTGCCTGAGTCAGTGGTGGAGGCAAATACACTAGTGAAGTTTAAGAGACTACTAGACAGGAATATGGAGGAATTTAAGGTGGCGGGTTATACGGGAGGCAGGGTTTGATGGTCGGCACAACATTGTGTGCTGAAGGGCCCGTAATGTGCTGTACTATTCTATGTTCTATGTTCTATGGTCATGGATAGGGAAAGAATTAAGAACAATAGCGGAAAGGCGGCCTTTCCCGCAGGCAGATTAAAAATAGATGGAAGCCTTGATTGCCCATGTCATACTACAGGGCACGTAAAGGAGAATAAGAGCAAATAGTGAAGTAATATTCATGGACTGGTGAGAAATCTGATGGTAGGATGGAAGAAGCTCTTCCTAAAACATTGTGTCTTCAAGCTCCTGTAGCTCCTCGATAATAAGAAGAGGACATTCCTTGGGTGTGAGGGTCTTTAATAACAGATGCGAGCTTCTTGAGATATTGCCTGTTAACGATGCCTCAACAGTGAGGAGGCTAGTGCTCACGATGGAGCTGGCTGAGTTTACAAACATCTGGAAGTATTCTGTAACATATACATAGTTCAATAATAAATTTTCTAATTTACTAATTTACTAGTGTGAGTGAGTGCAGCCTTCATTGGTCAGAGTCAACTATGGATGTTGCATCCGAGCTGTCTACAATCAGTCAATACGCAGGTCAGTACCCAAGCCAGGCAGTACAATATGGAGAGCAAGCTGTTGCCCATGTAGCAGGCTCCCCTCTCCACGCAGCTGATTGATCCAAAAGAACGGCAGAGACCGATAGTTCGGCCACCAGCGGCCTTGTAAGAGTTGACAGTGAGTGTTGAACTCAAAGTGGGACTGCCTAGGGGACTCCAGCTCTGGATTTGCCCTCAGAGAATACTCCTGAAGCCTTCCCCGTGAGTGGGTATAGTTGAAAGACAATTGAGGTTTGAGATCAGAGTTTTCCTTCTCCTAGATGAGATGCCAATAACAGATGACAAGCCCCACATGCCCGATGTGTGAGACTGAGAAGCAAATATATAAGCAATTCTCTCAGCACTTCAACACAATATGACAGGGGATTGCAATCACCACTGAAAGAAGAATTCTTCAGAGGGAGATTTACCGATTTGAAAATAGATACATCATTTGGCGCAGCTAAAATTTATCCCACACTGTTAGGGGATACAGAGACTCTGCATAGAGTCATGGAGTTAAACAGCATCTTCAAAATTGATGCCTCAAAAAGGTGGCATACATCATTAAGAACCCCTGTCACCTAGGACATGCTCTCTTCCCATTGCTACAGTCACGAGAAAGGTACAGGAGCCTGAAGACTCTTACTCAGCATTTTAGAAATAGCTTCTTCTTCTCTGCTATCAGATTTCTGAATGGACATTACACTACCTCACTATTATTATTCTTTTTTTGCACTAATTTAATTTAATAATATGTACAGTTCTACGCAGAAGTCAGAGGCACATATATATATCTCTCAGGTGTCTAAGACTTTTGCACAGAACTGTAGTAATTTTATGTGTTGCTCTGTACTGCTACTACAAAAAAAGCAAATTTCATGAACTACATGAGTAATGATAACGCTCCCAAGCAGGTCTCCTGTCATCATTGAATCCCATAGACAACCACCAACGATTGAGAGAGTTTTAGTTCAGAAGTCTTTCTCAGGGGGGCTGTGGATGACTCATTACTAAGTCGCTTGAACATTGAACAGTGCAGCAGAGAGATCCTTCAGCACATAATATCTGTGCCAACCACGATGCCAAATGAAAATAATCTCATCTGCCTGCACACGATCTATATCATGATGACATGATTAAATGGAGGGAGCCTGACTAAGAAGGTTTATTGGCTATTTAATTGATAGTAAGAACCATAAGGCCATAAGATGTTGAAGCAGAATTAGGCTATTCAGTCTATCAAGTGTGCTAGACTAATCAATCATGGTTGATTTATTTATTGATGTTTGATATCTACTATAAGCCTACAGACTCTCACAGCTACCTGGACTATTCCTCTTCCCACCCTCTCTTGCAAAAATGTTATCCCCTTCTCACAATTCCTCCATCTCCGCTGCATCTGCTCTCAGGATGAGGCATTTCATTCCAGGACGAAGGAGATGTCTTCCTTTTTTAAACAAAGGGGCTTCCCTTCTTCCACCATCAACTCTTCTCTCAAACGCATCTCTCCCATTTCCCACACATCTGCCCTTACCCATCCCGCCCGCTGCCCCACTCGGGATAGGGTCCCCCTTGTCCTCACCTACCACCTCACCAGCCTCCGGATCCAACGTATAATTCTCCATAACTTCTGCTACCTTCAACGGGATCCCACTACCAAGCACATCTTTCCCTCCCCCCCCCCCCTTTTCTGCTTTCCACAGGGATCGCTCCCTATGCGACTCCATGTCCACTTGTCCCCCCCATCCCTTCCCTCCAATCTCCCTCCTGGCACTTATCCTTGCAAGCAGAACAAGTGCTACACCTGCCTTTACACTTTCCCCCTCACTACCATTCAGGGCCCCAGACAGTCCTTCCAGGTGGGACGGCACTTCACCTGTGAGTCAGCTGGTGTGGTATACTGTGTCCGGTGCTCCCAGTGTGGCCTTTTACATATTGGCGAGACCCGACGCAGACTGGGAGACCGTTTCGCTGAACACCTATGCTCTGTCCACCAGAGAAAGCAGGATCTTCCAGTGGCCACACATTTTAATTCCACGTCCCATTCCCATTCTGATATGTCTATCCATGGCCTCCTCTACTGTCAAGATGAAGCCACACTCACGTTGGAGGAACGACACCTTATATACCGGCTGGGTAGCCTCCAACCTGATGGCATAAACATTGACTTCTCTAACTTCTGTTAGTGCCCCTTCTTACCCCATCCCTGATATATTTAGTTTTTTTTTGTTCTTTTTCCCCCTCCCTTTTTTTCTTTCTCTCTCTGCCCATCGCTCTGCCTGTTCTCCATCTCCCTCTGGTGCTCCACTCCGCTTTCCTTTCTCCCGAGGCCTCCCGTCCCATGATCCTTTCTCTTCTCCAGCTCTGTATCACTTTTGCCAATCACCTTTCTGGCTCTCAGCTTTACTCCACCCCCTCTGGTCTTCTCCTATCATTTTGCATTTTCCCCTCCCCCTCCTACTTTCAAATCTCTTACTATCTTTCCTTTCAGTTAGTCCTGACGAAGGGTCTCGGCCCGAAACGTCGACAGTGCTTCTCCCAATAGATGCTGCCTGGCCTGCTGTGTTCCACCAGCATTTTGTGTGTGTTGCTTGATTTATTATCCCACTCAAACCACTTTTCCTGCCATCTCGGTTTTTTTGTGTAGGTAGGGCAGTTTGGAGAGACAATGTGCCTGATTCATTCTGTTTGGGTTTTTTTTGTACGGGAGGAGGAATTTGGGGATCGATGCGCCTGATCTGTTTTGTTCAGATTTTTTGTGCAGGATGAGGGACTTGCGGGGTGGGTGGGGTTGTTGATGACATGCTGCCATTCATCCCTTTCTTGGTTTCATGGCTACCTGGAGAACTGATGGATTTCAGAGTTGTATACTTTGATAATAAATTAACCTTTGAGCCTTCTCCATGTAACCTTTGACACCTTTGCTAATCAAGAACCTATCAACCTCCACTTTAACTCTACCCAATGACTTGGCCTCCACTCCATCTGTGGCAATGAATTCCAAGATTCATCACCCTCTTGCTAATGAAATTCCTCCTCATCACTGTTCTAAAGTGATGTCCTTCTATTCTGTCATACTACCAGAAACATCCTATCATGTCCACTTTATCTCGGACTTTCAATATTCAGTAGGTTTCAATAAGAACTCTTCTCATTCTTCTAAAGTCCAAGAGTACAGGCCCACAGCCATTAAACACTATGCACACTTCAGAAACCTGTAGATGGCAGGAAAATGCCAATGGACTGGTCAAATAAGCAAACAAATGGCAAATGCAATTTAACATTGACGAGTTTATTTTAGGCCATAGGCCCAGATACAGTCCTGACCTCAGCTGCTTTCTATGTGGAGTATGCACATTCTCACTGTGGCTGCACAGAATTCCTCTGGGTGATCTGATTTCCCTCAGGTGCTCTGGTTTCCTCCCACATCCCAAAAACACGTAGTTTGATTGGTTAATTAGCTGCTGTAAATTGCCCTGATTGGTACAATATGTGGAGAGTTGATAAATTTAGGCAGTTGATTGTCAGTGTGAACTTCGTGAGACAAAGGGCCTGTACCTCTCTAGAACTCCATGATTCTAAGTGTGAGATATTCTATTTGGAAACCACAAAAAAATCCTCAGGTGAGAAGGAATCCAAAATGCATCTGATGGTAACAGTTAAGGTATAGACAGCATATACACTCAGTGATAAACACGAGAAGGTCTGACGATGCTGGAAATCCAAAACACAAAATGCTGTAGGAACTCAGAAGGTCAGGCAGCATCTGGAGAATGAATAGATATTTGATGTTTTGGCCCAAGAACCTTTCTTCAGGACTCACTCAGTGGCCACTTTATTAGGTACAGGGGTGGAACCCAGTGTAGTCTTCTGCTGCTGTTGCCCATCCACATCAAGCTTTGACATGTTGTGCATTCAGAGATGTTCCTCTATGTACCACTGTTGTAATGCATGGTTATTTAAGTTACTGTCGCCTTCCTGTCAGCTTGAACCAGTCTGATCATACTTCTCTGACCTTTCTCACTAGCAACGCATTTTTGCCCACAGAACTACTCATTGGAATTTTATTTTCACGGAAATCCCAGGAGATCGGCAGTTTCTGAGATACTCAAACCACCCAGACTGGCACCAACAATCATTCCATAGTCAAGATAATTTTGATCACATGTCTTCCCCATTCTGATCTTTTTTCTGAACAAGAGCTGAAACTTTTGACCATGTCTGCATACTTTTATGCATTGAATTGCTGCTGATCAGCTGAATAGATACTTGCATCAACGAGCAGCTGTACAGGGGTACCTAATAAAGTGGCCACTAAGTGCATATTGCCAATGCATAGAATTAGGAGCAACAAGGTAATACTACAATTGAATTAAAACCAGTTAGTACAAAGCTATATTGTGTATAAATAAATGTCTACTTGAGAAATTCAAAGGAAACTGCAATAGTTGGAGAATTTTAGCCATGGGGAATATTTGTTTAGACTGAAGTTATTTCTTTGAATAAGAGGCTGCAGATAAATTAAGTTTAAATATAAGCTTCTTACTTCATTCACCCTCCACACAAGTGGTTTTATTCGTTTGTTTATACCCATCCTGCTCATGACCTGTTTGCCCCACTTCCTTCAGTGATGCCACTACGTAGCATCCATGCCAGGAGAACCAGACAAAAAAATTAGTTACTTTCCCCAAGCAGTAAGACTAATCAACACCTTCACCCGGTAAACCTTCTCTCTGTACCCCCAACCACCACAACTGTACCATGTCCTGCCAGAGTCACCTTATGTACAGACGCTTCTGTGGCCAGTATCACCTTATGGACATCTTATTTCTTATACATTCATATTTATTGTGCATTTTTATTTTTTGTTCTTTATCTTATGGGTTTTTTTGTGCTGCATTGTATCTAGAGTAACAATTATTTAGTTCTCCTTTACATTTGTGTATTGGAAATGATGTTAAAATATCTTGAAGCTGGAATCTTTCATACTTATCTATGTACATGCATATGTAGTGTGTGTGTGTGTGTGTGTGTGTGTGTGTGTGTGTGTGTGTGTGTGTGTGTGTGTGTGTGTGTGTGTGTGTGTGTGTGTGTGTGTGTGTGTGTGTGTGTGTGTGTGTGTAAGCTATAATGCCATAATGGAGCTGGATGAGTCCCAGAATGTAATTTAAAAGTTTAATTTTAACATACATTTCGATCATTCCAAGTAGTGATCTTACAATAAGCCAATAGCATTGCTCTTCCCTGTATAACATCACATTAACTGTCTGATCCTCCTCCTTTTCTGCAGACATGAGCGCTGGCTAATATTATGGGATTGGGTGAGCATTGGGTAACTTAATCTTCCCTCAGCAATGGCCCAGGTGCTAAGAACACTATCAGTATTATTTATTTACTTTATTATTATTATTATTATTATTATTATTATTATGGTATTTTTTTCTCAGTTCAAGCTGGTAAAACCTGAGGTATGGGCATATCCAAAAACACTTATTTTCGGTTGCTAGGAGCTATCAGACTATTCTAATGGTGTTTAATATTGTAGCTTTCTGGAGATTTAAAGCATTATTTTTGTGTAGTCCTAATTGTTCATCGCTGTTGTGTAGTGACTTTGGGATGATACCAGTTGTAGATAGTACTTTTGGGACAATGTATACCCTGTTCATGTTTCATAGTCTTTCAGTTTCTTCTTTAAATTCAGCATATTTCTGGTGTTTTTCACCTGTTGATTTTGGTATGTTATGTGTGTATGAAATTATTATCTTTATTTTGGTATAGCAGTTTGTCTTCTTATGCACATTAGCTGCTTGTGTGTAGTTTTTCATTGATTCTATTGAATTTCTTTGTACTGCTGTGAATGCCTGTCAACAAATTGAATCTCAGGGTAGTATATGGTGACAAATACTGGGCATATGTACTATGATAATAAATTTACTTTGAAATTTGAACAGTTTTGGCATGTTCAGTGATCAATGAACAGCAAGTTTGACAGCACTATGGTATCTGTGGCTATCACTCAACATTCTTTTAACACAGATTCCACCACCAGCCCCTCACCCCTGCCGCACTATCGAATGCAGCATGCTAATGCCCAAAGACTCAACAGCAACACTGAGTGATATCACAAATCTTTGCTAATCATGCTTGCAAACAAAATCAAAAAGGATTCTGACATTGCAGCTCCCGTGTGTTTTATTATGAAGAAACTATTTTTTGATAGCAGCTTGTGAAGTCTTTCAGATTCATAACCTGACCTTCTGGGTATCTCACCAGAGTCAAGAAACTGCTGATCTGATTCATTCTATGTTTTTTTTATGTCAGCAAACTTTCTGGGTTCCAAATAACTTGTTTTGCTATTTAATCAAAAAGGTAAATTGAGTAGAGGTAAGTTAGAAACGGGCACAATTACTTCACGGTACCAAAGATCTCTGATCGGGATTTGATTCACTCCAATGCCTTTAAGGAGTTTATTGTGTTCTCTCCATGACTGCACAGGATTCCTCTGGGTGCTCTGATGCCCTCGCAATTTCCGAAGACGCACGTGTTAGTGTTAGTGAGTTGTAAACAACCGATGTTGCTGGCAGAAGCAGAAGCAGTGTGGGCTGCCCCAAACACATTCCTTGCTGATATGATTTGACACAAACAACACCTTTCACTCTATGTTTTGATGTTTCAATGTACATACGAGAAATAAAATTGGTCTTTAATCTCTTCGAACTCTAACCTCTCTTTTGCTTTTCTAAAACCCAGCTCCTTTCCTGCTACTCTTTTTGCAACGGAGAATGAGAGGTGACTTGATTGAGGAGTAAAAGATGATAGAAGGCATAAATTGAGTGGACAGCCAGAGATTTTTTCCCAGGGTGGAAATGGCTAATACAAGGGAATGTAAATTTAAGGTGGTTTCAGGGAAGTATAGAGGGGCTGTCAAAGGTAGTTGTTTTCACACAGGGTGGTGGGGGTGTGGAACAACCTGCAAGGGGTGGTGCTGGAGGCAGAAACATTGGAGACATTTAAGAAAATCTTAAATGATAGAAAATGGAGGGCTATGTGGTACCAGTTAGATTGACCTTAGAGCAGGTTAAATGATTGGCATAACAGCATAAGCTGAAGGGACTGCACTGTGCTGTACTGTTCTAAGGTCTATGATATTTCTTTTTGGATTATGTGTGGCTTTGATGGAGTTAGGATTAATTACACCAGGAAGCTCAACACTGACCAGAACACCACCCCTCACACATTCCATCTTAAACATTTACTGGCTGTGCTTGCATGCCATTTATAAACCACAACTACTACCATCTAGAAGGACAAGAACTGCAGATACCTGGGAACACCACCACTTGGAAATCCCCCCAAGTCACTCACCATCCTGACTTGGAAACATATTGCCATTCCTTCATTGTCACTGGGTCAAATTCATGGAATTGCCTCCCTAACAGTATGTGGGTGTACCGACACCTCAGGGACTGCAGCGGTTCAAGAAAGCAGCTCATCACCACCTTCTGACGGGCAACTAGGGAGGGGCAATAAATGCAGGCTTAGCTGCGATGCCCACATCCCGTAAGTGAATTTTTAAGAAATCATGGTAACACATGACTGAAAGAATCAGAATCAGAATCAGGATTATTATCACTGACAAAATGTCGCCAAATTTGTTGTTCTGCCACAGCAGTACAGTGCAATACAGTAAAAATTCATTTCAAGAGGAGAAAAAATAAAGGCAAAGTTATATGGGATTGAGAGCAGGTCATTGATCAGAGTTGGGGGAAGTAGGCACCCCTAAGCTGCAGGCAGCGGATAGCTGGGTGACTGTCAGGAGAAGGAACGGGAAGTGAATAGGCAGTTAGTGCAGAGAACCCCTGTGGCCATTCCCCTCAATAAATGGTATACTGTTGTGGATGACCTCCCAGGGGAATACCACGGAGACCAGGTTACTGGCACTGAGCATGGGACCATGATGCAAAAAGGAAAGAGAGAGAAGAGGGGAGTGGTAGTGTCAGGGGAATCAGTAGTCAGAGGGACAGGCAGGAGATGCTGTGGACGTGAACGGGACACCCGGATGGTATGTTGCCTCCCAGGTGTCAGGGTCAGGGATGGCTCTGATCATGTCCACAGCATGTTGGCAAGGAACGGAGAGCAGCCAGATGTCTTGGTATATATTGGTACCAATGACATAGGAAGGAAAAGCAAAGAGGTTCTGAAAAGAGAATTTAGAGAGCTGCGTAGAAAGCTGAGAAGAACCTCCAGGGTAGAGATTTCTGGAGTACTGCCTGTGCCATATGCCAGTGAGGGTAGAAGCAGGATGATTTGGCTGATTAACGCATAGCTGAGAAGCTGGTGGAGGGGGCAGGGCTTCAAGTTCTTGGATCATTGGGATCTGGGGAGGTATGACCTGTTCAAAAGTGACGGGTTGTACCTAAACCTGACGGGGACCAATATTCTTGCACACAGGTTTGTTAGAGTTGTTGGGGAGGGTTTAAACTAATCTGGCAGAAAGTTGGGAACCAGAGTGAAGGGGCTCAGGACAGGACTGATGGTAAAAAAAAAAGTAAAGATAGCATGCAGTCAGACTGTCAGGAAGGGCAGGCAGATGTAAGAGCAAAATAATAAGCCAAGAGGGTGAGTTTCAGTGCATTAAGGATGCAGAATCAAAGAGGGTAGCAAATACAGCACTCACAGTGTTATATTTCAATGCATGGAGTATACGAAATAAGGTGGATGATCTTGTTGCACTATTACAGACTGTCGGTTTGATGCTGTGGCCATCACTGAATCATGGCTGAAGGATAGTTGGAGTTGGGAGCTGAATGTCCAAGGTTACATATTGTATCGGACAGATAGGAAGGTAGGGAGAGGGGAAGGCATGGCTCTGCTTGGTAAAAAATAGAATCAAATCATTAGAAAGATGTAACATACGATTGGAAGATGTTGAATCCTTGTGGGTTGAGTTAAGAAACTACAAGGGTGAAAGGTCTCGTATGGCAGTTATATACAGGTCTCCCAACAGTAACTGGGATGTGGTCTACTGATTACAACAGGAAATAGAAAAGTCGTATCAAAAGGGCAATGTTGTAATAATCAAGGGAGATTTTAAAATACAGGTACATTGGGAAAATCAGGTTGGTAATGGATCTCAAGAGAGTGGATTTGTTAAATGCTTACAAAATGGCTTTTTAGAGCAGTGTATTATTGTCCCTACTAGGGGATCAGCTATACTGGGTTGGGGGTTACATAATGAAACAGTGGTGATTTGAGAGCAGAAGGTAAAGGAAACCTTGGGAGACAGTGATCACAATATGATTGTGTTCAACATAAAATTTGACAGAGAGATAGTAAAGTCTGATTTAGCAGTATTTCAGTGGAGTAAGGGAAATTACAGAGGTATGAGAGAGGTAAACACAAAGTATACTGCAGATGCTGTGGTCAAATAACACGTACAAATAATCTGGATGAACTCAGCAAGTCGGGCAGCATCCTTCAGTCCTGACGTAGGGTCTCGGCCTGAAACGTTGACTGATCCTTTCAACAGATGCTGCCCGACGTGCTGAGTACATCCAGCTTATTTGTACATGATATAAGAGAGGTGTTGGCCAAAGTAAATTGGGAGGATCTCCTGGCAGGGTTGACAGCAAAGCAGCAATGGCCTGAGTTTCCAGGAAAAATGTGGAAGGTGCAGGACAGATTTATACCAAATGCAAAGAAATACTCAAATGGCAAAATAGTACAGCCATGGCTGACAAGGGAAGTCAAAGCTACTGTAAAAGCAAAAGACCACTTGGACAATACAAATACTTATGTCAGGATGTTGTTCATCAACTGTAACTCAGCATTTGACACCATCATTCTCACAATCCTGATTGAGAAGTTACAGAACCTGGGCCTCAGTACCTTCCTCTGCAATTGGATCCTCGACTTCCTGACTGGAAGACCACAACCTGTGTAGATTGGTGATAACATATCCTTCTCGCTGACAATCATCACTGGTGTGCCTCAGAGGTGTGTGCTTAGCCCACTGCTCTACTCTCTACTTACCCAAGACTGTATGATAAGGCATAGCTCAAATACCATCTATACATTTTCTGATGATACAACCATTGTTGGTAGAATCTCAGATGGTGACGAGAGGGTGTACAGGAGTGAGATATATCAAGTAGTGGAGTAGTGCCGCAGCAACAACCTTGCACTCAACTTGAGTAAGATGAGGGAGCCGACTGTGGACTTCAGGAAACATAAGAGAGAGGAGCACATACCAACCCTCATAGAGGATCAGAAGCAGTTTCAAGTTCCTGGATGTCAAGATCCCTGAGGATCTAATCTTGTCCTAACATCTTGCTGCAGCTACAAAGAAGGCAAGACAGCAGCTATATTTCATCAAGAGTTTGAAGAGATTTGGCTTGTCAACAAATACACTCAAAAACTTCTAGAGATATACTGTGAAGAACATTCTGACAGGCTGCATCACTGTCTGGTATGGGTGGAGGGGGTACTGCACGGGACCAAAAGAAGTTGCAGAGGGTCATAAATTTAGTCAGCTCCATCTTGGGTACTAACCTACAAAGTACCTAGGACATCTTCAAGGAGTGGTTTCACAGAAAACTAATGTCCATTATTAAGGACTCCAACACCTGGGGCATGCCCTTTTACTCACTGTTACCATCAGGGAGCAGGTACAGAAGCCTGAAGGCACACACTCAGCGATTCAAGAACAGTTTCTTCCCCCTGCCATCTGATTCCTAAATGGACATTGAACCCATGAACACCACCTCACTTTTTAATGTATATATTATTTCTGTTTTTTGCATGATTTTTAGTTTATTCATTATATGTATACTGATATATATATATATATTTATTATTTTTTCTCCTTCTATTTTATACATTGCATTGAACTGCTGCTGCTAAGTTAACAAGTTTCATGACACATGATAATAAACCTGATTCTGATTCTGAAAGGTGTGAGGGGAGAGAAGTGAGTGCAGTTACTATTACAAGGAAGAAGGTGCTCAAAAAGCTGAAGGACTTTAAGATACATAAGTCACCCAGACCAGATGTACTGCACCTTAGGGTTCTGAAAGAAGTAGCGATAATGATTGTAGAGGCATTAGTAATGATCTTTCGAGAATAATTGCACTCTGGCATGGTTTCAGAAAAGTGCAATAATACTAATGTCACTCCAGTCTTTAAGAAAGGAGGGAAGCAACAGAAAAAAAATTAAAGGCCAGTTGGGAAGATGATGGGGTTAATTATTAAAGAAGGTTATAGAGTACTTGGTAACACAGGACTAGATAGGACAAAGTCAGCATGGTTTCCTTAAGGGAAAATCTTGCCTGATGAACCTGTTGGAATTTTTTGTGGAGATTACAAATAGGATAGAAAAGGGAAATGTAGTGGATGTTGTATATTTGGATTTTCAGAAGGCCTTTGACAAGGTGCCACACAAGTTATCAAGTTAAGGGCCCATGGTTTTACAGGAAAATTACTAGCATGGTTAGAGCACGGTCTGGTTTGTAGTAGGCAACAAATGGAAGTTAAAGGATACTTTTCGGGTTGGTTGCCAGAGCCTAGTGGTGTTCCACAGGGGTTGGTGTTGGGACTGTTTCTTTTCCTGCTGTATATCAATGATTTAGATGATGGAACAGATGACTTTGTTGCCAAGTTTGCAGATGATACAAAGATTAGTGGAGGGACAGGTAGTGCTGAGGAAACAAAAAGGCTGCAGAAGGACTTAGACAAACTAGGAGAATAGACAAGAAAGTGACAATTGAAATACAATGTTGGAAAATGCATGGCCTTGGTAATAGAAATAAATGTATAGACTATTTTCTAAACAGGAAGAAAATCCAGAAGTCTGAGATGCAAGGCACTTGGAAATCCTTGTGCAGAACACCCTCAAGGTTAACTTGCAGTTTGAGTCAGTGGCGAGGAAGTCAAATGCAGTGTTTGCATTCATTTCAAGAGGCCTGGAGTATAACAGCATGGATGTGATGCCGAAACTTTATAAAGCAATGGTGAGGCCTCATCTTGAGTATTGTGAACAGTTTTGGGCTGTGATTCTAAGAAAAGATATGCAGGGCAATGGAGACGGTTCAGAGGAGGCTTACAAGGATGATTCAGGGACTGAAACAGTTATCCTATGACGAACATATGACAACTCTGGGTCTGTACTCACTGGAATTTAGAAGGATGAGGGTGGATCTCATTGAAACCTTTTGAATGTTGAAAGACCTAGACAGAGTAGTTGTGGAAAGGATGTTTCCCAAAGTGGGAGGGTCTAGGACAAGAGGGCACAGCCTCAGGATAGGAGGTGGTGAATTTGTGGAGTTTGTTACCACAGGCACCTGAGGTCGGGTCGTTGGATATTTAAGGTGGACATTGATAGGTTTTCGATTGGTCATGCCATCAAGTGTTATGGGGCCAGGGAGTGGGGCTGAGGAAGGAAAAAAAAGATCAGCAATGATTGAATGGTGGAGCAGACCTGATGGGCCAAATGGCCTAATTCTGCTTCTGTGCCTTATAGTCTTCTGGTAATACTGGGGCTTTATAAGGCAGACTGCACTTGGAATATCATGAGCAGTTTTGGGACCCATATCTAAGAAAGGATATACTGGCATTGGAGAAGGTCCAGAGGAGGATCATAAGAATGGTACTGGGACTGAAATGGTTAATAAATGAAGGGTTTAGTTAACTCTGCACCTGCACGTGCTGGAGTTTAGAAGAATGAAAGGGGAACTCATTGAAACCTACCCAGTATTGAAATGCCTGTACTGAATGGATGTGGAGTTGATGTTTTCAGTACTGAGAGATCTAGGACCAAGGTTACAGACTCAGAATTAAAAGACATCTCATCAGAATCAAGATGAGGAAGACTTTCCTTAGCTAAAGGATGGTGATTTAATGGAAATCATCACCGCAGATGGCTGTGGAGGCCAAGCCATTGGGTATATTTAAAATGAAAGTTGATGGGCTCGTCATTAGTAAGGGCATCAAAAATAAATCAGTCATCATCACATAGTAGAGTAGAATTGATGGGCTGAATGGTCTAACTCTGTCTTATATCTTATGCTCTTATGGTTTAAGATTACTATAACACAATATGAAATATGTATAAAAATAAGTAGAGCAAAAAGAGTCAAAGCAATGAGGCAGCATTCATAGGTTCATGGACCGATCAGAAATCTGACAACGGAATGAAAGTAGCTATCGCTAAAGCATTGAGTGTGCATCTTCAAGCTCCTGTTCATTCTCCCTGATGGTAATTAATGAGAATAGGGAATGTCTTGGGTGCTGGGTGCCACATTTTTGAGGCTCTGCCTTTTAAAGGTATCCTCAATGTGGGGTAAGTCTAGTCCCCATGATGGAGCTGGCTGAGTTTGCAATGCTCTGCAGCTTTTTCTGATCTGTGCAGTAGCCCTTCCATACCATATGGTGATGCAAACAATTAGACTGCTCTCCATGATACATCTGTAGAAATTTGCAAGAGTCGTTGGTGACATACCAAACCTCCTCAGACTTCTAATGAAATATAGCTGCTGTCATACCTCCTTTATGGTTGCATCAATACGTTAGGCCCAAAATTCATAGTATCTCCACCAGAAGACAACGGACAGCAGGCCGATACAAACACATGCAAATTTAATTCAAGTAATTTACCATCCTCTGTTATATCTGGCCTCCTATCTTGGCCATTTCTTCAAAGTCAAAGTACGTTCATTATCAAAGCATGTGTACTATATACAACCTTGAACTTTGTCTCCTTACAGGCAGCCACAAAACAAAGAAACCCAGTAGAACCCAGTAAAAAAAAGAAGCCAATCAAACACCCAATTTTTAAAAAAACAATTGCATAACATGCCAGATTTCTATCTGGCAACACTGCAGTAACACCGACACAGAACACAGCATAGCTCACCACCACTTTAACAGGATAAAGACTAAGTGCTCAAGCTAACATTAGAACATACTGTAGAACAATACAGCACAGTACAGGTCCTTTAGCCCACAATGTTGTGCTGACTTTTAATCTGCTCTAAAGTCAATTCAACCCTTCCATCCCACATTGCATTCCATTTTTCTTTCAGCCATGCACCTACCTAAGAGTCTCTTAAATATTCCAAATGTATCTACCTCTACCACCATCACTGGCAGTACACTCCATACACCCACACTCTCTGTGTAAAAAAACCTTCCTTTGACATCCCCCCTATTTTTCCTTCTCAATAGCTTAAAGTTATAAACACTAGAGCTTCTGTAGATGCTGGAAAACTAGAGCAACTTAAAGTTAAGACTCCTTGTATTGGCCATTTCAGCCCTGGGCAAATGTCTGACTGTCCAATCGATCTATGCCTCTTATCATCTCTTACACCTTGCCAGCATATTCACATGCCATGTATAGAAATTACTGGGATTTTGATAATGAGTGGCTATAATTAAAACAGAGCTAGATCAATACTACATATCTGATCAAAAGAAGACTTCTATTGACAATATAGCTATTTCTTCATAAGCATAAATAACTTTCAGCATGAGGAGTGTCCAGTCCAGTCCATCACAGTCCAGTCCATCACAGGCAAAGCCCTCCCCATCACTGAGCACATTTACAAAGAGCACTGCTATAAGAAAGCAGCGTCCATCATCAAAGACCTCTAGGTCATGCTCTCTTCTCACTGCGACGATCAAGCAGGAGGTATAGGATCCTCAGGTCCCACACCATCAAGTTCAGGAACAGTTATTACCCCTCAACCATTGAGCTTCTGAGCCAGTGGGGATAACGTCAATCAACTCAACACTGAACTGATTCCACAACCAATAGAATCACCTTCAGGTATTCTACAACTCATGTTCTCAGCATTATTTATTTACATTTTTTAAATTATTTGCATGATTTGTCCTCCTTCACACATTGCTTGTCAGTCTTTATGCATATTTTTCATAAATACTATTTTATTGCTTTATTTTACTCTAAAAACAAATCTCAAGGTATGATGACATATACCCTCAGTGTTCTCTTTATTAGGTACACCTGCTCGTTAATGTAAGAACCTAACCAGCCAAACATGTGATAGGACCTCAATGCCTAAAAGAATGCTGACATGGACAAGAGGTTCAGTTCTTGTTCATACCAAATATCGGAATGGGAAAGAAATATGATCTAGGTGATTTGACTGTGCAATGATTGTTGGTGCCAGATGGGGTGGTTTGCATATCTCA
Organism: Hypanus sabinus; assembly: GCF_030144855.1. Lineage (NCBI taxonomy): Eukaryota > Metazoa > Chordata > Chondrichthyes > Myliobatiformes > Dasyatidae > Hypanus > Hypanus sabinus. The sequence goes on along the minus strand of NC_082720.1, from coordinate 55,628,911 downwards.
GAAACTGCAGATCTCCTCGGATTTTCACTGCAACGGTTTCTAGAATGTACAAATAATGATGTGAAAAACAAAAGAGCATCCAGTGAGTGTCAGTTCTGAAGGCAAAAATGAGTTATTAATGAAAGCGGTTAGAGGAGAATGGCCAGACTGGTTCAATCTGACAGGAAGATAACAGTAACTTAAATAACCATATACTAGAACAGTGGTGTGGAGAAGAGCATCTCTGAATGCCCAACACATCAAACCACGAAGCAAATGGGCTATAGCAGAAGAAGACTACGAGTATACACTTAGTGGCTACATATACTTTAGTGGCTACGTATACTCAGATATATAATTAAGTGCCCAAAGTATATGTACTTTGATAATAAATTTACTTTGACTTTTGACTTCGACTTTGAAAATTCTTGCATTTTCAATAAATGGAGCAGCTGCTTCACTTATAGTACTTAACAAATTCTAACAAAATTATAACCTCAGCCAATACTCCATATGGTTCTGCTTAAGTACAGATACACCTGTATCTAGTGTCACATTATGTACATACAATCAGTCTATGTACATAAACTATCTTATATATTTATATTTATTGTGTTTTAGTGTGTTCTTTATGATTTTGTGTTGTTGTATGCTGCATCAGATACGGAGTAGTAGTCACTTTATTCTCCTTTATATGCACTGATGGATAAAAATAAACAATCTGGAATCTGGGACTTCTTCTTGTTATGAACTCCCTTCCACAAGCACAGTGTTACAGAAATATGACAGCATCTAAAGTAATAACTCCAGTGCATATGCTACATAACGTCAGATGTGCAATGGATGAGTGGCTGCACCTGAATTTTGTAAAAAACTCTTTCCGCTTCAAAGTTTTTTATCACAAGTAACATCACTGCAAAGAGAACTTTAATTACAAACTGCAGCTTCAGTCCTTACCCAAGATTGAAGATTCAAGACTCAAGATTGATTAATGTCATTTCCAGTAAATAAGTGTAAAGGAAAACAAAGATCCAATAAAAAAGCACACTAAGGAATATAATAATCAAAAAGACCACAATAAATATCAGTTCATAAGATAGCTTATATACATAGGTGGATTTTATATACATAAGATAATGCTAGATGCAGAAATGTTTGTACATAAGGTGCCCAGACATCTCCCAATCAGCACAAACACTCAAAGCTCTGTGTGGTTGAATGATGTAAGGCAACAGCAGTAGCTTATAGTGGATGAAAATTAAATGCGACATGAACAAGGACTGAGACCAACTACTTTGACAGAGAGAACTGTTGGGTATCAGCTGCATTCATCATGTCGGTCACTTCCTAGTGCACTTTTTTATGAAGGTATCTGGATGTTAACTTCAGCAAGCATCATTCTCTCAGTTTGCACTCTACCCGACTCTCCCTCCCTTCACCCCTCCCCCTATTGTGGCTTTTCAGACATCCTGGACAGCTCCCCTCTAGGGAGGATGGTCTGGAATCCTATTTCATGCATCAGCACCTCCCCTGCTCCATCGGCAAGCCCGACAGATCTTCCAGTTGACTGGTCCATTAGCAAAGAATAAAACCAATTTTCTTCCAAAGCCTTCTAAAACTACCTATGATGCAGCCCTGTAAATGACTACTGCAGCAGAATGCCAATATTCTGAGCAGGTATGTGCAGACTCCAGTGTGGATTCCACTGGGTAGTCAGAGCAGGTCATTAACAGTGCCCTTTGAATTAAGGATAGGATTGGACAAGAACATTGTTACTATCAAGGAGGAGGTACAGGAGCCTAAAAACACAAACTCAACATTTTGAGAACAGTTTCTTCTTCTCTGACATCAGATTTCTAAGTGGACAATGAACCCTGAGCACTACCTCCCTTTTTGCACAATATATTTATTTATTTATATATTTATATTTCTTACTGTAATCTTTTATGTATTGCACTGTACTGCTGTAACAAAACAATACATTTCACACTAGCTGTCAGTGATAATAAACCTGATTCCATTTCTGATTAAGCAACTTTAAAATAAAAGTTTAAAACTTTCTGAATCAACATTCAGTAATTTAATATAAATTACCATTCCATTCCCGACCATAGAATACCCATACGCATATTACTGTATCAGAATTGCTGGGTTCAGTATTTTTGATACGGTGGAATGAGATATTGATTTAAACTCTAATATACATCTGCGAGGTAAAAAGATGAACTTTGTAATTCTAGGCAAAATCAGCTTCATCAGCTTCCATTTGAGATTTACCAGGATGCAGCCTGGACTGGAGAGTTTGTCTTATAGCATGAGTGAGCTAGGGCGTTTCTCTTTGGAGTGGAGAATGACGTGAATTGTTAGAGATAGAAACATAGAAAACCTACAGCACAATACAGGCCCTTCAGCCCACAATGCTGTGCCAAACATGTACTTACTTAACAAATTATCTAGGGTTACACAAAGCCCTCTATTTTTCTAAGGATGATGAGACATAGATTGAGTGGACAAACAGAGAAGTTTCTCAGACCAGAAGTAGCTAATACCAAGAGGCATAATTTTAAGCTGATTGGAGAAAGGTATAGTGGGATATCCGAGGTATGTTTTTAACAGAGAGTACTGGGTGTGTGGAAAGCCTTGACAGGGGTATTGGTAGAGGCATATACAGTTTTGTGCAAATGTTTTTTGCATAAAACGGTATATATAGCTAGGGTGCCTAAGAATTTTGCACAGTACTATAGCTTTTTTTTGCATTGAACTGCACTGCTGGTGCTCTCAAAAAGTTTTGTGTCCTGTGTAAGTGATGATAAACCTGATTTTGATATTGTGAACTGAAAGTGGGAAAGGCTGCAACAAGACTGGAATCGTGGTTGAGAAAAGGTGAAGGGAGAGGGCGAGGAGCAGAAAGCGCCAGAGAGACATTCTGTAATGAAGAAAAAAACAATTGTTTGGAATCAAATGACCTTGCCTGGTGTCTCAGGGCTTGGGGTGTCTGCAAGCATGCCACCCCAAACCTTGGCAATCCTTCTCTGCCCCATCACACAACATTCTGCGACACTCCACCCGCACCATTCCCAACATCCTTTGCTGCCGCCAGAGTTACAGACATGCTCTCCGCTCTATATATTGACAAATATAATACTGTGCATAAGTCTTAGGCACCCTGGCTACATTGCCTATACAAAGTATTTACCCCCTTTGGAAGGTTTTGTGTTTTATTGTTTTACAACATTGAATATCGGTAGAATTAATTTGGCTTTTTTTGACAATGATCAACAGAAAAAGACATTTTTCTGTCAACGTGAAAACAGATCTCTACAAAGTGGTCTAAATTAATTACAAATTGAAAACACAAAATAATTGTTTGCATAAGTATTCATGCCCTTTAATATGACACACCAAATAATCACTAGTGCAGTCAATTGGTTTTGGAAGTCACATAGTTAATTAATTGGAGATCACCTGTTGCAGTCAAGGTGTTTCAATTGATTGTAGTAAAAATGAATTTGTATGTGGAATGTTCAACTGCTGGGGAGTCAGTATCCTTGCAAAAACTACACAACAAAGACAAAACAACACTCCAAGCAACTCTGCGAGAAGGTTATTGAAAAGTGCAAGTCAGGAGATGGATACAAGAAAATTTCCAAGCAACTGAATATCCCTTGGAGTACAGTTAAGTCAATCATCAAGAAATGGAAAGAATATGGCACAGCTGTAAATCTGCTTAGACTGGCTGTCCTCAAACAGTGAATGACTGTACAAGAAGTGGACTAGTGAGGGAGGCCACCAAGAGACATGTAACAGTTGTTGCCCAGGTGTTTCATTGGTCACAGCTTTATGGGAAACTGGCAAAGAGAAAGCCACTGTTGACAAAAAACTCATATGAAATCTTAGTTAGAGTTTACCAGAAGGTATGTGGAGGACTGGAAGAATGTTCTGTTGCCTGATGAAACCAAAATTGAGCTTTTTGGCCATGTGACTAAATGTCATGTTTGGCAAAAACACCACACATCATCAAAAACACTTAACACTTCCCATTCTTCATTGGGGGGCATTCAAGGAACTCTTAGACAGGCACATCAATGATAAAAAAATGGAGGGCTATGTGGGAGGGAAGGGCTAGATTGATCTTGGAGTAGGTTAAAGAAGCAACAGATTGTGGGCCAAAGGGCTGGATGTGTACTGTACAATCCTACTAATTACTAAGCCTTTCACTAAACAGGCTCTGCTTAATTTCATAACATAAATTTGCACAGTGTGGATAAAGGTAGACAAATTTAATGGATCATCTTGACAAATGTAAATAAAGTGAGGCTGTTTCCATTGGAGAAGGGTCAGGAATGAGAGACTAGAGTTAAGACCATAGGATCTAAGCGCAGAATTGGTCTGTTTGTCCCATTGAATCTTATCCAGCATTTCACCATGGCTGATATATTTTTCTTCTCAAACCAAATCTCCTTCCTTCTCCCCATATCCCTTTATGCCTTGATTAATCAATCTATCAACCGCTGTCTTACACATACCCAATGGCTTGGCCTCCACAACTGCCTATAGCAACAAATTCCATGAATTCATCAATCTTTGACTAAAGAAATTCCTCTTAATCTCCATTCTAAAAGGGTGCCCTTGAGGCTGTCTCCTCTGGTCTTAGACTCCCCCACCATAGGAAACATCCACTCTATCAAGGCCTTTCAGTATTCCATGGGCTTCAATCAGATTCCCCCCCATTCTTCTGAAATCTAGTGAGTACAGACCCAGAGCCACCCATCAGTCCTCATATAGTAACTCTTTCATTCTGGAATCATTGTTGTGACCCTCCTTGGAACCCTCTCTGATGTCAGCACACCTTTTCTTAGATAAGGGACCCACCAATGGTTTATAAAGCCTCAACATTAAATCCTTGCATTAATTCAGAAATGAACTATAGGGACCATGCAGTATATTGGATTATGCATTGCAGGCTTCCTTTCCATGCAGTGCATCCACACCATCAGGTTCAGAAGTAGTTATCCTGAAGCAATACTTCACTCAATTCACTCTGCCCGGCATTGAACTGTTCCACAACCTATTGACTCACATTCAAGGACTATGGTATTCATTTTCTTAATATTTATTGCTTCTTTATTTATTATTATTGTTTTGTGTGTATTTTTCTCATTTTGTGTTCACACAGTTTGTTGTCTTTTGCACATTGGCTCGTGTCTGTTCTGTTGGGGAGGGTCTTTCATTACTTCTATTGTGTTTCTTGTATTTACTGTAAGTGCCCGCAAGAAAATTAATCTCAGGGTTGTGTCTGGTGACATGTATGTACGTTGATAATAAATTGACTTTGAGCTTCTAACTTTGTTCTTGCTCAGATTGACTCAGACTTAATAGGCCAAGTGACCTCTTACTGTGCCATAAGGATTATTTGATACTAGAGTTTGTACAATTGATATTCTATCACCAAAAATAGGCTTCATTGTCCTTCTGGAAACTTCTTTTCCAATGACTTTGGAGATGTTACTGTTTATAAGTGATGAGTGTATTCCCTGTTATTCTGTTTGTTTTTGTGCCAACTACCTGGAAAGTTAACTTTATTTCAGTCAGTTGCTTCTGATTCTCCTGTATCACTTTGCTCTGAATAGTTACAGTATCAGCAAGCAATCCCACTGTCAAATACAATTGCTTCTCTCTCTCTCTTGGGCCCAGCACTTAGTGGCATCTGTAACTTTGCCCAAAACATGTGGAGTTTCCAAAAGCCAGGCTGCCAAACTTCATATAAAATAATTACTACAGCTCTTACCCTCAGTGCCCAGTTTATTAGGTGCTGCCTGTTCGTGGTCTTCTGCAGCTGGTGCACATCCACTTCAGGATTCAACATGCTGTGCATTCAGAGATGCAATTCAGCACACCCCTGCTGTAACATGTGCCTATTTGACTTACTGCAACCTTTCTGTCAGCTTGAGCCAATCTGGCCATTCTCCTCTGACCTCTGTCATTAACAAGGCTTTTTCACCCACAGAACTGCTGCTGGCTGGATGTTTCTTTTTCTCCACCATTCTCAGTAAACCCTGTTGTATGTGAAAATCCCATGAGATAAGCACTGTCTGAGATACTCAAACCACCCCCATCTGGCACCAGCAATCATTCCATGGTCAAAGGCACTTAGATTTTCCCCCATTCTAATATTTGGTCTAAATAAGAATGGAACCTCTTGACCACATCTGCATGCTTTTTATGAACTTTTATCCACATAATTGGCTGATCAGGTATTTCCATTAACAAGCAGATGTAGAGGTGTACCTAATAAAGTGGCCACTTAGTTTATGTCAGCACTGGTACTTTCGTAAGTAAGACCACAAGGCACAGGAGCAGAATGAGGTTATTTGTTCTATTGTCTGCTATGTCATTCAGTCATGGCTGATTTATTTTCCCCCTCAACTTCATTTGCCCGCCCTTACATCGCAACTTTACTAATCAAGAACCTAGCAACCTCCACTTTAACTCCGCCCATTGACTTGGCCTTCACAGCCGCCTGCAGTAACGAATTCCACAAACTCACCACTATATTCAAATAGCTCAGCTATTAGACACATGTCTATAGCTAGGGTACCTTAGACTTTTGCACAATACTGTAGCAATTTTATATATTGCATGGTACTGCTGCAGCAAAGAGAAGAAAATTCATGACAGATGTGAATAATAATAAACCTGATTCATATATGGGTTTCTGTTGTGGACTGCGAGTGGGAAGAGGGGAGGGAGCAGGAAGCATCAGAGAGACATTCTGTAATGATCATTAAACCAATTGCTTAGAATCAAATGACCTTGCCTTGTGTCTCAGGGCTGGACATGTCTGTACCTGGACCACCTCCTACCTCTGGCACAAGTTCTTTTGCAACCTCACCCATACCCCTCCCATGGTGCTCAACCTCACCATTCCCAACATTCTTTACTCCATTTCTCTCTCAACCCTAATCTCCTGCCCTCTCTCTGTATCCCTTCACGCCCTGCCCAATCAAGAATTTATCATCTTCAGCCTTAAATCTACCCAAAGACTTTTTGCACGTCAGATTTTTGAATTTTCTCTCCATTTAGAAAATAGTCTACACTTTCATTTCTTCTATCAAAGTGCATGGCCATACACTTCCCAACACTATATTCCATCTACTATTTCCTTGTTCATTCTTCTAATCTGTCTAAGTCCTTCTGTGGACTCTTTGCTTCTTCAAAATTTCCTGCCTCTCCACGTATCTGAGTCCTGTCTGCAAACTCCAATATCCTAATCATTAGCATAAAACGTAAAAAGAAGTGGTCCCAACACAGACTACTTTGGAACACTACTAGTCAGTGGTAGCCAATCAGAAAAGGCTCAATTTATTCCCACTTTCTGCCTCCTGCTAATCAGCCACCACATTATCCATGATAGTATCTTCAATAGACAATAGACAATAGGTGCAGAAGTAGACCATTCGGCCCCTCAAGACTGCACCGCCATTCTGAGATCATGGCTGATCATTCAGTATCAATACCCAGTCCCTGCCTTGTCCCCATATCCCTTGATTCCCCTATCCATCAGATATCTATCTAGCTCCTTCTTGAAAGCATCCAGAGAATTGGCCTCCACCATCTTCCGAGGCAGTGCATTCCACACCTCCACAACTCTCTGGGAGAAGAAGCTCTTCCTCAACTCTGTTTTAAATAACTGACCTCTTATTCTCAATCCATGCCCTCTGGTACTGGACTCTCCCAACATCTGGAACATATTTCCTGCCTCAATCCTATCAAATCCTTTAATTATCTTAAACATTTCAATCAGATCCCCTCTCAATCTCCTCAATTCCAGCGTGTACAAGCCCAATCTCTCCAATCTCTCTGCGTAAGACAGCCCTGCCATCCCAGGAATCAACCTAGTGAATCTACGCTGCACTTCCTCAATTGCCAGAATGTCCTTCCTTAAACCTGAAGACCAAAACTGTACACAATATTCCAGGTGTGGTCTCACCAGGGCCCTGTACAAATGCAAAAGGACATCCTTGCTCTTGTACTCAATTCCCCTTGTAACAAAGGCCAACATTCCATTTGCCCTCTTCACTGCCTGTTGCACTTGCTCATTCACCTTCATTGACTGGTGAACTAGGACTCCTAGGTCTCTTTGCATTTCTCCCTTACCTAACTCTACACCGTTCAGACAATACTCTGCCCTCTTGTTCCTGCTTCCAAAGTGGATAACTTCACATTTATTCACATTGAATGACATCTGCCAAGTATTTGCCCACTTACCCAGCCTATCCAAGTCTCCCTGTATTCTCCTAACATCCTCTTCGCATGTCACACTGCCACCCAGTTTAGTATCGTCAGCAAACTTGCTGATATAGTTTTCAATGCCCTCATCTAAATCGTTCACATAAATCGTAAAGAGCTGTGGTCCCAATACAGAGCCCTGTGGTACCCCACTAGTCACCTCCAGCCAGTCCGAGAAACACCCATTCACTGCTACCCTTTGCTTCCTATCTGCCAACCAGTTTTCTATCCATGTTGAAACCCTACCTCCAATGTCATGAGCTCTGATTTTACTCACAAATCTCCTATGTGGCACCTTATCGAATGCCTTCTGAAAATCTAGGTACACAACATCCACTGGCTTACCCTCATCTAACATCCTTGTTACACCCTCAAAAAACTCCAACAGATTAGTCAAGCATGATTTGCCCTTGGTAAATCCATGCTGGCTCGGCCTAATCCTATTTCTGCCATCAAGATGTGCCACTATTTCGTCCTTAATAATGGACTCAAGCATCTCCTCCACGACTGACGTTAGGCTAACAGGGCGATAGTTCTCCGTTTTCTCCTTCCCTCCCATCTTGAAAAGTGGGATAACATTAGCGACTCTCCAATCTTCAGGAACTGATCCTGAATCTAAGGAACATTGGAAAATAATTACCAATGCATCCGCAATTTCCTGACCCACCTCTTTTAGAACCCTCGGATGCAGACCATCTGGACCCGGGGATTTATTAGCCTTCAGTTCTACCAGTCTTTCCTACAGTTTTCTACAGTTTCTTTCCTAATGTCAATCTGTCTCAATTCCTCTGATATCTTATGACCCTGGCCCATCCATACATCTGGGAGATTGCTTGTGTCCTCCCTGGTGAAGACAGATCTAAAGTACGCATTAAATTCTGTTGCCGTTTCCCTGTTTCCCATAACAATTTCTCCTAATTCATTCTTCAAGGGGCCAACATTGTTCTTAACTATCTTCTTTCTCTTCACATACCTAAAAAAGCTTTTGCTATCCCCTTTTATATTCCTGGCTAGACTGAGCTCGTACCTGATTTTTTCTCTCCATCTTCGATGGGCTTTTAACTTTTTAAGCCTCATATATGACACCTTGTCAGAGACCTTCTGAAAATCCAAGTACACCACATTCACCGGATCTTCTTTGTCTACCTTGCTTGTTACTTCTTTAAAGAATTCTAACAGATTTGACAGGCAAGATTTTCACTTGAGGAAACTATGCAGACTACAGCCTATTTTATCATGTGTCTCCAAGTATCCCGAAACCACATTCTTAACAATTGACTCCAACATCTTCCCAACCACTGAGGCTGGACTAACTGTACAATAATTTCCTTTCTTCTGCCTCTCTCCCTTCTTGAAAGGTGAAGTGACATTTGCAGTTTTCCAGTCCTCCGGAGCCATGCCAGAGTCCATTGATTCTTGAAAGATCATTTCTAACGCCTCCACAATCTCTAAGTCATCTCATTCAGAACCCTGGGGTGTAGACCATTTAGTCCAGGCTACTTAGTTATCTTCAGACCTTTCAGTTTCCCAAGCACCTTCTCGCTTGTAATGGCTACTTCACTCACTTCTTCTCCCAACATTCTCAAACTTCTGGCATACTGCAGGCGTCTTCACAATGAAGACAGACACAAAATGCTTATTCAATTTATTTACTATTTCTTTGTTCACCATAGCCACCTCTCCTGTATCATTATCCAGTGGTCTAAGATCTACTTTCACCTCTGCTTTTCACTTTCCATATCTGAAGAAACTTTCTGTATTCTTTTTAATATTAATGGTTAGCTTATTACCTTTGTATTCCATCTTTTCCTTCTTAATGACTTTTTAAGTTGCCTTTTGTTGATTTTTATGAGCTTCACAATACCCTAACTTTCCAATAATGTCTGCTCTATTATATGCCCTCTCTTTAGCTTCCATAGTGGTTTTGCCTTCTCTTGTCAATTACAGTTGTGCAAATCTCCTACAGAATACTTCTTCCTCTTTGGGATGAATCTATCCTGTGCCTTCCGAATTGCTCCCAGAAATTCCAGCCATTACTGTTCTTCCGTCATCCCTGCTAGTGTTCCCTTTCAATCAATTCTGGCCAGCTCACCTCTCATACCTCTGTAACTCCCTTTATTCCAATGTAATGCAAATATATCTGACTTTAGCTTCTCTGTCTTAAATTGTAAGGTGAAATTCTATCATATTATAATCACTTTTCCCTAAGGGTTCCTTTACCTTATTCTGTTTCAATACTCAACACCCTGCCTGGAATAGTTGATCCTCTACTGGGCTCAACCTCGAGGTGCTCTAAAAAGGTACCTCATATGCATTCTACAAATTCTCCTTCTTGGGATACAGCAGGCACGCAAGTTTTCCAAGCTACCTTTATATTTAAATCCCCCATGACTTTCATAACATTGCCCTTTTGACATGAATTTTCTGTCTCCCATTGTAATTTGTAGACCCACATCTTTACTATTGTTTGGAAATCTGTATATTACTGCCATCATAGTCTTTTTATCCTTGGAATTTCCCAGATTTTACACCTTCCAATCGTATGTTAACTCTTCCTAATGATTTGATTTCAGTTTTTTACCACAAGAGCCACCCCACCCCTTTGCCTATCTGCCTGTCCTTTTGTTACAATGTGTATCTTTGGACATTAAGCTCCCAGCTATAATCATCTTTCAGCCACGATTCAGTGATGCCCACAACGTCACACATGCCAATCTGTATGTGTGTGTGTGTGTGTGTGTGTGTGTGTGTGTGTGTGTGTGTGTGTGTGTGTGTGTTTGTGTGTGTGTGTGTGTGTGTGTGTGTAATATATATCTAGCCTTATTGTAATTTATATATTTTATTATGTATTACAATGTACTGCTGCTGCAAAACTAGATATTTCACAAATATGCCAGTGATATTAAACCTGATGCTGATTCACACACATAACACATCATACATTGAGAGCGACATTGTACACATAAACCAGCCCCAAATATTTCTAGACACTTTTGACCCAGAGTCATACTAGCAAGCACACAATGCCTGTGGCACTATGCTGCAGTTATTAATCCTCAGTCACATAACGGAACTATATAGAGAGAGAGGCATCATTGAATAATGTATAAATATCAAATATAACATTATTAAACGCACCATTATAACCCACAGCAACTGTGATCATTGCCCTTAGAAACTCCATTTCCAAAACCTGAAAATGTAATAAAACTGCACAGCATAAAAAAAGGCAATTGAACTGCTTTTGGCACGGTGGGATTGTACTGTATAATGAAAAAAAATCGTTAACAGACCACTGTTCAATTGCAACAGAGTATTGCCTTATGTTGTGCATCGCAGGTTCCAAAATTACTATGCTGTTTGGCTCTGATGCCAATAGCACTCTGCGGTGTAGCTCCTCCCTATGGAGCAATGGACGACAAAGAATCACCTGGTAGAAGAATCGGTTCCCAGTTGCAGGTGTACTCTGCAGAAAGTTAATTGAAGTGAAGTTGAAATGAAATTAAGTGAATGTATTATCGCTTAATAGATGACAGGCACAAAATGGCAAAAAGTTCACCTAGAGGCAGGATGAGCAATGGAAGTTCCATTTTAAATATCCTATACACATTAGCCACTTTGTTGTGTGCACCTGCAAACCTATTCAATTAATGCGAATATCTGTTTAGCAACCCAATGCATAAAAGCCTGCAGACAAGATCAAGAGTTCAGTTGCTGTAAAGACCAAACATCAGAACGGGGAAGAAATGTGATCTAAGTAACTTTAACCATGGAATGATTGGTGGTGACAGTCGGAGTGGTTTGAAAATCGCAGAGATTTCTGATCCCCTGGGGTTTTCACACACAACAGTCTCTACAGAGAATGGTGTAAAAACCAAAGGAAAACCTCCAGTGAGCAAAAATGTAGGCAAAAATGTCTTGTTAATGAGAGAGGTCAGAGGAGAATGGCAAGACTGCTTCAAGCTGATACGAAGCCAACAGGTAATCAAGTAACCATGTGTTACAACAGAACATACAAAACGTCAAACCTTCAAGTGGATGGGCTACAGCAGCAAAAGACCAGCAACATATACTCAGTGGCCACTTTATTAATTACAGAAGATACCAAATAAAGTGGTCATTGGTTTGTGTTTCCTAATGATTACATGTTGGGTTGCACACGAAAAGACACACAACTTCAGGACAATGGACAGCAACTAAATCCCGCAATGAATATTTCGGTAATGGACACTAGAGAAGTTGAAATATTTCAGACTGCAAAACGAACTGAGAATTAGCCACCTCTAAATTTAAAAAGTCCCATTGCAATTAAGTCCCACGAAAAGTCTGAAATGCTTGATTTAACAGAAGGGATGACTATGCAGTTCCAGGCTTTTAATAACGAGAATAGTTGAAGGGCAGAATTCTTTGATCAATAGAAAAAAAGGCTCCTTCACCGAAAAGGGCAGCTTTTGATTTACACACTGCCACTGGCACTGAGGGATAGTGAAGAAACCGTATCTGACATGAATCAAACGTGCGGTCATATTGGTTCGACTTACCCTTTACCAGCCTGTGCACATCTCTAGCAGAAATGCCCTTTTTCCAAAGTTATTGCATATGGATGAATTATACCTTAGCTCTAGGCAAACTATTGAGGAATATCCTGTTTTTCTTCTTTTCTGTATATTAACCTTATCTGGTAACAACATCTTAAAATTGTATTTCTTAAAATCAAACGTTTTGATTTCACAAGAATCTTACACAATATAATTAAAATACTCGTATTGACCTCAGGAATATCTATCTGAAATATAGTTTTCTTCTAGTTGGTTCTTGAAACAGGTGAGTGGGTAATAGGGGACCATTGCCACCACCATACCTGCATCACAGTCTGGTACGGGAATTGCAAGGCATCTGTCCGCAAAACCCTGCAAAGAATTGAGAGGTCTGCTGAGAAGATCACCATGGTCTTTCTTCTACACATCTGAGATATTCATCAGAAGTGCTGTATAGTGTTGCCAAGGATCCCTCCCATTCATCCCTCAATCTCTTTGACACCCTGTCATCTGGAAGAAGGTACCGTAGAATTACGACAAGGAATGTGAGACTACTGAAGTCTCTGCCGTCACTTAGGTTTCACCACATATGAAGCGCCAGTAGTGTTCTACAGTTTACTCTCTAACTTCTGTGGTAAATGCACCTTATGTAAAATGTCAATCTTCTGCACTATATTTTATTATTTGTTAATTTATTTATAGTAATATTACGTTATAGCCTTGTGTACGTTATATGTACTGTGTTGTGTATCTTGCCAATAGGAACGTTGTTTCATTTGGCGGTATATATATATATATATATATATATATACAGTCGAATGACAATAAACTCGAACTTGAACTTGGACAAAGGATCAGACCTTCAATGTCTGGTACTGAAATCGCAACTGCAAGTGTTCAAAGTCTCAAATAATCAAAGCTTTAAAATAATTTCCATTCCATGCCACCTCAGGGGCAGGCAGGCTGTAATTTGAAGGCTGGTGATCAGTATGGTTGCTTTTCTATCTATTAAGCTCAACTTAATCATTGCTGATCACTTTATTGCCAAAATGACTGTCCAATCCTCTTAAAACATTTCCCCCCGCTGGAAGTTATCAAACAGTTCAAAGGGTTTCTGTACAGGGCTTTTCCCTTTGAAGCGGTTAATTAAATACCATTGCTCATCAGATTTGCTTTGGGCTTGCTAGACCCAGTGTCCCTGCCACTCTAATTTACTGTAGGTAGTCTAGACGCAGATTCTATTCGTGGTGGAAGCAATTTTCAGCAGGCCAAGATAGATAAAGTACTTTGAATTCACAGTTAAGTTAAAAGTCTGTGAGCGCTACGTCCTGAACTACACTGGGGAAATCACGCAAGAAAGGATCTCTTCATTAATTCCCGTTCAAGGAATGAACAACGCACCATGGAGACCCGAAACCTGTGAAAAAGATAAATCACAGGTTATGGATCATTCCAGACGTGACAATAACCCGTTTATGGCGCTCGCTGGTCCAATAATCGCACTGATCAAGCAGTGCTCTCCCATTTAGTTAGCGCGTCCGAGTTGGCGCTGGTTGGGAACTCCCGGCTTCAACTGACTATTGGATTCTCACAGACCAGCCACTATTCTAACGCTAAACACCTAGTTAGCTATTGGTTATTTTATAACCCGCCAAATCCAGAACTTATCCATGTTTAAAACTCAGTGGCCACTTTATTAGGTATACACCTATAATGCAAAATCTAATCAGCCGATCATCTGGCAGCAACTCAGTACATAAAATCATGCAGCCATGGTCAAGAGGTTCAGTTGTGTTCAGACCATACATCAGAATGGAGATGAATCTAAATGATTTTGTCTGTGGAATGATTGTTAGTGCCTGAACGGGTGGTTTGATTATCTCAGAATCTTCTGATCTTCTGGAATTTACACGTATAACATTCTCTGGAGTTTACAGAGAGTGGTGTGGAAAACAAACAAAAACATCCTGTGTGTGGGCAAAATAAGCCATGGCCAGACTGGTTCAAGCTGACAGGAAGGCAACAGTAACTCAAGTAAACACGTGTTACAACAGTGGTGTGCGGGAAAGCATCTCTAAATGCACTGTACGGACGAACCTCGAAGCTGATGGGCTACAACAACAGATAACCACGCTGGGTTCCACTCCTGTACCTAATAAAGTGGCCACTGAGTGTATATTCAACATAAAGTTTAATTACGCCCAGTGGTGAGGTGAGACCCTCCAATTCAAAGAACAAAGAAAGGATCACCTTTCTTGTGTAACTCACCTCATTGGATAGATTGGTTCCAATATTCGGCCCATCTAATGCCTGCTTCCTCCATGTGGTCACGTAGGGGCTGGCAGGCTTCGTGCTAGTTCCGGCGGGCGTGGAGGAGCTGTAAGGTTTGAGGAACATTAAGTCGCTCTTTGCCGATTCGGGACTCAGGCATACCTTGTAGCAATATGTCTGGGAAAGTGAGCCGCTACCGCCTACCTCCATGGAGTTCGGCGGGGCTTTCGCACTGGGGGGTATCTGAAAGTTGGTGTGTGAGTTATTCAGCACGTCCCTGGAATGTCTTCTACGGAGGCAGCAACAACGGCTGGGTCCACGGGAGCAACAGGTACTGAGAGGACAGCGGGGACCAAGAGTGCCGTGTCTATCCTTGTGACACTTGATGGTCACCAGAGCGATAATGGCCAGCAGGAACACAAAGGAGACGGATCCCAACGAGACAATTAAGTAAAGGTTGAAATCAGAGAAGTATTCAATGGTTTGGGGCCCATCGGTTAAGTCGGAGATGATCTCTGGAACACTGTCGACTATCGAGACGCTGATGGTGACCGAAGTGGAGAGAGGTGGTTTTCCATTGTCCGTGACATGGACCACCAGCCTCTGTCTAGGGGAATCGTGGTCTTCAAAGCGGCGCGTGGTCCGGATCTCCCCGATGGACGGGTCCAAGCTGAAGAGTCCAGGATCTGTGGCTTGGAACAGTAGGTAACTCAGCCTGGAGTTCTGACCAGAGTCGTTGTCGACCGCCGTTACTTTTGCAACGAGGTAACCGGGATCAGCGGAACGAGGCACCATCTCTACCGAGCCATTCGGCGGCAGTGGGGACACGATCTCGGGAGCATTGTCGTTCTGATCCAGGATAATCACCGTCACCGTAACGTTGTTGTGCAGCGATGGAAACCCCGCGTCCTGCGCCTGAATTTGGACCTGGAAATTCTTGAGTTGTTCGTAGTCAAAAGAGCGCAATGCATAAAGGTTGCCCGTGTTTAAGTTGATGGAAACATATGATGAAACGGGAGTGCCCTTTATTTTACTGTCCAAAATGCAGTAGGAGACATAGGCGTTCTGGTCAGAATCCGGATCCCAGGCGGAGACAGAACAGATAGACGCTCCAGGCGCGTTATTTTCCATCAGGTATACGGTGTAGGACGGGTGTGCAAAACGGGGAGCGTTATCGTTGACATCCGAAACCTTGACGAGAATGGTTTTGACAGTGGAAAGGGGAGGGGTGCCCAAGTCTGTGACAGTAATACTCACGTTATACTCGAAAACTCTCTCGCGGTCCAGGCGATCATCCGTAACCAGAGTATAATAGTTCTTGAAAGACGACTGGAGTTTGAAAGGGAGATGGGCGGGGATGTGGCAAGTAGTCTTTCCGTTCTCTCCGGAATCACGGTCGGTCACGCTGATAAGGGCGATCACGGCGCCTGGCAAAGCGTCCTCCCGAATCGGACTGGACACTGAAGTCAGTATCACCTCGGGCGCGTTGTCGTTGACATCGATGATTTCCACAACCACTGTGCAATGCACGGCCGCTGTGTAAAGACCCCTATCTTTCGCCTGCACATAAATCTCATAAACACTCGCCTCTTCGTAGTCCACCACTCCCTTGACCCAAATTTCTCCAGTATGGGCATCGACCCGAAAGAGTTGGCGCAGTCTCGCGGGCGCATGGTTGCTGAATGAATAGGTCACCTCTCCGTATGAGCCTTGGTCCAAGTCGGTAGCGTTAAGTTTAATCACCAAAGTGTTCTTCGGGGCGTTTTCCACCAGGCACACAGTATACACAGCCTGGTCAAAGACCGGGGCGTTATCGTTAACATCAAGGACCGTAACTATGACCTGAGCTGTACCTGATCTCTCCGGGACGCCGCCGTCTTGAGCAGTGAGAACCATCTGATGCACCGCCTGATTCTCCCTGTCCAGTGATCTGTCCAGAACCAGCACTGGAAACTTATTACGTTCGTTGCGAGTCTGAACCTCCAAGCTGAAGTACTGGTTGGGACTGAGCCGATAGCTTTGCAGCGAGTTGGTGCCCACGTCCGGATCGTGCGCGTTCTCAAGCGGGAAGCGCGACCCGAGTGCCACGGACTCAGCGATCTCCAAACGGAATTCACGCCAAGGAAAACTAGGGGAATTGTCGTTTACGTCCAGTATCTCCACTTCCACGCGATGCAACTCTAACGGATTCTCCACTACGATCTCCAGATGCAGGAAGCAACTGGAGCTCTGGTCGCACAACTGCTCCCGGTCCATTTTCTCGTTTACGAAGAGAATCCCGTTCTCCAGATTCACCTCCAAGTACTGGGTGTTAGCGGCGGGGACAATGCGAAACCTGCGGGCGGAGAGTTGCCTGACATCCAGTCCTAGATCGTCGGCGATGTTCCCAACAAACGCGCCGTGTTTCAATTCTTCGGGAATCGAGTAGCGAATCTGCCCTGTGATAATATCCCAGGCGCAAAACGAGATTATCAGGGTCATCATTTGCCACCTCAGACAGGTGTTTTTGTGAGAATTAGCCATTGTCCTGCTCGTACCTTGTGCGAATCGCAGACGGGTAAGTTCTGGTTATCTTCAGCATTGGGCAGCAGAAGGGAAAGCGGCAGAGAGCATTGTTTTGAAGGGAGTTAACGAGCGATATGCGTAAAGACGCACATTGATCCTTCAGTTCGAGTCTGGCAAGCAGGAGACATGCTGTCACAGTAAAGGCTTGCCAAAGCCGGCTCTAGTTTCCGCGACTCCGCTCCCGCCCTTTACTCCTTCCACTCTCGGCTGTTTGTGAATTTTCACTGTCTCCGGTAGAAAGGCGGGAGTGTAGTTTGATGTAACAGATCTTCAGCCCCAATTCACCGTCTCATTGGAGGACTCCGGTTAGGCTAAATTAACCCTTTAGTAGCTGCGGCGATGTTTTCTGTGCCAATGTAGGCTCCAGCAGTTAAATAGAGAGACGGAGACTGCAGGTGCTAGAATAGAGGGCAAAAACTAAAGCGAGCTACAGAAGAAATTCAGCGGCTCGGGCTGCATCTGTTGGGGGGGGGGGTGGTAGAGTAGGTAGGTAGCCGACTCTCGGTTCAAAACCTATCTAGACTGAAAGAGTAAATGGAAGACTATAAAGAGCCCATAAGAGCATAATTAGGCCTTTCGGCCCAGTGAGTCTGCTCCGCCATGCAGTCATGTTTCATTTATTAACCCTCTCAACCCCATTCTCATATCTTCTCTCCGTAACGTTTGACGCCCTTACTGAACAAAAACCTGTCAACCGCCACTTTAAATATACCCAGTGAGTTAGCCACCACCGCCGTCTATGGCATTGGATTCCACAGATTCACCGCCCTCTGCTTAAATAAATTCCTCTTTATCTCAGCTTTAAATGGACGTCCCTCTATACTAAGGTTGTGCCCTTGGGCCTTACACTCACTCACTACAGGAAACATCCTTTCCATGTCCACTCGCTATATTTCAATATTCTATACATTTCAATTAGATCCCCCCTCCCCGTCCCCCATTCTTCTAAACTCCAGCGAGTACAGCCTCAGAGGTCTCAATCTCTACTCATATATTAACCCTTTCATTCGCGGGATCATTCCCCTGAATCTCCTTTGAACACTCTACAATGCCAGCATCTCCTTTTTAAGGTAAGTGGACCAAAGCTGCTCACAATACTCCAAGTGAGATGTGGCGAGAGGTGAGTTAAAACATTAGAAACCAAAACAGACCGTGAATGCAGTCAATCAGTATCGAGGGTAAGTCTTGGGGAGAATCGGCGTTCTATTTTTCTTTACTATTTGCATGATTTGCCTTCTTTTGCGTATTGGTCGTTTATTAGTGTTAATTTATATATCGGTCTGTCAATATGCAGGTAGGGTATTTTATGCATAGTTTTCATTAATTCTATTGTATTTCGTTATTTTCCTGTAAATGCCTGCAAGAAAATAAATCTCAATTTAGTATATAGTAACATGCAAACATTGATAATAAATTTTACCTTGACTTTGAACATAATCGAAGATTCCATCTGCCCTCGCCTTGTCTCTTCTCAGCCCTCCCACAGGGCAGAAGGTACTGAAGCCAAGCTCAAGGACAGCTTCTATCCCACTGTTATCAAAATATTGAGTATCAAGCACAATAAGGACTCCTGTCCTCACAATTTACCTCATCATGGCCTTATTGTCTACTTCAACTGCACTTTCTCTGAAACTGTAACACTCTATTCTGCGTTCAGTTACTGTTATGGCTTGTTCTACCTCAATGCACGGTGTAATGAAATAATCTGCATAGACAGCTTCCTCTGGACCCTCTCCAATGCCAGCATATCTCTTCTTGGATAAGGATCCAAAATTGCTCACAATATTCTAAGTCCAGTCTCACCAATGCCTTATAAAGCCCCAGTATTACATCCTTGTGTTTACATTCTAGTCCTCTCGAAATGAATGTTAGTTTTGTACTGTTTTCCTTACCACCAACCCAACCTACAAGTTAACCTTAAACAAGTTCGTTTCCCTGTTGAGAAAATAGTCAGCACCTTTATTCCTTCTACCAAAGTCCATTTTTTTCTCTCCATTGCTCCTCCCCACCCCATCCCCACCTCCCCAACCTCATATAACCAATAGCTTCTATCCCACCATTATTATGCAGAATAGGCCCTCCTGGTCCTTCAAGACATGCCACTCAGCAATCCCCCAAATCACGGGACAATTTCCAATAACCAATTAACCTACCAACCAAGTATGTCTTTAGACTGTAGGAGGAAACTGGAGCACCAAGGGAAAACCTATGTGGTCACAGGGAGAACATACAAACTCCTTACAGACAGCGGCTGTTATCAGACACTTGAATGGACCTCTCACAGCTAAAAGCTGAACTCTTGACCTCACGGTCTATCTCATCGTGACCCTTGCACCTTATTGTCTGCCTGCACTGTACCTTCTCTGTAACTGTAACACTTTATTCTGCATTCTGTTGTTTTCACCTTTGTGTACTGATGTGATGAGATGTTCCATATCATGGCTCCAATATGACATAAAATGAAATGCAGCCAGTGATGTTGTGTTGACTTGTAGAAACTACTGTAATATAAGAATATGGGCTTGTCAATATACAGGTAGATTCCATTATTATTATATACTCAAAGGTATTATCTCAAAAACAATTACTTTCCCCTGATCAAACATTCACCCACTAACCCACCACTACTTCATCTTTTCCTGTCAGTCATATTATGTACAGATACTCCTGTACCTAGCATCACTTTATGGATGTACAATGTGTAGTCAAAAATAACCAATGCATCACTGGCACTAGCCTAACTACTATCATATATACAGATACGTGCTAGAAAAGGGCCAGTAAGATTATGAAGGATTCTACCCACCCTATCCATGGAAGGAGGCTACATAGAATCCACACCAGGACCACCAGACTCAAAAATGTATACTTTCCCCAAGCAGTAAGACAGATCATAGAAACATAGAAAACCTGCAGCACAATACAGGCCCTTCAGCCCACAAAGTTGTGCTGAACATGTCCCTACCTTGGAAATTACTAGGCTTACCAATAGCCCACTACTTTTACTAAGCTCCATGTACCTATCTAAAAGCCTCTTAAAAGACCCTATCATACATGCCTCCACCACTGTTGCCGGCAGCCCATTAACTTCCACCCACTAACTTCAGCATTACTTTATTATTTCCTGACTCTCACCTTATGTACAGACACTCCTGTGCCTAATGTCATTTTTTTGCACATTCAATAATTCTGTGTGTATAAGAAATCTTATACATTTATATTTATTATGTGATTTTTATTATTGCATTTTTATCTTACTGGGTTTTTTGTGCTACACCAGATCTCGAGTAGCAATTATTTTGTTCTCCTTTACACTTGTGAACTGGAAATGATATTAAACAGTCTTGAATCTTGAATAATTTTTTCCAGATAACTAGACTGTAGAGTAAATGAAGCTATAC
Organism: Hypanus sabinus; assembly: GCF_030144855.1. Classification (NCBI taxonomy): domain Eukaryota; kingdom Metazoa; phylum Chordata; class Chondrichthyes; order Myliobatiformes; family Dasyatidae; genus Hypanus; species Hypanus sabinus. The sequence continues at coordinate 55,607,868 of NC_082720.1, read as the reverse complement.
AGCAAAGAAAGGGGCCCTCAATCCGACTCATTTATGTCAATCAAGTTACCTATTTGAGCTAATCCCATTTGCCTATGATCACCACATTTCCTTCTAAATAGTGAATGTTTTGGGCCAAGACCCTTCACCAGTACTTGCCACATATCTACTTTAAACCTTTTCCCTTTCACCTTAAATTCATGTCCCTTAGTATATGGCACTTGTACCTGAAGGAAAGCATTCTGACTATCTCCCTATTTAAGACCATAAGACCATATGACCGTAGAGGCAAAAGAAAAAAAAAGAGTAGACTATTTTCTAAATAGAGAGAAAAATTCAAAAATCTGAGGTGCAAAGGGACTTGGCAGTCCTTGAGCAAGATTCACTAAAGATTAATTTGCAGTTGTGAGGAAAGCACTAAAATTATTCCAGGATTGAGTAGCTTGTCATACGAAGGGTGTTTAATGGCTCTAGAATCTCTAGAACTTCATCAGAATTCAAAAAAATGAGGGGTGACCTAATTGAAACATATCAAATGTTGAATCTAGGACCAGGGGATACAGCTTCAGAATAGAGGACTGTCCCTTTAGAACGGAGATGAGAAGTCATTTCTTTAGCCAGTGTGTGGTGAATCTGTGGAATTCATTGGAACAGGCAGCTATGAAGGCCAAGTCTTTACATGTGATTAAGCCAGAGGTTGATAGATTCTTGATTGGTCAGGGCATTAATCTCCTGGACCTGAGGGAATGCACCCTCGGGTTCTGAAGGAAGTAGCTGGAGAGACTGCGGAGGCATTAACAATGATCTTTCAAGAATCGATAGATTCTGACATTGTACTGGATGACTGGAAAATTGCAAATGTTACTCCGCTATTTAAGAAGGGTGGGAGGCAGTAGAAAGGAAACTATAGACCTGTTAGCCTGACATCAGTGGTTGGGAAGTTGTTGGAATCGATTGTTAGGAATGAGATTATGAGTACCTGGAGGCACATAACAAGATAGGCCAAAGCCAGCATGGTTTTCTGAAAGGAAAGTCCTGCCTGACAAACCTATTGCAATTCTTTGACAAAATTACAAGCAGGGTAGACAAAGGAGATGCAGTAGATGTGATGTACTTGGATTTTCAGAAGACATTTGACAAGGGCACATGAGACTGCTTAGCAAGATGAGAGCCCATGAAATTACAGGGAAGTTACTAGCATGGGTGGAGCATTAGCTGGTCAGCAGAAAGCCGAGAGTGGGAATAAAGGGATCCTTTTCAGGCTGGCTGCCAGTTACCAGTGGAGTTCCACAGGGGCTGGTGTTGGGACTGCTGCTTTTTATGACGTATGTCACTGATTTGGACTGCAGTATTAATGGACTTGTGGCTAAATTTGCCAAAGATACAAAGATAGTTGAAGGAGTGAGTAGTGTTGAGAAAATAGAGCGCCTCCAGAGAGACTTAGATAGTTTAGGGAATAGGCAAAGAAGTGACAAATGAAATAGAATGTTGGAAAGTGTATGGTCATGCACTTTGGTGGAAGAAATATACAGGTAGACTATTATTTAGATGGGGAGAGAATTCAAAATGCAGGGATGCAAAGGGCCTTGGGAGCCCTTTAGCAAGATATCTTAAAGGTTAACCTCCAGGTTGTGTCAGTTGTGAAGAAGGCGAATGCAATGTTGGCATTCATTTGTAGAGGTCTAGAATATAAGAGCATGGATGTGATGGTGAGGCTCTATACAGCATCGTAAGACCACACGGAGTATTGTGTGTAGTTTAGGACTCTTTATTTTAGAAAGGATATACTGACATTCAAGAGGGTTCAGAAAAGATTCACAAGAATGACTCCAGGAATGAAAGGGTTACCTTATGAGAAACATCTGGCAGCTCTTGGGCTGTATTCCCTGGTGTTCAGGAGAGTGAGGGGGGATCTCATAGAAACATTCCGAATGTTAAAAGGCTGGAACAGATTAGAAATGGCAAAGTTATTTCCCATGGTAGGGGATTCTAGGACAAGAGGGCAGAACTTCAGGATTGAAGGATGTCCATGTAGTACTGAGATGCGAGAAATTATTTCAGTCAGAGGGTGGTAAATTTGTGGAATTTGTTGCCACAAGCAGCTGTGGAGGCCAAGTCATTGGGTGTATTTAAGGCAGGGATAGTTATGTTCTTGTTTAGCCAGGGCATCAAAGGGTATGGGATGAAGGCAGGGGTGTAGGGATGACGGGAAGAATTGGATCAGCCTATGATTGAATGGCAGAGCAGACTCGATGGGCCAAATGGCCTACCTGCTGCTATATCTTATGGTCATGGGAATGAGGGGATATAAAAAGGAGGTAGTCGATTGGAACTGGGAGAAAAATTGGATCAGCCATGATGAAATGGCAGAGCAGACTCAATGGTCCAACTGACCTAATTCTTATGGCCTTAATACTTAAACTATATTAATACTGGTCCAAATATCATTAAATGTCATAATTATACTAGGCCACTCTGACGAATTGTACCATCTACCTGCCCCCCTCTATAAGGAAAATTTGCCGCTTAGGTCCCCTTCATTCTAAATCTTTGCCCTCTGGTTTTGGCTTCCCCTATGCTGGAGAAAAGACTGGAGCTATTTACCTTATCTATGATCTAATGATTTTATAAGCCTCCATAAGGTCACCCCTTTACCTCCTGTTTATCAGAATTGGACATCTGAGCAAGCCAGGATTGGAAAATAGACTTGCTGGACTCACGAGTTGGCCAATTGACACAGCTGAGCAGTGACCATTGACAGACACATGAAAGAGTATAATGGAAACAAAATATGGCTTACGGAGACAGGTAGAACAGTATTCCTTGTCACCAGGAATCAGGCATAGTTTCACCTACATACGGTATGTTGTGAAAGTTGTTTTGCGGTAGCATTACAGTGAAACACATAAAAATACAATAAATTACAAAAAGATATGTAGAGAGAGCAAAAATTGTGAGGTAGTTTTCATGGGTTGGTTTATTGTCCTTTTAAAAAGCTGATGGCGGAGGGGTAGAAGCTGTTCCTAAAATGTTGTGTGTGTGTCTTCAGGTTCCTGTACCTCCTTCCTGATGGTAGCTTTGAGAAGAGGGCACATGTAAGGTGATGGTGTCCTTAATGATGGATGCCACCTTTTTGAGGCATCACTCTTTGAAGATGTCCTCGATGCTGGGTACACTAGTGCCCGTGATGGAGCTGGCTGAGTTTACAACCTTCTGCTGCTTTTTCCAACCCTGTGCAGATGCCTCTCATACCCGATGGTGACACAATTGGTTAGAGTGCTCTCCATGGTACATCTGTAGAAATCTGTTAGAGTCATTGGTGACATACCAAACCTCCTCAGACTCTTAATGAAATATAGCCACTGATGTACCTTCTTCATAACTGCATCAATATATTTTGTCTCTGAGGATAGATCTTCAGAGATGTTGACACCATGGAATTTGAAACTGCTCACTTTTTCAGAACAGATGAGATGGAAGGGGGTGATAAAAATGGAGGATTGGAAACAGGAGAATAATAGTGGTTAAATCAATCAGTGTCCTGGGTTGTGAAAGGGATAATATGCTAAGAAGGTCATCACATATTTTGAACTACAAATGAGAAAGGCAGACTGCTGGGAGGCTACGAGAAATCTCCAAACTGCTTGAGAGAGACAGAAGAATAGGCATGAAGGTTAATTTCTGATATGCAAAAAGACAAGAGCATTTGTAATGTGCAATTTTAATCACTTTATATCATCTGAAATACAGTCAGTGTAAAGCATAGAGAGCACAGAATTCCTAAATTGTATTCCGAAGAACCTTCTCTCAGAAATGATGTAATTGGCCAAAAAGATGCATCCAAAGTCTATTGTGGATTTGTTCTAGGGATACAAATGGGCAGGTAAGTCATATATCGTGGGAGAACACTTTGATGAAAGCATAATTCAGTTAGATTATTGTGTATAGTTCATGTTTAATTTTTTTGCTGTTATTACGAATGCTGCTTATCTGATTCTTTGTGCCTGTGATGCTATTGGAAATAAGTTTTTCATTACACCCATACAAAAACATATTTGTGCACTTGACAATAAATTTGGCTTTGACTTGACAAAAGTGGGCGAGGAAGAGCTACTTGGAGATTATTCTGTCTCAGAGCAGTTCAAGAAGAGTCAGTTCCATGCTGTACTGCTGAACAAAATAAACAATGAAATGAAATAAAGAGATTCAAGGGTTTCCCTCCAAGCATGTTCCCACATAGAATGGCATTGTTGGAGGTTCCTGGATGATAAGGTATATCAGATCAGATCACATCACACCATTTATTTATCATGTTTACATTGAAAGCATCAACTAACAACACAGCCTAAGGATGTGCTGGGGCAGCAAGTGTTGCCTCACATTTCAACGCCAAAATAGCGTGCCCACAATGCCCAGCAGAGCAACACAAAACACAACAAGCAACAAAACAACAACAGCAAAACTCGCCTCTGATCCACCCATACCTATAGGCAAGGCTTTCAGCCTCAAGACAGACCTCCAGGTCTCCAGTCTCCAGGCTTTGGCATTCAGGATTCAACTTCTGGACTTCTGATTCACCTTCAGGCTTCGATCTTCGCTATTGACCCTCAAACTAGCCAATGACAGGACCACAGATTCAAGGCTCAATTGCCGGACTCACCAAATCACTGGCCCTCTTGCCTCACACGGGCATACAATCCCAGGACCCAATAACCTTTTGCAGCCCAGTACCCTCAGATGTTTTTCATTCCATGCACATGTCACTGATTTTCGAGTGGGGAGAAGAGGCCTTGACTCCAGATAAGAAAGGGCATACAAGGGAATATTATAAAAGATACTAAGTGTTTAGAATAGCAGAAAACCTCAAAAAGTACGGAAATTCTAGGAGTGAACTGAATGGGAAACTGGGATAGATAACAGGATGGATGAAAAACAAGCTGCAGATAACATCAAAGAAAATATCAAGATATTTCATGTACATAAGTAGAAATAAGTAGCCAAGGAAAATGTAGGGCTTATTAAAGATCTAAATGGTAATGGATGTCTGGAGGCATGGTACATGCATAAGGTTCTCAATGAATATTTTATGGCTTCAAGAGTGGATGATGCCAATACCATTGTTTAAAAAGAGATGAAATATTGATAGAATAAAAATAATAAAAGAGAAATTTCAGTATTTTGAAAGTGGATAAATCACCAGATCCAGGTAAGATAAAGAGATTTATGTTCTCCCCATGAATGTGTGGGTTTTCTCCGGGTGTTCCAATTTCCTCCCCAAAAACATCGTGGTTGGTAGTTTAAGCAGTAGTTGTAAATTGTCCTGCTATTAGGCTGGGGTTAAATTGGGGTTTGCTGCGCTGTGCGGTTTGCAGGGCCGGAATGGCCTGTTCCACTCTGTAGTTCATTAAATAGATAAATAAACCAAGGATGCTGAAACAATCAAGGGAAGAAATTGCAATGTCGTTGATCCTGATATTACAGTCCTCCTTCAAAGTTCAAAGTAAATTTATTATTAAACTACACATACGGTACATCACCATATGCAACCCTGAGATTCATTTTCTTGCAGACATTCACAGTAGAACAAATAAATACAACAGAATCAATAAAACTACACAAAAACAAAAACAGATAATCAACGTGCAAAAGACAAACTGTGCAAATACAAAAAGAAAATAATAATCATCATAATAATAAATAAATAGTAAAATATATAATAGAGTTGTAGGGTCCTTGAAAGTAAGTCCATAGGTTGTGGAATAAGTTCAGTGTTGAAGTGAGTAAATTTATCCCCTCTGGTTCAGGATCCCGATGGTTATAGGGTAATAATGGTTCCTGAACCTGGTGGTGTGGGACCTACAGCTCCTGTACCTCCGACCCGATGGCAGTAGTGAGAAGAGAGCATAGCCTGAGTGGTGGGGGTCCTTGACGATGGATGTTGCCTTCTTGTGGCAGTGCTCCTTGTAGATGTGCCCAGTGGTGGGAAGGGCTTTTCCTGTGATGAACTGGGCTACATCCATTATTTTTTGTAGACTTTTTCATTCTTGGGCATTGGCGTTCCCATGCTAGGCCATGATGCAACCAGTAAGGAGTGGTTACAGATGTGGTGTCAGGGGTTCAGAGAACTGATAATGTAGGATTAGAAGGGGGACAGGAATATCGTGTAATTATGACCAATTAATTTCATTTTAGTGGCAGGAAAAGTTTGCAATCAATCTTGAGCCGAGGTATAAGCATTCATTTATTTTTGCCAAATGATTTTAATTGCCTACCCCTGTCAACCTACTCCCATCGACGTATCTATAGCCCTCTATAGCCCCCCATCCACGTATCTATCAAAACTTCTCCTCAATATTAAAATTGAGCTTGCATACACCACTTGTGTTGGCAGTTCATTCCACACATTCATGATCCTTAGAGTGAGGATGTTTCCCCTTATGTTCCCCTTAAACTTTTTACCTTTCACCTTATACCCATGACTTCTGGTTGTATTTCCACCCAACCTCAGTAGAAAAGCCTGCTTGCATTTATCCTATCTATACCTCTCATAATTTTGTATACCTCTATCAAATATCCTCTCAATCTCCTACATTCCAGGGAATAAAGTCCTAACCTATTCAATCTTCACTTAAGATTCAGGTCTTCCAGACCAGGCAACTTACTTGTAAATTTTCTTTGTTCGCTTTCAACTTTGTCCATCTTTCCTGTAGGTAGCTAACCAAAACTGCACACAATACCCAAATTAGGTTTCTCCAATGTCTTATACAACTTCAACATAATCATCTGGACCAGGGATTCAGGGGATGTTGACAGGTTAATTGACTGGGCAAGGACATGGCAAATGAAATACAATGCAGAAAACTGTGGTCAGATAAATGAGGAGTATATTTTACTGGATGAGAGGTTAAAGTGCATCAGCATTCGGAGGAACTTGAATATCCCTGTATATGTTTCCTGTAGTGGGGAAGTCTAGCGCCAGAGTACACAGTCTCAGAATTCAAGGAGCTCCCTTTAGAACAGAAGTAAGGAGGAATTTCTCAGAGAAGGAGGTGAATCTGTGGAATTCATTGCCATGGACAGCTGTGAAAGCCAAGTGATTGGTATACTTAAAGTGGAGGTTGATAGGTTCTTGATTAGTAGCGGCGTCAAAAATTACTTGAGATGGCAAGAGAATGGGATTAAGGGGGATAATAAATCAGACTTGATAGAACGGTAGAGCAGACTGGATGGGGCAATTCACCTAGTTCTGCTCCTATGGATTACAGTCTTACAGATCACTGAACATTCACATGCTGGTACAGCAAACAATTAGGTGGGTCTTCTCCGTGAGATGACTTACGCACAAGAAGAGTGGTTTTGCCCCAATTATAGGACACCCCAGGCAGTGCAGTATTCCCAATAAGGAGCTGAGAGCTAGCCAAGATGTTGTCTCAAGTTGCAGTCTATTTTTATAAAGTGTCTACTGATTATTGCAGTATACTCCATGGACCTTGATTTTAATAGCTGAATTGCCTTTTCCCTCTTGAACCTCATAGCCTGTATACCATTCTTTCCGCCAGTAAGGTGTTTCCTTTGGACCTCGCTTCTAGTCAGCTGTTACATATGGATAGGATTGAGCTCCAGTGTGGGCAGTTGTTCCGTGATCTTCCAACCTTTCTTTCTGTCTGAGTGGGTGGGAGGGGGTGGCTTGTATTGCTGTTGTTGCTGTTCAATAATTCCATTTAATATCAGAGAAATTGTACAAAATATACCCTAAAGTTCTTGTTCTTGGCAGACATCCTTGAAAACAGAAGAGAGCCACAAAGAATGAGTGACATAAAAACGTTAGAACTCCAAAGCCCCACCTACTCGCCCTTCCTAAGTACAAGCATCAGCATAGCATCGACCCTCCCGCTCCCCCACTTACCTGGCACAAGCCATCACAAGCAAACAACAGCAGAGGGCCCAAGAAAGACCATGATCTGCAGTACAACAAAAAACTAATCCTTCACCCTACATTTTAACAAACTACAGTGTCTCTCTCTCTCTCCCTCTCTCTTTCCCTCTCTCTCTCTCCCTCTCACTCTCCCTCCCCCCCCCCCCATAAAGGGACAGAGAACTGTCACACTTTCACAGAGGGGGTACCAACAAAGACAAACAACTCATTGATTTGCAATGCTAAAGTCTACCATGTTGCTTCTTTTCAAGAGTTCTTCGACTCAAGAATCAACCGTAAACTCTCCTCCACGAATGAGAGAAAGAGAGGGAGCATGTGATCCGCTGAGTACAGAACCTCCAACAGCTGATCTGCTGTTTTTGATGTTCCATTTTCTTCAGTTTGCAGCATTGGCACAGAATTGGCTCGTTCCCAGGGCTGCAAAGCCTCAGCACTCCTAGGTGCACTCAAGGCTGCATCCCTGGGTCATTGAAAAATAGCCAATCACTGAGCCCCAGGAGTGGGTCTCATCACTGCAAAGAACCAAAGTTTGAGTATAGCTCTAGGTCAGGGTCTTCGATAGAACCCCATCCGCCTTGAAGGAAGAAGAGAGACATTAAAGGTAAAAATTAACTTGTTTCCACAGGTGACCTCGAAGGAATTGCTGCCAAGTGCCATCGTTGCTCTACCCATCTATAGTTGTTTTGTTGCTTGTATTGTTGTGCTGAGCATTGTGGGCATCCTGTGTTGGCACTGCAATGTGTTCCAAGCACATCAATAGTTAAAGCAAATGGCACATTCTGATGGTCCTAATGAGGGGTCTTGGCCCAAAGCATTTACTGTTAATTCTGTTATTTATCAACTGTATATCAAAACTTGCAGTGACATGCATCAGGCGGCATCAAATGCTGTCTGATGCATTTCACTGCATGTTTCAATGTACAGACAAATCTGAAATCTGAGCCTCCAATTTTCAATGAGCGTACAGCATGTGTGGGGCTCCAAAAGCAAAAAAAAAGGGTGGAGCAGTCCTTGGGGAAGAAATTCCTGTTGAATGGGAATGGGAACATGACTCAATTGGAGAGGCTGAGAAATTGGAGGGAACACCAATTGAGATTTGCAGTTAGTTAAGAGTTAAAAGCTGTGTACTGTTGTTAGAACAAGGAAATGCAGTCTTACTTGGCAATTAATATTAGTTTGTCACAGCTCTTATCCTATAATCTCATATTGAGTGTTTTCTTGTAATAGGTGTTGCTGTATTAATTGTTGTATTTTACATTATTTGAGTTGTAGTGCTTCTATAGTCGTTTTGTGATCATTCGTGTCGAGAATAATGTTATGCCAAGAGGTTATTCTTTTAAAGGAGAATGGTTGAGAGTGACTACTTTTAAAATGAGGAGGCTGGGTCCACTGTCCTTGACAGATTGATGTCAGTGACCGGTGGCATGGAACACAAGACAACTGGAGACCCTTCACTACTACAGCCGTCCTTCCCTTTCACTGTCAATGTGATGTGTCATCTTGTGCCAGATCCACTACTGAGGTCTTGTATGGATCCCTCCTTGCCTGGAACATCTGTCTTGACCTTATCACCACGGGTGGCCCAACCAGGAGCTCAGCTCAAGAAGTCATCGCTCTGAGGACCTTAGGAACTCACAAGCCTCTCCACAACAACAAGGTGATGATACTTGGAGAAGTTACCTTTGATAAACTTATAAAGAAAGTTCTGAGTTGGCTGTGTAGGTGTGAATGCTACTGGGTCATTGTGGCAGCTGATCCTGCTCTTCTTGGACACTGGTCTGATTGTTACTCTTTTGAAGCTGGTGGTGATCTCTGACTGTAGCACTGAGAGACTGAGGATGTCTAATTGGTTCGCAAATTACTAGGCTGCTTTTATCCCACCTGGATGAAGAGTGTACCAAACACCATAATATTGTTGCACGAAGGTTGGAAGGTTGGCGGATAAATGTGTGGTGACATTTGCGGGCTGCTTCCAGCACATCCTCAGTTATTAACGCAAATGACACCTTTCACTGTATGTTTCAATGTACATGTGATAAATTAATATGAATTGTTCAATCTTTGTATCTTTGAAGCAGTTGATGCACATCAGAAGAGACCTATCAGTTCTAGTGGCTGTTGCAATGTGAATTCAGCACATCCTACACAAGCACCAACAACTAGATACCCCATCTTAGAGAAAGGATTAGCATGTTTGTTTATTATTTATTTACTTAATGTTAATTCTTAGCTATTTAATATTATAAATGCATTTAATTAATTATTTTATTGAAGTAAGTTTTATCTTTTTAATTATTTAAATCCATTTATCCAATTTGTCACCAATACACCATTTAAAGATGATCTGTACAGATCCAGGGAGCACCACCCGAGGACCAGTTGGGACTTTCTGCAAACCATGTGAATTGGAATTTGGCAATCTTTCTTTGTTGGGTTGAAAAGCCTGTTCTTGTCAAAAAATTTCTAACGTTCTAATAAACACAAGCAATTCTGTAGATGCTGGAAATCCAGAGCAACACACACAAGGTGCTAGAAAAAGTCAGCAGGTCAAGTAGTATCCAGGGTGAAGAATAAACAGTTGATGTTTCAGGCCAAGGGAAGGGTCGCACTATGAAACGTTGACTGTTTATTTTCTTCCTTAGCTGCTGTCTGACCTCTTGAGTTCCTCCAGCATTTTGTATTTGTTGACTTGTGCTGCTCTAATTTGTGAATAGGGTCAGGGAGTGGCTTCTGGTCAAGTGCAAATGAGAGATCAGATCAAGTAAAATCCAGCCCAATATCATCCAATGTCAGAACATCTTTCAAGAGGGTGAATTCTTGCAAGGTGTCAGGCCCTGAAGTTGTACCTAGTAGCACACTGAAAACCTTTGCCAACCAATTAGACATCTTCAATCTCTCATTGCTATAGTCAGAGATTGACACCTGCTTCAAAAGGGCAACAATCATATCAGTGTCCAAGAAGAGCAGGATCAGCTGCCTCAATGACTAATGCCCATTAGCACTCACACCTACTGTGATGAAATGCTTTGAGACGTTGAATACTCCTGCCTAAGCAAGGACCTGGACTTGCTGCAAATTGCCTTTTACCACAATAGATGTACAGCCAATGCAATCTCACTGACTTTCCACTCGGACTTGGACCCTCTGGGCAACAGCAATACCCATTTCAGATTGCTGTTTATTGATTACAGATCAATGTTCAATTACCATCCTCAGTTCTAATCAATAACCATGAAAATATGGCCTCTGTACCTCCCTATGCAACTGGATCTTTGAATTCCTCATGAGGAGACCAGCGTAAGCACAGATCAGAAATATCTTCTTGTCCTTACTGCCAATGCACCTCAAGGATGCATCTTTAGACTAATGCTGTACTCTCTCTAAACCCATAACTATGTGGCTAGGCACAGCAGAACTGCCATCTATAAATTCACTGATGATACAACTGTTGATGACGAACATCAGATGGTGAAGAGGAAGTGTCCAGAAGCAAGATAGATCAGAATTGGTTAAATGGTGTTGTGATACCAACCTTCACTCAACAATAGTAAGACCAAGAAAGTAATTGTGGACTTCAGTAAGGGGAAGTCGAGAGAACATGAGACAGTGTTCATCAAGGGGTCAGCAGTGGAAAGGGTAAACAATTTCAAGTTGCTGGGTGTCAACATCTCTGAAGATCTAACCTTGGCCTAACAAATAAATGCAATAGCAAGAAGGCATGGCAGAGACTGAGGAGATTTGGTATGTCACCAAAGACTATAGCAAATTTCTACAAATATATTATAGAGAACCTTCTAACTGGTTGCATCACCATTTGTAATGGAGTGGCCACTGCACAGAATCAGACAAAGACAAAGATGCGGAGGGTTGCAGACACAGCCGGCTCCATCATGGGCACTAGCCTTCTCAACACTGAGGACATATTCAAAAGGTGATGCCTCAGAATTAAGCCATTCATTATTAAGGACCCACACAACCCAGAAAATACCATCTTCTCATTACTATCATCAGATTGGGGGTACAAGAGCCTCAAGACACACAGCCAATGTTTTAGGAACAGATTCTTCCCCTCCACCATCAAATTTCTGAATGGAAAGTGAATTTGAGATCACAGCCTCACTATTTTTGCTCTGGTTTGCACGACTTTATTTTTTAATGCACACGTCTTATTTATAATGTTGTTTCATTTAGTTATATGTGTGTATAAATATATATATATATATATATATATATGTCTGTAGACAGATGACAGTAAACTTGAACTTGAACCTAATGTAATTTATCATATATTTTATATATTACACAGTACTGCTGCTGCAAATCATCAAATTTCATGAGAAATGTCAGTGATAATAAGCCTGATTCTGATTCAATTGATTTCAAATTGATTTGATCACGTTCCTGTGAAGAATCTTAGAATCTTTGACTTTGTTGAATGTTATTCATAAATGCAAGATGCTGTTTGGAGTTTCCTGCATAAATAAACATGCTGTATTTGCATGAAATCCTCTTGACAAAATAATCTGAAAAGATAACACACTGCCTTATTCAAAGAAGAGCATTCCCTCTTCAAACAGCATCTGGTCATTCATTGTCTATTTGCCGTTCTTCATCATTTGCATACACAAGAGCAACTGCACTTTGAACACGATCCATTAGTGGTAGAGGACTTTCGGAAGCTGGGTGACAGCTGAGGCTCAGTTGTAGTCCTTCTGCCTTGAAGTCTAAAGTCTATAATGTTAGTTCTAACTGAAGAGGCTTGAGCATAAAAGTACAAGAGATCCTACAGATGCTGGAAATCCATAGCAACACCCAAAATGCTGGAGGAACTCACCAGATCAGGAAGCACCTATGGAGGCGAATAAACAGTTGATATTTTAGGATGAGCTCCTTCATCAGGACTAGAAAGAAAGGGTGAAGGAACAAGAGCATAAAAGTTTATGTTGATATTTCCAGTACCGAGGTATGCAAAATTAACCGATTATTGAGGTATGGCACAATGATTCTGCATGCTCTTTCAAGTAAATACAAAAATCCATTTAGATTCAATTTTAACAATGAGGTTTAAGGACCACTTCTATCCCACTGATGAAAAATTACTGAATGGTTCTCTAATATGATAAGATGAACTCTTGACCTCATAATCTACCTTCTTATGATACTTAGCCCTCACTCTGAGTTATTAAATCATAGAATTATATTTTCAGATAGTAACAGTAGTGGTAAGTGCTATTACAGGGAAGCATAATAGCCCCTATATTATGCTTGACCCCCTCACCTCTCTCCTAACTTCCCTCTCCATTCTCCATCCCAATGCAAGGATCCTGACCTGAAATGTCAACAATTCTTTTATGCCCACCTGTCCTCCACAAATTCCACTCAGCCCACTGTGTTCCACTTCTCACTGCCTTTGTAAAGTAGCCAGCATAGTCAAAGAGCCCCCCCCCCCCACCACACCAGACATTTGTCTTCTCCCCTTTCCCACTTGGCAGCAGACACAAAAGCCTGAAAGCATGTACCGTGAGATTTAAGTACAGCTTCTATCCCACTGTTATAAGATTACTGAATGGTCCTCTTGTATGATAAAATGACCTCTTGACCTCAGAATCTATGTTCTTACAATCTTACACCTGACTGTTTACCTGCATTGCACTTTCTCTCAGGGCAGAGGGGGAAACAGCAGTTTCTAAGTCATTGAATCATGGATGTTCCAGCTCCTGTACCTCCTCCCAGATGGTAGTAATGAGAACAGAGCATGTCTTGGATGTTGAACATCCTTAATGATAGATGCTGCTGTTCTGAAGATGTCCTTGATGATGGAGAAAAAGTGGGATCTCCCTATAGCACCCATATCAATTCCACTTTCCATTCCCATTCCAATATGCCAGTCCATGGCCTCCTCTACTGGCGCAAAGAGGCCACACTTAGTTTAGAGGAGTAACACTTGATATTTCGTCTGGGTAGCCTCAAAGTTGACAGCATGAACATTGATTTTTATGAACTTCAGCAATTGCCTTCCCCCTATCCTTTGCCATTCCCCATTCTAGATTCTCACTCTGTCACCTTATCTCCTTTCCTTCTTCCATGGTCTTCTGTCCTCTCCTATCAGATTCCCCTCCTCCAATCGACTTCCCAGCTCTTCACTTCATCCCCACCCCCTCTCCCATTCACCTATCACCTTGTACTTCTTCCTCCTCTCCCCCTACTTTCTTACTCTGACTTCTCCCCTCCCTTTCAAGTCTTGATGAAGGGTCCTGGCTTGAAACGTCAACCGTTTACTCTTTTCCATAGATGCTGCCTGGCCTGCTGAGTTACCCCAGCATTTTGTATGTGTTGCCTTGGTTGCATTGGTTGTTAATACAACAACACATTTCACTATATGCTTCGATGTCCATGTGATAAGTGGCCACCTAATTAGGTACACCTGTACACCTGCACATTAAAGCAAATATTTAATCAGCCAATCATGTAGCAGCAACTCAATACATGAAATCATGCACACATGGTCTAGGTTCAGTTGTTGTTCATATTAAACATCAGAATGGGGAAGAAATGTGATCTAAGTACCTTTGACCATATAATGATTGTTGGTGTCAGATGGTTTGGTTTAAGTATCTCAGAAACTACTGATCTTTTGTAGTTTTCATGAACAGTCTCTAGAGTTTACAGAGAAACAAAAAGCATCCTGTGAGCAACAGTCCTGTAGATGAAAATGCCTTGTTAATGAGAGAGGTCAAACGAGAGTCGCCAGACTGGTTCAAGCTGACAGTAACTGAACTATCCACACGTTACAACAGTGGTGTGCAGAAAAGCATCTCTGAATATACAGCACATCGAACCTTGAAGTGGATGGGCGACAGCAGTAGAAGACCACGCCAGGTTCCACCAACGACCTAATAAAGTGACCACTGATTGTAAATTTGAATATGAAGCACAAAGGTTAAGGTTTGTTATTTCAGTGACAGAGTGCCTTGTTGTCTGAGGTGCTACCTAGTAGGCTGAAACCCCATCTGTCTCTCATGAGAAACATATCCCATGCACTACTCAGCATTCTTCCCTTAACCAGGCCACTATCTCTCCTTCAGTCTAAAGCACAGATTAGGGGAGGTCTTCATCTACCCCGGGACCTCAGATCTTCTATTGTTGTTTGGGCTCCAGACCAATTTCTTTTGCCAAGGAGCCAGATCTCAGCTCATCAGCACAGCTCAGTGACAGAAGCGTGTGGTTATGGCCCAAGTGCAGAGGGAGACACAGATGAACAGTTCACTGAACTTTAATAAGGACTGTGCAGAATAAAAGGAAAAACAATAAAATGTTCATCCAACAAAACTCTCTAAAGCTAACGCCAACACTTTGGCTCAGAAGCAATAACTAAATACGAAATAGATAATGCTCCTTTGCAATGTCAGTCTAAACCTTTAGTCTTCTTTCCCGGAAAAAGGATGAAGGCAAACATGGAGCATTGATTTTGATCAAAAACTGACAAGATTGAATCAAGAGGAAAGGAGTTACATACAGTACTGTGCAATAGTCTTAGGCACATGAAGTATATAGCTAAGGCGCTTAGGACTTTTGAACAGTACTGCATTTGTCAATGTGGAAAGGAGAGTGTTTGTAAATCTTGAAGGAGCAAAAGATCTTGGGAATGGTGAGGGTGGAGCACCATAGGAGTGGTGTGGGACAGTAGGAGAGAAGGAGTGCACGGCGGTGGCAGGAATGCAGACATACCCAAACTTGAGACACCAGACAAGGTCATTTGATTCCAAGCAATTAGTTTATTGATCATCACAGAATGTGCCTCGAGTTTCCCACTCCCTCCCCTCTCCCTTCCCCTTTTCCCAACCATTATTCCTCTCTCCTTGCTCCTTTCCCACTCTCAGTCCACAATAGAGACCCATACCAGAATCAGGTCTATCATCACTCATTTATG
Organism: Hypanus sabinus; assembly: GCF_030144855.1. Taxonomy (NCBI): domain Eukaryota; kingdom Metazoa; phylum Chordata; class Chondrichthyes; order Myliobatiformes; family Dasyatidae; genus Hypanus; species Hypanus sabinus. The sequence continues at coordinate 55,592,023 of NC_082720.1, read as the reverse complement.
TCATAAAAGTTGTTATTCTTGCAGCAGCAGTACAGTGCCATACATAACTTTACTACACTACTGTGCTACAGTACTGAGGAGCCTGTGGTATGTCGAATTATCGGGTGAATGAGTAGTCTTTGGGGTACTGCAAGTCTGTGCCTTTATTGATGTTTTGCTGCACACTTGAGGACTCGGTGGAGGGTGCCGATGCTATTTTGCTAGTGGGGGAGGTCGTCGCTTTCCGGCTGCTTATACATGGGAGGGGGGAGCTGAGGGAAGCATTGGGGTTCTAACATTTAACTGTCATTCATTCTCTGGGGCACTCTTCTGTTTTTTGAGGAAAAAGGATTTCAGGATCTAGATTATATACATTTCTCTGACATTAAATGTACCTGTTGAAACCTATTGAAAAGTCTTAGGCACACTAGTGATTTATATGTGCCTAAGACTTTTGCACAGTACTGTACAACCACAGTGAAGCACTAGTTGGCTGGAACGTGCATGCTCAGAGCGTGATTTCAACCCTGTTCAGCAGCCTGCCTGCAGGGGCACCCAGATTCCATGGCAGAGTGATGGTTGTGACACCCAGTGCTCGTCTTAGCCGGTAGGTTCAAACACAAAGAGTCCCACAGCCAGTGAAGCCATCTCCGCCTTGTTATTCGCCAGCATTCAAAATGATTCACAACCTGAAAATTAGATTTAAAAATCCAATTATTAAATGTGTTTTCACAATTAAAATCCAAAAATCAATTTAAAACTAGTTAAACTAACAATTAAATCATGTTAAAAGCTTTAAATACTTTCCTCAGCAGCTGATCTTTTTTTCACATTAATTTAAATAGGCTCAATTGTACTTGCACCATTAAAATGTCATGGGTTCAACAGGCCATCTTCTCAGGTGTGCCTGTATTGATTGTCAGTGAGGAGCAGATGTTATTAGAAGGTGCAAAGTAACTGTAAGAAGCTGCAGAGAGTTGTGGGTGCAGCTCAGCACATCAACAAAAGCAGCCTGCCTTCTACACACTCCAGCGGATTGCCGCTCACTGGATGTTTTTTAAGCTTTTCACGCCATTCTCTGTTAACTCTAGAGACTGTTGTGTATGACAATCAGGGAAGCTGTTTTCTGTGATGTCCTGATCTGTGTCCACAACTCTCTATAGCTTATTTGTAATTCTTGCTGCCTCAGCGTGACCAAAGACCCCACCCACCCTGGACATTTTCTCTTCTCCCCTTTCCCTTTGGGCCAAAGATACAAATTCCTGAAAGCATATGCCACCAAGCGCAAGGGCAGCTTTTACCCTACTGTTATGTAAGAGTATTGAGTGGTCCCTTAGTACAACAAGAAGGATACTTAACTTCTCATTATGATCTTGAACCATGTATACTATATTTATAGTTTTTTGTATTCTGTATTACAATGTTATCTGCTAGTCTACAGGTCAGCCTCGGGCAAGGTGTAGCAGCTGCTTAGCCCCCCACTCAGGGCCAGGGTCACGTGAAGCCATCAGAGCAGGGGGTGAGTAGTCATATGGACAGCTGGTGCTTATCACAAGTCCTTGTGATACCAGGCAATCTCTGAAGAGTGTTGATAATGGCTGGGGTAAAGACACTGCCCAGAAGAAGGCAATGACAAACTAGTTCCATAGAAAAATTTGGTGAGAACAATTGTGATCATGGAAAGATCATGATCGCCCACGTCAAACGGCACAGCACACCACAAATGATTGTATTGTACCGCTGCTGCAAAATAACAAATTTCACGACATATGCTAGTGATATTAAACCCTGAATCTTATTAATAACCTGTGTTGCACTTTATTCTCTATTCTGTTATTGCTTTAGCCTGTGCCACCTCAGTCACTGTGTAATGAAGAGATATTTATGAACAGTATGGAAGTTTTTCACTGTACTTTATTAACTGTGACAATAATAAACCAATTTACAAATCTACCAATCCACCCTGACTGAGTTACTTTTTGGAGTTATAGAGTTATGGGGCAAAGCAGCAAAGCAGCACAGAGTCAGATCCTTCTGCCCATCTGGACAGAGCCACTGACTCCCTCCAGCATTTTGATTTTTTTTCTCCGGATTCCAGCATCTGCAGCATCTTCAAACTGGTGAACACTCTACAAAGTACAATATAATTACATCTTCCCCTCCAAAATGGCCCAATTCTCCTGGCCGATCTCAACATTGACCATTATTACGTTACCGATGAGGAACATACCTTAAGGAACTAGGAGCAAGAACTATGCCACCATGGCGTAGCACTTAGCACAATGCCTTACAGTGACAGCGATCACCAATTAGGATTCAATTTCCTCCTCCAGCTGTAAGAAGTTTGTACATTCACCCTGTGACTACATGGGTTTCCACCAATCCTCCAGCATTCCAAAGGTGTCCTGGTTAGGGTTAGGGTTAGTAAGTCGGAAGCATGCTATCTCGGAAGCAGAAGCATGGCAACACTTGAGGGCTGACACCAGCATATTCTCAGACTGTTTGTTGTTGACTCATATGACACATTTCACTGTGTGCTTTGATATTTCAATGTACAGGTAACAAATAAAGCCAATCTTTAAATCTTTCGCCTCGTGCTCAACTTGGAGGAACAACACCTCAGAGTCCTCCTGGGTTGTCTCCAACCTGATGTTATGAACATCGACTTCTCCAACTTCAGTTAATTTCTTCCCCCTCTCTTGCTTTCCTTTTTCCATTCCCCATTCTGGCTCCCCTTTTACTCCTTCTCTTCTCCTCACCTGCCCATCACCCCCCTCTGGTGCCATTCCTCCATCTCTTTCTCCAATGGTCTACCCTCCTCTCTAATCAGATTTCTTCTTCTTTGACCCTTTATCTTTCCCACCTATTACCTCCCAGCTTCTCACACAAATACCCCTCTCCCACCCACGCTCCTTTCCCCTCACCTGCTTTCACTTTTCATTACCTGCTCATACTCACCCCCTCACCTAAGTTCTTATTCTGGCTTTTTCCATCCTTCCTTACCAGTCCTGATGAAGAGTCTCCATTCAATATTCCCCTCCAGCCTAATTTGCTGAGTTCCTCCAGCATTTTGTGTGTTGCCCTAGAAACGTAGAGTGCTTTTCAAAATTCAATCTCCAATTTGCCAAATCTTGGTCACTCAGTAATCAACACACAGGCGATTGCATTTAGGGAACTGTTGCTGATTTTTAAAACATTGGGGAGGGGAATGGAGATTCAGAGAAAGAATGAGTTTATTGAAAATCTGAGTGTCAGATGTCAGATGCTCAGTGTCCTGTCAGGCTCCAGTTTGCTCTCAACCCAAAGAGTTGTGAGTTGGTAAATTAATTGGCCGCTGAAAATTCCTCCTTCCCTTTCTCTCATAGTCTTCTCCTATAAGACACCCGAGTAATCACTTCATCAAGTTCACTGCTGACACAACAGTGGTGGGACATATCACCAACAACGATGAGATGGCCTACAAAAAGGAGGTGGAAGAGTTTGAGGGAGGCCTGGTGCCAGGAAAATAACCTCTTCCTCAATGTCAACCAGCCAAAGGAGTTGGTTGTCGACATCAGAGCTCACACCACTCACGTCTCTCTTTACATTGGCGGCACAGCAGTGGAAACTGTGAACAGTTCCAAACTCCTGGGAATATACATCTTGTACAATCTCTCTTGGTCCCAGTATACATTCTGCACAATCAATGCTCACCAATGCCCCTACTTTCTGAGGAGGTTGAAGAGAGCTGGACAATGTACATCTGATGGCAGAGGGGAATAAACTGTTCCTAAAATGCTGAGTACAAGTTTGTCCAATCTCTCCTTAAGTCTGGTGGTTCTGACATAACACCAGGATCACCAGACTCAAAAACAGTTACTTTCCCCAAGCAGTGAAGCTGATCAACACCTCCACACACCCATCCATCCTGCCAGTCACTTTATGTATAGATACTTTTGTACTTAATATCACTTCCTGGATATACAATCAATCTATGTATATAAGCAATCTTTTTTTTATTATTAGTTACAGTATTTTATTAATTGTATTTTTATCATATTATGCTCTTTTGTGCTGCATCAGATCAAGAGTAACAATAATTTCATTCTCCTTTATATTTTTGTACTGGAAATGACATCGTACAATCTTGAATCTTAACTTTTGTCAGTTAATATATCTATTTTACAGTCTGCGTTCCCCCATCTATTTCAGGCAGTTGAAATTCAGGGAGTCCTGCCCTGGCAATCTGGCCCTTTCTGTCAGTTAAGTCGACCATCCCTCTTCATCAAGTCTTTTGTTCGCCTCAGTTCTGCTGAGAAGCGTCCCCCAATATTCCCAACAATAGCTTCATGGACAGCTAGCTGTAGTGCTCCCTCAAGGGAGCAAGCAACTGATTCTGCCAACGGTCACTTGTATAGAGAGCAAGTATTGGGCAATTTCTAAAAAACTATGTCAATTATATCCCCACAGCTCAGTGTTTTGCTGAAAATTCAACCACTGAGGTTATCCTCATGATTAAAGTACGGGACATTCTGATTAATTGGACTATCAGTTAATTGAGCCAGCTGCTTATTTGGGACAACTCTTAAAGAGCAAAAACTAATCCAGAAAATTGCAGGGATTCACTTCATTTATTTGGGACCCTATGTTGCTTAATTGGGGTAGGAGACAAGTTAAGGTAATAGTGATTTAATTTAGAGGAGTTTGAAATAGTCAGGATGTTGGTTAATGGGGCACATCAGGACTAATTCATTTTGGCCAAATTAAGTGACTCCCTAGTTACACTCACAAAATGCTGGGGGACCTCAGCAGGCTTGGCAGTAGCAATGGAAAAGAGTACAGTCAACACTTCGGACCGAAACCCTTCAACAGGACCAGAGAAAGAAAGATGAGGAGTAGAGACTCAGTTGTTGTTTAGACCAAACAATATAGGGAAGAAATGTCATCTAGTGACTTTGACCATGGAATAATTGTTGGTGCCAGACAGGGTGGTTTGAGTATCTCAGAAACTGCTGATCTCTTCAAGTCTTCATGCACAATAGTCTCAGAGTTTATAGAGAATGGTGAGATAAACAAAAAAAAATCCAGTGAGTTGCAGTTTTGAGAGCAAAAACACCTTGCAACTGAGAGTTCAAAGGAGAATGGACAGACTGGTTCAAGCTGACAAGTCGGCATCTCCCAAGTCGTGGCTGAAAGAAAATCATGATTGGGAGCTCAACATTGTATCCAATGGACAGACAGGTAGCAGAGTGGGTGAGTGGCTCCACAGGTAAAAAAAAATGAAATCAAATCCTTAGAAAGAAGTGATATAGGATCAGAAGATGTAGAATTCTTGTGGGTAGAATTAAGAAACGACAAGGGTAAAACAACTCTGTTGGGTGTTGTATGCAGGCGTCTGAACAGTAGCCAGGATGTGGGCTGTAAATTACAACAGGAAATAGAAAAGATATATCAAAAGGGCAATGTTACAATAGTCATGCGGGGGGATTTCGATATTCAGGTAGATTGGGAATATTAGGTTGGTGTTAGATCCCAAGAAAGATTATCTGTAGAAAGTGTACAAGATGGCGTTTTAGCACAGTTTATGGTTGAGCCCACTAGCGGAATACAATCCTGGATTGGGAGTTATGTAATGATCCAGATTTAATTAGGAAGCTTAAGGTAAAGGAACCCTTGGGAGACAGTGATTATAATATGATAGAATTCACCCTGCAGTTTGAGAAGAAGCTAAAATCAGATGTACCTGTAACAGAATTAAAGTACAGTAAAGGGAATTACAGAGGCATGAGAGAGTTGCTGACCACAATTGAGTGGAAGAAACTATTAGCAATTGAGATGACAGAACAGCAATGTTTGGGGAAAATTCAGAAGGTGCAGAAAAGATGCATCCCAAAGGCGAAGGTGTATTCTAAAAGGAGGATGAGGCAACCGTGGCTGATAAGGGAAGTCAAAGACAGCATAAAAGACATATAATATAGCCAAACTTAGTGGAAATATAGAGGTTTGGGAAACTTTTGAAAACCAGCTAAAGGGAACTAAAAAGCCATAATGAGAGAAAAGATGAAATATAAATATAAGCTAGCCAATAATATAAAAGAGGACACAAAATGTCTTTTTCAGATATATAAGGAGTAAAGGAGAGATGTGTGGAAAACAGACCAGTGGAAAATTATGCTGGTGAGGTAGTAATGGGGAACAAGGAAATGGTGGAAGAAGTTAATAAGTATTTTGTATCAGACTTCACTGTGGAAAACACTAACAGTTTGCCAGAAATGCAAGTGTGTCAGAGGGCAGAATTGAGTGTTGTTGCTTTTGTTGCTATTATATGAGTTATGGTGATTGCGAAGCTGAGAAGTCTGAAGGTAGACAAGTCACATGGGTCAGATGAACCACACCCCAGGGTTCTGAAAGAGGAGCTAAAGAGAATGTGGAAGCATTAGTGGAGTTAATGAAGTGGTGTCACAGCAATAACCTTGCACTTAACATCAGTAAGATGAAAGACTGATTGTGGACTTCATGAATTGTAAGACGAAGGAACACATACCAATCCTCATAGAGGGATTAAAAGTGGAGAGAGTGAGTAGTTTCCTGGGTGTCAAGATCTCTGAGGACCTAACCTGATCCCAACATATTGATGCAGCTATACAGAAAGCAAGACAGCAACTATATTTCATTAGGAGTTTGAAGAGATTTGGCATGTCAACAAATACGCTCAAAGATGTCTATAGATGTACCATGGAGAGCATTCTAACAGGCTACATCTCTGTCTGGTATCGGTGAGGTGGGGGGGTGGGGGGCTGCTGCACAGGACTGAAAGGAGATGCAGAGGGTTGTAAGTTTAGTCAGCTCCATCTTGGATACTAGCGTACAAAGTACCCAGGACATCTTCAAGGAGCAGTGTTTCAGAAGGGCAGTGTCCATTATTAAGGTCCTCTAGCATCCAGGCATGCCCTCTTCTCACTGTTACCATCAGAAACCTGAAGGCACACACTCAGTGAATCAGGAACAGCTTCTTCCCCTCTGCCATCCGTTTCCTAAATGAACATTGAACCTGTGAACACTACCTCGCTTCATTAATATATATATTTGTTTTTAATCTATTCAATATATATATATATACTATAATTGATTCACTTATTTTTTATTACTTTTTTTTCTTCTTCTATATTATGTATTGAACTGCTGCTGCTAAGTTAACAAATTTCACGACACATGTCAGTGATAATAAACCCGATTTTGATTCTGATTCTGATTCGAATGGAGAAAGAAAAAAGGAAATTATCAACCAGTTCTCCTGACTTCAGTGGTTGAAAAGATGCTGGACTCTATAATTAATCTTGAGGTTTCAGTGTACTTTGAGGCATTCATGATAAAATCAGCCAAAGTCAGCATGGTTTTCTAAAGGGGAAATCTTGCATGACAAATCTATTGAAATTCTTTGAAGAAATAACAGCTAGAATAAATAAAGGAGAGTCGGTGGATGTTGTTTATTTGGATTTTTAGAAGGCCTTTGACAGCATGCCACACATGAGGTTGCTTAACAAAATAAGGGCCGATGGTATTACAGGAAAGGATAGAAGATTGGCTGACTGGCAGGAGACAAAGAGTGGAAATAAAGGGGGCTTTTTTTGGTTGGCTGCTGGTGACTAGGGGTCATTGTGGCCAAGTTTGTGAACAATAGGAAGAGAGGTGAAAGGACATGTAATGCTGAGGAATCAGGTTGTCGACAGAAGGATTTAGACAAATTGCGAGGATGGGCAAAGAAGTGGAAGATGGAAAGTAATGTAGGGAAGTACTTGGTCACACACTGTGACGGAAGGAAAAAAAGCGTGGACTATTTTATTAACGGGGGAAATTTCAAAAATCAGAGGTGCATAGGTACTTGGGAGCCCTCGTACAGGATTCCCTAAAGGTTTAGCTGCAGCATCAGGAAGGTAAATGCAATGTTAGCTTTCACTTTGAGAGGACTAAAATACAGAAGCAAGGATGCAATGCTGAGGCTTTATAAGACATTGTTCAGGCTGCACCTGGAGTACTGTGAGCAGATTTGGGCCCTTCATCTGAAAAGAGATGTTCTGGCATTGAGGACCGAATAGAGGAGGTTCACGAGAATGATCCCAGGAATCAAAGGGTTAACATATGAGGAGCGTTTTATGGCTCTGGCAATAGAGTTTAGAAGAACGAGGGGGGATCTCAATGAAACCTGTTGAATATTGTAGGCTCTGGATAGAGTGGATGTTTCCTATAATGGGGGAGTCTAGGGCCAGAGGGAACAGCCTCAGTATAGAGGAACATCCATTCAGAACAGATATGGAAAATTTCTTTTACCAGAGGGTGGTGAATTTGTGGAATTTATTGTCACAGATGGCTGGTTAGCCCAAATCATTGAGCATATTTAAAGCGGAGATGAATAGCTTCTTGATTAATCAGGGCATCAAAGGTTACGGAGAGAAGGCAGGAGAATGGGGTTTAAAGGGATAATAAATCAGCTATGATAGAATGGCAGAACAGAACTGATGGGCCAAATGGCCTAATTCTGTTTCTAGTTCTTGTGGTCTTATAGTCTTATGAAAGGGAACAGTAACTGAAGTAACCACATGTTACAACAGTGATGTGCTGAAGAGCTTCTCTGAATGCACAACATGTTGAATCTTGAATTGGATGGGCTACAGCAGCAGAAGACCAAGAACCAAAACATATACTCAGTAATTACGTTATTAGCTACAGGAGGTACCTAATTGGTGGGGGGGGGGGGGTAGAGAGAGAGAGTGTGTGTGTGTGTCTGTGGGTGTGTGTGTGTGTGTGTGTGTGTGTGTGTGTGTGTATTTAAATATATATATAGGGTGCATAAAACTCTTGAACAGTTCTGTCTTTGTCAATGTGGAGCAGAGAGCAAGTTTTGTAAATTTGGCAGAAGTAAAGTATTGCTCATGTGGTTCCATTGTTTAAAAAGGGTTCTAAGAGTAAACCTAGCAATTATAGGCCTATCAGTTTGACATCAGTGGTGGGGAAATTTATGGAAAGTATTCTTAGAGATGTTATATATAATTATCTGGATAGACAGGGTCTGATTAGAAACAGTCAACATGGATTTGTGCATGGAAGGTCATGTTTGACAAATCTTCTTGAATTTTTTGAAGAGGTTACAAGGAAAGTTGATGAGGGTAAAGCAGTGGATGTTATCTATATGGACTTCAGTAAGGCCTTTGACAAGGCTCTGCATGGAAGGTTAGTTAGGAAGGTTCAATCATTAGGTATTAATATTGAAGTAGTAAAATGGATTCAACAGCAGCTGGACGGGAGATGCCAGAGAGTAGTGGTGGATAACTGTTTGTCAGGTTGGAGGCCAGTGACTAATGGTGTGCCTCAGGGATCTGTACTGGGTCCAATGTTGTTTGTCGCATATATTAATGATCTGGATGATGACATGGTAAATTGGATTAGTAAGTATGCAGATGATACTAAGGTAGGTGGCATTGTGGATAATGAATTAGGTTTTCAAAGCTTGCAGAGAGATTTAGGCCAGTTAGAAGAGTGGGCTAAACGATGGCAGATGGAGTTTAATGTTGATAAGTGTGAGGTGCTACATTTTGGTAGGAATAATCCAAATAGGACATACATGGTAAATGGTAGGGCATTGAAGAATACAGTAGAACAGAGTGATCTAGGAATAATGGTGCATAGTTCCCTGAAGGTGGAATCTCATGTGGATAGTGTGGTTAAGAAAGCTTTTGGTATGCTGGCCTTTCTAAATCAGAGCATTGAGTATAGGAGTTGGGATGTAATGTTAAAATTGTACAAGGCATTGGTAAGGCCGAATTTGGAGTATTGTGTACCATTCTGGTCACCGAATTATAGGAAAGATGTCAACAAAATAGAGAGAGTACAGGGAAGATTTACTAGAATGTTACCTGGATTTCATCACCTAAGTTACAGGGAAAGATTGAACAAGTTAGGTCTTTACTCTTTGGAGCGTAAAAGGTTGAGGGGGGACTTGATAGAGGTATTTAAAATTATGAGGGGGATAGATAGAGTTGACATGGATAGGCTTTTTCCATTGAGACTAGGGGAGATTCAAACAAGAGGACATGAGTTGAGAGTTAGGATGCAAAAGTTTAAGGGTAACACAAGGGGGAATTTCTTTTCTCAGAGAGTGGTAGCTGTGTGGAACGAGCTTCCAGTAGAAGTCGTAGAGGCAGGTTCGGTATTGTCAGTTAAAGTAAAATTGGATAGGTATAAGGACAGGAAAGGAATGGAGAGTTATGGGCTGAGAGTGGGTCAGTGGGACTAGGTGAGAGTAAGTGTTTGGCACAGACTAGAAGGGCCAAGATGGCCTGTTTTCGTGCTGTAATTGTTATATGGTTATATGGTTAAAGGGTATTGGGAATGGTGAGGATGGAGCGTTATAGGAGGGGTGTGGGACAGGAGGCAGAAAAGGAGTGCCAAGGGCAGGGACTGGTGTGGGTGCAGACTCTTCCAGCCCTGAAACACCAGGCAAGGTCATTTGATTTCAAACATTTCATTTATTAATAATTATAGAGTGTCTCTTTGGTACTTGTCACTCCCTCCCCTCTCCCATTTTCCCAACTATGATTCCCCTTCCCACTCTCAGTAAGCAACCGAGACCTGTATCAGGATCAGGGTTATCATCACTCACATATGTCATGAAATTAGTTTTCTTATCGTGGGAGCAGTACAGTGCAATGCATATAATTACTACAGTACTGTGCATAAGTCTTAAGCACCATATATCTGTGCCTTAGACATTTGTACAGTAACATATGACTATTTAAAATTACTACACTTTACTCCACGTTCTGTTAATTGTTTTTCCCTTGTACTATCTCAATGTACAGATGTAATAAAATAATCTGTAGAGATGGCATGCAAATCAAAGATTTTCACTGTACATTAGTACATGTTACAATAATAATATAATTAATCTACTTTATTAAGCAGTGACTGAGGAAACTTGTACTTAATGTTTTAGAAGCAGCTTCTTCCCCTTCACCATTAGGTTTCTGAACAGTCAGTGAACACATAAACATGACCGCATGCTATTTATTTATTTTATTTCTTAATGTAATTTATAGTCATTTTTTCATGTCTTTGCACTGCACTGCTGTCACAAAAGAAAAACTTCACAACATATGTCAGTGGAAATAAACCTGTTTCTGATTCAGACTGATATTGATTCTGTTTTCTCTGGAGTGTAGAGAAATGGCTGAGGGGCATCCAGAAACAAGTTCAAAGGTCATGAGCGACTGTAGATAGTTTAGATCTGGAGTTTCCAACTTGGGGTCCATGGACCCTCGGTTAGTGGTATGTGTCCGTCACATAAAAAGGCTGGAAATCCTTGGTCTAGGTAAACAGAACTTTTTTTCAAAGGGAAAGCTTTAAAGAGAGAGATGTGCAAGACTTCTTTTTTTTGCATAGAGATTGGTAGCTGCCTGAAACAGGCTGCCAGAGGAAGTTCAAAATTCAAAGTAAAATTTATTATCTAAGTACATATATGTAACCATGAACCGGCTTGAGATTAATTTTCTTGCAGACATCTGGAGGAAAATAAAGAAATACATTAGAATTTATGGGAAAAAGTTGCACATAAACAGAGACTGATAAACAGCCAATGTGCAAAAGAAGACAAACTGAGCAAAGAAAAATAAACACAAAAGATTCTGCGGATGGTGGAAATCTTAAGCAACATGTGCTTGCTGTTCTTCCTGTACCTTCTACAAATAAAATAAAATACTGAGGGCCCTTCAGGCATCTAGTCCATGCCAAACCCATTGAAGCTGCCTCCTCCCATTAACCTGCACCGGGACCACAGCCCTCCATATTCCTACTACTCCTGCACCTATCCAAGCTTTTTTTCTTAAATATTGAAATTGAGCTCACATGCACCACTTGTGCTGGCAACTCATTCCACACTCTCACAACCCACTGACTGCAGAGTTTCCCCTCAAGTTCCCCTGAAATTTCTCAGCTTTCAAACTTGACCCATGACCTCTGGTTGTAGTCACACACAACCTCAATGGAAAAAGCCTGCTTGCATTTACCCTATCTATACTCCTCATAATTTTGTATATCTCTATCAAATCTCCTCTCAATTTTCTATGTACTGAAGAATACAGTCCTAACCTATTCAGTCTTTCCTTATAACTCAGGTCCTCCTTGTAACATTCTTGTAGATTTTATCAGTACTCTTTCAGCCTTGTTTGCATCTTTCCTGTAGGTAGGTGACCAAAACTGCACACTGTACGCCAAATTAGGCCTCACCAATTTCAACTTAACATCCCATCTACTGTACTCAATACACTGATTTACAAAGACCAATGTGCCAAAAGTTTTCTTTATGACCATATCTACCTGTGACACCAACTTCAGTGAATTATGTAGTTATATTCTCAGATCCCTTTGTTCCACCACACTTCAGTGTCCTACCGTTCACTGTGTAAGGCCTACCCTAGTTGGTCCTACCTTAGTGCAAAACTTCACACTTGTTTGCATTAAATTCCATCAGCCCATTTTTTCAGATTATGCAGATCCCTCTGCAAGCCATGATAGCCTTCCTCACTGTCCACTACACCCCCAATCTTGGAGTCATCCTCACATTTGCTGATCCAGTTAAACACACCATCTTCCAGATCATTGATATAGATGACAAACAACAAAGAATCCAGCACCAATCCCTGCAACACACCTCTAGCCACATGCCTCCAGTCAGAGAGGCAACCCTCTACTACCAATCTTTGGCTTCTTCAACCAAGACAACACCTAATCCAATATGTTACCCCGGTGTCCTCCTTTGCTGATGCCCTCAGCATTCACCTTGATACTTCAGCCTTCCTCACCGCTTCGAGATGCAGTCAGCCATGACTTCATCTCTGTTCTTTCTCACAAGTCAGTTTGTGTTTTTGGTCCTTTTCAGCCCCCCCCCCCCCCCACCAGCTCTGATCTCCACAAGGCACCTCCTGGGACATAAAAGAGTGCAGGATCCTTCAATTCAGTAGCAAACTGTACGTCCCAGATTCCAACAGTTTCTGTTGGGGGTGTAGTGGACAGTGAGGAAGGCTATCATGGCTTGCAGAGGGATCTGCATCAGCTGAAGAAAGATAAAAAATAACAAGCAGAGGCATAGAAAAAATTAAATAATTGGAGAAATTATCCATCTGGAACATTATAACATCTGGAAGATGTTGCCCAATGAATTGTTCACTGGCGACATCTTGTCCAGAAGTACAAGGTCCCACATGGGAGGTTGGTCAAGAAGGTTCAGATGCTCCTCATCATGCTAATCCAATATGATCAGGGGTCACCCTTTACAAATGAATGAGTTTGTGCAGCCGTTCTCCCTGGATACAGACAAAAACACGTTTCTGATAGTCTCAGATTTATGTGATTCTTGGACTGCACTTTACTTCAGGTTTTCACTGTTTTCTTTCTTGTGGCTGAAAGACGGGTGGGTGATCTATTAATTTTGTGTGTGTAAGAAGGGGGTTGGGTGTGTTGATGCTATCATCGCTTGTCTTTTCTGTGAGTGAGGGTGTCGGTGATTGTTAATGTCACTGTTTTTCTCTGCAGGGGAGGGGGATGTTGGGGTCTGTGAGTTTTGTTTCTTTTCTTTTTCTTGCTAATGGGGGGAATTAAAGTCTTCTCTTTCATTGACACCCATGGTCTTTCTGTATTTAATGGCTATTTGGAGCAGATGAATATCAGTACAACTGCACGTGTATACTTTGAAATAAAATGAGCATTTGAACCTTTGTCAAATGCCTTACTAAAGTCCATATGGACAACATCTACTGCCTTAACTTCATCCACATTCCTGATAATTTCCTTTAAAAACTCTATAAGTGAAGCCCCTTTTTACCAGGTGTCTCTGGAGATATGGCTCATCAGCCCTTCACTAACAGCCACTGGACTCGGCGGTGAGAGAACTATCTTTCTCGGACTCCATACATCTACAATCCGTATGACTTGGGTCACATCAAAACCAGGAAGTTGGAATGACTTGACCACCCAAACACCGATCTGTGCAAATACCGTGTAAATACTGCCCCCATGTAATTAGCCGCCAGCCTACTGCAGCCCCCTGCAGTTTGCCTACCATCCCAACCGTTCAACAGACAACGCCATTGCCATCACCCTCCACCTGGCCCTAACCCACCTGGATAAGAAAGACACGAATGCTGTTCATAGACTTCAGTTCAGCATTCAACACAATCATCCCTCAGAAACTGATTGGAAAGCTGAGCCTACTGGCCCTGAACACCTCCCTCTGCAACTGGATCCTAGACTTCCTGACTGGGAGACCTCAGTCAGTCCGGATCAGAAGCAGCACCTCCAACACCATCACACTGAGCACGGGGGCTCCCCAGGGTTGTGTGCTCAGTCCACTGCTGTTCACTCTGCTGACCCACGACTGTTCTGCAACACACAGCTCGAACCACATCATCAAGTTCATCGATGACACGACCGTGGTGGGTTCCATCAGCAAGAATGATGAGTCAGCATATAGAGAGGAGGTGCAGCGGCTAACGGACTGGTGCAGAGCCAACAACCTGTCTCTGAATGTGAACAAAACAAAAGAGATGGTTGTTGACTTCAGGAGAGCATGGAGCGACCACTCTCCATTGAACATTGACGGCTCCTCAGTAGAGATCGTTAAGAGCACCAAATTTCTTGATGTTCACCTGGCTGAGAATCTCACCTGGTCCCTCAACACCAGCTCCATAGCAAAGAAAGCCAAGCAGCATCTCTACTTTCTGCAAAGGCTGAGGAAAGACCATCTCCCACCCCCCATCCTCATCACATTCTACAGGGGTTGTATTGAGAGCATCCTGAGCAGCTGCATCACTGCCTGGTACGGAAATTGAACCATCTCGGATCGCAAGACCCTGCAACGGATAGTGAGGTCAGCTGAGAAGATCATTGGGGTCTCTCTTCCCACCATTATGGACATTTACATTATACGCTGCATCCGCAAAGCAAACAGCATTATGAAGGACCCCTCATACAAACTCTTCTCCCTCCTGCCATCTGGGAAAAGGCACTAAAGCATTCGGGCTCTCACAACCAGACTATGTAACAGTTTCTTCCCCTAAGCTATCAGACTCCTCAATACTCAGAGCCTGGACTGACACCAACTTACTGCGCTCTACTGTGCCTATTGTCTTGTTTATTATTGTAATGCCTACACTGTTTTGTGCACTTTATGCAGTCCTGGGTAGGTCTGTAGTCTAGTGTAGTCTTTGTGTTGCTTTACATAGTTCAGTGTAGTGTTTGTATTGTTTCATGTAGCACCATGGTCCTGAAAAAGTTGTCTCATTTTTACTGTGTACTGTACCAGCAGTTATGGTCAAAGTGACAAAAAGAAAGTGACTTGACTTGACTTGAAATAATAGATCATACACTGCAAACATTTATAAAGAAAGTACACTTTAAAATGTCAGCTTTATCGAACAGTTAGTAAGAAAAAGAAAAGAAAAAAGAAAAAGAGCCCACTACAGTGCACCCAGTCCAGATGTGCATGCAAGTTGGAGCTCATCTTGAACCCACAAGCTGGACCACGGTCTGAAGCAAACACCACCTTCCAAAAGTTGCTCAAAATCATTCTTGAACAAACGGGCTCTCCCTTGGGAGTACTGGTCCTTTCTCCTTGAAGCCTTTCATCTCCACAAAGCATCTTACGTAACAGGGATGGCATCCTCAACTATCTTCCCTCCTCTCTCCTCCCAGTTCTCATCAAAAAGACTCGATCCACTCTAGAGTCAGTCACAAAAACCTCTCTGCCCAGCGTCCTCTGGAACCTTCTCTCAATTCCACCATCCTGATTGGCTGAGAGAACCTTCCTAAGTTGAACAACATAGCCTTTTATCTTTAGTTCAAACCCAGACATGCTAAAAGCAGAACAAACTTTTCTTACAGAACCGTTAAAGTGAAATACTTACAGCATAGCAGTAAAAATCTTAACCAGGTGTTACATAAGATTGGTTAGACATGACCTACCACACATGAGGCCATGCTGAATATTTTTAATCAGTCCACGTCTATCCAAATTCTCATATATCTACTCCCTTAAAATACCCACTAATTTTCCCACAACTGATGTCAGACTCATTGGCCAATAATTTCCTGGATTCTATTTAGAGCCATTCTTAAACAACAGTACAATATTGGCTATCTTCCAATCCTCTGTTCCCTTTCTTGTCACTAAATTTTTTTTACATATCTCTAATAGGGTGCTGGAAATTTCTGCACTTGCCTCCCCTAGGGTCCAAGAGAATATCTTGTCAGGCTCTGGGCATTTATCCACCCTAATTTGCCTCAGGGTAGCAAACACCAATTCATTTGTAATCTGTACAGGGTCCATGAAGTTAACGCCTCTTTCCCTCATTTCCATAGACTCTGTATCCATCTTCTGAGTAAATACAGATGCAAAGAAGTCATTTAAGATCTCCCCATCTGTTTTGGCCCCACACATGGATCTGGTCCTCCAGAGGACCAATTTTGTCCCTTACAATCATTTTGCACTTAACATATCTGTAGAGTCCCTTAGGATTCTCCTTCACCTTGCCTGCTGGAGCAACTTCATGCCTTTCTGATTTCTCCCTCCCACTTTCCAAGTACTGTACACCTTTGCCGGAAGACAGCCCGTCCCAATCCACACTAACCAGTTCATTTCTGATACTGTCAAAATCGGTCTTTCTGCAATTTAGAATCACAATCCATGAACCAGACTTATCTTTTTGCATATTTACTTTGAAACTGAAAGAATTGTGGTCAGTGGATACAGTGTTTCCCTGCACAAGCCTCTGTCACCCGCCCTGTCTCATTCCGATAGCAGATCCAGTATCACCTGCTCTCTCACTGGTGAAGGAAACTTCCCTGAACACGTTTGACAAACTCTATCCCAATCAGTCCTTTTACTCCATGGGATTCCCAGTCAAGATGTGGAAAGCTAAAATCACCTACTATAACAACCTTATGTTTTTTGCAAATTTTGGGTATTTTAAAGTGAAAGTTGATAATTTCTTCACTATGTTACGATGAGAAGACTGGAGAATGGGGTTGAGAGGGATAATAAATTATGTATAAAATAATCTATAGAAATATAGAAAAGTATAGCACAGAAACAGGGCATTCAACCCATCGACCTGCACTGGGAACATTGTCCTCCACGTCCCTACCATTTATGTACCTATCCAAATCTATGCCATGATGGAATAGCAGAGCAAATTCAATGGGCTGAATAGCCTCATTTTACTGTTATGTCTTATGCTCTTGTAGTCTGATGGAGTGTAGGCCTAGAGCCATCAAATGCTCCTTTCCTCTAACCTGCTGTACATTTCCAGCATTTTGTTTTTTATTTCAGATCTGCAGCAACTGCAGCTTTTTATTTGTCTTTGTCTGGATTATATGGCTGTTTATCACATTGAAGTGTTGCACAGGGGAGAGAACTGGGCCTATTACTCTCTTTGATGTGATAATACATCAGTCTTAGATGTGTTACTGCAGGGAAATTTTTCCCAATTTGCATATGGCACAATGCTTCACAGTGTAAGAATTATGAAGAAAGACTACCTGGGGACATAAAAATGCTGGTTGAATGGGCAGACATGTAGCAGGTAAAATTTAACACAGAGAGGTGCGAAGTGATGCACTTTAGGAGAACGAGTTCAGCAAGATTTGAGTACAATAATGACTCATTTTTGATGGTTCCCTGCGGAGAAGAGTTCTCTCCTTAGAAACACACACAAAATGCTGGAGGAACTCAGCAGATCAGGCAGCATCTGTGACAAAGCAGTCAACGTTTCAGTCTGAGACTTTTCATGGAGATTCTCTCAGAATTCTTTCATATGGGTTTGCCATATAAGAGGAGACTGAATAGAGCTGGAGGAATACAGCAGATCATGCAGCATCAGAGGGAGAGGGTGGTGCTGTCATAGCCATAGAGTCATAAAAAAGTGCAGCACAGAAGCAGGCCCTTTAGCCTATCTAGCCAATACCGAACCACTTACCCAAGCTTCTCCCATTGACCTGCACCTGGACCATAGCCCGCTATAGCCCTCCCATCTATGTACCTATCCAAACTTCTCTTAAGTGTTGAAATCAAGCTTGCATGCACCACTTACACTAGCAACTCATTACACACTCTCACCACCGTCTGAATGAAAAAAAATTCTCCTCATGTTCCCCTTAAACTTTTCACCGTTCACCCTTAACCCATGATCTCTTTTTTTAGTTGCACCCAACCTCAGTGAAAAAGTCTACTTGCATTTTCTCTATCTATACCCCTTATAATTTTGTATAACTCTATCAAATCTCCCTTCAATCTTTTATATTCCAAGGAATAAAGTTCCAATCAATTCAATCTTTCCTTATAACTCGGGTCCTCCAATCCTGGCATACTCTTTCAAACGTATTTACATCTTTCACAGTAGCATAAGCCTTACAGCACAATGCCGTAAATTCAGGATTTGATTCGGCCGCTATCTGTAAGGAGTTTGTACATTCTAGCCATCCTCCAAGAGGGCCGCAGCCTTGTTGTGGTTTGGAGGCTTGTATGTCTCTCTGACCCAGGGAGCAATATTGGCTGGAGACAGAGCTCTTGCTTTGGCTCTTGGTAGGGCCAATCAGGCCAAAATATTGTTTGTGTGGTGGATGGGTTGGGGGGGGGGGGGTGGGGGGGGAGGGAAAATAAGAGTCTTGCTCGAACCTCCCTCAAATGAACTAGAATCAGATTTAATATCACCGACATATGTCGGGAAATTTGTTTACTTTGCAGCATGATAAATAAATATAGAGAAAAAACTGAGTGCTATTTAGTTTGTATGTATATATATATATATATAAAATAGTTGAGTTGTAGTAAGTAGAGCAAAATAACAGAAATAAAGAAGTAGTGAGGTTGTGTCATTGGGTTAACCGTCCATTTAGAAATGGGATGGCAGAGGAGAAGAAGCTGTTCCTGAATCGCTGAGTGTGTGCATTCAAGCTCCTGTACCTCCTGCCTGATGGCAACGGTTTGAACAGGGAACATCCTGGGTGGAGAGGATCCTTAATGATGGACGTCGCCTCCCTTAGGCACTGCTCCTTGATGATGTCTTGGATACTATCAAGCCTCATGCTCATGATAGAGCTGACTAGATTTAAAGATCCAACAACTTCCTTCAATGTGAGACTGTACCACAGATCATGCTGAAGAACTGTAGACTGTGCCTCACATTCAACATTTGAGGAGACAGGCATGGCAGCATAATAGTTAGCAAAGCTTTATTACAGGCTTCAGTTCCTGCCACTGTCTGTAAGGAGTTTGTATATTTTGACTGTGCAGGTTTTCACCAAGTGCTCTGGTTCATCCCACATTCTAAAGACATCGGGGATAGGGTAAGATATTGTGAACCATAAGAAAGAGGAGAAGAAAAGGCCATTTGGTCCATTGATCCTGCTCCATCATTCAATAAGATTATGGTCAATAGACCCACTTTCCAGGCCTATCATTATTTCCCTCCATTCCATTACTTTTTAAGATTCTATTAATCTCCTTTTTGAACATACTGGTCAACTGAGCTTCCACAACCAACTAGGATATAGGATTTTAAAGATTCTCCATGCTGTGTGTGAAGAAATTTCTCCTCATCTCAGTCCTAAACGGCCTACCTTTGGATTCCAAGGGAAACAGGGAAACACCCATCTTACAACCAGTCTGTTGAGAGCTGAGCAAACTTCATAAGATTCAAATAGATCTCCTCTCATTCTTCTAAATGCAAAAGAATAAGGTCCTACTTCATTTGGTGGAGACATAGGAGACGGCAGATGTTGGAATCTGGAGTGACAATCTGCTGGAGGAACCCAGTGTGTTGAGCAGCATCTGTGGAGGGAAAGGAATTGTCAATGTTTGGGTCAAAATCCCCCTCGTTATGAACAACCTAAAAAATAATGATTCCTTTCCTAAAGACAAAGATTAGGTTCAAAGGTCAAGTTTAATATCAGAGAAGTATATACAACATACAGGTAGCCCTCTTTATCCACAAGTTCCACATGCGCAAATTCAACCCAACTGAGAATCAAGAAAACCCAGAAGTGCTCTTCCAGCTCTTGTTATTCGAGCATTATTTGCCTCGCGTCTCATTCATTTGCTGCTTTGTTCCTGTGAATGAGTTGGTCAAAGCAATTCCTCAAAGGCTGAGAGGGAGCGTAAAGAGCTATCTCTCACCAAGAAAGTAGAAATATTAGCTCTTTTGAAACTTGGCATGTTGCATTCCGAAGTGGGCCATAAGGTCGGTAAGAACAAATCGAGCTTTCACACAATAAAGCAGAAAGAAGCTGAAATTCGGGGAAGTGTTAGTGCTGCCCCTACAACGGCAAACATGGTCTCTCTGGTTTGTGATAAAGTGCTTGCGAAGACTGAGAAAGCGTTAAGTGTGTGGCTAGAAGACATGTCACAGAAGCTTATCCCTGTCGATGGCCAAATTATACGTGAAAAAGCTCTTAGTCTCTATGAGCACTACTGTGACAGGGTTGATGAGAGCAAGAGAAAAGAGCTAGTAAGGGATGGCTGGCTGGCTATGTAAAGTATTAGTCTCGAGAACGTAAAGATCATAGGAGAATCGGCATTGGCTAATGCTGAGGCCACAGCAGCGTTCCCAGAGGAGCTGCAATTCTGCAATTCTGAAGTCTCAACGTTTAATGCTTGAAGATCCTCAGCCCTCAACTTCCACAATTCCTGACATTCGCATTATTGAGCCTCCTCCAAAGCATCTTTATTCTCTAAACAAGACAGTGTAACCACTATTTACATTGCATTTCCATTGTTTTAGGTGTTATAAGTTCTGTAATCTAGAGATAATTAAAAGTTTTACTCGTTGTTTGATCATTGTTTGCTTCATGTCTCGTTCATTCGCTGCTTGTGTTGTGAGCGAGAGGAACATGTACAGTTTTTTTTCTTGTCAATATTCTCTAAACGTTACAGTATAACAACTATTTACATAGCATTTACATTGTATTAGGTATTATAAGTAATCTAGAAATGATTTAAAGTATACGGGAGGATGTGCATAGATTATATGCAAATACTATGCCATTTTATATAAGGGACTTAAGCATCCACGTTTTTTGTTATCCGCAAGAAGTCCTGGAACCAATCCCTTGCAGATAAGGAGGGCCGACTGTACATCCTGAAATTCTTTTTCTTAGCAAAACATCCACAAAAACAGAGAAGTGCCCCAAAGAATGAATGGCAGTTAAATGCAAGAACCCCAAAGTACAACCCCCACACGAAAGTGGCAGCAAGCAACAAAATCCTCTCCCTCTACCAGCAAAAATAAACGCACATCGGTACTATAACCAAGCACAAGCGTGCACTAAGCAACAGTAAAGACATGGACCAAATTACCCCAAGGGCTTCGCATTTCACCCAAAATTCGACAACCCACAGGTTCTCTCTCTCTCCCTAGCAAGGGAGAGGGAGGTGTCCCCCATTTTCACAGCGAGCGGGAGAAACAACAACAAGCCACTGGCTTACGATCTTAGAAGTCCGTTTCGTTGCTTTTTTTGAGCCCGGTGTCCAACGATCGCAAAGACCTCGGGTCTTTGAGCCCACAGCAAAAGATTTTTCAGCCTTCCCAATGACACACAAGTCTCCGACCGTGACACCAACCCTCGATCTGCCCGTCCCCAGAGCCCGAACATAATCAAGATTCTCAGGCCAAACACTTAGCATGTCGCATAGCGGCCAGTCATTGAACCCCGAGAATGGGTCCCATTCCCGCAAAGAACCGAAGCCTGTGTGTAACTCCAGGTCAGGGTCTTCAAAAGAACCCTGAAAGGAAAAAATAGAGATATTAAAGGTAGAAATAGAGCGGTTTCTGAAGTTGAAGGCAAAAGAGTCGCCATTTGGCGCCATCATCCCTCCTAAGCTCCACCAACTTTATTTGTCACGTGCACATTGAAACAGAGAAACATAGAAAACCTACAACACAATACAGGCCCTTCAGCCCACAAAGTTGTGCCGAACATGTTCCTACCTTAGAAATTACTCAGCTTCTCCATAGCCCTCTATTTTTCTAAACTCCATGTACCTATCCAAAAGACTCTTAAAAGACCCTATCGTATCTGTCTCCATCACCTTTGCCGGCAGCCCATTCCATGCACTCACCACTCTCTGAGTAAAAAACTTATCCCTGACATCTCCTCTGTACCTACTCTCCAGCACCTTAAACCTGTGTCCTCTTGTGGCAAGCATTTCAGCCCTGGGAAAAAGCCTCTGACTATCCACACGATCAATGCCTTTCATCGTCTTATACACCTCTATCAGGTAACCTCTCATCCTCCGTCGCACCAAGGTGAAAAGGCTAAATTCACTAAACCTATTCTCATAAGGCATGCCCACAACCCAGGCAACATCCTTGTAAATCTCCTTTGCACCCTTTCTATGATTCCCACATCCTTCCTGTAGTAAGGCAACCAGAGCAGAGCACAGTTCTCCAAGTGGGGTCTGACCAGGGTCCTACATAGCTGCAATATTACCTCTCGGCTCCTAAATTCAATTCCATGATTGATGAAGGCCAATACACCATATGCCTTCTTAACCACAGAGTCAACCTACGTAGCTGCTTTGAGTGTCTTATAGAGTCGGACCCCAAGATCCTTCTGATCCTCCACACTGCAAAGTCTTACCATTAATACTATATTGTGCTATTATATTTAACCTACCAAAATGAATCACTTCACACTTATCTGGGTTGTACTCCATCTGCCACTTCTCAGCGCAGGTTTGTATCCTATTGGTGTCCCGTTGTAAACTCTGACAGCCCTCCACACTATCCACAACACCCCCAACTATTGTTTCATCAGCAGACTTACTAACCATCCCTCCACTTCCTCATCCAGGTCATTTATAAAAATCATGAAGAGAAGGGGTCCCAGAATAGATCCCTGAGGCACACCACTGGTCACCGACCTCCATTCAGAATATGACCCGTCTACAACCACTCTTTGCCTTCTGTGGGCAAGCCAATTCTGGATCCACAAAGCAATGTCCCCTTGGATCCTTTGTCTCCTTACTTTCTCAATAAGCCTTGCATGGAGTACCTTATCAAATGCCTTGCTGAAATCCATAGACACCACATCTACTACTCTTCCTTCATTAATGCGTTTAGTCACATCCTCAAAAATTTCAAACAGAGACTCGTAAGGCACGACCTGCCCTTGACAAAACCATGCTGACTATTCCTAATCATATTATGCCTCTCCAAATGTTCATAAATCCTGCCTCTCAGGATCTGTTCCATCAACTTACCAACCACTGAAGTACGACTCACTGGTCAATAATTTCCTGGGCTATCTCTACTCCCTTTCTTGAATAAAGGAACAACATCTGCAACCCTACAATCCTCCAGAACCTCTCCCTTCCCCATTGATAATGCAAATATCATCGCCAGAGGCTCAATAATCTCCTCCCTCGCCTCCCACAGTAGCCGAGGGTACATCTCATCCGGTCCCGGCGATTTATCCAACTTGATTCTTTCCAAAAGCTCCAGTACATCCTCTTTCTTAATATCTACATGCTCAAGCTTTTCAGTCTGCTGCAAGTCAACACTACAATCACCAAGATCCTTTTCCATTGTGAATACTGAGGTAAAGTATTCATTAAGTACCTCTGCTATTTCCTCCGGTTCCATACACGCTTTCCCACTGTCACACTTGATAGGTCCTATTCTTTCACCTCTTATCCTCTTGCTCATCACATACTTGTAGAATGACTTGGGGTTTTCCTTAATCCTGCCCGCCAAGGCCTTCTCATGGCCCCTTCTGGCTCTCCTAATTTTCTTCTTAAGGTCCTTCCTGTCAGCCTTATAATCTTCTAGATCTCTAACATTAGCTAGCTCTCTGAACCTTTTGTAAGCTTTTCTTTTCTTCTTGACTAGATTTATTACAGCCTTTGTACACCACAGTTCCTGTACCCGATCATAACTTCCCAGTCTCATTGGAATGTACCTATACAGAACACTACACAAATATCCCCTGAACATTTGCCACATTTCTTCCGTACTTTTCCCTGAGAACATCTGTTCCCAATTTAAGCTTCCAATTTCCTACCTGATAACCTCATAATTCCCCTTACTCCAATTAAACACTTTTCTGTCAGGATTAAAGGCAAAGTGAATAAGAATAAGGAACCTTGGTTCTCGAGGGATATTGGAACTCTGAGAAAGAAGAGGAGAGAGATGTATAATATGTACAGGCAACAGGAAGCAAATAAGGTGCTTGAGGAGTATAAAAGTGCAAAAAAATACTTAAGAAAGAAATCAAGAGGGCTAAAAGAAGACAGGAGGTTGCTTTGGCAGTCAAAGTGAAGGATAATCCTAAGAGCTTCTACAGGGATATTAAGAGCAAAATGATAGTAAAGGATAAAATTAGTCCTCTTGAAGATCAGAGTGGTCGGCTATGTATGGAACCAAAAGAAATGGGGAAGATATTAAATGGTTTTTTTGCATCTGTATTTACTAAGGAAACTGGCATTGAGTCTATGGAAATAAGGCAAACAAGTAGTGAGGTCATGGAACCCATACAGTTTGAAGAGGAGGAGGTGCTTGCTGACTTGAGGCAAATCAGAGTAGATAAATCCCCAGGACATGACAGGGTATTCTCCCGGACCTTGTAGGAGACTAGTGTTGAAATTGCAGGAGCCCTGGCAGATATATTTAAATGTCAGTATCTACAGGTGAGGTGCTGGAGGATTGGAGGATAGCTCATTTTGTTCCATTGTTTAAAAAACTCTGAAAGTAATCTGGGAAATTATAGGCCGATAAGTTTGATGTCAGTAGTAGGTAAATTACTGGAAGGAGTACAAAGAGATAGGATCTGCAAGTATTTGGATAGACAGTGACTTATTAGGGATAGTCAACATGGCTTTATGCATCGTAGATCATGTTTAACCAATCTATTAGAGTTTTTTTGAGGAGGTTACCAGGAAAGTGGATGAAGGGAAGGCAGTGGATGATGTCTACATGGACTTCAGTAAGGCCTTTGACAAGGTGCCACATGGGAGGTTAGTTAGGAAGTTTCAGTCGCTAGGTATACATGGAGAGGTAATGAATTGGATTAGACATTGGCTCAATGGGAGAAGCCAGAGAATGGTAGTGGAGGATTGCTTCTCTGAGTGGAGGCCTGTGACCAGTGGTGTGCCACAGGGATCAGTGCTGGGTCCTTGTCATCTATATCAATGATCTGGATGATAATGTGGTAAATTGGATCTGCAAATTTGCTGATGATACAAAGATTGGATGTGTAGTGGGCAGTGAGGAAGGTTTTCAAATTTTGCAGAGGGATTTGGACCAGCTGGAAAAATGGGCTGAAAAATGGCAGATGGAGTTTAATGCAGACTATTGCACTTTGGAAGGGCACACCAAGGTAGAACATACAAGGTAAATGGTAGGACACTGAGGAGTGCAGTAGAATAGAGAGGTCTGGGAATACAGATACATAATTCCCTAAAAGTGGCGTCACAGGTAGATAGGGTCATAAAGAGAACTTTTGGTACATTGGCTTTTATAAATCAAAGTATTGTGTATAAGAGTTGAAATGTTATGGTGAAGTTGTATAAAACATTGGTGAGGCCTAATTTGGAGTATTATGTGCAGTTTTGGTCACCTAATTACAGGAAGGATATTAATAAGGTTGAAAGCGTACAGAAAAGGTTTACAAGGATGTTGCCAGGACTTGAGAAACTGAGTTACAGAGAAAGGTTGACTAGGTTAGGACTTTGTTCCCTGAAGCATAGAAGAATGAGGGGAGATTTGATAGAAGTATATAAAATTATGATGGGTACAGACAGAGTGAAAGCAAGCAGGTTTTTTTCCACTGAGGCTAGGGGAGAAGAAAACTAGAGGACATGGGTTAAGGGTGAAGGGGGAAAAGTTTAAAGGGAACATGGGGGGGGGGCTTCTTCACACAGAGAGTGGTGGGAGTGTGGAATGAGCTGCCAGATGAAGTGGTAAATGTGGGCTCACTTTTAATACTTAAGAAAAACTTGGACAGGTACATGGATGAGAGGTATATGGAGGGATATGGTTCAGGTGCAGGTCAGTGGGACTAGGCAGAAAAATGGTTCAGCATAGCTAAGAAGGGCCAAAGGGCCTGTTTCTGAGCT
Organism: Hypanus sabinus; assembly: GCF_030144855.1. NCBI lineage: Eukaryota > Metazoa > Chordata > Chondrichthyes > Myliobatiformes > Dasyatidae > Hypanus > Hypanus sabinus. The sequence continues at coordinate 55,565,907 of NC_082720.1, read as the reverse complement.
GTAATGTTCTATGGTTCTATCTCTCTCCAATGCTATTGTAAAGGAGATAGAATTTTGATCACTATCTCCAAAATGCTCTCCCACTGAGAGATCTCACACCTGACCAGGTTCATTTCCCAATACCAAATCAAGTACAGTCACTCCTCTTGTAGGCTTATCTACATATTGTGTCAAGAAACCTTCCTGAACACACCTAACAAACTCCACTCCATCTAAACCCCTTGCTCTGGGCAAATGCCTATCGATATTTGGGAAATTAGAATCTCCCATCACGACAACTCTGTTATTACACCTTTTTTAGGGTCAGTTTCCATTGAATCATACAGTGAAACATTACATTGGTGTCAATGAGCAACACATTCAAGGGTGTGCTGGGGCAGTTCACAAGTGTAATCATACTTCTTGTGTCAACATAGCATGGCCACAATTTACTAACCCTCACCGGTATGCCTTTGGAATGTGGGAGGAAACCAGAGCACCTGGAGGAAACCCACATGGTCACAGGGAGAACATACAAACCCCTTACAAGCAGCAGTGGGAATTAAACCCTGATCACATTGCTGGTGCTGCAAATCATTATGACAGACAAACAGACAGACAGACATACTTTATTGATCCCGAAGGAAACTAGGTTTCGTTACAGCCGCACCAACCAAGAATAGTGTAGAAATATAGCAATATAAAACTATAAATAATTAAATAATAATAAGTTAATCATGCCAAGTGGAAATAAGCCCAGGACCAGCCTATTGGCTCAGGGTGTCTGACACTCTGAGGGAGGAGTTGTAAAGTTTGATGGCCACAGGCAGGAATGACTTCCTATGACGCTCAGTATTACATCTCGGTGGAATGAGTCTCTGGCTGAATGTACTCCTGTGCCTAACCAGTACATTATGGAGTGGATGGGAGTCATTGTCCAAGATGGCATGCAACTTGAACAGCATCCTCTTTTCAGACACCACCATCAGAGAGTCCAACCATGCCCCCAAGCCCCACAACCTGATCAAAACCGATTAACAATATTATGAACACTTTGATTCCTTTACATAACAATTGACTTTGTTCTTTGTTCTGAGTTATGTTTACCTTACCAGCAAAATAAGATCAAAATTTACAAAAATGCTGCTGGGTCCAGAGGACATGAGTTATAAGGAGAGATTGAACAGGTTAGAACTTTATTCCCAGGAATGTAGAAGACTGAGGGGAGATTTCATAGGGGTATACAAAATTATGAGGGCTATGTGGTAAGTGTAAGCAGGCTTTTTCCACTGAGGTTGAGTGGGACTACAACTAGAAGTCATCGGTTAGGGGTGAAAGGTGAAATGTTTAAAGGGAACATAAGGGCAAACTTCTTCACTCAGAGGGTGGTGAGAGTGTGGAACAAACTGCCAGTGGAAGTAGTGGATGCAGGTTTGATTTCTACATTTAAGGGAAATTTGGATAGGTACGTGGACAGGAGGGTTATAAAGGGCTATGGTCGGTACAGATCAATGGGACTGGACAATTTAACTGGTTCGGCATGGGCTACATGGGCTGAAGGGCCTGTTTCTGTGCTGTAGCTGTGATATTGCTGCAGGTAAAACGTTCATTGCATCTGTACAAACATACTTATGCATATGACAATAAACTTCACTTTGATACAGCCCTGAAGCTTAGTCCTCTAGTCCTAGATATTCCACCAGGAGAAGCATGCTCTCTGCATTCATCCTACCAATGTATCTCAAGACCTAAGACAACCCAAAAGGCAACCTAATGAACTCCCTCTACTCCAAGGTAAAAACCCTCCCTAAATAAGGAGAATAAATTTGCAGACCCTACCCTGCTTGTGCTCAGCTTCTTAAGTAAAACTTACGCACTGAAAGTGTGACGGTACTTCAAGAAGTACAATATTATCTGTAGTATACATTTGAGGATCAAAGTAATGAAAGGCACTGCACAAGGGAAGTGCTTCTTCTCCGAGGATCATCACCTTGTCTTGGTGAAGATGCTTGTGAGGTTCTGAGATCCTGAGTGCAATGTCATCTGGAGCTTAGCTCCTGTTAGGGTCAAAATCAAAGTCAAAGTACATTTATATAAACCATATAACAATTACAGCACAGAAACAAGCCATCTTGGCCCTTCTAGTCCGTGCTGAATGCTTACACTCACCTAATCCCACCAACCTGCACTCAGCCCTTAACCATTATCCATTTGGAAGACCCATTTGCAACCGGGCTTTAACTTCCTGGCTGATGTCTTGAGATGTTGCTTCAATATATCCACGGAATTTTCCTTCCTCATGATGCCATTTATTTTGTGAAGTGCACCAACCAGTCCCTTCTGCAGCAAAGCACCCCACGACATGATGCTGCCACCCCCATGCTTCACGGTTTGGATGGTGTTCTTCGGCTTGCCAGCCTCACCGTTTTTCCTCCCAACATAACCATATAATCATATAACAATCACAGCACAGAAACAAGCCATCTCGGCCCTTCTAGTCTGTGCCAAATGCTTACTCTCACCTAGTCCCACCTACCTGCACTAAGCCCATAACCCTCCATTCCTTTCCTGTCCATATACCTATCCAATTTTTTTTTAAATGACAAAATCAAACCTGCCTCTACCACTTCTACTGGAGGCTTGTTCTACACAGCTACCACTCTCTGAGTAAAGAAGTTCCCCCTCATGTTATCCCTAAACTTTTACTTCCTAACTCTCAACTCATGTCCTCTTGTTTGAATCTCCCCTACTCTCAATGGAAAAAGCCTGTCCACATCAACTCTATCTATCCTCCTCATAATTTTAAATACCTCTATCAAGTCCCCCCTCAACCTTCTACACTCAAAAGAATAAAGACCTAACTTGTTCAACCTTTCTCGGTAACATTCTAGTAAATCTCCTCTGTACTCTCTCTATTTTGTTGACATCTTTCCTATAATTCGGTGACCAGAACTGTACACAATACTCCAGATTTAGCCTGACCAATGCCTTGTACAATTTTAACATTACATCCCAACTCCTATACTCACTGCTCTGATTTATAAAGGCCAGCCTACTAGCATACCAAAAGCGCAAAAGCAATGGGTCTTTCGCTGCATGCCACTGGACCCTGACAACGATCCGTCAAGGACTGTGTGATGGCTGCCTGTGCATCAGCCTCCCACATTAAACAGAGTCACATACAGGTGTTCTCTGTGAAGGGACGCAACCACTTCTGTGAATAACATACTTGTTGCGATTGCCTGCAATACTCTTACTCCTCGGGCTAGTTTTACTAACCAATAGTCCAGAGCTGGGGTCCATGGACCCCTCGGTTAACAGTAGGGGTCCAAAACATAAAAAAGGATGGGAACCCCTGTTCCAGAAAATGTATGTTCTAAACCTACTGAGGTAGTTTGTGAGTTTCAATTTGTCTTTGAAAATACAATATTAGTATCATTAGATTGACTCTGTTTCATTCACTCTAATTCATTGAGCTTGTCACTGGAACGATAGAAATTTTAAAAAGCATTTTGCCTTTGTAGATGCCTTTCTTGTAGCAGAATGCAAAATGATGGAGCAATTGTGTTTCATTGTGTCAGGATGTGTTTTTTTTATAAAGTATAGCAACAATAATCAGAGATAATAATGTATCCAGACTGCACTTGAAACCCACTACAGTAACCCATTCACAATGGGTTGCAGTCTTTGCCTGCAGTAAATTTTAATATTCACAATCTGAGGACAATTTCACAGGGAGCTGCTCATTTTCCAGAGACAATCCTGTCATAGGAGTCCCTTTCATTTGGACCTTATAGAGAGAAAAAACATATTTTTGTGTTTCTGGAGGTGCTGTGTGCGTTTGGAAAAGAACATCTCTTTTACCGCAACAGATCATCACATATTACTGCTTTGCCCGACAATGGAATAAAATGTATAAATGCAACTCTCTTTCTCTCTCTAATCTTCCCTGTGGTCACTGCATGCAACAACATCAGTAATATTACCATGAAGACTTCCTCGATTGGTGTTTGCTGGCAAGAAACACATTTACAATTTCAGTAGAGAGACCAAGCGGAGCAAATCATGAATTCATTTACCATATCATTACACAAATTAGCTGGAGATTTTTTCTGGCCAGTGTGGCATGAAGCCAACCTCCAGTCATAGCATTATGTTTCAAGTTTTCCATTAATCTGGACGTGAAATACTGTCCAAACTATTTTACAAAAGCATCCTGTTAGTTGTGATAGTCAGGAAAGGTTGTATTTATATCATAAGTTAATAGTATTGTTGAATAACACACCCAAAATGCTGGAGGAACTCAGGCATCATCTATGGAAATAAATAAACAGTTGACGTTTTGGGCCGAAACCCTTCATCAGGACTGGAAACGAAGAGGGAAGATGGCATAATACGAAGATAGTGGGTGAGGGGGAGGAAGACAAGCTAGAAGAGGATAGGTGAAGCCAAATGGGTGGGGTTGTCGCAGGTGATAAGAGGAAAAGGTAAAGGGCTGGAGAAGAAAGAATCATAGGAGAGGAGAGTGCAGTGGACCATGGGAGAAAAGGAAGTAAGAGGGCAGATAGGAGAATAGGTCAGAGGCCAGAATGACGAATTGAAGAAGAGAATTGTTAATTCCTCTCCAACAGAATGGCATTAATCCTAACCAATAGATCCAATTAGTCAGGTTCCTTTAGGTTGTTATAGTTGGGGGAGTGGCGGTTAGCGGTGATAAGGTCCCTCTACCTATTAAATGCTCCTAATGTCATGCATCTTAAATAGCCTCTGATAACAAAGTCCCCCTCTTGACCTTCGCATGTTGTTTAGCTATTATAACTGGTGGAACTGTTTCTAGGGACAGGAGGAGGGGCAAAAGCAGGTTACTGGTGCCATGAAACCAGTCGATCCAGGCAGATGGGGCTTATTAGCCGTGGTTGGCAGCTCATCTAGAAGAAGAGAAGTTCTGACCTCAAACCTCCACTGCCTTGTGGTTATACTCATGGACAAAGATTCGGGAGCAAACTCTGAGGAAAACCGCAGAGCTGGAGTCTCTAAGGCAGTCCTATGTTGAGTTCAACGCTGACTGGCAACTCCTGCAAAGCTGCTGGTGCCAAGTTGTATTGGTCTTTGCCGTTCCTTTGGATTTATCACCTGCGTGGACAGTGGGAACCTGATGCAAGGGCAAAAGCTTGTTCTCCATATCATACTGCCCTGGCTTGTATATCATGTTGACAGCTGAGACGTAACATCCATGGTCAACCCCAACCTCTCTCAGATCCAAATGCATTGCGGATTCTGTCATTGCTCCAGTCAAGTTCAACCTTTCACACAACCCTACTGCAGCTCACCTCCAATAACCGTCTGGCTGGAGTGGGAATAACCACAAGAAAGATAAACCAGCAGTTTCTCTTCCTCAGGAAGTTAAGGACATTTAACAGATCACCGAATACTCCAACAAACCTTTACGTGTGTGCTGTTGAAAGTCAAGCATTGCAACACAAATGTGCAGGAACATAAGGAACGTGCAGAAATTAAAGGATTCAGCCCAGTACATCACGAGCACATCCCTACCCATCATCAGTAGTATCTACAGGAGTTACTACCTTAAGAAGGCATCACCCATCAAAGTGGAAAAGTAAATTTATTACCAAAGTATATATCCCTATTTACTGCCTTGAGATTCATTTTCTCGTAGCTATTCTCAGTGGAACAAAGAAATACAATGGAATCAATGAAAAGCTACACACAAACACGGGCAAACAACCAATCTGCAAAAGGAGACAAACTATGCAAATAATAAGTAACCAAAGATGCAATCAGACAGAGTGCCACATAAAATAAACAAGGAGTCAAACAAACAAATAAATAAATAATACTGAGAATGTGAGTTGTAGAGACCTTGAATATGAGTCCCTACTTTTTGGAATCAGTTTAGGATAACTTCATTCATCTCAACTCGGAACTGATTCTGGAACCTAGGTGCTCACTTCCAAGAAATCTGCAACTCATATTCTCTGTATCATTGATTTATTTTTTTATTTATTTGCATTTGCAAAGATTGTCTTCTTTTGCACATTGGTTGTTTGTCAGTCTGTCTGTGTAGCTTTTCATTGATTCTATTGTATTTCTTTGTTCTGCTGAACTTCGTCCTGCAAGAAAATGAATCTCAGGGTAGTATAAAGTAACATATACAGTACATACATCAATAACAAATTTACTTTGAACTTTAATGAAGGATCGGTTTTACATGCAACATCTTGAAACAAAAAGCCCCTATCATCTACAACACACACAATTCTGGAGAAACTATGCAGGACAGGCAGCATCTATGAAGGGGAATAAACAGTTGACACTTAGACCAAGGACCTCCAACAATTTGTCTTCCTCCTGCCTTGAAGTCCGAAGCCCTTTATTTCCAACAGAAGAGCATTACATTTTAAGTTCACTTTTCTAGCTCAGAGGTGAGATGTACAACATTGAACGATTGTGGAGATATTACACAATGATCCTGCATGCTCTCTCAAGTGGATACAAAAGACTTAATTAGATATAATTTCAAAGAACAGGGACCGGACCTGCAGTACCCTGCCTGATAATTATCCCCTAGTCTGCATCATTAAAGCATATAATGAGATCATATTGTCATATATTAACACAAGAGTGAGGGCTTGGAGAGTTTTGGAAGCCCCTAATTCCTGTACACCCCTTTCCTCTCCCCCTCTCCTCTCTGTGTCAGCGATCTTCCCTTTCTACTCTTAATCCCTCTCTACTCTTAATCTTAACCTATCACCTGCCAACTTGTACTCCTACCCCTCCCTCCACCTTCTTACTCTGGATCTTCCCCACGTCCTTTCTAGTCTTGATATCCCAAAACGTCAACTGATAAATCCCCTCTATAGATCCTGCCTGATCTACTGAGTTCCTCCAGTATTTTGTTTGTGTTGCTCAAGATTTCCAACATCTGTAGAATCTATTGTGTTTATGATTTTCCCCAACCAATTTCCCTGTAATTAAAAGCACATTAACATTGTTTAATTTTATGTTAAGGCGGTGGGGGTGGGACCCAGAATGGCAGTGCAGCAGTAGGGGAGGCTGATTCATCCCCTCACCTCATCCACTGACCTCACCCCTCACCTGGTCTCACTTATTACCTCGCATTTTGTACTCCTTCCCCTCCCCCTACCCACAGACCTTCATCCGCACATGGTCTCAACTATCACCCCTCCCAGCTTCTTGCTTCATCACCCTTCCCCCTCACCTGATCTCACCTATTAAAACCCAGCTTCTCACTTCATCCCCTCTCCCCCACCCACCTTCCCCCTCACCTGTTCTCACTGATTACCTCCCAGTTTGTACTTCATCCCCTCTCCCCACCCCCCTACCCCTCTTTCCCTCATCTGGTCTCACCTATCACCTCCCAGATTCTCATTTCATCCCCTCTCCCCCACCCACTGACCCTCCCCTTCAATTGGTCTCACCTATCATCTGGCAGCTTCTTCTCCTTCAATGACCTGAGCTGCAGTCACGTTGCACCAACAACTACACTACCATGGCTTCCGTTGTTGAAGCAAAGTACCTCTCCCCAAACTCGGTGATGGGGGACTTCAGGCCACTGCCCAATGGGAGCCGCAAGTTTCAATTGTTTCTTGTTGTCTTCATGAAAATACATCATAACAAACAGCAGCTTAACCTGCTCATACATAGCACAGATCCTTTTTTGAAATGCGGAGGTATTCTAATAAATTATTATCAAACAAGTAGGTTATATTTCGTCTAAACTGTGCGCAAACATATCACAAAGGGAATGTTTTTTTTTATTTATAGATACAGCAGGGTAACAAGCTCTTTCAATCCAGCAAGTCCACGTCGCCCATTAACACCCCTCAACGTACTGACCCATACGCTTTGGAATGTGAGAGAAAACCATAGCTACTGGAAGAAACCCACATGGACATGATCAGATTAACTTTATTTGTCTCATGTACATCAAAAGATACAGTGAAATGTTCTGTTTGCGTCAATAACCAACATATTTCAAGGATTGTTCAGAAGGGGCTGCCCACAAATGTTGCCACACTTCTGGCGCAAACTTGGCATACTCACAAATTATTAACCCATTATGTCTTTGTAAATTTGGAGGAAACCAGAGCACCCAGCAGAAATGCACGCAGTAATGCAGAGGACATGCAAACTACTTACAGGCAGTGGTGGGGATTGAACCCTAATCTTGGCATTATAATAGCATTATGCTAACCACTACTTTACCATCCCACCACAAGTGCTGATTCCTTCAATGTGAATCAGAAAATCAGAACATTCAGCATGATTGTTCCATGTCTCTGACAGGGAGTTAGTGCCTGGTACACAAATACGGAGCAACACACACAATATGTTCAGCAGGTCAGGTAGCATCTATGGAAAGGAATTAACAGTCACTGTTTCATTCCGAGAGCCTTCCCCAGGACTGAAAAGGAAAAAGGAAGTTGTCAAAATAAGAAGGTGGGAGGAGGAGATGGAGAACGAGCTAGAAGATGAAGCCAAGTGGGTGAGGGAGGGGGGATGAAGTAAAAAGCAGAGAGGTGAAAGGTGGAAAAGTTGAGGAGCTGGAGAAGAAGGATCTGATAGGAGAGGAGAATGGACCATGGGAGAAAGGGAGGGAAGAAGGGCACCAGAGGGAGGTGATAGGCAGGTGAGGAGAATAGGTAAGAGGCCAGATTGGGGAATTGAAAAAGAGGGAAGGGGGAGAGGAAAAATCATTACTGGAATTTGGAGAAATCAATGCTCATGCCATCAGGTTGGAGGCTATGTAGACAGAATATGATGTGTTGCTCCTTCAGCCTGAGAGTGAATTCATTGGGGCATACCAGGAGGCCATGAACCAACATGTCAAAACAGGACTGGGGACTGGAATTGAAATGTCTGGCAACAAACATGGAGGCATATGTTGGAATTTACCAACCGCAGTTTTACTAAGAAAACCACCTGCTGAACCTGGTTCAACCTTCAGCAAGCTCAGCAGCTCCATTCCTCTCCATGGAGCGGTAAGGTAGTAAGAGCCAGAGATACGGGACCAATAATTTATATCTATTGAACTCACACCAACATATTCCCTTCAGCTTGCACACTGTCCATACAGGCACAAACTCAGAATAAAGGGATGCTTCTCTGAAACTGAGGTGAGGAGAAATATTTTCATCCAGGGGATGGCAAATCTGTGGAAGACATTGCCACAGAGGTCATTGGGTGTATTTAAGGCAGGGATTGATGGATTCTTGATTGAGAAGAGAGTTAAGGGTAATGGGGAGAAGGCAGAAGAATGGGGAATTGAATGGCAAAGCTGACTCGATGGGCAAAATGATCTAATACTGCTCTAACAGAAAATGTTACTTATTTATTTCATTTAATTAGAGCCTGGAAGAGACACCTCAAGCCCTTCGAGCCAAGCTGCCCAACAACCCACAACAACCCCAATTTAACCTTAATTTAACCACAAGACAATTTACAACTACCAATTAATCTATCTGGTACGCCTTTGGACCATGGGAGGTAATCAGAGAACCCACAGCAAAACCATGTGTTCTGCAGGGAGGGAGAACATGCAGAGGACACAGAGAATCAAGTCGGAACTCCGTTGCCCCGAGCTGCAATAGCATCGCATTAACCGCTACACTACCATGACACCTGATTATGGTCTCAAATATCTGTGTGCTTTAATTCTTTTAATAATCTGTTTTATTAATTCAATTTTATGCCTAACATTTCCAATGATTTTAATGTTTCTTAAATATCAGACACGTTCCAGCTGTTCCATGGCTTTAACAGCTGGCTCAGCCTCCGAGCAGAGCTTCAACAGCTGTCATTTCTGTGGGATTTACAGTAAAGCGTCTTGTGTACTGTGGGGCCTTGCCAGGGGAGGTGTTGGAGGCAGATACAATAGAGGCGTTTAAGAGGCCCTTATATAGGCAAGTGAATAAGCAGGGAATGGAGCGATATAGATCATGTGCAGGCAGAAGGGATTAGTTTAATTCAGTGTTGTTCGCTTAACTAATTCTAGGTTCTGCAGTATATTCAAAATCAAAATTGCAAAGTCAAAGTAAAATTTGTGATCAAAGTACACATAGTCACACCTCAGGCCAATGTCAATCAGGCTTTAGATTATCTAAGCAATGGGATCAACATGCACAAAACAGCGCACCCCAGTGCCTTCACAATCGTTTTGGGAGATTTTAACCAGGCCAGTCTGAAAAAATAACTAAATAATTACCATCAACAGACCATTTGCAATACTGGAGGAAACAACACATTGGACCATTGCTACACCACCGTCAAAAATGCCTACCGTGCTATTCCATGCCCTCACTTCGGGAAGTCTGATCACCTGACTGTACTTCTACTCCCTGAGTACAGGCAGAGACTGAAGACTGCAGCACCAGTAGTGAGGACCAAGAAGGTATGGACAAGGGAAGCACAGGAGCGCCTACAGGACTGCTTTGAATCGGTGGACTGGACCGAATCCAGGGATTCATCTTTGAATCCGGATGAGTATGCTACAATTGTTACCGACTTCATTAAAAGCTGTGTGGATGAGTGTGTGCCTACAGGCACTTGCTGTACATTCCCAAACCAAAAGCTGTGGATGAGCCAGGAGATGCATCATCTGCTGAAGGCTAGATCTGTGGCATTCAAGGCTGGCAACCCAGATCTGTACCAGAAAACCAGGTATGACTTGCGAACGGCTATTTCAAGGGAGAAGAGACAATTTCGAATGAGGTTGGAGGCAACATCGGATGTACGACAACTCTGGCAGGGTTTGTAGAACATTACTTCCTACAAAGCGAAACCCAAAAGCATGAAAGGCAGCGATGCTTCACTACCAGATGAACTCAACGCTTTCTATGCCCGCTTTGAAAGGGAGAATATAACTACAGCTGTGAAGATTCCTGCTGCTCCTGATGACACTGTGATCTCTGTCTCAGAGGCTGATGTTAGGCTGTCTTTAAAGAGAGTGGAGCCTCGCAAGGCGGAAGGTCCCGATGGAGTACCTGGTGAGGCTCTGAACACCTGTGCCAACCAACTGACAGGAGCATTCAAGGATATTTTCAACCTCTCGTTGCTATGGCTGGACATTCCCACTTGCTTCAAAAAGGCAAAAATTATACCAGTGCCTAAGAAGAATAATGTGGGCTGCCTTAATGACAATCACCCCTTACCACGTACACCTGCAGTGATGAAATGCTTTGAGAGGTTGTTCATGACTAGACTGAACTCCTGCCTCAGCAAGGACCTGGGCCCACTACAATTTTCCTATCGCCACAATAGGTCAATGGCAGACACAATCTCAATGGCTCTTTACACAGCCTTAAACCACCTGGACAATACAAACACCTACATCAGGATGCTGTTCATCAACTATAGCTCAGCATTTAACACCATCATTCCCACAATCCTGATGGCTAAGTTACAGAACTGGACTCTCTTTACCTCCCTCTGCAATTGGACCCTTCATTTCCTAACTGGAAGACCACAATCTGTGTGGATTGATGATAGCACATCCTCCTCGCTGACGCACCTCAGGGGTGTGTGCTTAACCCACTGCATTACTCTCTATATACACAGGACTGTGTGGCTAGGCATAGCTCAAATACCATCTATAAATCTGCTGGTGATACAATCATTGTTGGAAGAATCTCAGGTGGTGACAAGAGGGAGAACAAGAGTGAGATATGCTAGCTAGTGGAGTGGTGCCACAACAACAACCTGGCACTCAATGTCAGTAAGATGAAAGAGCTGATTGTGGACTTCTGGAAGAGTAAGATGAAGGAACACATATCAATCCTAATGGAGGGATCAGAAGTGGAGAGAGTGAGCAGTTTCAAGTTCCTGGGTGTCAAGATCTTTGAGGATTTAACCTGTTCCCAACATATCGATGCAGTTATAAAGAAGGCAAGACAGTGACTATACATTATTAGGAGTTTGAAGAGATTTGTATGCCAACAAAAACACTCAAAAACTTCTATGGTTGTACTGTGGAGAGCATTCTGACAGGCTGCATCACTGTCTGGTATGGGGGGTGGGTGCGGGGTGTGCTACTGCACAGGACCGAAAGAAGCTGCAGTGGGTCATAAATTTAGTTGTCTCTATCTTGGGTACTAGCCTACAAAGTACCCAGGACATCTTCAAGGAGCAGTGTCTTAGAAAGGCAGTGTTCATTATTAAGCACCCCCAGCACCAAGGGCATGCCCTTTTCTCACTGTTATCATCAGGGAGGAGGTACAGAAGCCTGAAGACACACACTCAGCAACTCAGGAACAACTTCTTCCCCTCTGCCATCCAAATTTTAAATGAACATTGAACCTGTGAACACCACCTCACTTTTTCAATATATATTATTTCTGTTTTTGTAAGCTTTTTAATCTCTGATATACACATATCATAATTTATTTATTTATTCTGTATTATGTATTGCATTGAACTGCTGCTGTTAAGTTAAAAAATTTCGCAACACATGCCAGTGATAATAAACCTGACTCTGATTCTGACTCTGAAATACATTTAGTGGTCACTTAATTATGCCCCTTTTGGATTTTTGCTCCTGTCGCCTATCCACATCAAAGTTGGGTGTGTTGTGCGTTCAGAGATGCTCTTCAGCACACCACTGTTGTAACATGAAGTTACTTAAGTTGCTGTCGCCTTCCTGTCAGCTTGAACCAATCTGGCCATTCTCCTCTGACCTCTCTTATTAAAAAGTCATTTTTTCCCACTCACTGCATGTTTTCAGTTTTTCACACCATTCTCTACAAACTCTAGAGATTGCTCTGCACTAAAATCTCAGGAGATCAGAGGTTTCTGAAATACTCAAACCACCCTTTCTGGCACCAAGAATCATTCCACAGTCAAAGTCACTTACCGTACTGAGTAGAAGTCACACACACACACACACACACACACACACAGCGCCTAAGACTTTTGCACAGTACTGTATTTATCAACATTAAGCAGAGAGTGAATTTGTAAATCTGGTGGGAGCAAAGGATGTTGGGAAGAGTGAGGGTGGAATGCGGCATCATGGGTGTTGGACAGGAGGCACAGAAGGAGGTGCTAGGTGTGGGTGGTGATATGGGTGCAGACACAGCCAGCCCTGAAACACCAGGCAAGGTCATTTCATTCCAAGTAATTGGTTTATCGATCATTACAGAATGTCTCTATGGAGCTTCCCACCTCCCCTTCCTTCCCCTTTTCCCAATCATGATTCCCTTCTTACTGACCCCTTCCCACTCTCATTGCACATCAACGACCCATATCAGAATTAGGTTTATCACTCACAAATGTCACTAATTTTGTTTTTTTTTGCAGCAACAGCAGTACAATACAATATATAAAATTACTACAGTGCTGAGCAAAAACATAGGGCACATTAGCTATACATATGTGCCTTAGACAGGTATACCTAATAAATTGGCCACTGAGTGTATATTTACATGTATTAGGAAATTGCTTTGGTATCTGGACTCACCAAAACATTTAATAATTATACAGAATAAGGAATTATATTAAAATATAGAAGTACAGAAATGGAATAAAGTATGTATAACTACAGTTGAAGTCGGAAGTTTACATACACCTTAGCCAAATACATTTAAAACCAGTTTTTCACAATTCCTGACATTTAATCCTAGAAAACATTCCCTGTCTTAGATCAGTTAGGATCACTACTTTATTTTAAGAATGTGAAATGTCAGAATAATAGCAGAGAGAATGATTTATTTCGGCTTTTATGTCTTTCATCACATTCCCGTGGGTTAGAAGTTTACATACACTTTGTTAGTATTTGGCCTTTAAATTGTTTAACTTGGGTCAAACGTTTTGGGTAGGCTTCCACAAGCTTCTCACAATAAGCTGCTGGAATTTTGTTCCATTCTTCCAGACAGAACTGACCTCCTTGCTCACAAATGCTTTTTCAGTTCTGCCCACAAATTTTCTATCAGATTGAGGTCACAGCTTTGTGATGGCCACTCCAATACCTTGACTTTGTTGTCCTTAAGCAATTTTGCAACAACTTTGGAGGTATGCTTGGGGTCATTATCCATTTGGAAGACCAATTTGCGACCGGGCTTTAACTTCCTGACTGATGTCTTGAGATGTTGCTTCAATATATCCACAGAATTTTCCTTCCTCATGATGCCATCTATTTTGTGAAGTGCACCAACCAGTCCCTTCTGCAGCAAAGCACCCCACGACATGATGCTGCCACCCCCATGCTTCACGGTTTGGATGGTGTTCTTCGGCTTGCAAGCCTCATCCTTTTCCCCCCAACATAACCATATAACAATTACAGCATGGAAACAAGCCATCTCGGCCCTTCTAGTCCATGTCAAACGCTTACTCTCACCTAGTCCCACCTACCTGCACTCAGCCCATAACCCTCCATTCCTTTCCTGTCCATATACCTATCCAATTTTTTTTAAATGACAAAATCGAACCTGCCTCTACCACTTCTACTGGAAGCTTGTTCCACACAGCTACCACTGTCTGAGTAAAGAATTTCCCCCTCCTGTTACCCCTAAACTTTTCCGCCTTAACTCTCAACTCATGTCCTCTTGTTTGAATCTCCCCTACTCTCAATGGAAAAATCCTATCCACGTCAACTCGATCTATCCCCCTCATAATTTTAAATACCTCTATCAAGTCCCCCCTCAACCTTCTATGCTCCAAAGAATAAAGACCTAACTTGTTCAACATTTCTCTGTAACTTAGGTGCTGAAACCCAGGTAACATTCTAGTAAATCTAGTAAATGGTCATTATAGCCGAACAGTTCAGACCAGAGGACATTTCTCCAAAAGGTAAGATCTTTGTCCCCATGTGCTCTTGCAAACTGTAGTCTGGCTTTTTATGGCAGTTTTGGAGCAGTGGCTTCTTCCTTGCTGAGCAGCCTTTCAAGTTATGTCGATATAGGACTCGTTTTACTGTGGATATAGATACTTGTCTACTTGTTTCCTCCAGCATCTTTACAAGGTCCTTTGCTTTTGTTCTGGGATTGATTTGCACTTTTTGTGCCAAAGTACGTTTATCTCTAGGAGACAGAATGCATCTCCTTCCTGAGCGGTATGACAGCTGCGTGATCCAATGGTGATTATACTTGTGTACTATTGTTTGTACAGATGACCATGTTACCTTCAGGCATTTGGAAATTGCTCCCAAGGATGAACCGGACTTGTGGAGATACACAATTTTTTTCCTGAGGTCTTGGCTGATTTCTTTTGATTTTGTTTGTTACCTTCTGACCCACTGGAACTGTGATATAGTCAATTAAAAGTGAAATAATCTGTCTGTAAATAGTTGTTGGAAAAATTGCTCGTGTCGTGCACAAAGCGGATATCCTCAATGTCTTACCAAAACTATAGTTTGCTAATATGAAATCTGTGGTTTGGCTAAAATGAGTTTTAATTACTTCAACCTAAGTGTATGTAAACTTCTGACTTCAACTGTACATAAATGCTAGAATGCATTTACCATGCAAACAGATTTTAAGAAGTGGTTCTCTCCTTATCTGAGGAGAGCTGGGATTCAGTTCTCAAATCGGTTAACTCAACCTCTCTTTGTGCTCGCCACTGCCTTCTACAGTTTAAGATTGTTCATAGAGCCCATATGTCTAAATCTAAACTATCTCGATTCTACCCTAGCGTTAGTCCGCTCTGTGATAATTGCAAGAGGGGCGTGGCCTCTCTCATCCATATGTACTGGTTCTGTCCTAGCTTGGAGAAATTCTGGAAAGATGTCTTCACTACGTTATCGTGTATTCTGAATCAGCACCTAGAACCAAACCCCTTAATTGCTCTGTTCGGTTTTTGGGGCGAGACAGATTTATGTCTGGGTCCGACCAAATGCCGAATATTATCCTTTGCCTCTCTCCTGGCTAGACGCTTGATCCTCCTCAGATGGAGAGATGCTGCCCCACCCACTCATGCTCAATGACTTAACGACATCATGGCCTGTTTGGACCTCGAAAAAATTCATTATTCAGTTCTCAATTCGGATCTAAAGTTCCATAAGGTCTGGGGACCTTTTATCGAGTACTTTCATAACCTTCCTCTTGACTAGGGTTTTTTTTTCTCTTCGGTCCCTTGCTTTCAGCTCCTTTTTTTTTCTGGTAGAAGGCATTATTATCCTCTGTTGCTGAGTGTATTCACAGTCTGGGAGCTTGGCTGTCCTGACTTATACTCTCTATATTGTGTTGTGGTTGGTCTGGAGTTGCTGTTGTTTTTTCTTGTGTTGTGGGGCTTGGGGAGGACACTAAGCTTACTTGTCTTTAATTTAGGTGCTTTTTTTTTGCTAAATTCTCTTCCTTTGTAACATATTGTTATTGTATGCTTAATTTTGCACTGTTTTAATGTTCCTCATTGGGATTTGGGGTTTTTAATTTGTAAAATGTTTTGGAAAACTAATAAAAAAAATTTTTAAAAAAAGAAGTGGTTCAATGTAAACTAGATCAGACTTCATTGCACAAGTTCAAATTCCTAGCCAGCAGTACTGTATAATTTATCCAAATCCATGTCGTGCTTCATTTGTCTCCACCTTTGTATTGTGCATTTCAAAATGGCCAATAAATGTGACCTTGCTGGTGACCACACATCCTGTGAGTAAATAAAACATTGCCATATTCTTTCAACATTGGGCAGAAATTATTTTATTGGTCCCATAGCAAACATTATATCTACAGGGGTGGAGGGAGTTTACGTGCATGTACTGGCCTATCACCAGCACAAGCCTACCCTCTATCACGGACATATATACAGACAGGTGCCAGGAAAGGACCAGTAACATCAAGAAGGATCCCACCCACCCTGCTCATGGACTGTCTGTCCCACTCCCACTAGAAAGGAGGCTACATAGCATCCATACCCTGAACACCAGACTCAAAAACAGTTACGTTCCCCAAGCAGTAAGGCTGATCAACCCTTCCAGACATTAACCCACCACTACTTTATCATTTTCTATTAGTCACCTTATACAGTACGCAGACATTCCTGTGCCTCGTGTCACAGTGTGGACTTACAGTCAATCTGTGTATTTATATGTACTATGTTCTTTATCTTTTTGTGTTCTTTTGTGCTGCATTAGATCCAGAGTAAAAATTAGTTTGCTCTCCTTCACACTTGTGCATTGGACACGATATTATGCCTGTACTTAAACAAAATTGAAGACTTGAAATAGAAAGCGGCATTCATGTACAGTTACTGCTTTATGTTTGATGGCCTCAATGGACCAAAGGGCCTCATTCCCTGCTGTACAACTACGTTCTGAGCATTGTTGATAGAATCTCAGGTAGTGTCAAGTGGGCGTACAGGAGTGGGATACGCCAACTAGTGGAATGGTGCCACAGCAACAATCTGGTACTCAGCATCATTAAGATGAAAGAGCTGACTGTGGCATTCAGGAAGGGTAAGATGAAGGAACACATACCAATCCTCACGGAGGGATCAGAAGTGGAGACAGTGAGCAGCTTCAAGTTCCTCGGTGTCAAAGATCTCCGAGGAGCTAACCTGGTCCCAACATATCGATGTAGTCATAAAGAAGGCAGGACAGCGGCTATACTTTATTAGGAGTCTGAAGAGATTTGGCATGTCAACAAATACACTGAAAAACTTCTATAGTTGTACCATGGAGAGCATTCTGACAGGCTGCATCACTGTCTGGTATGGAGGGGCTACTGCACAGGACCGAAAGAAGCTGCACAGAAGCTGCCCAGGCCATCCTTTGATCATATAGTTACATTTTTCCTGAACCTCCATTATCTTGCTTGACCCAAACGGGGAAGAGGTTTAGCCATCATTGGCTGATGAGGCAACTGGCCATAATTATCAACATGGCATTCAGTAGAAGGACAAGAGAGGACTTACTGATTCAAGATTCAAGATTCAAGATTTTAGATTCAAGGTTGCTTAATATTATTTCCAGTGCACAAGTGTAAAGAAGAATGAAATAATTGTTACTTTGAATCTGATGCAGCACAAAAAATACAATAATATAAAGAACACAATTTTTTTTTAAACGTAATAATAATAAATACATGGGATAGCTTGTATACATAGATTAATTGAATACTGATAAAGTGAGTCTAGGCACAGGAGTGTCTGTACATAAGGTGACTGACAGAAAATGTTAAAGTAGTGGTGGTTGGGGGTGTGGGGGGTGGATTAGTGGGTGGAGGTTCTGATCAACTTTACTGCTTGGGGTAAGTAAAGTTTTTTGAGTACACAAGCCACAAAAATGAAAGCACGCATCTGCGTGTGCATATACATACACTTAAACACACACAGACACAGATGTGAACCACTCAATAATGCACAAAGCACACTCTGACCCAAGCAAAGGTAAAACAGAGACACATATATGCATACATTCACAGAGAATGAGACACCATAACTTGCTGTGACCTTTTAGAACACTTCCTATGTATTCACTTCAAATGAGACTCCCCTGGGCCCTGTTATTAGCCTTGTGCATTTCTTATAAATACATAAGATAGCTTATATACATTGATGGACTGTATGTCCATACAGTGATGCTAGACTCAGGAGTGTTTGAGCTTGTGGAAAAGTCACTGATTCAAAGACTCAAAGTACATTTATTACAAAAGTGTATATACAGTATTCAGCACTGAGATGCATCTTCCCACAGACAGCCATGAAACAGAGGGACACCTTGGAAACTGTGCAAAGAAACATCAAACACCCAACGCACAAAAAAAAAGAACAAATCATGCAAGTGGCTAAAAAAGTGAAAAACACAGAATATAAAACATCAAACCACAGTGTTATTGAAGTAGTCTAGGAATGTTTAGTTCATCTCAGTTCAATTTAGTGTTGTGTCGTTCACTGACTGCAGATCACAGAGCTAGTCTACCCCGATCAAAATTGCACAAAATAGCAATAAAAAAGGAGTCACCAGGAACCAAAAACACATTATTACGTGATGCCTGGGTAGTGATTGTTCATTACACTTATTTTGACAGCACCCATTTTCTCTGTGGCGAATAACACCAGGAAAGGAGCAAATTTCAAATTCCCCTCTTTTGCTTGTCAACAAGTAAAACAAATCCTATTCATCTAATGCCTTAAGACTGGAAGAATCCCAATGCGATTTACAGGTCAGCACTGATTCCTCTTACAAACGATTAGCATAAGGGACCAAAATCTAGGTCAGAGAGGTAGGTAAGGGGAATCTTAAAGTCAGTGAAGGTTCAGGGAGAGAATTCCTGAGTTTGAAAGAAGGAGGCATAATAACTAATGGTGGAACAATTAGTTCTGAAGATGAGCAGGGACCAAAGTTAGAGGATTTTTCGGCAACTGAAGAGGATTACTGAAGGAAATCATAGGAAAAGAGAGGTGATATCCTGGATGGATTTGAAAACTAGAGTGAGAATTTTTTAAATCAAATGTTGCATATCTGGAAACTGTTGTACATAGGCATGCACCCGGGTGTTGACTGCTCAAAGCACGGTGAAATTTAGAATAGACAGCAAAGTTTTGGATAAGTTTTCAGAGAGCAGAATGAGGAAGGTAAGTCCTGACACATCTAGACATGCCAGCAGGTCCACTTCATTAGGAGTTAGAAGGAACTCAGTATGTCACCAAACTCTTGTGAATTTCCATAGGTGGACGGTGGAGAACATTCTGTCTGGTTGCATCGCATTCTGGTATGAAGGCTCCGATGCGCAGGATTGAAAGAGACTGCAAATGGTTGCAGACTCAACTGCCTCCATCAAAGATATCTTCAATAGGCAGGGCCTCAAGAAGGTGGTATCCATCACTAAGGACCCTTGCCATCCACTACATTCTCTCGTCTTGTTAGTATCATCGGGGAGAAGGTACACGAGCCTGAAGAGAGACACACAGCAATTCAGAAACAGCTTCTTCCCCTCTGCCATCAGATTTCTGAGTGGCCCACAAACCAATGAACACTACCTCATTATACCATTCTTTTTGCACTGCTTGTTTATTTTGTTTTATGTCATCGCACTGTACTGCTGTTGCAGAACCACAAATTTCATGTCATATCAGACAGTGATAATAAACCATATTCTGACTCTGTCGTGCTATAGAGAGCATTCTAACAAGCTGCATCACTGTCAGAGTCACCTTATGTAGAGACACTCCTGTGCCTAGCATCACTTTATGGACATACACTCAATCTATGTATATAAGCTATCTTACAGATTTATATCTATTGTGTTTTTATTATTATTGTGTCCTTTATCTTATTTTTTTTTGCTCTGCAAGAAATCCAGAATATCAATCATTTTCAAAGGTTCAAGATTCAAAGTACATTGATTATGAAAGTATGTCTACTGTATACAACCCTAAGTGTCATCTTTCCACAAACAGCCACGAAACCAAGAAAACGCTGGAAGCCCTTTAAAGAAAAACATCAAACATTCAATGTGCAAAAAAAGAACAGATCACTCAAATGGCAAAAAAATACAGAATATAAAATGTCAAGCCACAAAGTCAATGAAGTGTTCAGTTTCAGCTCAGTTTGGTTCGATTTACAGCTGCATTTGTTCATTGACTTCAAGCCGCAGAGTCAGTCCACTCCAAACAAAATCACGCCAATCAACTACAAAGAAAAGAGCAATAGGAAACACATAACATGAACGACAGAGCCAATCCACAAGCCAGATTGATTAAACCTTACCCAAGACCCAAGACTCCAGCACCATCAAGTGAGAGGGAGAGAGAGACTGGTCAACACAGGCACCTTCCCCAGGACCAGCAAGTGAGAGTGAGAGAGAAACCGTCACTCACAGGCAGACGGCACTGAACAGCCGCTCTCCGTTTGCTCTACTCATTGATTTCAGCCTCCATGCTCTAATGAGAGAGATCAGTGAGAAATGGAGCTGATCATAGGCTTGCGTCCCTGTTCAGTTGATCAGTGTTCAATTCCTGCTGCTGTCTGTAAGGAGTTTGTACGTTCTCCCTATGACCACGTGGGTTTCCTTCGGTTGCTCCGGTCTCCTCCCACAGTCCAAAGACATTTCGGGTTAGTAACTGTTAGTGTGTGTGGGCATACTATTGATGCACCATCAATAACTCTCGGAGACGTGAGTCAGGGTAGGCTTTTATTAGCTGGAAGAAAGCACCGTCAGCAGCAAGAGACCATCACACAACATCCTGGAGACTGAGGGAGGAGCAGTGCCTCCAATCGTCTTTATACCGGGGTCTGTGGGAGGAGCCACAGGAGCAGTCAGCGGGGGGGGGCATGTCCAGACAGGTATATGTCGTTCACCACAACTATGTTGACACTAGGATCATGGCAACACTTGAGTGCTGCCCAGCACAATCCTCAGCTTCTATTGATGCAAATGACACATTTCACTGCATGTTTCAATGTTTCGATGTACATGTGACCAATTAAGTTCATCTTTAATCTTAATCTTGTCAATCTAATCAATTTTCTTGTGAATACAAGACTCTGTTAGACGTTGGTATTTAGAATACTGCAAGTCTGGTTCACTGGTTCATTCACGAGACCAATGGTAGGGGAGATGCGTGGCCTCGGTTGTAGTATGGACTAGGTCCTCTTGCCATGGGTTCACCTATTGCAGCCGCTGAGTGGAGAGAGGCTGAAAGCAGTGTGGGAGAGGGCTGGAGTTTGTGCTGGTTTGGGGGCTGGCTCACCCTGTTGGTGTTTGCTTGGTGAAAGACAAGCTGGATTGCAATCGTTTGCGGACTGCTGCAGGCTTCCTCCTGCCAACAACGTCCATACACCATCAATCTACAGGACACGACCCTCAGGGACCTGGGCCATGATGTATGTATTTGTGTGGCTATTTTACTGCTGTCTGATATATGCTATATGTGTCTTGTGCTGTGTATAATTGTTGGTATTGTATTTTGTATCTTGGCTGTTCCATTTGTCTGTATTCACAGATATCCATATATGGTTGAATGATAATTAATCTTAAATTTGCACTTGAACTTCAAACTGATGGGTCTCAGATTGAAACACTGATATTGATTCTCCTTTTGCCAGATACAGCCTGAACTGGAGAGTCTGCCTCAGATTTCCAACATCTAGAACATCGAAACGTACAAAACAGGAACAGACCCTTCAGCCCACAATGTTCTGCTGGATTTCTGATTTTCATTCACAACCATTCAGCTTTTAGGGAATAATAATATACAACGATATACAATGAGTTGCAAAATATACAAGCCATAGGACCTTAAGACATAGGAGCAGAATTAAGCCATTCAGCCCATCGAGTCTGCTCCTCCATTCCATCATGACTGATCCCAGATCTCATTCAACCCCATACAGTGCCTTCTTGCCATGTCCTATGATGCCCTGACCAATCAGGAAACTATCAACTTCCACCTTAAATATACCCACGAACTTGGCCTCCACTGCAAACTACGACAGAACATTCCACAGATTCACTTAATCTCTGGATAAAAAAACTCCTCCTTACCTCCATTCTAAAAGGTCACCCCTCAGGTTTGAGGCTGTGCCCTCTTGTTTAAAACCATAGAAACCATCCTCTCCATGTACACCCTATCTAGTCCTTTCAACATTCAGTACGTTTCAATGAAATCCCCCCACCCCACATCTCACATTCTCCTAAATTCCAGTGCATGCAGGCCCAAAGGTGCCAAACACTCCTCATATGTAAACCCTTACATTCCCAGAATCATCCTCATGGACCTCCAATGACAACACATCTTTTCTGAGGTTTTGGGCCCAAAACTGCTGACAATACTCCAAGTGCAGCCAGTCTTATAAAAGCTCAGCATTATCTCCTTGTTTTTATATTCTATTCCCCTTGAAATTAATGTCAACATTGCATTTGCCTTCTTTACCACAGACTCAAGCTGTAAATTAACTTTCTAGGAGTCTCGCCTGAGGACTCATAAATCCCTCTGCAACTCTGAAGTTTAAGTTTTCTTCCATTTAGATAATAGTCTCCACTATTGCTTACTGCACTAAGACATTTTGTCATTGTACCCAAGAGATTTATGTATTTTTTTGATTTTGAGGTACAGCTTGGAAATGGCCCTTCTAACCCAATGAACTGCTCTGGCCAGCAACCCACCTATTTAACCTGAGACTAATCACAGGACAATTTACAATGACCAATTGACCTACCAGGCAGTGCACCTTTGGGCTGAAGCATCCTGCAGAAACCTATGTGTTCTCAGGGAGGATGTGCAGACGGCGTCAGAATTAATCTCCGAACTCCAACGTCCCGAACTGCAATGCCATCACACTAACTGCTAAACTCTTAATTTCAAACCTTGAGGAACACCCACAACGTGCTGGAAGAACTCTGCACATCCAACACTCCAACACTGCAGTATTTTGTATGCATTCAGCATGATTTCCAGCAGCCGCAGAATCTCCCCTGCTCGGAAGATCAAATTTGAAGGCAGAATACAGGGCTAAACACATAATTCTTAGCAGTGTGGAGGATCAGTCGGATCTTGGGGTCCACATCTGTCAGTCGCACAAATCTGTCGTGCAATTTGATAGAGTGGTTGAGAAGGCATATGGTTTGTTGGCCTTGATTCGTCAGAGGATTGCATTGAAGAGCTGTGAGGTACTGTTACAGCTCTATATTTGTGTGGCTTCTGGTTAGACCACACCTGGAGTCTTGTGTTCAGCTTTGGTCGCCACTTTATAGGAAGGATGTGGTGGCTTTCAAGAGGGTGCAGAGGAGATTTAGATTTAGCAGGATGCTCCTTAGACTAGAAGGCACGACTTATGAGGATAGGTTTAGCGAGCTATGGCTTTTCTCTTTGGAGCGAAGGAGGATGAGAGGCGTTTTTATGGAGGTGTACAAGCTGATAAAAGGTATTGATAGAGTGGACAGCCAGAGACTTTTTACCAGGGCAGAAATGGCTAATACAAGGGGGAATAATTTTGAGGTGACTGGAGGAAAGCATAAGGGGATGTCAGAGGTAAGTTCTTTACACAGAGAATGGTGAAATGCCATGCCAGGGTTGGTGGTAGAGACAGATACATTTGGGGCATTTGAGAAACAGTTAGATAGGCACATGGATGACATAAAAATAGAATGTTACGTAGGAGGGAAGAGGTAGATTAACCATGGAGTAGGTCAAAAGGTCAGCACAACATCATGGGCTGAAGGGCCTGTACTGTGTTGTACGTTCTGTGTTCTATGTTCTATATTTATAATTTCGAATCTTTTTTTTTCTCTTTACTACCCAAAACCAAGGACAGCTACTTATCTGGAAATGTTAGAATTCTTTCAGCAAGTGGAAATTTGCCTGTACAGTGCCCTGCTTTCTCTTGTCAGTGAGTGATGTACAGCCAATATTACTACACGAACCTGCTGGCCCCACTTCAATCTCAGCAAGTATTGATCAAAACTTTGTACTTCCACGCTAGCAGAGTCTAGTAAGTTACCGATTGGGAGGCTGCTGTTTTGAATTTTGAGATGTACTTCAGTCATTTATAAATCGATCTTCCAAAGCTTCTCAGAAACAACCAGAGCAGCAAGTTAACCATGTGTTTTCTGCTGACTGATGAGAAGTAGTGTATGGTGGTTATCCATTATATCTGACGACGATAAGAAACCTTCGTGGACATATTTTTAAAGTCTTTGCACTGGGGCAGTTCCACGCCCTCAACCTCTGAAATCCGGGTCCAGAATATGAAGAATTGTCATAAATTTGGGTCAACAAAAGGGGTCTACTTGGTTGCACTAGATGTCCAGCATGACTTCTATGCCTCATCATATCTTCTGCTCTCCACAGAGCGTCACAATATCGCCATCCTGGCTGTTGGATCTCATTGTAGTTCTCATCTGCCCAGTCTGCCGGAGCTGATTTCGCATGCTAGGACAGACATGTCCCTGTCTCACTGGGGTATGAGGCCACTGGCTCCCCTCACCTGGTTTGGCCCACTTGTCAAAGCAGTTTACTGGGTTGTTGTCACTATCACATGCAAACAGCTACCTGGAGCCACAGGTGAGAGCCAAGTGTTTGGTGGGGATCAAAGGTGAGTGAGCTGCCCCAAAACGGACGTGACAAGCCCTTTCACTAGAAGTACTGCCCCTCCGTGGACATCCCATAATAATCATTGAAAAAATTATAAAACAATCAAACTATAAAATCAACAAAATCATAGTAGCATAGTGGTTAGTGCAACACACTGCACAACGCCAGCAATCGCCAGTTTGACATCAGTTCCTGCTGCTGTCTATAAGGAGCTTACGCATTCTCCAGGTGACCACATGGGTTTTCTTCAGCTGGTCCATTTTCCTCCCACGTTGCAAAGACGTACAGGTTAGTAAGTTGTGGCATGCAATGTTGGTGCCACAAGCACAGCAACATTTTCAGGCTGCCCCCAGCACATCTCAGACTCTGGTGGTCTTTGGTGCAAACAATGCCTTTCACTGTATGTTTCAATGTACATTTGAGAAATAAAGCTATTTTTTATCTTTAGAGTCATCCCTAAAGGTTGTTACAGCCAAGGGTGTGATTGGGGACAAGCTCCCACCACCTATTACAAGCTCCTGATGGTGTGCAGCCTAAATAGCCTCTGGCAACCAAGCCCAGCTCCCCGCCTTCATGTGTGGTTTAGCTACTAAGCCGGCAGAACATTTGGCTAAACCGGAGGGGCCAAAGGCAGGTTACTGGTGCATTAAAACCAGTTGCTTTGAACAGATAGGGTTTGTCAGCCTTGGTTGGCAGCTCAACTAGAAGGAAAACTCTGATCTCAAACCTTTCACTGCCTTGCAGCCATACCCACTCATGAGGAAGGCTTCGGGAGTAAACCCCGAGGGAAAAATCCAGAGCTGGAGTCCTTAAGGCAGTCCTATGTTGAGTTCACTGATGACTGGTAACTCCTGTGACATTTCTGGTGCTAAACTGCATCAGTCCCAACCTTGCTTTGGATTCATCTGATGTTTGGAGAGGGGGAGCTTCCAATGTGGGCAGCAGCTCACTCTCCATATTATACTGCTCTGGCTTTGCACATCTACACAGCCAGGATGCAAAATCCATGGTCGACCCTGACCAATGGAAGCCCCAGAGAGAGTAATCGAATCACAGAACACTACTGCACAATAATAGGACCTTCAGCCCATCTAGACTGTGTCAAACCATTAATCTGCCTTATCCCATCAACTTACACCTGTACCATAGCCCTTCATATCCTTCTCATCGACGTGCAG
Organism: Hypanus sabinus; assembly: GCF_030144855.1. NCBI lineage: Eukaryota > Metazoa > Chordata > Chondrichthyes > Myliobatiformes > Dasyatidae > Hypanus > Hypanus sabinus. The sequence goes on along the minus strand of NC_082720.1, from coordinate 55,539,748 downwards.
TGCCTACCCAAATTTCTCTCATATGGTGAGAGTTAATAATAATTGAAAATGGATCAAGTATACAGCAGACCAAACTAATGAGTTCTAAATAGCACACTGATATCAAAATAAAGTGTTCATGCGCATAAATCACTAAAGGTAGCAGACAGGTCCGATAAGAGCAATGTGATTGCATAGGCATTGGCTACATAACAGCAGACATGGGAACTTATCATAGTCAAAAAACAGTAAAGGGACTACATATAAGTGTATAACATAGGGTGGCACAGTAGTGTAATGGTTAGCACGTTTTACAGTACCAGCAATCCGGGTTCAATTCCGACCACTGTTTGTAAGGAGTACGTACTGTGTCCCCATGACCATGTGGGTTTCCTCCAGGAGTTCCTGTTTCCTCACACAGTCCAAAGACATACCGGTTACCAGGTTAGTCGGTGACTATAAGTTGTCCAGTGATTAGGCTGGGGTTAAATAGGGAGTTGCTGGAGGGCCGGAAGGGCATACTCTGTGCTATGTCTCAATAAACAAGTACATGTTAATATATTGCTTAATTCACAGGATATAGAATCATAGAAAAGTACAGTACAGAAACAGGCCCTTCAGCCCATCTAGTCCACACCAAACCATTTACTACACTAATTTTTAAATGATATTAAATAAAAGCCATCTACTGTTTGAATTCAATTTGCTAATCGATCTTGATTACAAGAAATGGATAACAATTAAAATTTCTATGGAGGCCTGAGAGATGGCAGCCACTGGTATCTGGAGAAAAAAACAATCTGCTGGAGGAACTCAGCAAGTAGAAGAGTATCTCAGGGAGGAGAAGAATTGTCAACATTTCAGGTCAAAATGCTGCATCAGGATCCAAAATGTCAGAAATTACTTTCCACCCACAGGAGCTGTCCGTCCCACTGCATTCCTCCAGCAGATTGCTGGTTGATTAAAATTTCTTTCACCAGTTACCTTTCAGTTGATTTTGGATCCTGTCCACTCAGACTTTAGGGATTAGCCTTGAAAGCGCATATCAAGTCTTGGCATCTTATTAGATGATCTGGGAATGAAAGAGTTAACAAATGAGAATTGTTCAGTATCTCTAGGTCTGTATTCATTGGAGTTTACATGAATGAGGAGGGATCCTCATTGAAATCTCTCGAATATTGAAAGGTCCAGATAGAGTGGACATAGAGAGGATGTTTTCCATAGTGGAGGAGTGTCAGACCAGAGGGCAAAGACTCAGAATAGAAGGACATGCCTTTAGAACACAGATGAGAAACAATTTCTTCAGCCAGACGGTGGTGAATCTGTGAAGTTCATGGCAACAGATGGCTGTGGATGCCAGGTCATTTAAAGCAGAGTTTGATAGGTACTTAATAAGAATCAGAATGAGGTTTTTTTATCACCAGAATGTGTCATGAAATTTGTCAACGTAGCAGCAGCACAATACACGATAATATGGAAAGAAAAATAAATAAATAAGCAATCAATTACAGTAAGTATATATACGTACACTAAATTGATTTTAAAAACAGAAGTAATAAACAGTGCCTATAAAAAGTATTCACCCTCCACCCCCAAGGTTTTCATGATTTATTGTTTTACAACGTTGAATCATAGTGGATTTAATTTGACTTTCTTTGACATTGATCAACAGAAAAAGACATATCAAAGTGAAAACAGATTTAAAGTGATTTAAACTAATTACAAATATAGAACCCAAAATAATTGATCGCATAAGTATTCACCCCCTTTAATAAGACACACCAAATCATCACTGGTGGCGGCAATTGGTTTTTGAAGTCATATAATTAGTTAAATGGAGATCACCGTGTTCAGTCAAGGTGTTTCAATTGTTTGTAGTAAAAATACACCTGTATCTGGAAGGTCCAGCTGCTGGTGAGTCAGTATCCTGGCAAAAACTACACCATGAAGATAAAAGAATGCTCCAAGCAACTCTGCGAAAAGGTTATTGAAAAGCACAAGTCAAGAGATGGGTACAAGAAAATCCAAGTCACTCAAGATCCCTTGGAGCACAGTTAAGTCAATCATCAAGAAATGGAAAGAACATGGCACAGCTGTAAATCTGCCTAGAGCAGGCTGTCCTCAAAAACCGAGTGACCGTGCAGGAGAGACTGTGCATACAACATCTGTTGGCTGGGTGCTTCACCAGTCACAGCTTTATGGGAGAGTGGAAAAGAGAATCTTGGCTAGAGTATACCAGAAAGTATGTGGGAGCTCCTGAAGTCAGCTAGATATGGTCTAAAGAAGCCAAAATTGATGTTTTTCAGTGATCAGGCTAAACGCTATGTTTGGTGTAAGCCAAACACCGCACATCATCAACCGCATACCATCCCTACCATGAAGCATGGTGGTGGCTGCATCATGCTGTGGGGATGCTTCACTGCAGTGTAAAATGAATGCAGCAAAATACAGGGAAATCCTAGAGGAAAACCTGATGCAGTTAGCAAAAGAACTGCAACTTGGAAGAAGATTTCTTTTCCAGCAAGACAATGACTCCAAGCATAAAGCCAAAGCTGCACAGGAATAGCTTAAAAACAACAAAGTTAATGTCCTGCAGTGGCCAAGTCAGAGTCCAGACCTCAATCCAATTGAGAATTTGTGGCTGGACTTGAAAAGAGCTGTTCACTTACGATCCCCATTCAATCTGACAGAGCTTGAGCAGTTTTGTAAAGAAGAATGGGGAGAAATTGCAGTGTCCAGATGCTGATAGAGACCTATCCACACAGACTCAAGCTGTAATTGCAGCCAAAGGTGCATCTACTAAATACTGACTTGAAGGGGGCAACTACTTTAGCAATCAATTATTTGTGTTCAACAATTGTATTAATTTAAATCACTTTGTTGAGTTCAGGTTTCACTTTGACACGAAAGAGTATTTTTTTGTTGATCAGTGTCAAGAAAGCCAAATTAAATCCATTGTGATTCAATGTTGTAAAACAATAAAACACGAAAACTTCCAAGGGGGTGAATATTTTTTATTGACACCCAATATTTTTTTAAAAATTGAGGTCATGTTCAGGGGGTTCAATGTCCATTTAGGAATTGTATGACAGAGGGTGTCAAAGGTTATGGGGAGAAAGCAGGAAAATGGGTTTAGAGGGAAAATAGTGGAAATAGTGGAAAATAAAAATAGTTTAGTGGAGCAGACTGGATGGGACAAATGGCCTAATTCGGTTCTTACATCTTGTGGTTTTATCAGTCATTTGCCAGATTAGACACATGGCAAATTACAGTAATAACATATACACACAGAGTGTCTCTCTGTGTCTGTGTATGTCTGTCTTTGTGTGAGTGTGGCTGTGTCTGTGTTTTAAACTCAAATTTTTCATACTCAAAATTGCTATTTGTAATGTTTTCTGCAAATTTATAATATTATTTCACTGTTAAATTTGGACAGTTTAGGCCTTGCCTATATATCCCTGTATTCAAAACTCCACTTTTATATAAATTCACCACCTTTACTTGTTTGGGAAGACTTTTGCATAGAGCAGTATACTAACGTACTGCTTTACCAACTTTTTATCCTACTCTGAGATCCATCTAAGCCTTCCCTCCCACATAACCTCCATTTTTCTTTCATCCATGTGCCTATCTAAAAGTCTCTTAAATGCCTCTAATGTATTTGTCCCTAAACCCACCCCTGGCAGAACATTCCACACACCCACCACTCTCCATGTATTAAAAAAAATCTACCTCTGAAATCCTCCCCACATGCTTTCCTTCAATCACTTTAAAATTATGCGCTCTCATATCAGCCATTTCTGCCTTGGGAAATGGTGTCTGGCTATCCACTCAGTCTGTGCCTTTTTCCAACTATACTCAATTGCTTGACATAAGGACAGTATAAGGCATGTCATTAAAAAAGTGCCTCACCATTTAAACACAGGAGGACATTGGCAGTATTAAACCAGTGCCAATTCTCTGCAAAATGAAGCCTTTAATAACAGTCTTTTTACCTAAAACTAAACTTGGCGTCATTTTCTTTAATTTAAAACCACAGAAAATCCTATTCATAAATGAGAGAAAATCTCCAGATGCTGGAAATATAAGCAATATACACAAAATGCTGGAGGAACTTAGCAGGCCAGGCAGTATCTATGAAAAAATGGAAATGTGAATGGGCAGTTAGCACAGAGCACCTCGGTGGCCATTCCTCTCAATAATAAGTATACCGCTTTGGAAACTGTTGTGGGGGATGACATCCCAGGGGAACACGATGGAACATAGGTCCATGGTATAGAAGGGAAAGAGGCAGAAGAGGCAAGCAGTAGTGATAGGGGATTCATTAGTCAGAGGAACAGACAGGAGGTTCTGGTGACGTGAACGGACACCCAGATAACATGTTACCTCACAGGTACCAGGGTTAGAAACATGTCAGATCGCGTCCCCAGTATATTGGAGAGGGAGGGAGAGCAGCCAGATGTCTTGGTACATGTTGGTACCAATGACATAGGGAGGAAATGCAAAGAAGTTCTGAAGAGCATATTTAGAGAGCTCGGTAGAAAGCTGAAAAGGAGGACTTCCAAGTAGTAACTTATGGATTGCTGCCTGTGCCACATGCCAGCAAGGGTAGAAACAGGATGAAATGGCAGATTAATGTGCGGCTGAGAAGTTGATGCAGGGGGCAGAGCTTCAAGTTCTTGGATCATTGGGATCTCTTTTGGGAGAGGTATGACATGCACAAAAGTGATGGGCTGTACCTGAACCCCGAGAGGGGATTGATATTTTGGCTGGCAAGGTTGTTAGAGCTGTTGGGGAGAGTTTAAGCTAATTTGGCAGGGGTTGGGAACCAGAATGAAGGAACTCAGGACAGAACGGACAGTAAAAAAAGGCAAAGATAGTGTGCAGTCTGAATGTCAGGAAGGGCAAGCAGATGATAGGACAAAATAGCAGCCAGCAGGGTGAGTATCAGTGCATTAGGAATGCAGAATCAAGAAGTGTAGCAAATACAGTGCTCAAAATGTTATATCTCAATGCACAAAATGTAAGAAATAAAGTGGATGATCTTGTTGCACTATTACAGATTGTCAGGTATCATTGAATCATGGCCGAAGGATGGTTGTAGTTGGGAGCTGAATGTCCAAGGTTACACATTATATTGGAGGGACAGGAAAGTAGGGAGAGATAGTGTTGTGACTCTGCTGGTAAAGAATGGCATCAAATCAGTAGAAAGATGTGACATAGGATCGGAAGATGTTGAATCTTTGTAGTTAAGTTAAGAAGCTGCAAGGACAAAAAGGACCCCAATGGCAGTTATATACAGGCCTCCCAACAGTAGCTGCCATGTGGACCACAGATTACAATGGGAATTAGAAAAGGCATGTCAAAAGGGTAACGTTATTATAGTCATGGAGATTTTAACATGCAGGACGATTGCAGAAATTCAGGTTGGTAATGAATCTCAAGAGAGTGAGCTTGTTGAATGCTTACAAGATGACTTTTTAGAGCAGTTTCTCATTGAGCCTATTAGGGGATCATCTATACTGGATTGGGTGTTATTTAATAAACCGGAGGTGATTAGAAAGCTTAAGTTAAAGAAAAACCTTAACAGACAGTGATCACAATATGATTGAGTTCAATTTCAAATTTGCTAGGAAGAAAGTGAAATCTGATGTAGCATTATTTCAGTGGAGTAAAGGAAATTACAGTGGCATGAGAGAAGAGTTAGCCAAAGTTATTTGGAAGAAAATGCAGGTGTGAGTTTCTGGGAAAAATGAGGAAGGTGCAGGACAGATGTATTCCAAAAATGATGAAATACTCAAATAGCAAAACAATATAACCATCAAAGCTAATGTACAAGCAAAAGAGAGGGCATACAACAAAGCAAAAATTAGCAGCAAGATAGAGGATTGGGAAGGTTTTAAAAACCTGGAGAGAGCAACTAAAAGAATCATTAGGAGTTAAAAGATGAAATAGCTTGAAAAGCAAGCTAGGCAGCAATACCAACGTGGATAGTAAAAGCTTTTTCGAGTATGTAAAATAAATAGATAGATAGATAGATAGATAGATAGATAGATAGATAGATAGATAGATAGATAGATAGATAAATAAATAAATAAATAGATAAATAAATAAATAAATAAATAGATAGATAGATAAATAAATAAATAAATAGATAAAGGGGAATGAGTGTGGATACAGGACCACTACCACTAGAAAATGAAGCCGGAGAAATAATAACCATGGATGGAGATGGTCAAAAAGCTGAAAGACCTAAGGATACATAACTCACCAGGCCAGATGAACTGCACTCTAGGGTTCTAAAAGAGGTAGTGGTAAAGATTGTGGAGACAGTAGTAAAGATGCTTCCAAAATCATTGATCTCTGGCATGGTGCCAGAGGGCTGGAAATTGCAAAAACTCTTTATGAAAGGAGGAAGACAGGAGGAAATTATAGACCAGTTAGCCTGACCTCAGTGGTTGGGAAGAATTTGGAGTCAATTTTTCAGAATGAGATTATGGAGTATGGTGACACAGGACAAGAAAGGACAAAGTTTGCATGGTTTCTTTAAGGGAAAATCTTGCCTGAAGAATCTGTTGGAGTTCTTTGAGGAGATTACATGTAGGATAGATAAAGGGAATGCAGTGGATGTTGTATATTTGGACTTTCAGAAGGCCTTTGACAAGGTGATGCACCATCAATAACTCTCTGAGACATGAGGCGAGATATAGGCTTTTATTGGCTGGAAGAAAGAACAAGCAGCAATTGACCACCACACTACATCCTGGAGACTGAGGGCAGGGCTCCGGGATACCAGGGTCTGTGGGAGGAGCCACAGGAGCAGTCAGCGGGGGGGGGCATGTCCAGACAGGTATATGTAGTTCACCACACATGAGGCTACTTACCAAGTTAAGAGCTCGTGGTATTACAGGGAAGTTACTAGCATGCTTAGAGCATAGGCTGATTGATAGGAGGCAGTGAATGGGAAGAAAAGGATCCTCGTCTGGTTGACTGCCAGTGACTAGTGGTGTTCTGTAACGGTCGATGTTGGGACCGGTTCTTTTTATGTTGTATATCAATGATTTAGATGATGGAATAGGTGGCTTTGTTGCCAAGTATGCAGATGATACAAAGTGGAGGGGCAGGTAGTGATGAGGAAACAAGTAGACTGCAGAAGGAAGTAGACAGATTAGGAGAATAGGAAAAGAAGTGGCAAATGAAATACAATGTTGGAAAATGCATGGTCATGCACTTTGATTGTAGAAATAAATCTGCAGACTATTTTCTAAATGGGGGAAAATACAGAATCTGAGTTGGAAAAGAACTTGGGAGTCCTTATGCAGAACACCCTAAAGGTTAACTGGCAGGATTGGTCAGTGGTGAGGAAGGTTAATGCAATGTTGGCATTCATTTCTAGAGGTCTAGAATACAAGAGCAGGGGTGTGATGCTGAGGCTTTATAAGGCACTGGTGAGGCCTCACCTTGAGTATTGTGAAAAGTTTTGGGCTCCATCTAAGAAGAGAAAGAAATAAAGAAAAGATGTGCTGGTATTGGAGACGGTTCAGAGGAGGCTCACAAGAATGATTCCAGGAATGAAAAGGTTATCATATGAGGAACGTTTGATGGCTCTGGGTCTGTGCTCGCTGGAATTTAGAGGGATGAGAGAGGATCTCATTGAAACCTTTTGAATGTTGAAAGGCCTGGGCAGAAGAGATGTGGAAAGAATATTTCCCATGGTGAATGAGAGACTAGGACAAGTGGGCACAGCCACAGGATAGAGGGGCATCTGGTTAAAACAGAGAAGTGGAGAAATTTCTTTAGCTAGAGAGTGGTGAACTTGTGTAATGTGTTATCACAAGCAGCTGTGGAGGCCAGGTTTTTGGGTGAATTTAAAGCAGAGCTTGATGGGTTCTTGATTGGACATGACATCAAAGGTTACAGGGAGAAGGCCAGTGAGTGGGGCTGAGGAGGGTAAAAAAAATGATCAGCCATGACTGAATGGGGGAGCAGACCCTATGAGCCAAATGGCCTAATTCTGCCCCTCTTCCTTACGGGCTGAGACTCTTCATCAGAACTGGAGAAAAAAAGATGAGAAGTCAAAGTAAGAAAGTGGGAGAAGGGGATGAAAAACTAAACTGGGAGGGGGGAGGAATGAAGTAAAGAGCTGGGAAGTTGACTGGTGAAAGAGATACAGAGCTGGAGAAGGGGGAATCTGATAGGAAAGGACAGAAAGCCATGGAAGAAAGGGAAGGGGGAGAAGCATCAGAGGGAGGTGCTAGACAGGTAAGGGGATGAGATGAGAGTGGGGAATGGTGGGGGGGATGCCATTAGCAGAAGTTTGAGAAATCAATGTTCAAGCCATCAGGTTGAAGGCTTCCCAGGCAGAATAAAAGGTGTTGCTCCTCCAAATTGAGTGTGGCCTCATCACAGCAGTAAAGGAGATCATGGACTGACATGCCAGAATGGGAAAAGGAAGTGGAATTAAAATGGGGGGGCACTGGGAGATCCCACTTTTTCTGGCGGAGGGAATGTAGGCGCTCTGCGAAGTGCTCTCCCAGACTACATCAAGTGTCACTGATTATACAGGGAGCCACACCAGGAGCACCAGATACAGTAGGTGACCGCAACAGACTCACGGGTGAAGAGTCTCCTCACCTGGAAGGACTGTTTGGGTCATATTAATACTCTGCGTTTAACCACTTTGTACTTCTATCTGTGTGTATGTCAGTTTCTCTATAAAATGAAATAGTTCTTTGAGAATCAGGTTGGGTCTAGGAATAGTGAATAAAGAGTTGTTCCCCTTGAGGCCCTCCTTGGTCAGGACCGATCATGAATATTGGGTCCTGCTGTCTGTGTGATATGCATGGCAGGGCAGTACAATACGGAGAGCAAGCTGTTCCCCATGTAGCAGACTCCCCTCTCCACACAGCTGATGAATCAAAAGGAATAGTAGAGATCGATACAGTTTAGCACCAGTGGTATCGCAGGAGCTGCCTGTCAGCATGGAATTCAATGTAGGACTGCCTTAGGGACTCCAGTTCTGGATTTTTCCTCGGGGTTTACTCCCAGAGCTTTCCCCATGAGTGGGTCTAACCACAAGACAGAGCAGCTTTGAGATTAGTGTACTCCTTCTCCTGCATGAGCTACCAACCATGGCTGACAAGCCCCATCTACTCGAAGTGGCCGGTTTTAAGGCACCAGTAACCAACCTTTGCCTCTTCTCCTGTCAGTAGAAACACTTCCCTCAAGCTTAGTAGTTGAACCACATGTGAAGTCCAGGATTTTTACTTTCTACCATCAGGCAGGAGACTCCGATGTGTAAAAACAAGAATGGTCAGGATGGGAAATTGTTCCTTCCTTCAGGCCACTGGGCTTCTGAACTCCCTGCTGCATCACATTCAAAGTGTCACTGGTTAATCCGTTCTTACAATATTTAATTTACGCACTTTTGTTTGTTATCTATGCATGATCATCTGTAGATTTTATCCTTAACTTCATAAGTTAGTATGTGTTATGTGTACTACTGTGCTTTACACCCTGGCTGGGAGAAATGTTGTCTCATGTGACAGTATACATCTATTCAGTTAGGTGACAATGAACCTGCCTTATCTGACTTGGTTATCAAAGGCTATTTGAGACATATGGCCTTGAGAGCATTTACTAGGTAGTGGGAGCTTATCCCCACTCCCACCCCCAGCTAAAACAACCTTAAGAAAGCACCGAGATGTTCCCATTTATTGATTATTACTGTGAATCCTTCAGGTGTCTGTATCCAGGCAAATAACTGTGATGATAAGATGCCAAGACTTGACGGTTCGTCCCTAAATTCTGAGTGGACAGAATCCAAGATCAACAGAAAGCTAATTGGTGAAAGAAATTTCAAGCGCTGATTCTTTTCCATAGATACTGCCTGATGTGCTGAGTTCCTCCAGCAATTCCTGTGTGTTACTCAAAATTTTTTCTTGTTTTTCTTTCCAATTTGTATCTGAAACCTGCATATAAACTGGCCATCCTCCAAGGCAGAAAATTCTGAATTCTGAATTCTCCATATCCTCATGTTACCTTAAATTGTTTTAACAAATACCTACCACTCTCTGTGTTTATTTAATAAAAATCTATCCCTTGTACCACCTCTATAATTTCCTCCAATCACCTTAAAATTACGCCCCTTTGTATTAGTCGCTTCCGCCCTGGAGAAAAAGTATCTGAATCTCCACTCAGTCTGTGCCTCTTTCCAATTATATTCAATTGTTTGATGTAGGAACAGTAGAAGGTATGTTATTAAAACAGTTCTTCACTATTTAAACAGAGGATTGCCACCACAGGAGGACATTGGCAGTATTAAACCAGTGCCAGATTTCCACAAATTGAGTCCTTTCATAACATTCCTTTTACCTTTAACTAAGCCTTGCAAAATTTTCTTTGATTTAAAGCCAAAGAAAATCATATTAATAATCTGTGTTTAACCACTTAGTACTTTCATCTGTGTGTACAAGTCAGTTTCTCCATAAATGAAATAGTTCTTTGAGAATCTAGGAAAAGAGAATGAAGAGATGTTCCCCTTGAGGCTCTTCATTGGTCAGGGTTGACCATGGATGTTGCACCCCAGCTACGTACAATATGGAGAGCAAGCTGCTCTCTATGCAACAGGCATCCCCTCTCCACACAGCTGATGAATCCAAAGGAACAGAAGAGACAAATACAGGTTGGCACCAGCAGTATCAGAGATGCGTGTCACTGTTGAACTTGATGTAGGACTGTCTTAGGGACACCAGCTCCAGATTTTTACTCAGGGTTTACTACTGAAGCCTTTCCCATGAGTGGGTGTAGCAGCAAGGCAACGGGGTTTGGACATTACAGTTTCCTTTCTCCAAAATGAGATGCCAAACACCACTGACAAGCACCATCTGCCAAAAGCAACTGATTTTAAGGTGCCAGTGACCCATATTGCCCCTTCTCCTACCAGTAGAAATGGTTTCACCAGACTCAGTAGCTAAACCACATGTGAAGGCCAGGAGCTGGACTTGGTTGTCAGAGGCTATTTGAAACATTTAATAGATAGTGGGAGTTCATCCCAACAACCAGCCCCAAATATAACAACCTTGAGGAACCACTGAGATGTTCCCATTTATGGGTTATTATTGTGAATCTTCCAGATGTCTGTAACCTGTTAAATGACTGGAATGATAAGATACCAAGACTTGATTTGTTCTTTCAAGGCTGGTCCCTAACATTTGGGTGGACAGAATTCAATATCAATGAAAGCTAATCGGAGAAAGAAATTTTGATGAAGGGTTTCAGCCCAAAAGAGTCAACTCTTTATTTCTCTCTATAGATATTGCCTGACCTGGTGAGATCCTCCATCATTTTGTCTGTTACTTTAATGTTTTCTTGTTTTCCTGACCAATTTATATTTGAAACCCACAGTTAAACCTGCTTGCTCCCAACATCCTCCAAGGCGGAGAATTCATAATAATAAATTTTATAATCATTCATAATATCCTCAAGTTATCTAATATTCTTTTAACAACCACCTTAAAGCATTCCCTCTGACACCAATGGGACATATCTTTTTTCACTTCTAACCACAAGACTTTCATCATGGCAGAAGAGGAGGCCATGGACCAACATTTCTGAAGGGGAATGGGGACAGGAATTAAAATGGTTGCCCACCAGGAAATTCCACTTTTTATGGATGGAGTAAAGCTGCTCAATAAAGTGGTCCCCCAGTCTATGTCGGGCCTCACCAACGTAGAAGAGGCTGCATCACAAGCACCGGACTCAATAGAGGACTCTAACAGATTCACAGGTGAAGCATTGTCTTACCTCAAAGGACTGCTTGGGGACCTGAATGGTGGTGAGAAGGGATGTTGGATCTGTTTTTGTAGGTGAACCTTGGAAACCTGGGAGAGGTGAGACAAAGCATCAAGTAGATGTCAGATAGTGCAACATTATATTTTGGACCAAGACCCTTCTTCAGCACTGGAAAGAAAGGGGGAAGATGCCAGAATAAAAAAAATGGGGGTGAGGGGAAGGAAGACAAGCTAGAAGGTGATAGGGGAAGCCAGCAGGTTGGGAAAGGTAAAGGTCTAGAGAAGAAGGAATCTGATAGGAGAGGAGAGTGATCCATTGGAGAAAGGGAAGAAGGAGGGTCAGTAGGGGAAGATGATAGGCAGGTGAGGAGAAGTAAGAGGCCAGAGTATGGAATAGAAGAAGAGGGAAGGGAGAGGGAAAAAAATTGCCAGAATGAGAAATTGATGCTCATGCCATCAGGTTGGAGGCTACATAGATGGAATATGAAGTGTAGCTTTTCCTAGAACCAACTTGATTCACAAAGAACTATTTCATTTATCAAGACTGACTAGTGCACACAGATGAAACTACAGAGCAGTTGAGCTCAGGTTATTAATGTGATTTTCTGTTATTTTAAATCAGGTTATTCCCAAGAAGTGGATTGGATGCCTTTATGAAAAATGTTCATTTCTGCTGATAAGCTTATTTTGAGCCACTTTCAGAACAATGTGTCAGGTTACCTCTTTACCACCTCAAGGAATATATTTTAACGCAGAAACAGAGAAGAAAAGAATATTCTATTATACTGCCTGATTGTGCTGATACATGGAAGATTTTATAACTTGTCATCATGCAAATAGATGTTCAGTGGAAATTTGAACTGTAACCCAACCAGCAGAACTTCAAGGAGGATCAACTTTATTCGCCAGCTACATTTACATGTATCAGGAACCTATTATGTTGATGCAGCATGCAACAAAAAAATAACATTCATCTATTATAAAGAACTACATAAAAATAAAGTTACAGGTTAAGGTACAGATATGTAATAAAATGTGCATAAATACATAAATACCAGCATATACTTACAATGTATTATAAAAAGTGATTTAAAGTGTTTCCAGTGCATTAGAGGAGCGTGGCGTAACTAGAATGGTTGATCAGATTCACTGCCAAAGGAAAGAATTTTCAAGATGGTGAATTTTTGTTTTAATACCGGAGATGGTCCCAAGCCCAGCTCAGAAAGGAGGAGGGTTGGACATGGGGCTGGCAGCTTCATCCCATAAAAACACAGAGCTACAGAAGCTCCGAAGACCACATCCGTGGGAGAGGAAGGTTATACTTGGGGACAACTTGAAAGACTGGCCTAGTGATGATAGACTACAGGCAATGACCTTTGCTGAAATGGTAGTTCATTGTAGTTTTCAAATATTGTGAAAGAATGCAGCACCAAACCAGACAGTAATGGCTGATGCACATTTTGAAGGTAATTTCTCTGTTTCGGTCATAAAGGAACTCTTGCAGGAAAAGCACAGTTAATCAATATATATTCATGAAGGCTTGAACACTGTGAATGTAGCTTTTTCAACTAATTAAAACTATCTGTTCGATAAAATTGCAAACATGGAACTTGCCAATGTGCCACAATAAAATCGGTATTGCATCCAACTGATTTACATTGATAACACTTTATCATGGGTAGCTATCATCCAAGTCAAACTGAATCTAATCTAATTCAGTAATCATATTATAGTCCATCAACTTGCCCTGTAAAGCAGTAGACTGCTTGAAAAGAATTGAATATCTGACAAAAGAATATTTGCTTCTAACACAGAAGTACATACAGTGGCCACTTTTTGAGGTATAAGAGGCAACTAATAAGGTGGTCACTAAGTGTATTTCTGTCTGTTTATGGACATCTGCTGCTTTAGCCCATCCACATCAAGTTTCAACATATTGTGCATTCAGAGATGCTCTTCTGCACACCACTGTTGGAACGTGTTGTTATTTGAATTACTGTCACCTTCATGTCAGTTTCAATCAGTCTGGTAATCCTCCTCTGACCTCCCTCATTAACAAGGTGTTTTTGTCCATGAAACTGCCACTCACTGGATGTTTTTTTTTTGTTTTTCGCATCATTCTCTGTAAACTCTAGAGACTACTGTGCATGAAAATCCCAGGAGATCAGCAGTTTCTGAGATAATCAAATGACCGGTCTGGCACCAACAATCATTCCATGGTCAAAGTCACTTAGATCACATTTCATCCTCATTCTAAACACAAGAGATTCTGCAAATGCTGAAAATCCAAAGCAACACACACTAAATGCTGGAGGAGCTCAGCAAGTTAGGCAGAATTTATGGAAATGAACGAGCAGTCTACATTTCAGGCTAAAACCCTGATAAAGGGTCTTAGCCCAAAATATCGATTGTTTATTCATTTCCATAGATGCTACCTGCCTGACCTGCTAAGTTCCTCTAGCATTTTGTGTGTATTGTTCTTTCCCATTCTTATGTTTGATCTAAACAACAACTGAACCCCTTGACCATGTCTGCGTGCTTTTATGCATTGGGTTGCTGTCACATGATTGACTGATTAGATACTTTCATTAATGTGCAGGAGTGCAGGTGTACCTGATAAAGTGATCATTGAGTGTGTGAGCCATGTGAAAATCTATGATAAGAACTGGAACTATCCAAGGTTTTAAAAATAGTGGACAGCCTTTCTTGAAGAGTGGGGAAAATTAGTCAGAACATAAAACCAATTTTCAAACTGGATATATGTTTATTCATGCACAGCTGTGATATTGTTGCTTGGTTGCTATGTGATGTCAGCTAAATATGTCCAAAGTCTGTACTGTGAAGTATCTTCCTCAAATGTTAGGCTTTTTAAAATACCATTACCGTAGATTAGTTAAGGTGGTGGGTTCTGATTAAATCAGTGCAATATCCCTTCATTACCATGACGATGAATTCCCCAGTCTCTGTTACAACCATTTATCACAACTCTCTGCTTCTTGTCCTTAAAGCAATCTTTTATCCATTCTTTTACAGGAAACAGGCTGTTCTTCAATCCCCCAAAAGAAGCAGTGGCCCTCACATGTTTTCCTCCACAATTAACTAGGTTACTAGTCAGTGAGCAACTCTACCACGGATGGTTCCAAGCTTGACTACAAGAGGAGATGGGTTGGGCATTGACATAGCAACCCCATCCCATTAAAACCCCAGAGCTATAGAAATACCAGCAGAAGCTCCAAAGATCTCACCCCTGGGAGAGGAATATTGGCCACACCTTGCAAGACTGGCCCAGGACAGAGAACTGTGGCGAGCTACTGTCGGTGGCCTATGCCCCAGTAAGAAAGTAAGAATTCTTTCTCTAATATGGAGCAGAGGTCCTGCATGTATTCCTCCAAAATGAACAGCTTCTTGTGTAGCTAGTAGAATCAATACACTGCTGACTATTGTGTGTGTTACTCTCGGTTTCCAGCATCAACAGAGTCTCTTGTGTGTATGATTTGTTGCTCTTCTGTGAAGTCTCTTCAAACTATGCCCTGAAGCCTACCTGATGCCTACCCTGAAGAAATTCCAATTTCCTTTTGGGAGTTCGTGAGACCCTCTCTCATTGCACCCCCCCCCTCCCATAATCTCTGCCACTCTCCAACTCTTTGACCATGTACTCACCCAGACTCACACTCACTCCATCACCCCTTCCCCCTCACCTGGCTTCACCAATCACTGAAAAGGAAGACAGAACAGTGGGGAGGGACAAATACACAAGGGAGTCGCATAGGGAGCAATCCCTATGAAAAGCAGGAAGTTGGAGGGGGAGGGAAAGATGTGCTTGGTGGTCCTCCTCCACTGATCTCCCTCCTGGCAAGTGGAACAAGTGCTACACCTCCTCCCTCACTACTATTCAGGGCCCCAAACAGTCCTTCCAGGTGAGGCGACACTTCACTTGTGAGTCTGTTAGGGTAATTTACTGAGTTCAGTGCTCCCACTGTGGCCTCCTGTATATCAGTGAGACCCCATGTAGATTGGGAGACCACTTTGCTGAGCATCTACACTCCATCTGCCAGAACAAGTGGGATCTCCCAGTGGCCACTGCTTCTAACTGTAAAATAAGAGCTTTTTATTATTATGTATTACGATGCACTGCTGCTGCCAGAAAACAACAATTTCATGACATAAGCCAATGATATTAGACCTGATGCTGATTCACATTCTGATATTCTTAAAGCGTATCACCAACTCGAGAGGATGCAGAGATGATTTACCAGGGAAATGTCTGGATTGGAGAGCATGCCTTATGAAAATAGGCTGAGCGAGCTAAGGCCTTTCTCTTTGGAGCAAAAGAGAGTGAGAGGTGACTTGACAGAGTTGTACAGAATGATAAGAGGCATAGATCAAGTGGACAGAGACAATTTCCAAGCCAGAAATGGTTAATATGAGAGGAGTAACTTTAAGATGATTGGAGGAAAGTACAGGGATGGGAAGTTCGAGGTAGGTAGGTATTTTACAAAGAGGGTGGTAGATACATGGAAGGTGCTGCTGGGGCTGTGTATAGAGACAGGTACATTAGGGCATTTCAGAATCTCTTGGATAGGCACGCGGATGAACCTAATATGGAGGGCTACGTGGGAGGGAAGGGTTAGATTCATCTTGGAGTAAGCTAAAAGGTTTGCAAAATATTTTTATGTTCTACATCTGAAGGAAATGCATAGAAGCCAATACTCTTCAGCAGTTGTCCGCCTGGCATCAATGGTCGCATAACCAGAACTTCTGATATTTCTCAGCTGCTCATACAACAACCATCCACTACCTGCTCCCAAGGCTTCACGTAACTCTGATCAGGGTGGGGGGGGGGGGGTCAGCAAGAGCTACACCTTGCCCAAGATGGCCTGCAGGCTAACAGAGGGAAGGAGTCTTACAACTCCTTTGATAGAGACATATCTCCAGCCCACCACCCAAATAGGTAGTGGTAGCTTATCCCCACTATCTCCACCAGCAGTGATAACTATGCATATACGTGTATATGATGATGAGCTTAACTTAGACTTCCAGATCATGATGGAGTGGGAGGAGCTAAAGATAGCACCAAAGTAGGGATGGTGGTTTTTACTGGACTCTAGACCATGGTCTGTTTGGGAGCTGGCTAGTGCTTGCATGATGGGTGGTGGGGGGAGCCAATGCTTTTGCTGAATCAGCTGAGGGGAGGAGGAGGGGAGCTGATGCTTTTGCTGCTACTTGTGCATGGGAAGCGGGAGGGGGCTTTGATGTTCTAACGTTTTTCTGTCATTCACTCTTCGGGATCTTTTTTGCTCTTTTGTGGATGCATGCTAAGAGTAAGGATTTCTGTAATATACCCTGACAGTAAATTGAACTATTGTTTGCTTTGTGCATAATAAGACATTACTTTCACCTCCTAATGTCTTTTAGCTATTAACCCCTAGTACTTGAAGAACTCACTAATGAGGAAACAGTTACTATCACTCAACCATCAGGCTCCTGAACCAAAGAGATAACTTCATTCCCCCATCACTGAACTGTACCCATAATCTATGGTCTCGTTTTCAAGGACTCCTCACCTCATATTCTCGATATTTGTTGCTCATTTGTTTATATTATTGTTTCTTATTTTTGCATTTGCAGCATTTATTGTCTTCTGCACTCTGGTTGAACACCTAATTGGGTGGTCACTCATTAGTTCCATTCTGGTTAATATTCAATGGATTTAATGAGTATGCCCACAGCAGAGTGAATCTCAGGGCTGTATACTGTGACATTTATGTACTTTGATAATAAAATGTACTTTGACCATTGAACTTTTGAGATATTTAGTCAATCACAATGTTGTTTACCTCGCTCAAAATTCATTACTCCAAAGAGCAAAACCCCAGCTTCTGCTGTCTATTCTGGATTGTTCTCCTTGGAATATTGTGTTTGCTCATGGCACTTCGAGAAGGATTTGAAGGTCATACAAGGAAACAGAAGAGATTTACTTGAATGATTCCAGCTGTAAATGATTTCAACCATTCTGTAAATCGCTCCAGAACCCTCCAATTCCTAAATAAAGCAGAATGTCCAGATGCAATATTCCAGCTCTGTCCTGACCCAAGTCTGTTGCACTCTTTGCCTCAGTCTCAAAAGAACAGGATCCTACACACTTCACTAACACTGAGCAGCACACACAAAACTCTGGAGGAACTCAGCATCTATGGAAATTACACAGTTGACGGTTCAGGCTAAGACCCTTCATCAGCACTGGAGAGGAAGGGGAAACAATTCCCACTGCTACCATCAGGAAGGAGATACAGGAGCCTGAAGGGTCACACTCAATGATTCAGGAACAGTACCTTCCCATCTGCCATTCAATTTCTGAACAGACATTGAACCCATGAACACTGCCTCACTACTTGTTATTTCTATTATTGCACAACTCATGTAATTTAAACTATTTATGCTTTTAACTGTGTACTGCTACTGCCATAAAGACAAACTTCACGACTTATGCCAGTGTTTCAGACTCTGAATAAAAAGTAGGGGATGGGAAGCAGTACGCAGGAGAAGCTGGGAGCTGATAGGTGGAAGAGGTAAGGGGCTAAAGAAGGAATCTGATAGGACAGAGTAGTAAGACTTGGAAGAAAGGGAAGGAAAAGAGATACCAAGCGGAGGTGATGAAAAGCTGAGGAACAGAGAAGGGGTGAAAGGGGAATGACAGTGGAGAACTGAAAAAGGGAGAAGCAGGAGGAAAGAGAAATTACCAAATGTTAAAGAAAGTTCATGCAATCTGTTTGGAGGCTACCCAGATGGAATGTGATGTGCTTTTCCAGTCTGTTGTGAGAGGCAAGGTCTCCACCAAAGGAGATGCCAGGTGCTCTTTCCCACCACTAGCTTGCAGGTCATCCTTCGGCAAGGTGTAGCACCTACTTAATCCCCCCATCAGGATCTTGTGAAGCCATGGAGAAGGTGGTGGATGATCATATCAGCACATGGTGCACATAACAAGTCCTGGTTTTACATCCAATGATACCAGACAGTCTCTGAAGAGTATTGAGGTTCAATGGTTCAATTTAATATCAGAGGATGTATACAACCTAAAATCCTTACACCTTGCAGATATCCACAAAACAGAAAAAAAAGAATGAATGACAGAAAACATTAGAACTCCAAAGCCCTTCTCACCCCCCCCCCCACCCCACTCACAGCATCAGCAGCATAAACCTCCCACCAGCCACCATGCAAGCAACGGCAAAGCCCCCAGAGACTATGATCTAGAGTCCATCAAAAACTACTATCCACCCCACACTTTGACATCAAAGACCAGGCTCTCACCCATCTTGTAAAGAGATTGCCCAGAATAAGGAAATGGCAAAACTCTTCCATCGAAGAATTTGCTATGAACAACCATGGTTGTGGAAAGACCATGAGCTCCCACGCCTCAGAACACGGCACATGCCAAACGAACACCAGTGTGTTGCTTTGGATTTCCTGCACCTGCAGTGCCTCTTGTGTTTATCAATAACAAGGAGTTTCACTTTCCACTTGTTTGCCCATTCTGGTAAACCTACGTTCTACTGCAATTGTCCTTAGAGTTTACTATGCCAAGTTTGCTGTCTTCTGCAAGTTTCCTAATCATACCTATATCCAGGTTATTGATGCTATAAAAGTATGGTCCTCACACTGATCCCCTGGGCCACAGCTGCCTACCATTCTCCAGTCCGAATAACGATCACTTAACACAATTCTCTGATTCCTATCCTTGGCAAAGAGTGCACAGAGCAGCAGAAATAAGCCCGGTTTATTACACTAGCTCTAATGAGCAGTGATCCTGTTCTTCCAATGCCAGCTGGATCTCAAATTGTGAAACTTCATACACAAAATGCTGGAGGAACTCAGCACAGCAGGCAGGTTATATAGAAATTAATCAACAGTCAACTTTTTGGACCAAGAACCTCCTTCAGGACTGGAAAGGAAGGGGAAAGAATAAAAAGGTGAGGAGAGGGGAAGGAGGACTAGCTAGAAGGTGATAGGTGGAGCCATGTAGATAGGAAAGATGAAGGACAGAGGAAGGAATCTGATAGGAGGGAAGAATGGATCAGAGGAGAAAGGGAAGTAGGAGGGGATCCAGTGGGAAGATATAGTGGGTGAGAAGAGATAAGAGACCCGAATGGGGAATAGAAGAGGGGAGGTGGAGGGATTTTTTTTACTGGAAGGAGAAATTGAAATTCATGCCATCAAGTTGAAGATTACCCAGACAGAATATAAGGTGTGGCTCCTGCACTCTTATGTTAGCATCATCTTAACACAAGAGGAGTCCGTGGACCGACATAGCGGAACAGCAATGGGAATTGGAATTAAAATGTTTGGCCACTGGGAAGTTCTGCTTAAGTGAAATGGGCTGATGGTGGAAGCAGAAACAATAGGGTCTTTTAAGAGAATCCTGGATGGATACATGGAGCTTTGAAAAATAGAGGGCTATGGGTAAGCCTAGGTAGTTCTAAGGTAAGGACATGTTCAGCTCAGCTTTATTGGACGGAGGGCCTGTATTATGCTGTAGGTTTTCTATATTTCTATGAAACTTAATACATAGCTTGTAATACATACAGAGTTTAATGAAGGGTCTCGCCCAAAACGTTGACTATTACTCTTTTCCATAGATCCTGCCTGACTTGTTGAGTTCCTCCAGCATTTTGTGTGTGTCGCTTTGGATTTACAGTATCTGCAGATTTTCTCATATCTGTATATTATTTTCATTTTGATGAAAAGTGGGTAGATGAATTTGATTCTGATTTTAAATAGCCAAAAGTACAAAAGATTTTGTCCATTTCTAATTTAAAAAAGCAACTTATCCAAACTGAGACCAATCACAAAGAAGGCACAACAGCGCCTCTACTTCCTTTGAAATTTACGTCGATTGACCATGTCACTAAAAACGTTGACAAACTTTTATAGAAGGACAGTGGAAAACTGGTTACTGGTACAGAAACACCAATGGCCAGGCATGGAAATGTCTACAGAAAGTATTAGATACAGCCGAGTCCATCACGGAAATGCTATCCCCACCACTGTGCACATCTACACAGTGCACTTTCATCATCAAGGACCCCACCATTCAGGCACCATCTCTTCTCACTATTGCCATAGGACAGGAGGTAGAGAAACCTTAAGTTCACACCATCAGGTCCAGGGACAGTTATTACCCTTCAACCATTCAGCTCCTGAACTAGCCTGGATAACTTCACATACCCCAACCCTGAACTGATTCTTTGACTACAGGCGTACTTTCTAAGATTTTTTCAAACTCATGTTTTCAGTATTTTTTTATTTGCACAATTTGTCGTCTTTTGCACATTAGTTATTTGTCAATCTTAATGAATAGTTTTTCATAAATTCTATCATATTTCTTTATTTCCCTCTAAATGGCAGCAAGAAAATGAATCTCAATGTAGTAAGTGGTAAGATACAGGTACTTTGATAAAAAAATTTACTTTGAACTTTGTACCAAAAATAAGCACTTCAACGGTTGAGCCAGGTAAATCTTAGAACAATGCAGTAATCTCATTGTCAATATAACTGACTGTAACCTTTCAATCTCAACTTTGCATTTAACTGATTAAAATCTGAATCAGAATCAGGTTTAATATCACACTGGCATTAGCTGTGAAATATGTTGTTTTGCAGCTGCAATACATTGCAAACATAATAAAAACTATAAGTGATAAGTTATATATTTTATAATTCACTCTCCATTCAGAAATCTGTTGGTGGAGGGGAAGAAATTGTTCCTACATTGTTGAGTGTGTGTTTTCACACTCCTATACTTCCACTTTGATGGTAGCAATGAGAAAAGACCGTGTCTTCAAGTTAAATTACAGTGAGATTTGAACTCATTCCAATCATTAATCGAGGCCTCTGGATTAGTACCACAGTAATGTCTCCACAGTGCACAGCCCCACACAGGATCAGGCACTCAATCAATCAGCATTTATTGAGATGATGAGCACTAACCCATGTATGGAATGCAATGGCAGAATTGAACTGCAAACAGTTGATGACAATAGAGGGTTCAAAAGAAGCTATTAAACTCATGGAAATACAACTGCAATTTCACTGGTCTGGGAAGAGATTTGCAACGAAGTCAATAAATACCCTCAGGATCCCAAGTGATGAATCGCCTTAATAGAAAAACCACAGGCAGCATTGGCATGAATTCTGTGGAACTGACTGCTTTATTATCTCTGTTCAAATCTTCCCAAATGTGAGCTGGGAAATAAAATAGGTGGCTTAAATTTGACTGACCATTCGAACACTGGGTTATTGTCCTCTTCCACATAGGTGTCATTACCAAGGATATACCTATTAATTGCTAGTGAATCAACAAGTCTAGTGAAGTGACTGATGAGGTCAGGGTGGTCTTCAGATCCCACTGCATGGAAAATACCAGAGTTTTGTCTTGAACTATTACTTATTTATTTATTTAGAAATACAGAACAGAACAGGCCCTTCTGGACAAACGGGCTATGCCGCACATCAAAGTACCTAAAGGACAATTTTCAATTAACAATTAACCTACTAATCAGTACATCTTTGGACTGTAGGGGGAAACCAGCACACCCAGAGGAAAGTTGTGCATTCATGGGTAGAAAGTGCAAACTCTACAGATGGTGCTGGAATTGAGCTCCAAACCCCAATGCCCCAAGATGCAATAGTATCGTGCTAAGTGCTACATCACTATGGCACCCTACCTTCTATCTTTTAGCATTGTTTTACAAAGGAAAAGGTGCTAGGCAACTCCAAGGTCTTAAGGTAGATAAGTTACTTGGACCAGATGGACTACACCCCAGAGTCCTGAGAGATGCTGCTGAAGAGATAACGAATGGATTGGTCATGATCTTTCAAGAATCACATGATCCTGGCATGGTCTCGGAGGACTGGAAGGTTGCCAATGTCACTCCACTCATTAAAAAGGGAGGAAAGCAAATGAAACAAAATTATATGCAGTCAGACTAACCTCAGTAACGGAAAGTGTTGGAGTTCATTATTAAGGATGAGGTTTTTAAGTACTTCAAGACTAATGATAAAATAAGTCAAAGTCAGCATGGTTTCTGTAAAGGGAAATCTTGCCTGACAAATCTGTGGAAAGGATGTTTCCCATGATGGGGGAGTCTAGGACAAAAGGACACAGCCTCAAGATAGAAGGGCATCCATTTAGAACAGAGATCCTGAGAAATTTCTCTGGCCAGAGGGTGGTGAACTTTTGGAGTTTATTGCCACAGACAGCTGTGGCCAGGTTGTTGGGCATATTTAAGGCAGAGCTTGATAGATTCTTGATTGGATGTGGCATCAAAGGTTAAGGGGAGAAGGCTGCGAGTGGGGCTGAGGAGGGGAAAGATGATCAGCCATGATGGAATGGTGGAGCAGACTCGATGGGCCAAATGGCCTAATTCTGTCCCTATGTTTTATGGCCTAAGTTCAAACATCAGAGGTGCAGAAGGACATAGGAGTCCTCGTGCAAGACTGCCAGAAGGTTAATTTACAGTTTGAGTCTGTCGTAGAGATGGCAAATGCAATGTTGGCATTTATTTCAAGTGGAATAGAATATAGAAGCAAGGAAGTAATGCTGAGGCTTTATAAGGCACTAGTCAGGCTGCACTTGGAGTATTGGCATCAGTTTTGGGCTCCTTATCTCAGAAAGAGAGTTCAGAGGATGTTCATGAGGATGATACTAGGAAAGAAGAGGTTAACATTTGATAGCTTTGGGCCTGTACTCACTAGAATTTAGAAGAATGCAGGGGGATCTCATTGAAACCTACCAAATGTTGAAAGGACTCAATAAGGTGGGTGTGAAGAGATCAACACATACAAACAAGCTGGATGAACTCAGCAGGTTGGGCAGCATCCATTGAAATGAGCAGTCAACGTTTTGGGCCGAGACCCTTCGTCAAGGGTGTGAAGAGGATGTTTCCTATGTTGGAGGTATCCAGAACTAGAGGGCACAGCTTCAAAATTGATAGGCAATCTTTTAGAACGGAGGTAAGGAGGGATTTTTTTTTGTAGCCAGAGAGTAGAGAATCTGTGGAATGCTCTGCCACAGACTGCGGTGGAGACCAAGTCCGTGGGTATATTTAAGGTGGAAGTTGATAGTTTTCTGATCGGTCAGGGCGTCAAAGGATATGGTGAGAAGGTAGATGTATGGAATTGAGTGGGATCCGGGATTAGCCATGGTAGAATGGACTTGATGGGCTGAATTGCCTAATTCTGCTCCTAAGTCTTATGGTCTTACCTTGAGGTGGAGCTTAGGAGGGTTAATGGCACCTAACAGTGACTCCTTTGCTTGCATCTTTGGAAACAGCTTTATTTCCATCTTTAATATCTCTATTTTCCCCTTTCAGGGTTCTTTTGAAGACCCTGACCTGGAGTTACCTGCTGACTACGGTTTTTTGCGGGAATAGACCTCTCTCAGGGTTTCACAAATGGCCGTTGTTCCACACGCCAAGGGCTCGGCCTAAGAGTTTCACTCACCTTCAGGGAACTGAGTTTCCGTGACTCTGGAGACAGGGGGGTCGGAGGTCATGTCTGAGCAGAAGACCGGTGTGTCGTGGGAGATGGAAGATCTAAGGCTGTGTGCCCAGAGACCCGAGATCTTTGGGCACAGAGCTCAGAAAAAGTAATGGAACGACTTTTAACGTCATAAATCAGTTGTCTGTTAAGTGTCTCCTCTCACTGTGAAACGGAGACACCCCTTTCTCTTATTAGGTATGTGGAATGCTGGGTGAACAAGAAGTCTTTGGAGTACTGCAAGCCTGTGTCTTTGCTGTTGCCTTGCTCAGGCTTGAGTGCTTGGTGGCGGGTGCCAATGCTTTTTTTTTGCCGGGGGGTGGAGGGGATTGTTGCTTTGCTGCCAATTATGCATGGGAGGGAGGGGAGCAGGAGGGCTCTAACACTTAACTGTCATTCATTCTTTGGGGGCACTCCTCTGTTTTCGTGGATGGTTGCGAAGGAAAAGCATTTCAGGATGTATATTATATTCATTTCCCTGACATTAAATGTACCTTTGAAACTTTTGTTTCAGTGTGCTCCATCTTCTCATTCAATTGTGTCCTCAAAGAAAATCAACATTTGTCAGACTCCAGTGTCAAAATGAATTATATATAAAATTGTTGAAACTGGAAATATGAACTAAAAACAGGAAGCAATGTAAATATACAAGGATCAGAGAGTTAACAGTTGACATGCTGGGACTTTTTGTCAGAAGCAGGAAAAAGAGAAAACACATTACTTTTCAGAGGAAATGAGAAAGGAGGATAAAACAAGGAGAATATCTCTGATAGGGTGAGACCAAATGGGTAAAAGATGACCAACACCTTTTTATAAAACATCGGACACAAGGACAGACCTTTCTACCCACAATGTTGTGCCAAACCAATTAGATTAGTAATCAAATGGCCAAATAAACTAATCCTTTCTGGCTACATTATATCCATATCCATCCATTTCTGTCACATTCATATGCCTTTCTGAGCATCTCTCAAATGTCCCTAATGTATCTGCCTCTAACTTCCAACCCCCCCGGGGAGTGCATTCCAAGTACCCATCACTCTCTTTCTAAAAATCTTGCCTCTCACATCACCCTTGAAATTACCCCCTCTCACCTTAAATGCATGCCCTCTGGTATTAGACATTTCAACTCTGGGGAAAAAAATACTGTCTGTCTAGTCTATGCATGCCTCTGATAATTTTATAAACTTCTATCAGATCTTCCTTCAGCCTTTATCATCCCAGAGAAAACAAACCAAATTTGTCCAAACTCTCCTCTTAGCTCATACCCTCTAATCCAGGCAGCTTCCTGTTAAACCTCTTCTGCTACTTCTCCAAAGCCAGCCTTGATATCCTTCCTGTAATAGAGTGATCAGAACTGGATGTAATACTCCAGATGTGGCTTAATTAAATAGCTAGTTAAACTAACCTTTTTGTTTCTGTTCTCCTTTAATTTGTAATTTATGCAGTTTTTGGCTTGCCATTCTGTTCAGTTTGGTTACAATGGTGTAGGAAAGATGGCATTAAGCTGGAGAGAGCAGAGCACATTCACAAGTCCCGATTAAGGATTTCAGCCCAAATTGTTGAACCTTTAATTCCTTTCCATAGATACCATCTGACCAGCTGAGTTTCTTCAGCATTTTGTGTGTGTTGCCTTGAATTTCCAGCATCTGCAGAATCTCTTGTGTTTAAGATTTACAAGGATGTCACTCGGACTTCAGGGAAGCAGGTAAGGTGTTTTTATCTTGGGATTGAGGAAATAAGAATTAGAGGGCATAGATCTAAGATAAGAAGGAAAAAGTTCATTAGGACTCTGAGGAGCAGATTTTTAACTGTGGAATGATCGGTACATCAAATGGGCTGCCAGAGAAAGTGGCCGAGGCAGGTGCATTAACAACAATTAAAAAGTACTTGCACATGTATATGGATAGGAAATTTAGAGGGATATTGGCCAAACTCAAACAAATGGTTCTAGTTTAGATGGGGATCTTAGTCAGGATGAACAAGTTGGACCAAGGGGCCTGTTTCTATGTTGTCTGACACTATGACTCTATAATAACTCACAAAAAGCAATGGAGGAACTTGACAATTCAAAGCAGCATCTATAGAGGGAAATTTTGAAGTCCTATCAACTGTCAACATTTTGGGTCAAGATCCTTCATCAGGATGATGGGTCCAGAGGTAAGGTCTTGACCCCAATCATCAACAGTCCTTTTATTTATTTTTATTTAGAGATACAGTATGGAACAGGCTCCTCCAACCCAACAAGCCATGCCACCCAATAACCCACCAGTTTAATCCAAGCCTAATCACGGGACAATTTACAATGACCAATTAACTTACTAACTGGTACATCTTTGAATTGTGGGAGGAAACCAGATCACCTGGAGGACCCCATACACAGACCATGAGAAGAACATAGAAACTTTCATTGGATTTGAACTCTGAACTCCAATGCCCCAAACTGTAATAGCATCACATTAACTGCTACACTACCGTGTGCCCCATTTCCCTCTATCAATGTTGCCTCAACTCTCTGAGCTTATCCAGCATTTTTTATGTGCTCTAGACTTGAGCGTCGGCAGATTTTTGTGCCTCCAGTTCTGTTATGTTTTTGTCTGCCTTCTCTGTTACCAAAAGCAGGTCTGTGGAATATGAGCAGCAGGCCAGAATATAATAATACAGAGAAAAACTGAGCCAAAATGTGCTTAGGTGGGAGTTATCTTCAAGAATAACATTCACCACACAATGGAAATGATTAGTGAACTTGGACTTGACGTTCAAAATCAGAATCAGGTTCATTATCTTTGATACTTGTAGTGAAATGTGTTGTTTTGCAGCAGCAGTACAGTTCATTTTCAGCCCATCACCCCTAATGGGGCATAGGTCACTGAAAGCAGCTCACCAGAGTCTTCCATTCTGGGCCAAATAGAAAGTTGATAGGTCCTGTGGCTTCCATTTTTGACCCACAACTTCATAAGTCTTCAATGCAAAAATGCTTTCTCCCCCAGGGATGAGGACTTTGGCATTTCTGTAGTTCTAGGTTTTTACAGAATGGGATTGCTAGCCCGATGCCCAACCCTCCTCCTTTCACAGGCACTCTTGGGACTGTCCATGGCAGAGTTCAGCAGTACAATGCAATACATAAAATAGACTATTAACTCAAATAAATATTATATATCAGATCAAATTAAATTAAGTAGTACAAAATGACAGCAAAATAGTGAGGTAGTGTTCATGGGTTCATGGTCTGTTTAGAGATCCGATGGTGGAGAAAAGGAAGCTGAGTGTGTCTTCTGGGCCCTGGTCCTCCTCCCTGGTGGTAGTAATGATAAATGAGCATGTCCAGGGTGGAGAGAGTCCTTAATGATGGATGCCACCATTTTGAGGCATCGTCTTTTGAAGATGACCTAGATAGCGAGGAGGCTAGTACCCATGATGGAGCTGGCTGAGTTTACAAACCTCTGCAATCCCGAGCACTGGTGTTTCTAAAAAAGATGATGATGCAACCAGTCAAAATGTTCTCCACAGCACATCTGTAGAAATTTGCTAGAGTCTTTGATGACATACCAAATCCCCTCAGACTCCTAATCAAATATGGCCACATATGTGCCCTCTTCATAATTGCATTGGTATGTTGGTCCAGAATAGATCATTAAAGACATTGGACAAAGCATTACAGGTAGATTTTCCTATAGAATGACAGAGTTGAAAACCTGGAACACAAGAGACCATAGATTCTGGAATCAGGAGCAACAATCTACTGAATAAACTCAGACAGTTAGGGGAGGAGTTGTTGACTTGATAGAAGTGTAAAAGCTGATAAGAGGCATAGATAGAGTATAGCCTGAGACTCTCCCCCAGAACGGAAATGGCTAACATGAGGAGACATAATTTTAAGGAGATTGGAGGAAAGTATTGAGGGAACTTCAGAGGTAGGTTTTTAACAGAGCCGTGGGTGTGTGGAATGTGCTGCTGGGGTGGTGGTAGACACAAATATATTAGAAACATTTAAAAGACTCTTAAATTGACACATGGTGAAAGAAAAATAGAGGGCAATGTGGGATGGAAGGATAAGATTGATCTTGGAGTAGATTAAAAGGTCAGCACATCATTGTGGGCCGAAGGGCCTGTACTGTTCTATGTTTTGATTCAGGATTACTGAGGTGCATGGTGTGAAATGAGAGGACTAGGGGATCTCTGTATGGAATCTCACAGGATGAATCATGGTGTAAAATATCAACAACTCCTTTCCTCCCGCAGATGCTGCTCGACATGATGAGTTCCTCCAGTGGATTGTTTGTTGTTGGAAAACCTGAGAGTGTGAAGGCATAATTCATCAGAGAGACACAAGTAGGATGAGATGGTTCTTGCTGGTCACATGTGCTGTTAGTGGGAAAACCGGCTTCAGCATTAAAATTTGCAAATGTTTACATTTAAAAACTATTCCAATGAGTTCAAGATACTATAATTAGCTTCATTCCTTACACGTACTTTGAAACATTGAAATATATAATGAAAATGAATGACATGATGAACTTGGATACTTGGATACATGTATCCTTGATATTGGATACTTGAGAGCTTGGATACATACATGGAATTATGATATAGTGGCCATTACGGAGACTTGGCTGGCACCAGGGCAGGAATGGATTCTCAATATTCCTGGATTTCAGTGCTTTAAAAGGGATAGAGAAGGGGGAAAAAGGAGAGGAGGGGTGGCATTACTGGCCAGGGATACTATTACAGCTGCAGAAAGGGTGGGTAATGTAGCAGGATCCTCTTTTGAGTCGGTATGGGTGGAAGTCAGGAACAGGAAGGGAGCAGTTACTCTACTGGGAGTATTCTAGAGGCCCCCTGGTAGCAGCAAAGATACTGAGGAGCAGATTGGGAGGCAGATTTTGGAAAGGTGCAAAAATAACAGGGTTGTTATCATGGGTGACTTTAACTTCCCTAATATTGATTGGCACTTGATTAGTTCCAAGGGTTTAGATGGGGCAGAGTTTGTTAGGTGTGTCCAGGATGGATTCCTGTCACAGTATGTTGACAGGCCGATTAGGGGGAATGCCATACTAGATCTAGTATTAGGTAATGAACTGGGTCAGGTCACAGATCTGTCAGTGGGTGAGCATCTGGGGGACAGTGATCACTGCTCCCTGACCTTTAGCATTACCATGGAAAAGGATAGAATCAGAGAGGACAGGAAAATTTTTAATTGGGGAGGGGCAAATTATGAGGCTATAAGGCTAGAACTTGCGGGTGTGAATTGGGATGATGTTTTTGCAGGGAAATGTACTATGGACATGTGGTCGATGTTTAAGGATCTCTTGCAGGATGTTAGGGATAAATTTGTCCCAGTGAGGAAGATAAAGAATGGTAGGGTGAAGGAACCATGGGTGACAAGTGAAGTGGAAACTCTAGTCAGGTGGAAGAAGGCAACATACATGAGGTTTAGGAAGCAAGGATCAGATGGGTCTATTAAGGAATATAGGGAAGCAAGAAAGGAGCTTAAGAAGGGGCTGAGAAGAGCAAGAAGGGGGCATGAGAAAGCCTTGGCAAGTAGAGTAAAGAAAAACCCCAAGGTATTCTTCAATTAGGTGAAGAACAAAAGGATGACAGGAGTGAAAGTAGGACCGATTAGAGATAAAAGTGGGAAGATGTGCCTGGAGGCTGTGGAAGTGAGTGAGGTCCTCAAAGAATACTTCTCTTCGGTATTCACCACTGAGAGGGAACTTGATGACGGCGAGGACAATATGAGTGAGGTTGATGTTCTGGAGCATGTTGATATTAAGGGAGAGGAGGTGTTGGAGTTGTTAAAATACATTAGGACGGGTAAGTCCCCGGGGCCTAACGGAATATTCCCCAGGCTGCTCCACGAGGTAAGGGAAGAGATTGCTGAACCTCTGGCTAGAATCTTTATGTCCTCGTTGTCCACGGGAATGGTACCGGAGGATTGGAATGAGGCGAATGTTGTCCCCTTGTTCAAAAAAGATAATAGGAATAGACCAGGTAATTATAGACCAGTGAGCATTACGTCTGTGGTGGGAAAGCTGTTGGAAAAGATTTTTAGAGATAGGATCTATGGGCATTTAGAGAATCATGGTCTGATCAGGGACAGTCAGCATGGCTTTGTGAAGGGCAGATCGTGCCTAACAAGCCTGATAGGATTCTTTGAGGATGTGACCAGGCATATAGATGAGGTTAGTGTAGTGGATGTGATCTACTTGGATTTTAGTAAGGCATTTGACAAGGTTCCACACGGTAGGCTTATTCAGAAAGTCGAAAGCCATGGGATCCAGGGAAGTTTGGCCAGGTGGATTCAGAATTGGCTTGCCTGCAGAAGGCAGAGGGTTGTGGTGGAGGGAATACATTCAGATTGGAGGGTTGTGACTAGTGTTGTCCCACAAGAATCTGTTCTGGGACCTCTACTTTTTAGATTTTTATTAACGACCTGGATGTGGGGGTAGAAGGGAGAGTTGCCAAGTTTGCAGATGACACAAAGGTTGGTGGTGTTGTAGATAGTGTACAGGATTGTTGAAGATTGCAGAGAGACATTGATAGGATGCAGAAGTGGGCTGAGAAGTGGCAGATGGAGTTCACCGGAGAAGTGTGAGGTGGTTCATTTTGGAAGGACAAACTCCAAGGCAGAGTACAAAGTAAATGGCAGGATACTTGGCAGTGTGGAGGATCAGAGGGGTCTGGGGGTACATGTCCACAGGTCCCTGAAAGTTGCCTCACAGGTAGATAGGGTAGTTAAGAAAGCTTATGGGGTGTTAGCTTTTATAACTCAAGGGGTAGAGTTTGAGAGACGCGATGTAATGATGCAGCTCTATAAAACTCTAGTTAGGCCACACTTGGAGTACTGTGTCCAGTTCTGGTCACCTCAATATAGGAAGGTTGTGGAAGCATTTGAAAGGGTACAGAGGAGATTTACCAGGATGCTGCCTGGTTTAGAGAGTATGGATTATGATCAGAGATTAAGGGAACTGGGGCTTTACTCTTTGGAGAGAAGAAGGATGAGAGGAGACATGATAGAGGTGTACAAGATATTAAGAGGAATAGACAGAGTGGACAGCCAGCGCCTCTTCCTCAGGGCACCACTGCTCAGTACA
Organism: Hypanus sabinus; assembly: GCF_030144855.1. Taxonomy (NCBI): domain Eukaryota; kingdom Metazoa; phylum Chordata; class Chondrichthyes; order Myliobatiformes; family Dasyatidae; genus Hypanus; species Hypanus sabinus. Next base: position 55,508,346 of record NC_082720.1, on the reverse strand, counting down.
AGAGGACAAGGCTTTAAGGTAAGGGGAGGGAAGTTCAAGGGGGATATTAGAGGAAGGTTTTTTTATTCAGAGAGTGGTTGGTGCGTGGAATGCACTGCCTGAGTCAGTGGTGGAGGCAGATACTCTAGTGAAGTTTAAGAGACTACTAGACAGGTATATGGAGGAATTTAAGTAGGGGGGTTATATGGGAGGCAGGGTTTGAGGGTCGGCACAACATTGTGGGCTGAAGGGCCTGTAATGTGCTGTACTATTCTATGTTCTATGTTCTACAAGTGGCTCCTGCATCAAATCAGCAAGGATTGTGGTAAAGTCAGTCCCCAGTTGTCGCCATGTTTCTGGTATTCACACAGCCGACACACAACTCACTAAGCCTCACTATACATCTTTGGGTGTGGGGGGAAACTGAAGCACCCAGGGGAAACCCGTGTGGTCATGGGGAGGACAAACTTTGGTGGGAATCAAAATCTGATCTCACAGCAGACTCTGTAAAATGAAGCACTAACCACTACGCTACCCTGTCAACCTTTAGACTGTCCTTTTCCCGAAACAGATCAAATTTATCAGTCTTCTCCGTGCAAGACACAAGCAGTATGATGAACATTCCAGGTGTTAGGGGTGATGAAGTGTGTGAAGTTACCATAACTAGAGAGAAGGGTCATGGGAAACTGAAAGTTCTGAAGGTAGATAAGTCAACTGGACCAGATGGTATAAACCCCAGAATTATGACAGAAGTGGCAGAAGAGATTATGGAGGTATTAGTAATCTCTCAAGAATCACTAGATTCTGGAATGGTTCCAGAAGAATGGAAATTTGCAAGTGTCACTCCACTCTTCAGGAAGGGAGAGAGGCAGAAAAAAGGAAACTATAGACCAGTTCGTATAACCTCAGTGGTTGGGAAGATGTTGGAGTTGATTATTATGGATGAGCTCTCAGGGTACTTGTGAGCATATGATAAAATAGGCTGTAGTCAGCACTGTTTCCTCAAGGGAGAATCTTGCCTGACAAATCTTTTGGAATTCTTTGAACAAATAACAAGCAGAACAGACAATGGAAAATCGGTTGGTGTTGTTGATTTTCAGAAGATCTTTGACAAGGCTGCTTAACAAGCTACAAGCCTATGGTATTACAGGAAAGATTCTAGCATGGATAAAGCAGTAGCTGATTGGCAGAGAGCAAAGAGTGGGAATAAAGGGGTCCTTTTTGGCTGCCAGTGACTAGTTGTGCTCCACAGGGGACTGTGATTTTTACGTTAAGTGTCAGTGATCTAGGTGATGGAGTTGATGGCTTTATTGCAAAGTTTGCAGAGGACATGAAGATAGGTGAAGGGACAGGCATTTTGAGGAAGTAGAGAGGCTACAGAAGGACTTAGACAGATTAGGAGAATGGGCAAAGAAACATAGAAAACCTACAGCACAATACAGGCCTTTCAGCCCACAAAGTTGTGCCGAACATGTCACTACCTTAGAAATTACTAGGCTTACCCATAGCCCTCTGTGTACCTATCCACAGGTCTCTTAAAAGACCTTATCATATCCACTTCCACCACCATAGATGGCAGCCCATTCCACGCACTCACCACTCTCCGCGTAAAAAACTTACCCCTGACATCTCCTCTGCACCTACTCCCAAGCACCTTAACCTGCCCCCTCTTGTGGCAGCCATTTCAGCCCTGGGAAAAAAGCCTCTGACTATCCACACGATCAATACCTCTCATCATCTTATACACCTCTGTCAGGTCACCTCTCATCCTCCGTCGCTCCAAGGAGAAAAGGCCGAGTTCACTCAACCTGTCTTCATAAGGCATGCTCCCCAATCCAGGCAACAACCTTGTAAAATTCTGAGGGCAGTGTGACTGTGGAATGAGCTACCACCAGAAATTAGATGTGGGTTCAATTGTAGCATTTTAAGAGTTAAGGATGAGAGTGGTATGGAGGGCCATGTCTGGGTGCTGTTAGATGGATGAATCATAAAAGCAGGTCAGCATGGAATAGATGCATCAAATGGTCTACTCCTCTACTGTAGCTCTTTATGACTCTAAATAATACTTACCTTGTGCAATAATGTCTTAAGACCATAAGACATAGGAGAAAATTATGTTATTCCACCATAGAGTTTACTCAGCTATTTGATCATGAATGATCCATTACCCTCTCAACACCATTCCCCATCCTTACTTCCTGTAACCTCCTTTGAAACCTCTCCAATGTCAGCACATCCTTTCTTAGATAAGGGGCCCAAGACTGCTCATAATATTCCAAGTGAGCCACACAGTGCCTTATAAAGCACGGGTATTACATCCTTGTTTTTATATTCCAGTCTTCTCAAAATGAATGCAAACTTGCCTTCCTCTCTACCAACTCAACCTACAAGTTAATCTTTAGGGAAGACTGCATGAAGGCTCCCAAGTCGCATTGCATCTCAGGTTTTTGAATTTTCTCCCCATTTAGAAAATTGTCTATGCTTTTGATCCTTCCACCAATGACAATAATCATACACATTATTCCATCTGCCACATCTTTGCCCTTTCGCCTAATCTGCCTAAGTCTCTTTGTAGCCTCCTCAACACTATCTGCCCCACCACTAATCTTCGTATCATCTGCAAACTTGGCCACAAAGCCATCAATTCTGTTATTCATGTCATTGACATAAAATGTGCAATGAAACGGTCCCAACACTGACCCCAACAGAATACCACTAGTTACCAGCAGTCGATGAGAAAAGGCTCCCTCTATTCCCACTCTTTGTCTCCTGCCAATCAGCCAATGCTCTATGCATGCTAGTATCTTTCCTGTAATACCATAGGCCCTTATCTTACTTAGCAACCTCATGTGTGGCACCTTGTCAAAGACAGTTAGAAAATCCAATTACACAACATCCACCAATTCTCCTTTGTTGGTATTCCCTCAAAGAATTCCAACAGATTTGCCAAAACAAGGTTTTCCCTTGAGGAAACCATTCAGACTTTGGCCTATTTTACCATGTCCCTCAAAGTGCCCCGAAACCTCACCCTTAACAATTGACTCCAACATCTTCCCAACCACTGATGTTAGGATAACTGGCCTCTAACTTCCCACTGCCTTTGTCCCTTCTTGAATAGTAGGGTGGCATTTGCAATTTTCCAGTTCTCCAGAATCATGTCAGAATCTAGTGATTCTTGAAAGATTATTAATAGTGCCACCACAATCACTTCAGCTACCTCTTTCAGAATCCTGGGGTGTAGTACATCTGGTCTCGTTGACTTATTTACCTTCTGACCTTTCAGCTTTCTAAACACCATCTATCTAGTCATAGTAAATACACTCACTTCTGCCCCCTGACCCTCACAAACATCCATCATACTGCTAGTGTCTCCCATTGTGAACACTGATGGAAAATATTTATTCAGTTCATCTGCCATTACCGTGACCCCACTACTACCTCTCCAGCAATATCTACTCTTGACTCTCTTTTACTCCTTATATATCTGAAAAAGCTTTCAACATCCTCTTTGATATTATTGGCTGGCTTATATTCATATTTTATCTTTTCCCCCCTTATGGCAATTTTAGTGGTTTAACTTCCCACTAGTTTTTGCTCTATTATATATGCTCTATTTTGCTTTTGTGTATGTTGGCTTTGATTTCCCTTGTCAGCCATGGTTGTGTCATCCTGCCTTCAGAATACTTTTTTCTTTTTTGGAATATGCCTATCCTGTGATTCTGAATTGCTTTTGAATACACCAGCCATTATTGTCATCACTGCTAGTGTCTCCTTCCAATCAAATTTAGCCAGTTCCTCTGTCATGCCTCTGTAATAATGATGCATTTGGCTTATGATCACTGTCTCCTAAGGGTTCCTTTACCTTAGACTCCCTAATCAAATCTGGTTCATTACACAACATGCAATCCAGAATAGCTGATCCCCTAGTGGATCAACCACAATCTTCCGCAATTTCTCTCCTTTGCGATCCAAAATCAGCACCAACCTAATTTTTCCAATCTACATGCATTTTAAAATCCCCCCATGGCTATCATAACATTCCCCTTTTGACATACATTTTCTATCTCACATTGCAAGTGGTAGTCCACATCATGATTACTGTTCAGAGGCCTGTATAACTCCAATCAGGGTCTTTTTACCTTTGCAGTTGCTAAACATTATCCACAATGATTCTACATTTTCTGATCCTAAGCCACCTCTTTGTAACAATTTGATTTAACTTTTTACCAGCAGAGCCACACCACCCCCTCTGCCTACCTACTTCTCCTTTTGATACCATGTGCATCCTTAGATGTTAAGTTCCTAACTATAATTTTCTTTCTGATGCAACTCGATGATTTAGAGGCAACCATATTTAAAGCACTATTTTGAAAAGAGTGGGAAACAATTTGAAGCCCATTTTTTCAATGCATCCCCCCCATCCTGAAGGCACAGGTGCTGGGGATGGAGTGAGGAGGTTGAATTGTTGTTGGAGAATGAAATGCCTCCAAGAATATGAAAATTGAATAACATACCACCAAAATCATGAAAGGTAGCCAAAATGCTTGAAAGCAACATGCAAAGTATATCATCATCATTGTGCTTTTATTGGTGGTAAGAAATGGCAGATGGAAGTGTATGGTCATGCACTTTCGTGGAAGAAATTAAAGAGTTGATTATTTTCTAAATGGAGAGATAATTTTAAATAATGAGGTGCAATGTGTCTTGGAATCATTGTGTCGGATTCCCTAAAGGCTAATTTTCAGGCTAAGACTGTGGTGAGGAAGGCAAATGCAATGTTAGAATTCATTACAAGAGGACTGGAATATAAAAGCAAGGACGTAATGCTGAGGCTTGATAAAGCACTGAGGAGGCCTCACTTGGAGTATTGTGAACAGGTGTGGGCCCCTTATCTTGGAAAGGGGGTGCTGAAACTGGAGATGGTTCAAATGATTCCAGAATTGAATGGCTTGTCATATGAAGAGTGTTTGATGGCTCTGGGCCAGTATTCACTATAATTCAGAGGAATTAGGGGTGAGCTCATTGAAACCTATCGAATGGTGAAACACCTTGAAACAGTGGATGTGAAGAGAATGTTTCCTATGGTGGGAGAGTCTAAGACCAAAGGACACAGCCTCAGAATGGGGGGCATCCTTTCTGAACGGAGATGAAGAGGAAGTAGTGAATCTGTGGAATTTGTTGCTGCATGCAGCTGTGGAGGCTGAGTTTTTATGTGGTTGACGAGGCAGAGGTTGATAGATTCTTGACTAGTCAGGGCATGAAGGGATATGGGGAGCAAGCAAGAGATTGGGGCTGAGAGAAAATTGGATCAGCCATGATGAAATGGCTGAGCAGATTTGATGGCCTAATTCTGCTCCTATATCTTATGGTTTTATGTCTTATGGTCTAATATAAAAGCAAACCTGTAAAATTATTACTGAATTCTTTGAGCTTTTCTTTCTAATCCTTGCTGGAGAGATATGTAATCTTGGTTGCTGGTGATAAAACACATGCAAGAGTATCAATTGCTAGTTTCACCCCAAACCTCTCCATCAAATTTCTCTCCATTCTTGTTGCTATGGCAAGTTACAACAATACAAATATCACAGCAGCTGATGTGGAAGGAACTCTTCAGTAACAATAACCCAAGCCAATAAATCATTTGCTAAGTAGCCTGCTTCCATCATGATAGAATACTGACCAACAAACAAAGCTGAATCTTCATAGTTCCCAGTGTTACCGCTGTTGCATCTGGTGATATTCATATAGCTGTCTTTCGGAAGTCAAGAATGAGGCATAAAAGTGAGTGGCTGCAGCTGATTTATTTATTTGATTATTTGTTTATTTTTTTGTTTGTTTATTTAGAGATAAAGCACAGAGCAGGTCCTTCCGGCTCAACGAACCACATTGCCCAGAAGCCCATCTATTCAATCCTAGCCTCATCACGGGACAAACACGAGGAAATCTGCAGATGCTGGAAATTCAAACAACAATACACACAAAATGCTGGTGGAACACAGCAGGCCAGGCATCATCTATAGGGAGAAGCACTGTCGACGTTTCAGGCCGAGACCCTTCGTCAGAACTAACCAAAAGGAAAGGTAGTAAGAGATTTGAAAGTAGTGGGGGGAGGGGAAAATGCGAAATGATAGGAGAAGACCAGAGGGGGTGGGATGAAGCTAAGAGCTGGAAAGGTGATCGGCGAAAGTGATACAGATCTGGAGAAGGGAAAGGATGGGACGGGAGGCCTCAGGAGAAAGAAAGGAGGTTGGGGGAGCACCAGAGGGAGATGGAGAACAGGCAAACACTAAATATGTCAGGGATGGGGTAAGAAGGGGAGGAGGGACATTAATGGAAGTTAGAGAAGTCAATGTTCATGCCATCAGGTTGGAGGCTACCCAGCCGGTATATAAGGTGTTATTCCTCCAACCTGAGTTTGGATTCATTTTGACAGTAGAGGAGGCCATGGATAGACATATCAGAATGGGAATGGGACGTGTAATTAAAATGTGTGGCCACTGGGAGATCCTGGGAGACCGAGTGTAGGTGTTCAGCGAAACAGTCTCCCAGTCTGCGTCGGGTCTCACCAATATATAAAAGGCCACACCGGGAGCACCGGATGCAGTATACCACACCAGCCGACTCACAGGTGAAGTATCGCCTAACCTGTAAGGACTGTCTGGGGCCTGAATGGTGATGAGGGAGGAAGTGTAAGGGCAGGTGTAGCACTTGTTCCGTTTACAAGGATAAGTACCAGGGGGGAGATCGGTGGGAAGGGATGGGGGGACGAGTGGACAAGGGAGTCGCATAGGGTGCGATCCCTGCGAAAAGCACTACCCACTACCAAACACATTTTTCACTCCCCCCTCTTTCTGCTTTTTGGTAATTTCTTTTTCACTCCTTGAGTGACTTGATCAAGGTGCTTCAGTGCTGAACTGACTCAGTGGCTGTGGCCTGCAGCTACCAGACTCCTCATCCAGCTTCACTCGCCTCAGCGGCTCCTTGGCTATCAATTCATGTTCAGAGACTTTGTGGTTAATATTATTTGTTTACAGTTTATTGTTTGCACAATTTGTTCTTTTTTATTACACATTGGGTGTTTGAGCGTCTTGTTGCCTGCTTTTTTTTCTTTAAACGGATTATATGGTATTTCTTTGACTTGTGGCTGACTGCAAGAAGTTAAATCTCAGGGTTGTATTCTGTAAATACTCTTTGATAATAAATGTACTTTGAACTTTGATAAGACGTAACCTAAAAATAGTCAAGTTCATTGTGGTGTGACACCTGCTGCAGAAAAAATTTAAAAATCTAGAAAAACAACAGTCAAACCTAGAAAATACAGAAAACACAAAGTGCACTGCAGATGCTGTGGTCAAGTCAACACGTACAGAAGCTGGATGAACTCAGCAGGTCAGGCAGCATCTGTGGAAACGAGCAGTCAACGATTTGGGCTGAGACCCTTCATCAGGACTGAAAATACAGAATCTGCTACAATATATTTACTGGCAAATTCTCTTTATACATACTGTATATAGGTAATTACATAAGAATTATAAGCAAGCATGGGGCGTGTGGATTGTCCAGTGAGGGGTGGCACCCCTGGTGAAGGCGTTTGTCGTGTCCAGTCTAGGGTGGCTCACATCTTTGGGCCCCACCAGACACTCAGCTCTGACCTGTGGCTCCAAGTAGCTGTTTGCAGGTGACATCGGCCACACCCTGGTATACCGCTTTGATAGGCTGGCTAAACCAGCTGAGGGTAGCCCGTGGCCTCATACCCCGTTGAGATAGAGAAATACCTGTCTGAACGTGTGAAGTCAGCTCTGGTGGACAGGGTAGATGAGACCTACAGTGAGATCCAATGGTTAAGAAGGCACTATTGCTATGTACTGTGGAGGGCAAAGGGCAAAGGGCATGACAAGGCTCAGAACGAGTCATGATCATCCACTGCATCTAAGGAAAGCCCTTGTTCATGCCATTGACCCAGACTTTTGAGGTTCAGAGAGTGGAACTGCCCCAGTGCAATTACTTTTCCTCTTTAAAAACTCTTCATAGGTTTCCTGTCATCGACAGACACGATGGGCAATCACCATAAGCATGCATAGAAAAGTTAAAATACTAAAATAAAACAAGACAAATAATAATTCTACACACTAATCCAACAATATAAAAGGCATTTAGATAAATCCAGTATCCATTTCGCAGTCAGTTCAGCATGGACTAGATGGGCATAGAGCCAGTTTCTGCTCTGCTTTCTATGTCTTTACAATACTATGACTCTTGTCCAGTGCTGATGTAAGTGGTGTAGACAGCATCTACTCCCCAACAGCACTCACCTGTTTCCAAGATTACTCCCTACACATTCTGAAATAAAGGGAACTGAAGCTCCTCGGGTGATCTCTATTGGTACAGTGTCCAAAAAATATACAGTCTCATTTGACTGTATCTAATGAATCCTTCTGTTTTGTTTGAAAGCTCTTTCATGAAGCTGCTATATAAATAGAGATTTTTGCTGCTATCTCTTAACCAACTATGTCAAAATCCTCTTCTTTTTTTAACCAGGGCTCCCTGTGTTCCCTGGCTGTGTCAAAATCATTTTCTGACTGGTTGCATCACAACCAGGTATGGAGGGGCTCATGCACAGCATTAGAAAAGGCTGCTGAGGTTTGTAAGTTTGGTCAGCTCCATCATGGGCACTAGACAATCCATCAAGGGGGACATTTTCAAAAGGCAATGCCTAAAACTGCGGCATCCACCATGAAGGACCACCACCATCGGAGAGAAGGTACAGGAGCCTGAAGACACACACTCAACATTTCAAAACAAGTTCAAGTTTCATTGTCATTCAGTCATACCTGAATATCTATGATTGCAGCCAAAAGAAACAGCAAGTGTATTGGGCCCAAGGACATAGTAGCAACAGTCATACACAGCACAAGCCACAACCAGCACATAAAAGGTATCAGTAAAATAGAGTCATACAAAAAATTATATAGTCCAAGTCCATGAGTTCATGGATGTTGCAGCTGTCTGCAGTTGAACACAATGGGCCTTGTCTTCTACCAAGCGAACAATGGGGGAGGGGGAGCACCAACTTCAGCATGGGTGCCACGCCACACCACCTCTGGCACTCCGGTGTAGCACCCGCCTCCGATACCTCCCCCGGGCAGCTACAAACAGGTGACACCACGGCTTAAGGCCTTTTCCTCGCTACAACCAAGGCCCCACAGCTCCCCCACCATTTGCCAAGAAACCAATCAATTGGCCTTGCATCATTCCACACTACCGATGTCCATCAGGGTCTTGTGATCACAAGAAAACATAAGATGATCATCAGTCACTGTTAGACTGCACTTTCTTCGTGCACTGACGCCTCTCTGTCCCAGGCAGCATCATAGTCAACACCACGTCCAGCTCCTTCAGTTTCTCAGCCAAAGAGAAACTTGCTGATGGGGGTAGACCTGCAGTACTTTAAGTTCTTAATGTCTACCAGCATTGTGCCATCATAAAGAATACGCTTAAAAAAGACAATAACTCCTTTGGTTGACTGTAGAAACCTCTTGTGTCCGAGCCCGCTGCCATTTTACCAGAAGTCTTCTTCCCCTCCCTCAAGAGGTTTCTGATTGGCCTATCAACACATAAACAGTACCTCAGTATCTTGCTCTCTTTTTGCATTACTTCTCCAATTTTTTTATAAATTTCTTATTATAGCTTACAGTATATTTTATGTATTGCACTGTACTGTTGCTGTTAAACAAGTTTCATGACATATGTCAGTAATAGTAAACCTGATTCTGATTCTGAGATGCATTGATCCAGCTGAATCATACATGCATTGTTGGCTATTGGTTTCAATCCAGCATAAATAATCTCCCATCAGGCTCTGGCCTATGTAGTTTTTACAACATATATTTATACAATTGGGAGGTAGGGTAGAAATACACCTGGGGACAACTTGAAAGACTGGCTCGGGACAGAGCCAGTTGTGCAAGCGGTGTTGGCGGTATTTGCCCCAGGAGGGGTTGTGGGCTTAAGTAAGTACATAAGAAGAAACACACTCAATGATTCAGAAATATGGTCTGCTTCTCTGTCATCTAATTTCTGATCAACCCACAAACTCATGAGCCTATATTTTTCACTTTTATTTTATTTTGATAGTTGGCGGGGTGGATATATGTCTCTATCAAACAAGATGTAAGCTGCTCCTTTCCTTACACATTGTTACACCATGGGAGCAGGTGGTGGACGGTCATATGAGCAGCTGGTGCATACCACAAGTCCTGGTTATGTGACAACTGACGCCAGGCAAACAATCTCTGAAGAGTATTGATAATGGCTGGGGTCACCTGTCTTGTAAAAACACTGCCCAGAAGAAGGCAATGGCAAACCACTTCCATAGAAAAATATCCCAAGAACAATCATTGTCATGGAAAGACCATGATCATGCACGTCATATGATACAGCATATAATGATGACTACAATTTACACAATATTTACAAATACAACATAGGATCAAAAGATGCTGAATCCTTGTATGTTGAGTTAAGAAACGGTAAGGGTAAAAGGACCCTGATGGCAGTTATATACAGGCCTCCCAACAGTAACTGGGATGTGGATCACAGATTGCAATACAAAATAGAAAAAGCACGTCAAAAGGGCAATGTTATGATAGTCATGGGAGATTTTAACATGCAGGTCGATTGGGAGAGTAAGGTTGGTAATAGATCTCATGAGAGTGAGTTTGTTGAATGCCTATGAGATGGCTTTTTAGAGCAGTTTGTCGTATAGCCAACTAGGTGATCAGGTATGCTGGATTTGGTATTATGTAATTAACTGGAGGTGATTGGGGAACAAGGTAAAAGAACCCTTGGGAGACAGTGATCATAATCTGATTGAGTTCAGCTTGAAATATGATAGGGTGAAAGTTAAGTCTGACATAGCAGTATTTCAAGTAAAAGAAATTACAACGGTATCACAGAGGAGTTGGCCAAAGTAAATTGGAAGGAGATGCTGGCAGGAATGACAGCAGAGCAGCAATGAAGAAGGTACAGCATAAATGTATTCCAAAAACAAAGAAATCCTCAAACAGCAAAATAGTACAACCATAGCTGACAACGGAAGTCCAAACTAATGTAAAAGAAAAAGACAGGGCATAAAATAAATCAAAAATTAGTGGGAAGACAGAGAATTGAGAAGCTTTTAAAACCCTATAGAGAGCAACTAATAGAATCATTAGGAGAAAAAAGATAAAATATGAAAGCAAGCTAGCAAACAATACCAAAGTGGATAGAAAAAATTTTTTCAATTATGTAAAAAATAAAAGAGATGAGAGTAGATATAGGACCTCTAGAAAATAAGGCCGGAGGATTAATAATGGGAGCCAAGGACATAGCAGATGAAGTAAATGAGTATTTTGCAATAGTCTTCACAATGGATTATATTAGCAATGTGCCAGATGTTGAAGGGGGTGAGGGAGGAGAAGTGAGTGTAGTTATTATTACAATGGAGAAGGTGACAAAAAGCTGGAAGACCTAAGGGTATATAAGCCACCTGAATCAGCTGAACTGCACTCTAGGGTTCTGAAAGAGGTGGCAGTAGAGATTGTGGAGAACTTTAGTGATGATCTTTCTAAAATCATTGAGCTCCGGCATGAAGCCAGAAAACCAGAAAATTGAAAATGTCACTCCACTCTTTAAGAAAAGAGGAAGACAGCTGAAAGGAAGTTATAGACCAGTTAGCATGACCTCAGTGGTTGGGAAGATGTTGGAGTCAATTTTCAAGGAGGAGGTTATGGAGTAGTTGGAGACGCAGTACAAGATGAGACAAAGTCAGTATGGTTTCCTTAGGGAAAATCTTGCCAAACAAACCTTTGAGGAGATTACAAGTAGGATAGATAAAGGTGATGCAGTGGATGTTGTTTATTTGGATTTTCAGAAGGCCTTTGACAAGGTGCCAAATATGAGGCTGCTTACCAAGTTAAGAGCTCATGGTATTACAGGAAAGTTACTGGCATGGTTAAAGCATTGGCTGATTGGTAGGAGGCAGCAAGTGGAAATAAAAGGATCCTTTTCCAGTTGGCTGTTAGTCAGATAGTGGTGTACTGCGGGGGTCGGGGTTGAGATAGCGGTGTACTGGGGTTGGGACCAGTTCTTTTTATGCTGTATATAAATAATTCAGATGATGGAATAGATGGCTTTGTTGCCAAGTTTGAAGATGATAAGAAGATTGGTGGAGGGGCAGATAGTGTTGAGGAACAGGTAGGATGCAGAATGACTTAGACAGATTAGGGAATGCACGAGAGTGGCAAATGAAATACAATGTTGGAAAATGCATGGTCATGCACTTTGGTAGTAGAAATAAATGTGTGGACTATTTTCTAAACAGTGAGAAAATCCAAAAATCTGAGATGCAAAGGGACTTGAGAGTCCTTGTGAAGAACACCCTAAAGGTTATGCATGTAGACTTGTTGAGGAAGGCAAGTGCAGTGTTTGCATTCATTTCAAGAGGTCTAGAATACAAGAGCAGGGATGAGATGCTGAGGCTTTATAGAGCACTGGAGAGGCCTCACCTAGAGTATTGAGAACAGTTTTGGGCTCCTCATCTAAGAAAAGATGTGCTGGCATTGGAGAGGGTTCTGAGGAGGTTCACAAGGATGATTCCAGGAAAGAGTTATCATATGAGGAATGTTTGATAGCTCTTGGTCTGTACTCGCTGGAATTTAGAAGGATGAGGGGGGATCTCATTGAAAATTTTTGAATGATGAAATACCTAGACAGAGTAGATGTGGAAAGGATGTTTCTCATGGTGGGGGAGTCTATGACAAGAGGGCACAGACAGGATAAAGGGGTGTCCATTTAAAATAAAGATGTAGAGAAATTTCTTTAACAAGGGGGTGGTGAATTTATGGAATTTATTACCACAGGCAGTTGTGCAGGTCTTTGGGTGTACTTAAGGCAGAACCTGTGTAACCCCCTGGTAAGCCTCAGGCTCACTCAGCTCGCTTCCGTCTAGGGGGAGCAGCCTTCGGCACCACCAAACTGGATAATCAACTTGTGCAGATGCTGTGTGATGTCCCCCACCCCACTAAATAACAGACAGTACACCATATGCGATTAAATGAGTTCACTTTATAGATCTTATTGGAACTATGTACTTAACAGAGATACAATATAAAAGGAAAAATAAAAAGGCGCCAAACTTATCAAAGTCCAAACCACTTGGTGCACAATCATTGGAGCTCAGTTAACAAAGTCTTCTTGCCACCATTCGATCCCCTCAGACCTCCTCGACTCGTAGCTCAGGACCATCCAAAGTGATCAGCCAAGCACCCTCGGCACGTCTATCTTCGTCTCCTCTCCTTGCCGAAACCCCTGCCCTCGGACCCCCGTTTGGGGTCCATTCTGTCGCCCAGCTTACAGCATTGCGTCCTCTCTCTCTCTCACCCCCTCACGCCGACTCCCCAAAAGCCCGCCAACAATAGCTTACAGACCCAGAAGAGAGAATAACATTTATCCCAATGGGTTAACAAATGAATACAATCCTCATTATCAGTAATTTTAACTCAAACAAGCTGCGAGAGAAAGCACTCCCTCTCCAGTTATCATAACAAAGAAGCATTCTTACTTTTAACAAAACAAAGAAGTCATTTTGATTAACATAAAGAAGAATCCCCCTTACACTTGATAGGTTCTTGATTGGACATGGTTACAGGGAGAAGGCCAGGGAATAGAGCTGAGGAAGGGAAAAAAGGATCAGCCATGTTTGAATGGTGGAACAGACTCGATGGGCCAAAAGGCCTAATTCTGCTCCTATGTCTTATGGTCTTATATTTTAAACAGAGACTTAACAGCTACCTGAGAGGCAGCATCTTCACCCAGAGAGTGGTCAGTGTCTGGGGAGAGTTGCAAAGGAAGTGGTTGGACAGGTACATAGATAGGAAAGGATTAGAGCAGGGGTTCCCAACCTTTTTATGCCATGGGACAATACCATTAAGCAAGTGGTTCATGGATGCAAGTTGGGAACCCTTGGTTTAGAGGGATGTGGGATGAACATGGGCCATTGGAATTGGCTTTTCTGGGAATCTTGGTTGGCGGGGACTAACGAACCTGCTTCCATACAGGATAACTTGGTGATTTTTCACCTTCTCCCTTACCCTGGTATGAATCCACCACTTAAAGTAGTGTCTCATTATTCTCCATCTGTGACATTTCCACATTGATTTGTTGGTATATTGTACATTTCCTCTACATTCCATCACAGGCTTAAACACTAAAATACAGTCAAACACATTTTGACTTATTTCTAGCTTTCACATCTCATTCCATCTTGGCTGTGTTTTGCACTTCAAGTCATGTCACCTGAAAGTTAATGGACAGAAACCGTGTGCAAGATCATGACATTAGGGTGCAGCTAAGGTGAGTAGAGACAAACTGATCTTGTTAGCGGAAGGTTTAAGTGACAGGGACAGAGATCAGAACTGATGTGCTAAAGTATGCAGCAGAAGTCTGAAGCAAAGTGTTTCAGTCAGAAGGGGGATATGATCTGGAGCATCCTGTCCATTAAGGTGATGGAAACAGTATCAACCTTTGTCCTCTAAATGGAATCAAATGTGCAGCTGGAAGAGAATAATTTGTCTGAGGGAAAGAACAGGAGAGAGGGCTGATTAGATTGTTTAACAGGGAACTAGCATTGGCACAATGGATCAAAAGGCCTTTCTTGGGGGTTGCAACAATCCTATGGTTCTGCGGTTCTAAATTCATATTCAACTTCATTTGCAAAATGAGTAATGAGGGTCTACATTGGTCAGGATCAACCATACATGTTGCATCCTAGCTGACTATGCCAGTGGCCCCCTACCACTGGGCCACAAAGCATGTGCTACCAGGCCGCAAGGAAGCGATATGATTTGGCTTCATACCGCCAAATCACATTGTTTCCTTATGGCCCGGTAGCACATGCTTTGCAGCCCGGTGGTTAGGACCACTGGTCTACGCGATATGCACGCCAGTACGTTAGCAAGGGCAGTATGATATGGCAAGCAAGTATTAGCCATGCAGAAGGCTCCACCCCTTCCTGAGGTTTGGCTCCACTTGGTGTCATAGGAGTTGCCAGCCAGTGTTGAACTCAATGTAGGTCTGCCTTAGGGACTCCAGCTCTGGATTTTTCCTCGGGGTTTACTCCCAAATCCCTCCCCAGGAGACAGTATAGCTGCAAGGCAGTGGGGATTTGAAATCAGAGTTTTCCTTCTCTTAGATGAGCAACCAATCACAGCCGATGAGGCCCATCTGCCCAAAGTGACTGGTTTTAAGGTGCTAGCGACCTGCCTTTGCCTCTTCTCCTCTCAGTAGACACAGTTCCACTGGGGTTAGTAGCTGAGCCACGGGAGAAGGCCAGGAGCTGGACTTGGATGGCTGTCAGAAGCTAGTGATAGGCAGTGGGAGCTTATCTTCACTAACTCCCCTCCCCCCCCCGCCACCTATTACAACCTTAAGGAACCAAAATGAGTACGTGATATAGAATGAAATATAAGTTGCTTTCCAAAATCTGTTTCTATTGACATGCTTTGTTGCTAGTACTATATAAAATGCATGCCTTTAACTCAAGGACACAAGTATGTATACGTTTATGCGTTATGTTCCCAAGTCAGCAATGGAGTAGGTATCCTTGCTGATAAGAGACAAATTTCTCAGAGTATCACAGTTTGTCCGGTAGATGCAGGTTATCAGATTCCATAGCAACACACACAAAACACTGGAGGAACTCAGCAAGCCAGGCAGCATCAACAGTGGGGAATAACCAATTGAGATTTTGGGCCACAGTCAGTCCAGATGGCCCAAAACATTGACTGTTTATGAGGCTGGCATGGCAGTGTAGCAGTTAGCATAATGGTATTACAGCACCAGAAACGGTTCAATTCCCACCTCTGTCTGTAGGAGTTTCTATGTTCTCCCCATGACTGATTGAGTTTCCTGTGCTCCAGTTTCCTCCCACATTCCAAAGACATACATGTTAATTGGTCACATGTGCAATTGGGTCGTATGGGTTCATTGGGCCAGATGGCCTATTACCCTGCTCTATCTCTGAATCAAAGTCTTTATGCCCCTCCACAGATCCCTCCTGGCCTGCAGAGTTCCTCTAGCATTTTGCATGCATTGCTCAAGATTTATAGCACCAGCAGAATCTCTTGAGTTTATCAGATTCTATAATCTGCTGCAAAACCAGATCATGATTTAGAAACATTGAAACATAGAAAATCTACAGCACAATACAGGTCTTTCAGCCCAGAAAGCTGTGCCAAACATGTCCTTACCTTAGAAATTACCTAGGGTTACCCATTGCCCTCTATTTTTCCAAGCTCTATGTACCTATCGAGGAGTCTCTTAAAAGATCCTATTATTTCTGCCTCCATCACTGTTGCTGGCAACCCATTCCATGCAGTCACCACACTCTGTGTAAAAAACCTACCTCTGACATCTCCTCTGTACCTGCTTCCAAGCAACATAAAACTGTACCCTCTCGTGCTAGCAATTTCAGTCCTGGGAAAAAGCTTCTGATTATACACGTACCAATGTCTCTCATCATCTTCTACACCTTTATCAGGTCCCTTCTCATCCTCTGTCATCCAATGAGGAAAGGCCGAGTTCACTCAACCTATTCTCATAAGGCATGCTTCCCAAACTAAGCAACATCCTTGTAATTCTCCTCTGCACCCTTTCTATGGTTTCCACATCCTTCCCGTAGTGAAGCGAACAGAACTGAGCACAGTACTCCAATTGGGGTCTGACCAGGGTCCTATATAGCTGCAACATTACCTCTTGGCTCTTAAACAATCCCACAATTGATGAAGGCCAATGCACCGTATGCCTTCTTAACCACAGAGTCAACTTGCGCAGCAGCTTCGAGTATCCTGTGGACTCGGACCCCAAGGTCCCTCTGATTCTCCACACTGCCAAGAGTCTTTACCATTAATACTATATTCTGCCTGTCATATTTGACCTACCAAAATGAACCACTTCATACTTATCTGGGTTGAACTCTATCTGCCACTTCTCAGCCCAGTTTTTCATCCTAACAATGTCTCACTGTAATCTCTGACAGCCCTCCAAACTATCCACAACACCTTTAACCTTTGTGTCATCAGTAAATTTACTAACCCATCCCTCCACTTCCTCATCCAGGTCATTTATAAAAATCACGAAGAGTAGGGGTCCCAGAAGAGGTCCCTGAGGCACACAACTTGTCACTGACCTCCGTGCAGAATATGACCCGTCTACAACCACTCTTTGCCTTCTGTGGGCAAGCCAGTTCTGGATCCACAAAGCAATGTCCCCTAGGATCCCATGCCTCTTTACTTTCTCAATAAGCCTCGCATAAGGTACTTTATCAAATGCCTTGCTGAAATCCACATACACTACAAATACTGATCTTCCTTCATCAATGTGTTTAGTCAGATCCTCAAAAATTTCAATCAGGCTCATAAAGCATGACCTGCCTTTGACAAAACCATGCTGAGTATTCCTAATCATATTATGCCTCTCCAAACGTTCATAAATCCTGCCTCTCAGGAGCTTCTTCATCAACTTACCAACCACTGAAGTAAGACTCACTGGTCTATAATTTCCTGGGCTATCTCTATGCCTTTTCTTGAATAATGGAACAACATCCGCAACCCTCCAATCCTCCGGAACCTCTCCCGTCCCCATTGATGATGCAAAGATCATCACCAGAGGTTCAGCAATCTCCTCCCTCGCCTCCCACAGTAGCCTGGGGTACATCTCGTCTGGTCCCAGTGACTTATCCAACTTGATGCTTTCCAAAACCTCCAGCACATTCTGTTCCTTAATATCTACATGCTCAAGCTCACCTTCCAGATCCTATCACTATCTCCTTCCCTCCCTCCCTCCCATGGCTCCATCTGCCCATCAAATTCTCCTCACCTATATCCATCGATCACTTGCTGCCTCCTGCCTCGCCCCTTCATCTCTTTACACTGGCTATCTACACCCTCAGTCCTGATGCAAGGGTCTTGACCTGAGATGTCAGCCTTTTAGTTCAAAGCATAACTACTTCATCAATTAACTAATGAACCTAAAATTACTTGGGGATTAAATTGGTAATTGTTTTATAATTATCGCATGTACAGTGAGAAACGATTCTGCACGCCATCCATGCAGATCATTTTGTTACAAGGTAAATCAATAACAGAATGCAGAATAAAGTGTTACAGAACAGAGAAAGTGTAGTTCAGGAAGACAGTAACGTATGAGTTCATAATCCCACTCCTGATAGTTCAATCTTTAGGGCACCACGGTTAGTGAAACACCATTAGAGCTAGGGGCACTCTGGAGTTCAATGTGTAACTCCCTTGCCATTCCATACGCAGTCTCTGTACGTCTTCCCTGTGGAATGCATAATCCGTGTTGATTTGATTTGATGCAAACTGCATATGTTTCAATATAAATCTGACAAATTAGGCTAATCTTTAGGAAGGGCTGTAGGATAGAGTCAGTGGATGGTTCAATGGCGCCATGTGAGAAAATTAGTGCCATTACTAACAGATTCAGACACAGGTTCATCAAAACATACCGCCAGATGCATCTTTTCTGTGAACAACCAATGCGTCCTAAGAATGTGTCCACAAGGGTCGCCACATATTCTGGAGCCAAATTAGCAAGTCCACAAAGTTCAGTGGAATAACATAATTAGCAACAACGACAGCAAAAGTAAATGGGAGAATGTTTACAGATGCTGGAAATCCAAAGCAACACATACAAAATGCTGGAGGAACTCAATAGGTCAGGCAGCATCTATGGAAATGAATAAACAATCAATTTTCAACCCGAAACCCTTCTTCAGGAATGGAAAAGACATCAGAATCAAAAGGTTAGGGAGGCAAAAATAGCCCCTTTCACACCCTCCCTACCATCCACTCACTCACACGCAGACAGAATTCCATCCCTAGAACCGGCTGGGTTCAGGCCTCTGACTTTCAGTTCTTGGCCATTATTCTAAGTTTACCACCACTTGGACCTACTGAATGTAACTTTTTCAGTCAGTTTTAGTATTATACAGTTTTGTCCCTTCAGAAAATATTCAGTCCTGCTGCTAGGAGTTTGATACAGAACTTATTTTCCAATTGAATACAGTAACAATCATTGTACTTTACCATTTTCATTTCTTTCTGTTCATTCAGCAACGTGTTCCTTGTGTTCTTTCTTTGGTCTTATAGATTTCTTTTCACATTCAATGGGCATCTACTTGATGATTGCTCCCCATCAAGCTCTTCTTCTTTGGACTATTTGTAGAAGGTGATAGAGGTGACTGGGCCACAGCTGGTTACCAGAATGGGAAATGATGCTGGAGAAAATAGAGATGCCTCCTCAGAGATCCATCATTTGAGCTGTTAGTGTTCAGAGCTCAAATCCAACACCAACTGTAAGGAGTTTGCAATTTCTCCTCAATGCATGTGCTTCCTTCCACATTCCAAAGACATATTGGCTAGCAAGTTAATTGTTCATTGTGAATTCTCCTGTGAGTAGGCTAGTATTAAGTAGGTGGATAGTTGAACATTCAAGTCCTCTAGTTTGTCCTATGGATCACTTGATAATTTCTCTATACCTCACCTCTATTTACCACTTCTACTTATACTCCAAATATAATAGTGTAGAAATTCAACTTTATTCACTGCATCTAGGCTCAGGAGAGAGGTCCAGCTATCACTTGCAATCAGTATTGCGTGATACACTCAGTGGCTATTGTACTAGGTATACCAGTGCACCTATACATTAATGCAAAGATCTAATGAGCCAGTCATATGGCAACAATTCAATGCATAAAAACATGCAGACATGGTTAAGAGGTTCAGTTATTGTTCAGACCAAACATCAGAATGGGGAAGAAATGTGATCTAAGTGATTTTGACTATGGGATGATTGTTGGTGCCAGACGGGGTGGTTTGAGTATCACAGAAACTGCTGATCTCCTGGGATTTTCATGTATAACAGTCCCTAGAGTTTGCAGAGATTCAAAGTATATTTATGATCAAAGTATGTATACAGAATACAACTCTGAGGTTTGTCCTCCCACAGGTAACAACAAAACAAAGAAATGCCAGAGAATGGTCTGAAATACAAAAATCTAATGAGCTGCAGTTCTGTGAGTGAAAACGCCTTATTAATGAGAGAGGTCAGAGGAGAATGGCCAGACTGGTTCAAGCTGACAGGAGTGCAGCAGTAACTCAAATAACCACGTGTTGCCACAGTGGTGTGCAGAATACACAACACGTCAATCCTTGAAGTGGATAAGCAAGAGCAGCAGAAGGCCACAACGGATTCCACACCTGCACCTAATAAAGTGGCCAGTGAGTGTAGATATTACTGAATGCTGAATAAACAACAGATTATGCTGAACTGATGCAGCAGATATAAATTATTGCTCGAAGCTACAGATTAGCAAAGATGCTTTTTGGGTGTGGCAATAATAAAGCTTTTGTAAAACTCATATTGATCAAAAAGGAAATCTGTGCTGCCTTTGTTTGTGTAAATAATTGGCATCAGTGTAAAAATTAAACTTCCATCTTTTACTCGCAGTCCTGGATCAGTGTACACATCTTTCCATCCTAAACAGTGGCCATGAAGCAAGATTTATTTTTAACAGAATATACACTTCTATTGAATGTGTTAGTTATTACAGGGATGAAATGATAAATGGTCCCTTCTAGAATGTAATAAAGATGAATCTGACAATATTTTGAACAAATTGTTATAATAAATACTTTAAATAATTTCCTACCAAGTGAACTCCATTGGAGACTAGCCAGCAATTTTACTTTTGCAATTGTTCATATTATAGTTTCTTCAGAGTTGCCAATCACTTTATGTTTTTATTTATTAAATTTTTTGCTTTGCAGTATTCTCTACCTTTACATTCCCTGTATAAAAAGTGATTCATCACACTATCTTTGCTGGTTGTTTGAAGAAGTCAGTGGATCTGTGACTTCAATGGATGTGGATACATAAAGTGAAATTCTCCCTCCTCTCTGACAAGCTGTAACCTTAACACCTCCTCCCACGAACCCACACCACTACCACTACTCAATCATTTCCTGTCAGTGTCACCTTTTGTACAGACACTCCTGTGGTGTGTGTCACTTTATTGATAGACAAACAATCTATGTATATAAGCTATTTATATTTATTGTATTCTTTATTTTAATTGTGCATGTTGGTGCTGTATTGGATACAGAGTAACAATTATTTTGCTCTCCTTCTTGTGTGGAAAAGAAATTAAACAATCTTGACTCTCTAACTGATTCCACAGCCTTTAGATTCTCTTTCAAAGACTCTACAACTCTGTAACTTTTTATTGTTTGCATGATTTGTCTTATTTTACAGATTGGTAATGTCTCAGTCTTTATTTATAGTTTTTCAGACATTCAATTGTATTTCTTTATTTTCCTGTGATTGCCTGCAGGAAATCAAATTACAAGGTGGTATGACTTCACAGAACAGAAACACTGGAAGAAGATAGCCAGTCAAAGCAGCTACTGTGGAAAAGGAACCAGTTAATGTTTTGACTGGTCTTGGCCCGAATCGTCGACAGCGCTTCTCCCTCTAGATGCTACCTGGCCTGCTGTGTTCTACCAGCATTTTGTGTGTGTTGTTGTTTGAATTTCCAGCATCTGCAGATTTCCTCATGTTTGCTCTGTTAATGTTTTGGGACAGGTTCCTTCATCAGAACAGATTAAGTACTGATGTAAGGTCCTCAACATGAAACAATGACTGGTTCCCCTTTCCACAGATCCTGCCTGACATGCTGAGTCCTTCTAGCAACACAGACAAGATGCTGGAGGAACTCAGCAGGTCAAGACGAGTTCCACCAGACAGAGGAAAGTGGTGGTGGAGGGGAAACTGGCTGGGTCTGGTGTCCAGAAAGAAGTGGAGAGCTTTTGAGGCCTTCCTGGTGGGGAATGGAGGTATATTAAGGACTGGGCATCCATGGTGAAAATAAGATGTTCGGGGCCAAGAAACTTGAAGTCATTGAAAAGATCAAGAATATGTGAAGTGTCACAGATGTTGCTAGGAAGGAACTGAACCGGGGGGAGGGGGATAAAACTGAGTCAAAATGTACAGATAGGAGTTTGGTGTGGCAGAAACAAGCAGAACAATGGGTCTACTTGGATAGGCAGGTTTGTGGATCTTGGGTAGGAGGTAGATATGGAAGGTGCAGGGTGAGGGAATATGAGGCTGATGGCAGTGGATGGGAGATCCCCAGAGTTAATAAGGTCAGCATTGGTGTGGAAGACAATGGTCTGGGGCTCCTTGTATGTAAGAGGAAGTTTCTGACAATTCTCCTTGTGCCTCAGCAAGGTAGAAGTCAGTCCACCAGACTCCTACAGCAACTTCCTTATCTGCGGGTTTGTTAGTGAGATTAAGAGTAGTGCAGAGAGCGTGGAGAGCAGAGCATTCAGAAGGAGTGAGGTTGGAATTGGGGAGAGGGGGGTGAAGACGAGGCAGTAGATGTCCCATTTGGCAGCTGGCAATGAAAGGATCCAGACCGAGCACCTAAGCTCCATCCGCCAGAAAAAAACAGGTTCTCCCAGTGGAATTTTAATTCCACATCCCATTCCTATTCCGACATGTCAGTCCATGGCCTCCTTTACTGTCGCAATGAGGCCACACTCAAGAACATCGATTTCTCAAACTGTCAAACAAATTTCACGATAACGCCCCCACCCTCCTTCACCATACCCCATTCCCTCTCTCACCTTAACTCCTTATCTGCCCATCACCTCACTCTGGTGCTCTTCCCCTTTTTCTTTCTTCCGTGGCCTTCTGTCCTCTCCAATCGGATTCCCCCTTCTCCAACCCTGCACCTCTTTCACCAATCAACTTGCCAGCTCTTCACTTCACTGCTCCTCCCTCCTATTTCACCTATTACCTTGCATCTCTTCCTCTGCTGAAGATCATCTCTGAATACACAACACATCAAACCTTAAATTTAATGGGCTACAAACAGTCAAACAGTCAAAGACTTCATTATTAGGAAGAGGAGATACCTAATAAAATGGCCATTGAATGTATATTTATTGGTTTAATTGTTTCCACCAATTTTCAATTAAATTTTCAATTTAGTCTCTTATTAGTGCATAATAATAGTAACAAAGGCTTAAAGATGATTGAATAAAGGCAATTTTGCCTCCAGCAGAACATGGAGAGAAAACCTTGTGGAAAAAGTATTGGTCTTTTATCTTCTTGGAAACATGAAAGAAATTACTGCAAATTTATCGGCAACATTTGTAATTGATCATCAATGATAATTTCCAGGCCTATATTATTAAAGACAATAATTTTACTGAAGTACTACAAACGCAAAAAATCTGCAATACAGAATGGAGATTTAAAAAGGCTAAGACTACTCAGCAGGTCAAGAGGCGTCTATCGAAGGAGAAACAATAGTGTCTCCACCCACCCTGGTCTCTTCTTCCTTCTCCCACTGGGCAGAAGACACAAAAGCCAAAAAAGCCAATGCTACCAGCTTCAAGAGAAACTTCTACCCCACAATAAACAAAGATTCAAGATTCAAAGTACATTTATTATTAAAGTATGTATGCAGTATACAACTTTGAGATTCATCTTCCCACAGACAGCCATGAAAGAAAGAAAGAAAAATGATGGAAACTGTTCAAAGAAAAACATCAAACACCCATCATCACCTGCAAATAAAAAGAACAAATTGTACTGTGCGAACAGCAAAAGAAAAACGAGCAATGAACACAGAATATGCCCTAAACCACAAATCATCCAACCAATCCAGCTGTATTTAGTTTAGTTGAATCTAGTTCTCTGTCATTTGTTAATGTCAAGTCACAGAACCAGTACGCCCTGATCAAAATTGCACAAAATAGCAACGAAAAAGGAGTGACCAGAAACCAGAAATGCATCATAACCTGAACTACTGTGTCCCATCCACAAACCACATTGATTAAACCTTGCCCAAGACCCAGGACTGCAGCACTGTTCTCTGGCAGCATTGAGCAAGAGGGAGACATTTGAAAACAGGGACCTTTCTTCAGGAGCAGCAAATGAGAGTGAGAGAAAGAGTGCCACATGCAACCACCTTCTTCCGACAGCAGCAAGCAAGAGGCTGGTAGGTGGTGCTGAACACCCGCTCACCTCGTCAATGATTTCAATCTTCCTCAACGCTTTAATTGGGAAGATCAGTGAAAGATGTAGTCAACTGTGGGCCCATGCCCCGTCTCCAAGCTTCTTAGCCTCCAGGCTGCACACTTTGCTCAAAACCCCACAAAACACCCTCAGAGACAGCAAAACACCAGGTTGCTCAACTGACCTGAAAACACATCACCAGAATGTAGATCACAGGCTCCAACAGTAGCAGAACTTCATTTGAAAGAAAAAGCAGTGAAGGAAGTAGTTTTGTGGACTGTCTGAAAAATGTTGCCCTTGGTCTCATTTTTCACCGGCACTACAGTATCTTCCCCATACGATCAACCTACGATCATCAAACTCTTTAATGGACATCTTGATCTCCTTGTATGCCCTCCTAAAGCCCTTGCAATTTATCTAACTGCCTGCACAATGTATTTTCTCTGTAATAGTAACACTTTGTTCTGCATTGCTTTCCCCTTTATCCTACCTTGATGTCTAGTGTTTTGGAATGATCTGTATGGCTGACACTGTTATAAGACTATTGAGTGGTTCCCTGGTACGACTAAATGGACTCTTAACCACACAATCTATCTCATTGTGATCTTGCACTTTATTGTTTACCTGCACTCTGTCTGTAGCTTTACACTTTTATTCTGCATTCTGTTAGTACCTCCATTAGCTCAAAGCGCTGTGTAATGATCTGATCTGTATTTTGGTGCATGTCACAACAACAAACCAATACCAATTTTATTTGTGAAAATTCCAACTGAAAACTTGAAAATTTCCCTGTGGACTGCAGAATTTTGACTGAGATGGATAAGGAAATTTAGTCTATTGTTTGCAAGTCATCTACAAATGTCTAAACAAAGACCAAATGGACTTATTAAGCAACACACTCATGAAATGCAAATTGTTACTACTGTTACAATGCATGTTAGCCATGATCTCAAACACCACAGTTCAGAAACAAGCCCTTTGGCCCTTCTAGTCCATGAAAAAATATTAATCTGTCAAGTCCTTCGACCTGCAACCAGACCATAGCCCTCCACACCACTCCCATCCATGTACCTATCCAATTTCTCGTAAATATTAAAATCAAACCTACATTAACCATTTCCACTGGCAGCTCTTTCCACACTCTCACCACCTTCTGAGTACAGTTCAAGTTCAAGTATATTATCATCTGACTGTACATACTATATACACAAGCAAATTAACTTTGCTCTAGCCTACGGTACTTTCCGATAAGGTTGAAAGAGAGCATAGAAAATTTCTTAGGATAGCTCATGTAGTTCCATTGTTTAAAAAAGGCTCAAAAAGTAAGCCAGGAAATTATAGGCCGTGAAGTTTGACATCAGTAGTAGCTAAATTTTTGGAAGGAATACTAAGAGATAGGATCTACAAGTATTTGGATAGACAGGGACTTACTAGAAAAAGTCAGCATGGCTTTGTGCGTGGTAGGTCATGTTTAACCAATCTATTAGAGTTTTTCGAGTAAGTTACCAGGAAAGTGGATGAAGGGAAGGCAGTGGATGTTGTCTATGTGGACTTCAGTAAGGCCTTTGACAAGGTCCCGCATGGGAGGATAGTTAGGAAGATTTAGTCGCTAGGTATACATGGTGAGGTAGTAAATTGGATTAGACATTGGCTCAATGGAAGAAGCCAGAGAGTGGTAGTGGAGGATTGCTACTCTGCGTGGAGGCCTGTGACTAGTGGTGTGCCACAGGGATCAGTGCTGGGTCCTTGTCATCTATATCAATGATCTGGATGATAATGTGGTAAATTGGATCTGCAAATTTGCTGATGATACAAAGATTGGAGGTGTAGTGGACAGTGAGGAAGGTTTTCAAAGCTTGCAGAGGGATTTGGACCAGTTGGAGGAATGGGCTGAAAATGGCAGATGGAGTTTAATGCAGACAAGTGTGAGGTATTGTACTTCAGAAGGTCAAACCAAGGTAGAACATACAAGGTAAATGGTAGGACACTGAGAAGTGCAGTAGAACAGAGGGATCTGGGAGTACAGATACACAATTCCCTAAAAGTGGCGTCACAAGTAGATAAGGTTGTAAAGAGCTTTTGGTACATTGGCCTTTATAAATCAAAGTATTGAGTATAAGAGTTGGAATGTAGTGGTGAGGTTGTACAAGACATTGGTGAGACTGAATTTGGAGTATTGTGCAGTTTTGATCACCTAATTACAGGAAGGATATTAATAAGGTTGAAAGAGTGCAAAGAAGGTTTACAAGGATGTTGCCAGGACTTGAGAAACTGAGTTATAGAGAAAGGTTGAATAGGTTAGGACTTTATTCCCTGGAGTGTAGGAGAATGAGGGGTGATTTGATAGAGGTGTATAAAATTATGATGGGTATAGATAGAGTGAATGCAAGCAGGCTTTTCCCACTGAGGCCAGGGGAGAAAAAAAACAGAGGTCATGGGTTAAGGGTGAAGGGGGAAAAGTTTAAAGGGAACATCGGAGGGGCTTCTTCACGCAGAGAGTGGTGGGAGTGTGGAATGAGCTGCCAGAAGAAGTGGCGAATGCAGGCTCACTTTTGACATTTAAGAAAACCTTGGACAGGTATATGGATGAGAGGGGTTTGGAGGGATATAGCCCAGGTGCAGGTCAGTGAGACTAAGCAGAAAAATTGTTTGGCACAGCCAAGAAGGGCCAAAAGGCCTGTTTCTGTGCTGTAATGTTCTATGGTTCTATGTTGCCAGGACTTGAGAATTTAATTTATAAGGAAAGGTTGAATTGGTTAGGACTTTATTTTCTGGAATATCAGAGAATGAGTGGAGATTTGATAGAGGTATACAAAATTATGAGGAGTATAGATAAGATAAATGTAAGCAGACTTTTTCCACTGAGGTTGAGTGAGATATTTGCTGTAGGCAGCTGACCAGAAGTGGACAAAATACTCCACGTTAAACCTCACCAATTTCTTATATAACCTCAAAATAACATCATTCATTGTGATTCAGTGAACAAGTCATTGAAGATTTAGAGCTCTTCCTCTGGTACCTTGAATATGCAACCTGAACACGGAGGCTGGCTGACCTTGGTTCTGGAGAGGCACCGATGCAGCCCATACAGAGTCAAAGAGTCAAGCTCAGAACCTCAAGTCCTGGCAATATCCTTAAAATTTTTCTCTGCACACTTTCAATCTTATTCTTATTTTTTCTGTAGGCAGATGATGAGAACTGTGCACAATTAAGACTCACCAAAGTGTAATACAACTTCAACATAACATCCCGCCTCCGCTACTCAGCACTTTGATTTATGAATGCCAATATGCCAAAAACTCTCCTTATGACTCTATCTAACTGTGATCCCACTTTAAAGGAATTATGGATCTGTCTTCCCAAATCCCTCTCTGTTCTATTGCACTTCTCATGCTCTACCACTCACCATTTAAGACCTGTCATGGTTTGTCCTCCCAGAGTGCAAAACCTCAGACCTGCATTAAATTCCATCTGCCTTTTTCAGCCCATTTTTCAAGCTGGTCTGAACGCTGCTGAAAGCTCTGATAGTTTTCTTTGCTGCCCACTGCACCCCAGTCTTGATGTCATCTGCAAATTTGCTGATCCAGTTTACTACATTATCATCCAGATCATTGATATAGATGGCAATCAACAATGGACCCAGCAATCCCTGCATTGATCCCTGCAACGCACCACTAGTCACAGGCCTCCAGTCAGAGAGGCAACCATCTACTATCACTCTCTGGCTTCTCCTGCAAAGCCAATATTTAATCCAATTTATTACCTCATCTTGAATGCAAACTGACAGAACCTTCTAGACCAACCTAGCATGCATGACCTTGCTAACATCCATGTAGACAGTATCCACTGCCTTGACTTCATTCATTTTCCTGGAAAGACAGGAACCTACAAGTGTATGTGGGTGGCTGGGTGGGAGGGAGCAACAGGGCTTGCTTGTTGTACTCTGTGTTGTTCTGCTGGGCATTGTGGGCATACTATGTTGGACACACTTTCCGGGCTTACCCCAGCATAAACTCTGGTGTTTAGCTTGATAATGGAAATTATGTGCTTCAATATACACATGATAAATAAATTTGGATCTTGAATCTTAAGGTAGCAAGAAGTATAGACAGAGTCCAACAGAGAATCATTATCTTTATAAACCTGCCAATTCCCGTGGCAATCATGACTTTACCTCTATCCACTCTTCCTGTAAAAATGCCATTCACTTTTCTCAGTGTAGTGCTGTTAATTTGAGTAATATTGTAAATACATTGTCTGATTAAGCATTCTTTGTTTACATAATTCATTATGGATTATAAGTGTGTGAATGTCATATGTCATAGGTGAGTGCACACACAATGCTGGAGGAACTCAGCAGGCCAGGCAGCATCTATGGGAAAAAATACAGTCGATGTTTCGGGCTGAGGTCCTGATGCACCATCAATAACTCTCTGAGACATGAGTCAAGATATAGGCTTTTATTGACTGGAAGAAAGAACAAGCAGCAATTGACCACCATGCTACATCCTGGAGACTGAGGGCAGGGCTCAGGCCCCAATCGCCTTTATACCGGGGTCTGTGAGAGTCAGTGGGAGAAGCCACAGGAGCAGTCAGCGGAGGGGGGGGGGGGGGGGGGCGTGTCCAGACAGGTATATGTAGTTCACCACAGATCCTTCATCAAGACTGGAGAAAAAGAGATGAGGATTCAGAGTTAAAAGGTGGAAGAAAGGGAGGGAGAAACACAAGCTGATAGGTGAAAATGGGAGGGAGGGGGTGAAGTAAAGAGCTGGGAAGTTGACTGGTGAAAAAGATAAAGGGCTGGAGAGAGAGGAGTCTAATAGGAGAGGACAGAAGGCCATGGAAGAAAGAAAAATGGGAGGAGCACCAGGGGGAAGTGATGCTTCGGCAAGGAGATAAGATGAGAAAAGGAAAAGGGAATGGGGAATGGTGAAGGTGGGGGCAGGGCATTACCAGAAGTTTGAGAAATCGCATGAGCATCAATCCTCTTGACGTATTCTCCCTACAGCAAATCAAATGTCTCCCTATTACGGCAGAGAAGGAAACATAGAAAACCTACAGCACAATACAGACCCTTTGGCCCACAATACCTATCTAAAACCCTCTTTAAAGACCCTATCGTATTCGCCTCCACCACCGTTGCCAGCAGCTCATTCCACGCATTCACCACTCTCTGAGTAAAAAACTTGACATCTCCTCTGTACCTACTCCCCAGCACCTTAAACCTGTGTCCTCTTGTGGCAACCATTGCAGCCCTGGGAAAAAGCCTCTGACTATCCACACAATCAATGCCTCTCATCATCTTGTACACCTCTATCAGGTCATCTCTCACCCTCCTTCACTCCAAGGAGAAAAGGCCAAGTTCACTCAATCTATTCTCATAAGGCATGCTCCCCAATCCAGGCAACATCCTTGTAAATCTCCTCTGCACCCTTTCTATGGCTTCCACATCCTTCCTGTAGTGAGGCAACCAGAACTAAGCACAGTACTCCAGGTGGGGTCTGACCAGGGTCCTATATAGCTGCATTATTACCTCTTAGCTCCTAAATTCAATTCCATGATTGATGAAGGCCAATACACCTTATGCCTTCTTGACCACAGAGTCAACCTGCACAGCTGTTTTGAGTGTCCTATGCACTTGAACCCCAAGATCCATCTGATCCTCCACACTGCCAAGACTCTTACCATTAATACCATGTTCTGCCATTGTATTTGACCAACCAAAATGAACCAGCTCATACTTATCTGGATTGAACTCCATCTGCCACTTCTCAGCCCAGTTTTGCATCCTATCAATGTCCCATTGTAACCTTTGACAGCCCTCCACACTATCCACAACACCTCCAACCTTTGTGTCATCAGCAATCTTACTAACCCATCCCTCCACTTCCTCATCCAAGTCATTTATAACAATCACGAAGAGTAAGGGTCCCAGAACAGATCCCTGAGACACTCCACTGGTGACTGAGCTCAATGCAGAATATGACCCGTCTACAACCATTCTTTGCCTTCTACGGGCAAGCCAGTTCTGGATCCAGAAAGCAATGTTCCCTTGAATCCTATGCCTCCTTACTCAATAAGCCTTGCATGATCGAAAGTGAAACCAGAGAAGACCCACACTATCTCACGGTTGACATGGGCACCGAAGATGGCTGGAAAGTGCAGCAGAAATTCCAGTTCCCCACCATTTTTACCAGCAATGCGATGAACTTGCC
The DNA here is from genome assembly GCF_030144855.1 of Hypanus sabinus. NCBI lineage: Eukaryota > Metazoa > Chordata > Chondrichthyes > Myliobatiformes > Dasyatidae > Hypanus > Hypanus sabinus. Next base: position 55,478,011 of record NC_082720.1, on the reverse strand, counting down.
CTTAGTGGTGGTTGCCTGATGGGGGATTGACAGTTGTTCTACCATCCAAGCTGAGAGTTAAGGTGTTGGAGGAGCTACATGCCAGTCATCTAGGAATGTAGAAAATGAAAACATTGGCTGGAAGCTTTCTATGGTCACCTGAGACAGATTAGCACATTGCCTTGCCTTGCACTGTTTTGGATGTCAACAAGTCTAGAAGATGCCAAGAGCAGTGCCTCTCCATTCCTGGGTTTGGCCTGAATTGCCCTGGCAGAGGATTCATGTGGATTTTGCCGGATCATTTATGGGCTCAAATTTCTTAGTGGTAGAGGATGCAGGTATAAAGTGCCAGTTGTTCTCAATAGCCTCCACACCACACAACAACCTCAGACACTGCTGATGTGTTGAGATGCCTCTTTGCAAGGACTGGTGTTCTAGAACGCTTAGTCAGTGACAATGCACTATAGTTTGTTGCAGAACAGTTTCAGATGTTCCTAAAAAAATACAATAAGACATATTACATCTGCTCCACACCATCCAAGCTACAAATGGGTTGACGAAAAGAATTACCCAGAGTCTAAAGAAAGCACGACAAGCAATGTCAACGGGACACACTACACTGACACTGAATCAGAAGCTTGCCAATTTCCTCTTTGCATATCGCAGTGCAACACATTCCACAACAAACAACTCAGCAGCTGTGCTGTTCCTGTGCTGTCCCTTGTGCTCTGCTTGGATTTCCTCAAACCAGGACTCAGAACGCAGAGGACAAACAGCTGAAACAAACTGAAGGCTCCTCAGACAAGGGGGTTTGATGTTCCACTTCTGGACAAGCAGGCCTGGCGGGGGACTAAAAAGATTATCAAAGGTGGTGACTTGGAAGCATTAGGGACGGAATTGGACCCACTCTCCTACACAGTGGAGACTGCATCTGATGTCATCTGGAAATGATACATCAATTAATTGAGGAGAGCTGTGACAACTGTTAGAGAAGAAAGGTGTCCAGAGCTCTCAGAACTACCTCCGGCAATCCCAGAGTCAACTCCTACAACCACCGCGGAGGAGGCCCCAGACCTGAGAGTGACACTCCTTGTCAGGAAAGACATTATCCCATAAGAGTAAGAAATCCTCCACAGCGATTAAATCTTCAGGCCCACATCAGACAATTTAAAATTTACTATGATGTGGATGTCTATATAGTACTTACATAAGTATTGAATGGCATGATGGAGATTCACCCCTACCAAAGGAGGTGTAAGGCTCTCTTTCCCTTCCCGAGCCTGCAGGTCACCCTTGGGCAAGGTGTAGCACCTGCTTAGCACCTGCAGGCTCACATGAAGCCACAGGAGCAGGTGGTGGATGGTCGTTTGAGCAGCTGGTGCACATCACAAGTCCTGGTTATGCGACCACTGTCACTAGGTAGACAATCTCTGAGGACTATTGATAATGGCTGGCCTCATCTGTCTTGTAAAGGCACTGCCTAGAAGAAGGCAACAGCAAACCACAGCTGTAGAAAAATTCGCCAAGAACAATCATGGTCATGGAAAATCCATGATGGCCTATGTCAAATGACATGGCACATAATGTTGATGATGATTATATAGAATACTATGTATGTATCTATCTTTCTATATACAGTATTTATGATGATTCGGGAGCAATAAGTTACATATTTGAGATGCATTCTATATTAAGTTGGAGTTTATAGCTAAGCAGGGAGGGGTGTAGTGTATTTAGTATTTCAGTAATATTTGAGTAATATTGTAAATATATTGTTTGATTTAGCATTCTTTGTTTACATAATTCATTATGAGTTATATGTGAGAAGAACTTGAATGGCATCATTATGATCCAAGTTATATGTGAGTGCCTCACAAACAAAATGTGGGAAAAAAAACTAAGTAAGCAAGTATCCCAGCTCCTGTGCTTTTCTTTTAAGTAGTTTCTGGAGTTACAAAATATAGCACTCAGTTCATTCTTTTCCACCATATCTGCTTCCAGGATAAGGCTTTCCTCTCAGGATGCTGCCTGGCCTGCTGAGTTCCTCCAGGATTGTGTGTGTGTTTCCATGGAGGGGTGACTGTTTTTACGTTATAAGGAACACAACAGATGGGGCTGGTGGTGTGGGGTGGTGGGTGAAGAAATGGTTACGAACTCTCCCTCTCCAAATGGGCATGAAGGAAACAACAAGTCATGGGCTCTTTCAAAACAGCAAGTCTACTTGTCTGAATCATCTTTTCCCTCTCCATCCTTGCAATATAAAACATGATAGAAGACAATGTCCTGACTTGCTCTCACTGTTGCCGAGATCTTCATCACAACACACACAAAATACTGGAGGAACTCAGCAGGTCAGGCACCATCTAAGAAAATGAATAAACAGTCAACGTTTCGGGCTGAGACCCTTCATCACGACTGAAAAGGAAGGGGGAAGATGCCAGAATAAGAAGGTGGTGGAAGCAGGAGGAATGCAAGTGGGAAGGTAATAAGTGAGTCCAAATGAGTGGGGAAAGGAGGAGGAAGTAAGAAGCTGGGAGGTGATAGGTGGAAAGGGCTGAAGAAGAAGGAATCTGATGGGAGAGGAGAGTGGACCATGGAAGAAAAGTAAGGAGAAGGGGCATGAGGAGAAGCTGACAAGCAGGTGAAGAAATGAGGTAAAAGGCCAGATTGGGGAAATGAAGAAGTGGGAGGGGAAGGGGGAAAAGATACATAATAGATACCTGACACTGATCTACAGAAAATCTCATTCAACTGCCACTTGGAAACAAAATCTAATCAGAGTACAGCAAATGATTAAGTGCTTTGTGATCAAAAGCCATGTACTTTAATGTTCTGTCAGGGATAATCTTCCAGGTCTAACAGACAGATCAATGAAAGATTCACTTCTGATTTTCATTGGAAAGCTTCATTACAATTAAATCAATTAAACAATGCCTGATGAGATGCTGAAGTATTCATGCTTGGAGTTAATGCCTAAAGGCATTAGCACAGCATGACTTGTAGCTTTGCACTTAGCAACTGTTATGCCCTTTGTTTGTGATCTCGCTCTCTAAATGGCCTAATTTCATAGCTTCTAGGCCTCACTCTGCATTCAAGGGCCAGCGATGTGGACGTGGGATGAAGGATATCCGAAGTCTGGGCCTCCGCTCTGGGCTCAAAGGTGGACAGGTAACCAAGGACATTCAGAGTCTCTGCCTCTGCTCCAGGCTCAAAGGTCATCAATATGGATGGATGATGAAGGATATTTAAAGTCTCAGCCTCCACTCTGTGCTTGAAGGCCAGCGAAGTGGACAGGTGATAAAGGGCATCCAATGTCTAGGCTTCTGCTCCACACTTGAAAGCCAGCAACTTGGAAGGGTGATAGAGGACATTCAGAGTCTAGGCCTCGGCTCCAGGCTCGAAGGCTAGCAATGTAGATGGGTGACGAAAGATATCTAGAGTCTCGGCCTCCACTTCGCACTCGAAGGCCTGCTCTGGGCTTGAAGGCCAGCGACAGGGACAGGTGATGAAGGTCAGCAGTATCTGGGGTTCCCCTCTGTGCTCAAAGACCAGCAACTAGGAAGAGTGATGATAGTCAGCCAGAGTCTAGGGCTCTACGCTGCGCTCCAAGGCCAGCGACACATACAGGTGATGGAAGTTGGTGTCTGGGACTCCACTCAGCGCTCCAAGGCCAGCGACAGGGACAGGTGATGGAAGTTGGTGTCTGGGACTCCACTCAGCGCTCCAAGGCCAGCGACAGGGACAGGTGATGGAAGTTGGTGTCTGGGACTCCACTCAGCGCTCAGAGGCCAGCGACAGGGACAGGTGATGGAAGTTGGTGTCTGGGACTCCACTCAGCGCTCCAAGGCCAGCGACACACACAGGTGATGGAAGGTATCCAGAGTCTCGGCCTCCGCTCCACTCTTGAATAGACTGGGGTGCGCAAGGTTCCCTGTCCCCATTCTAACAACTTTCTAGAGGAGTATCATTGAGTGTCATGTCTGGCTCCGTCGTTGTGTGGTACGGAAGCTGCAAGGCATTGGACCTCAGGACCCTACAGAGGATCGGAAAGACCGCCATGAGGATCACCGGGGTCACCCTCCCCCATTGCGTAAGACATTACTTGCCAGGAGCATTACAGATGAAGGGCTTGAAGCTTTGTTTTAGGATCCCTACCTGTCATCCAACCATCTCTTTGACCCACTACCATCAGAAATGAGGTACAGGAGCATCAGGACTAGGACAGCCAGACTGGCTAAGAGCTTCCTCCCTCAGGCTGTGGTCTAATGAATACCCTGCCAACACCGAGGTCTCATCATTAGGACAGTGAGCTGTTCACTGCGTATCTGTGCTGCACACTACATGCACTTGAATTACATTTGATTAAGTGATTTGTGTTAATATTTTGATTTATCTACTGGATGTGGTATGTATTTTGTGGGTTCACTGTGGTCTGGAGGAACATTGTTTCGTTTGGTTGTATATATGTACAGTCAGATGACCATACACATGAAATTGAACTTGAAGGCCAGTGACATGAGTGGGTGATGAAGGGAATCTAGAGTCCAGGCCTACATTTTGTGCTCGAAGGCTGGTGACATGGAGATGTGACAAAGGATATCCATGGACATCAGACCGCACCAGGTCAGTGAGTCCTTGGATTAGAAGTATTTGCAAGCAGGAGGCAAGAGTCCTCTGCCCAAAGTTCAAGCCTGCCGTTTGGTGATCCTTTATCAGTTAGTCCAGGGGTTGATACCAAAGTACAAAACCTGAAGGGCGATCAGAAGTCTGAAGCTCGAAACCCAGTGACTAAAGCCTGGAGACTGGAGACTGGAAGCCAGTCCTAAAGTAGGAAGACTGTCCATGTGCATGGGTGAGAGGGAGGAAAGGGGCATGATATGTTGCTGTGGTTTTGTTGCTTGTTGTGTTCAGTGATGTTGTGCTGTATATTGTGGGCATACAGTATTGGCACCAGATTATGTGGTGATACATTCCCCCAGCACTTCCCTTGGTAGTGTTGGTTGTTAATAGAAACAACATGTCTCACTGTATGTTTCGATGCACATATGATAAATAAATTCAAATCTGAATCTCATTGGGTGTGAGCATCCATGACAGAGAAGGCACTTATTGTCCTTGAAGCAATGATTCAAGAGGGCAGCTTAAAAAGATCCAAATGCATTGGATCTCGAGGCACAGTGGGTCTAAAGTTGGCAATGAGACTGGATTTCCTTTACCATGGAATATCAGAGAAAGTCTCTGATTTTAACAATATTAGCTTAGTCTGCTTGCATTATTTTATTTCTTTAGAGATATGCTGTGGAACCACCGAGCTGCACCAGCCAGCAACCCACCTGCAGTACTGAGCAAAAGTCTAAGATCGGAGAGCAAGGTTATAAATCTGCAGAGAGCCAAAGTTGTTGGGAATGGTGAGGGTGGTGTTCCATGGGAGGGGTGTAGGACAGGTGGCAGAAAAGTAATCCCAGGGGTAAGTGTGTCGCCAATGCTGACACACCCAGCCCAGACTCAACAGGCAAGGTCTTGTGATTCCAAACAACTGGTTTATTGATCATTATAGAATGTCTCTCTGGTACTTCCCACTCCCTCCCCTGTCTCTTCCCCTTTTCCCAACCATGATTCCCCTCTCCCTGCCTCCTTCCCACTCTCAGTCCACAACACAGACCCATATCAGAATCAGGTTTATCATCACTCACATTTGAAATTTCTTGTTTCTTTTTTGTGGCAGTAGTACAATGCTATACATAGAATTACTACAGTACTGTGCAAAAGTCTGAGCAAAAGTCACATATAGCTATATATGCGTGTCTAAGACTTTTGCACAGTACTGTATTTAACCCTGGCCTAATCACAGGACAATTTACAATGACCAATTAACCTACTAACTTTGGAATGTAGGAGGAAACCAGCCCATCCAAAGAAAACCCATATGCACACACTCAGAGAATGCCAGAATTGAACTCTGATTGGCTGCATCAGAGCCTGGTATGGAAACACCAATACCCTTGAATGGAATATCCTACAAGAAGTAGAGGATAAGGTCCAGTTCATCACGTGTAAAGCCTTCCCCACCACTGAGCACTACAGCACCTATCATCAGGGACCCCCATGCCCCACCACCAACCCAGGCCATGCTTTCTTCTCACTGCTGCTATCAGGAGAAAGTACAAGAGCCTCAGCACTCACAGCACCAGGTCAGGAACAGCTACTTTCCTACTGACCAGCACTACACTAACCCTGCCTCAGCAATGAGACACTACAGACCACCTCTTGCTCAACCATGGACTCGTCTCTGATTTTGGTTTTGTTGATTTGCTCTACGTGAGGGACTTGCTTTTGCAGTCTTTGTTTTAATGAATGTTATAATTTTATGTATAAAATCAGAATCAGAGTTTATATCACTGACATATGCCATGAAATGTGTTGTTTTATAGTATGGTACAAACAAAATATAAATTACAATAAGGATTTTAAAATTTAAATTAAGTGAACAGTGCAAATAGAGATAAAAATAGTGAAGTATTAGTTCATTGTCAGTTCAAAATTTAAAAGAAGCTGTTCCTAAAACACTTCCAAATTAAAAATTTAATTTTAAATTTTAAATTAAAACACTTATCAAAGTATTATTGAATTTCTGTGTGGTTTCTGTACCTACATTCCTGTGATACTGCTGCAAGCTGCTTTTCCATTCTAACTCTTCCTCACTGTAATTGTGCACATCAAAATAAACTGAACTTGAATCGATGTGACAAGCCCAACTACAACAGAACCAGGCTATCACCAGGAGAGTCAATCGCTTTCTACACTGGAACCCATTCAGCAATAAAGAAGAGGTTCACAGATTGTGTTTTGGCTTGTGTTCATTTTGGAAGTTGTAGCGGCTCCTCTGTTCTCCCCTTCTCCAAACCTCCCCACCCTCCATAACCATTGAAACTCCGTGCCAACTTCCAGCCATCTGACATCCTGAGCAGCTTGTGAGGGCAAAGCACTGACTGTATGTGTGTTCCAGCTAATGCTGAGCAATTAAGCATGCAATCCTCACCATGTCAGTAAACATGTGAGATAATTCCAGCTCTATTGCTCAAGCCAGCTAGCCTCTTGTGTCGATGAGCACCTGGCTCTGGCACTCCTGAACAGCATGTGGACAGCCACCAAACCTGTGCAGCATGGAGCCAAATGCAGTGCCTATCAACAACGTCACCCAAGGTGGGGGGAGAGGGGTGGCTCCATTGCTAGAAAATATAAGAGCAGCCATGAGGGATTGATGCAGAGAGGATGATTCCTTTAAGTTACTAAGACCATAAGACCACACATTCTGTTGAACATTAATAATGCAAAATACTCTAAGTCTGGTTCATTAGCGAGTCCGACAACATAGGAGCTGCATAGCCTTAGGCTATTGCACAGACCAAGCTCTCCAGACCCCCATACCGTGGCATAGCCTGGTGCAGCCACCCAGGGAGGGAGCACACTGGAAACAGTGTGAATGAGTGCAGTGTAATCTATGCCAGGTTAAACAGCTAACCCCTGCAGGCTGGCTCTCTCATCAATACTGCTCTCAAAGTTCACTCCATGGAAAACAAACTGAATTACCTTCACCTGCAACTGACTCAGAGCGCTACTAAATGCTTATTCTTATAGAAACCATGGTTCCAGGGCAACATCCCATCTACCAACAATCTTCAAGCTATGACTGTCAGGGCTTGTGCTGATAGTATTTTGTGAATGTATTGTACTTTATTGTAATTGTAAGTGTTGTGTGTTGCTGCACATGTGTGCTTTGCACCCTGGCCCCAGAGGAATGATGTTTTGTATAGCTGTATACATTTACATGACTATAGTCATTTGAATGACTATAAACTTAAACTTAAACTCAAACTTGAACCATCAGACATTGGAGCAGAATTAGGCCATTTGACCCATCAATTCTACTCCACCATTTCATTTTGGCTGATTTATTATCCCATCAAACCCATTCTTCTGCCTTCTCCCCATAACCTTTGATGCCCTGACTAATGAAGAACCTATCAACTTCCACCTTTAACATACCAAATGACTCGTTCTCCAGAGAACATTAGTGGCCATGAATTCTACAGCTTCACCACCTTCTGACTAAAGGCATTCTGTCACACACACAAAGCATTGTACTGTGAATGAAGTATTGTTGAAGTATGTGTGTACCTTGGCTGAGATACTGGAGAGAATTTGCCCAACTCAGCAAGAAGAGTGCCAAAGAATAAAGGGCAAAGCATTTACCTGAGAAAGCTGATAAACAGATGAGGCATTGGAGAGGGCCCAGAGGAGGTTCATGAGAAGGATCTCAGGGACATATGAGGAGTGTTTGATTGCTCCGGGCCTGTACACACTGGAATTTAGAAAAATTGGAGTGGTTTCTCCATGAAACTTACTGAACATTGAAAGACCAAGATAGAGTGGATGAGGAGAGAATGTTTCCTACAGTGGGGGAGTCCAGCATATAAAGGCACAGCCACAAAAATAAAGGGACATCCATTTAGAATAGAGATGAGGAGGAATTTCTTTAGCCAAAGGGTGGTGCATCTGTGGAACTCATTGCCACTGACAGCTATGGAGGGCAAGTCATTGAGTATATTAAAAGAGGGACTTGATAGGTTCTTGATTAGTAAGAATGTCAAAGGTTATGGAGAGAAGGAAGAAGATTGGGGTTGAGAGGGATAATATTATCAGCTATGATAGAATGGCACAGCAAACTCATTGGAATCAATGGCTTAATACGACTCCTATGTCTTATGGTCTTACGGACTTACAATGGGGTCACATGATCAAAGACCTTTCCCACCCCAGATGTTCACTCTTCTCTCCCCTGTCATGGGGCAAAAGATCCAACAGACCGAAAAAGTGCAGCACCAGCCTCAGAGTCAGCTTCTATCCCACTGCTATAAGATATTAAATGGTTCTCTAGTATAATAAGATGGTCTTGTGACCTCACAACCTGCCGTGTTATGATCTTACACCTAAATATCTACCTGTACTGCACTTACTCTGTAACTCTGACACTTTAATCCACATTCATAGAAACATAGAAAACCTACAGCACAATACAGGCCCTTTGGCCCACAATGTTGTGCCGAACATGTCCTTAACTTAGAAATTACCTAGGCTTACCCATAGCCCTCTATTTTTCTAAGCTCCATTACCTATCCAGGAGTCTCTTAAAAGATCCTATCATATCTTCCACCACCATCACCAGCAGCCCATTCCACGCACTCACCATTCTCTGCATAAAAAACTTACCCCTGACATCTCCTCTGTACCTTCTTCCAAGCACCTTAAGACTGTGCCCTCTCATGCTAGCCATTTCAGCCCTGGGAAAAAGCCTCTGACTATCCACACGATCAATGCTTCTCATTATCTTATACACCTCTATCAGGTCACCTCTCATCCTCCATCACTCCAAGGAGAAAAGGTGGAGTTCACTCAACCTTTACTCATAAGGCATGCTCCCCAATCCAGGCAACATCCTTGTAAATCTTCTCTGCACCCTTCAGTTATTGTTTTGCCTTATTCTACCTCAATGCACTGTGTAATGATCCGATCTCCCATTCATGGCCCTTATACCTAATTGACTATCTGCACGACACTTTCCCAGTCACTGTTACGATATCACAATATCCTGCACTGGGTTATTGCTGTTCTCTTTGCACTATATTGATATACTTAGTCTCCATGCAGAGATCGATGGGTGCATGTAACACACTACCAGGGTTGGTGGTAGAGGCAGATACGTTAGGAGTCTCAGATAGGCACATGGATGATAGACAAATGGAGGGTTATGTAGGAGGGAAGGGTTTGATTGATCTTAAAGTAAGGTCATGTTTATTTTTATTAATTATTTATTGAGATACACCATGGAACTGACCTTTCTAGCCCTTTAAGCCATACCTCCCAGCAATTCCTGATCTACAATGACCCATTTACCTAATAACCAGTAGGTCTTAGGAATATGGGAAGAGACCAATGCGCCAGGAGAAAATCCATGTGGTTACAGGGAGAACATACAAATTCCTTACAAACAGCAGTAGGAAATGAACCAGGGTCACTGGTACTATAAAACATTGTGCTAACTACTACAAAGGTTGGCACCACATTGTGAGCCAAAGGAATGCTACTGTGCTGTAATGTTCTATGTTCTATGTATGGGTGACTTGCAAAGCAAATTTTTTCACAGAATCCCACACAAAATACTGGAGGAACTCAGCAGGCCAGGCAGCATTTATGGAAAAAAGTGTAGTCGGCATTTCGGGCTGAGATGCCGCCTAGCCTACTGAGTTCCTCCAGCATTTTGTGCATGTTGATTGGATTTCCAGCATCCGCAGATTTTCTCTTGTTTGCTTTTTCGCAGTATGTTCATTTGTTATGTGCCATTTCGTATGACATGGGCGATCATGGTCTTTCCATTGCCATGATTGTTCTTGGCAAAATGTTTATGCAAGTAGTTTTCCATTGCCTTCTCCTGGGCAGAGTCTCTGCAAGACAGCTGACCCCAGCATTATCAATACTCTTCAGAGATTGTCTACCTGCCGTCAGTGGTCACATAAGCAGGAATTGTGACATGCACCAGCTGCTCATACAACCATCCATCACCTACTCCCATGGCTTCACGCCACCCTGATCAGGGGGCTAAGCAGGTGCTACACCTTGCCCAAGGGTAACCTGTAAACCAGCAGAGGGAAGGAGCACCTTACACCTCCATTGGTAGAGACATATCTGCACCCCACCACCCATTTCACAGTATATATAATTATAAAGGCAGCTATCAATACCACAATAGATTCTGTTGATGCTATGATCTGGAGCAACATACAAAATGCTGGAGGAACTCAACAGGTCAGGCAGCATCTATGGAGAGAAATGGACAGTCTCAACGGAAACGTCATCTGTCCGTTTCCTTGCACTAATGCTCCCTGACGCACAAGGATCTCACAGAAACTCTATTCTGAGCAACAGCACTAAGTCAGAACCTGAATCTTCTGAAGTCTGTCTTGACGCCAGCACCCCAGCTCCACAAGTGGCACCAAGCCACCGTTGAACTACTGGTCAACAAGCACAAATGCAGACACACATCTCTACCAGGGACTTAAGAAGGTGGCATCCTTCACTGGGGTCCCTCACCAACCAGGAAGTGCCCTTCATGCTTGTTATTGCCAGCATGGAGGAGGTACAGAAGCCTAAATCAGAATCAGATTCCGTCTCACCAGAATACGTCATGACATTTGCTGTTATGCGGCAGCAGTACATTGCAATACATAATAATGTTCAGGGACACATCCCCGAGTCTGAATGAGTTTGTCACAGCTGTCCCCTACTTCATTAAAATCTGTGCAGTAAGTGAGTGCTAACGAGTGCCTACTGTGCATACCCAAATCGAAAGCCTTGGATGAACCAGGTGGTTCATGGTCTGCTGAGGGCTATATCTGTGGCATTCAAGTCTGGCGACCCAGGTCTGCACCAGAAATCCAGGTGTGACTTGCAGAGGGCTATTTCAAGAGTTAAGGAACAATTTCAAGTGAGGGTGGAGGCAACGTTGAATGCAAGTCGATTCTGGAAGGGTTTGCAAGTCAATACTTTTTACAAAGAGAAACCCAACATCGTGAATGGCAGCAATGCTTCACTTCCATACGAGTTCAATGCCTTTTATGCTCGTTAAAAAGGCATAAGATGTATTAAGAAGTAATACGGTGTATCAGCCTTCATCAATTGTGGAATTGAATTTAGGAGCCGAGATGTAATGTTGCAGCTATGTAGGACCCTGGTCAGACCCCACTTGGAGTACTGTGCTCAGTTCTGGTCGCCTCACTACAGGAAGAATGTGGAAACCATAGAAAGGGTGCAGAGGAGATTTACAAGGATGTTGCCTGGATTGGGGAGCATGCCTTATGAAAACAGGTTGAGTGAACTCAGCCTTTTCTCCTTGGAGTGACGGAAGATGAGAGGTGACATGATGGAGATGTATAGGATGATGAGAGGCATTGATCATGTGGATAGTCAGAAGCTTTCTCCCAAGGCAGAAATGGTTGCCAGAAGAGGACATAGGTTTAAGGTGCTGGGGAGTAGGTACAGAGGAGACGTCAGGTGTAAGTTTTTTACCCAGAGAGTGGTGAGTGCGTGGAATGGGCTGCCAGCAATGGTGGTGGAGGCGGATATAATAGGGTCTTTAAAAAGACTTTTGGATAGTTACATGGAGCTTAGAAAAATAGAGGGTATGGGTAGCCCTAGTAACTTCTAAGATAGGGATATGTTTGGCACAACTTTGTGGGCCGAAGGGCCTGTATTGTGCTGTAGGTTTTCTATGTTTCTATGCTTTGAAAAGAAAATAAAACCACAGCTGAGGATCCCTGCAGCACCCAGTGACCTTGTGATCTCTGTCTCGAAAGCAAACATCATGCTGTCTTTCAGGAGGATGAATCCATGCAAGGTGGCAGGCCCTGATGGGGACCTGGTGAGGTTCTGAAACCTTTTGCTAACCAACTGGCAGCGGTGTTGAAAGACATTTTCAATCTATTACTGCTACTGTCAGAAGTCCCTACCTGCTTCAAAAGGGCAACTATTATACCAGTGCCCAAGAAATGCAGTGTGAGTTGCCTTAATGACTGTCAGTAGTAGTACTCACACCTACAGTGTTGAAATGCTTAAAGAAATGGGTTATAGCTAGAATCAACTCCTCCTTCAGCAAAGACCTGGACCCACTGCAATTTGCCTATCACCACAGATACAATCTCACTGGCTCTCCACATAGCCTTGGATCACCTAGACAATGTAATACTGATGTCAGAATGCATTTTATTGACCAAGCACAGCGTTTAACACCATCATTCCTACAGTCCTGAAAGAAAAGCTACAGAACCTGGGCCTCTGTAACTGGATCCTCAACTTCCTAACCAGAAGACCACAATCTGTGCAGCTCGAAAATAACATCTCCAACTCACTGACAATCAACACTGGTGCACCTCAGCAGTGTGTGCTTAGCCCACTACTCTACTCACTCTATACCCATGATTATGTGGCTAGGCACAGTTCATATGCCATCTATAAATTTGCTAATGATACAAACGTTGTTGGTAGAGTCTCAGATGGTGACAAGAAGGTGTACAGAAACGAGACATACCAGCTAGTTGAGTGACATCACAGCAACAAACTTGCACTCAACACCAGTAAGACCAAAGAACTGACATGGACTTCAGAAAGGGTAAGATGAGGGAATGCACACCATTCCTCATGGAGGGATCAGATGTGGAGAGAGTGAGCAATTTCAAGTTCCTGGGTGTTACTATCTCTGAGGATCTAACCTGGTCCCAACATATTGATGCAACTATGAAGAAGACAAAACAGCAGCTATGTTTCATTAGGATTTTGAGGAGATGTAGTATGTCACCTAGAACACTTACAATTTTATATAGATGTACCATGGAGTGCATTCTAACTGGCTGCATCGTAATATGGTATGGGTGGCTGGGAGGGGGGTTGGGGGTAACTACTGTATAGGTTCTAAGTAAGCTGCAGAGAATTGTGAAAATTGTCAGCTCCATCTTGGGCACTAGCCTCCATCGTATCCAAGACACCTTCAAGGTGATGCCTCAAAAAGGCAGTGTCTATCATTAACGACCCCATCACCAAGGACGTGCCCTCTTTCTCATTGTTGAAGGAGATAGAGAAGCCTGAAGACACACACTCAGCAATTCATGAACAACTGTTCCCCCTGTGCCATCCAATATCTGAATGGACATTGAACCCATGAACAATACTTTTTTTTATTTCTGGTTTTGAACAACTTATTTTAACTATTTAATATAGAGTATGCATACTTAATGTAATTCACAGTTTTTTTTCTGTATTGTCATGTAGTTCATTGTGCTGCTGTTGCAAAGTTAACAGATTTCACAACACTTTCAGTTTCCTGTACCTCTCCCTGATGGTAGCAAAGAGAAGAAGGAATATCCTGGGTGATGGATGCCGCCTTTTTGAGGTATCACTCCTTGAAGATGTTCTGGATGCCAGGGTAGAGCTCCAGCCTATGATGGAGCTGACTGAGTTTACAATTACTGCAGCTTATGTTGTTCCTATGCAGTTCCCCTACCTCCTCCGCCCACCCCCCCCCCATACCAGAGAGGGATGCAGCCCATAAGAATGCTCTCCATGGTACATCTGCAGAACCTGCAAGTGTCTTTGATGACATGCCAAATCTCTTCAAATTCTTCGTGAAGTGTAGCCACTATTATGCCTTCTTTGTAGTTGCTGGGCCCAGGAGAGAATGAGCAGCTTCAAGTTCCTGGGTGTCAAGATCTCTGAGGATCTAACCTGGTCCCAACATATTGGTATAGTCATAAAGAAGGCAAGACAATGGCTATTCTTGATTAGGAACTTGAAGAGATTTGGCATGTCAACAAATAAACTCAAAAACTTCTATAGTTGTACCGTGGAGAGCATTCTAACAGGCTAAATCACTGTCTGGTATGGAGGGGCTACTGCACAGGACCGAAATAAGCAGCAGAAGGTTGTAAATCTAGTCAGCTACATCTTGGGCACTAGCCTACAAAGTATCCAAGACATCTTTAGGGAGCGGTGTCTCAGAAAGTCAGCGTCCATTATTAAGGACCTCCAGCACCCAGGGCATGCCCTTTTCTCACTGTTACCATCAGGTAGGAGATACAGAAGCCTGAAGGCACACACTCAGTGATTCAGAAATGGCTTATTCCCTTCTGTCATCAGATTCCTAAATGGACATTGAAGCTTTGGACACTACCTCACTTTTTTTAATATAGTTTTTTTTGCACATTTTTGAAAAATCTATTCAATATACATAATTGACTTGTTTATTTATTATTATGTTTTATTTTATTTATTTTTTCTCTCTTTCTGCTAGATTGTGTATTGCATTGAACTGCTGCTGCTGCTAAGTTAACAAATTTCATACGCAAGCCGGTGATAATAAACCTGATTCTGATTCTGATTCATAAATAACAAAAGCTATAAACTTGAAATTGCTCACTCTTTCTCCTTCTGCTCCCTCTATGAGGACTAGTGTGTGTTCCCTCATCTTACCCTTTCCGAAATCCACTATCAGTTGCTGATGTTTAGTGCAAGGTTGTCTCTGCGACACCACTCAACTAACTGATATATCTTACTCCTGTACGCCCTCTGATCATATGAAATGCACTCTTCTTGTAACTACCAGCATGAAGAAGATACAAAAACATGAAGATGATACAGGAACAGCTTCTTCCCCTTCATCATCAGATTTCTGAATATAATATACTACCTTAAAATTTAGTTACACTATATATTTATTTTTGGCATTTATAGATTTTTATGTTTTTCCACTTTACTGCTGACCCAGCAAATCTTACATCATATGTTAGTGATGATAAATCTGACTCCATTCTGAACAACAAAACAATCTCCCCCTTCCTTTTTAGAACTGATGAATGGTCTTGACCCAAAATGTCGACTATTTGTTCCATTCCTTAGGTGCTGCTTCCAGAATGTTGGGTGCTGCTCTAGATTTCCAGCATCTGCAGAATCTCTTGTGTTTATGCTTCCTAACCTGCCGAGAACATCCAGCATGTTATGTGTGTTGCTATAGATATTCAACATCTACAGATTTGCATGTGTCTTCCTCTATACTTCAGCCCAAAACATCGACTTCTTATTCCCTCCCTATTGATGCTGCCTGACCTGCTGAGTTCCTCTGGCATTTTGTGTGTGTTTCTGCTGCTCTCCTGCTACTGAGCCATGCTCTCACAAAGACTCACTCCTACAGCCATTCATCCTTCCAGACACAATGGAGGGCGTCATCCTGAAACATCGACTGCTCCTTTTCCGCAACAGATGCTGCTTGGCCTGCTGATTTCCTCTGGGGTGACTTTTGGTCATTCCAGTGTCCAGTTTCTGCAGTGCCTTGTATCTCCAAAGTTCAAAATAAATGTATTATTAAAGTACATATACGTCACCATATACAACCCTGAGATTTACTTCCTTATTAACCTATCCTGAGATTTATTTAAATATTTTTGAAGGTATTCATAGTAAATAGAAAGAGACGGTGTAAAATGAGGGTAGAAGCAAAAAGTAGTAAGGTGAAAAGTAAAAGTGGCAGGCAGACAAATCCAGGGCAAAAATTAAAAAGGGCCACTTTTCAACATAATTGTATAAGGGCTAAGAGTGTTGTAAAAAACAAGTCTGAAGGCTTTGTGTGTCAATGCGAGGAGCATTCGTAACAAGGTGGATGAATTGAATGTGCAGATAGTTATTAATGAATATGATATAGTTGGGATCACAGAGACATGGCTCCAGGGTGACCAAGGATGGGAGCTCAACATCCAGGAATATTCAATATTCAGGAGGGATAGACAGGAAAGAAAAGGAGGTGGGGTAGCATTGCTGGTTAGAGAGGAGATTGACGCAATAGAAAGGAAGGACATTAGCCTGGAGGATGTGGAATCGATATGGGTAGAGCTGCATAACACTAAGGGGCAGAAAACGCTGGTGGGAGTTGTGTACAGGCCACCTAACAATAGTAGTGAGATTGGGGATGGCATTAAACAGGAAATTAGAAATGCATGCAATAAAGGAACAGCAGTTATAATGGGTGACTTCAACCTACATATAAATTGGGTGAACCAAATTGGTAAGGGTGCTGAGGAAGAAGATTTCTTGGAATGTATGCGAGATAGTTTTCTGAACCAACATGTCGAGGAACCAACTAGAGACCAGGCCATTCTAGACTGGGTATTGAGCAATGAGGAAGGGGTAGTTAGCAATCTTGTCGTGTGAGGCCCCTTGGGTAAGAGTGACCATAATATGGTGGAATACTTCATTAAGATGGAGAGTGACATAGTTAATTCAGAAACAAAGGTCTGAACTTAAAGAAGGGTAACTTTGAAGATATGAGACATGAATTAGCTAAGATAGACTGGCAAATGATACTTAAAGGGTTGGCGGTGGATATGCAACGGCAAGCATTTAAAGATCGCATGGATGAACAACAACAATTGTTCATCCCAGTTTGGCAAAAGAATAAACCAGGGAAGGTAGTGCACCCATGGCTGACAAGAGAAATTAGGGAAAGTATCAAGTCCAAGGAAGAAACATACAAATTAGCCAGAAAAAGCGGCACACCTGAGGACTGGGAGAAATTCAGATTCTAGCAGAGGTGGACAAAGGGCTTAATTAGGAAAGGGAAAAAAGATTATGAGAGAAAGCTGGCAGGGAATATAAAAACTAGTTGTAAAAGCTTTTATAAATATGTGAAAAGAAAAAGATTGGTTAAGACAAACGTAGGTCCCTTACAGTCAGAAACAGGTGAATTGATCATGGGGAACAAGGACATGGCAGAATAACTATTGAATAACTACTTTGGTTCTGCCTTCACTAAGGAGGACATAAATAATCTTCCGGAAGTAGTAAGGGACCGAGGGTCTAGTGTGATGGAGGAACTGAGGGAAATACATGTTAGTAGGGAAGTGGTGTTAGGCAAATTGATGGGATTAAAGGCAGATTAATCCCCAGGGCCAGATGGTCTGCATCCCAGAGTGCTTAAGGAAGTAGCCCAAGAAATAGTGGATGCATTAGTGATAATTTTTCAAAACTCTTTAGATTCTGGATTAGTTCCTGAGGATTGGAGGGTGGCTAATGTAACCCCACTTTTTAAAAAAGGAGGGAGAGAGAAACCGGGGAATTGCAGACCGGTTAGCCTGACATCAGTAGTGGGGAAAATGCTAGAGTCGGTTATCAAAAATGTGATAACAGCACATTTGGAAAGCGGTGAAATCATCGGGACAAAGTGAGCATGGATTTGTGAAAGGAAAATCATGTCTGACGAATCTTATAGAATTTTTCGAGGATGTAACTAGTAGAGTGGATAGGGGAGAACCAGTGGATGTGGTATATTTGGATTTTCAAAAGGTTTTTGACAAGGTCCCACACAGGAGATTAGTGTGCAAACTTAAAGCACACGGTATTGGGGGTATGGTATTGATGTGGATAGAGAATTGGTTGGTAGACAGGAAGCAAAGAATGGGAATAAATGGGACCTTTTCAGAATGGCAGGCAGTGACTAGTGGGGTACTGCAAAGCTCAGTGTTGGGACCCCAGTTGTTTACAATATATATTAATGATTTAGACGAGGGAATTAAATGCAGCATCTCCAAGTTTGCAGATGACACTAAGCTGGGCGACAGTGTTAGCTGTGAGGAGGATGCAGGGTGACTTGGATAGGTTAGGTGAGTGGGCAAATTCATGGCAGATGCAATTTAATGTGGATAAATGTGAGGTTATCCACTTTGGTTGCAAGAACAGGAAAACAGATTATTATCTGAATGGTGGCCGATTAAGAAAAGGGGAGGTGCAACGAGACCTGGGTGTCATTGTACACCAGTCATTGAAGGTGGGCAAGCAGGTACAGCAGGTGGTGAAAAAGGCGAATGTTGGCATTCATAGCAAGAGGATTCGAGTACAGGAGCAGGGAGGTTCTACTGCAGTTGTACAAGGCCTTGGTGAGACCGCACCTGGAGTATTGTGTGCAGTTTTGGTCCCCTAATCTGAGGAAAGACATTCTTGCCATAGCGGGAGTACAAAGAAGGTTCACCAGATTGATTCCTGGGATGGCAGGACTTTCATATGAAGAAAGACTGGATTGACTAGGCTTATACTCACTAGAATTTAGAAGAGTGAGGGGGGATCTTATTGAAACGTATAAAATTCTAAAGGGATTGGACAGGCTAGATGCAGGAAGATTGTTCCCGATGTTGGGGAAGTCCAGAATGAGGGGTCACAGTTTAAGGATAAAGGGGAAGCCTTTTAGGACTGAGATGAGGAGAAGCTTCTTCACACAGAGAGTGGTGAATCGATGGAATTCTCTGCCACAGGAAACAGTTGAGGCCAGTTCATTGGCTATATTTAAGAGGGAGTTAGATGTGGCTAAAGGGATCAGGGGATATGGAGAGAAGGCAGGTACAGGGTTCTGAGTTGGATGACCAGCCATGATCATACTGAATGGCGGTGCAGGCTCAGAGGGCCAAATGGCCTACTCCTGCACCTATTTTCTGTGTTTCTATGACATAGTAAGATCAATGAAATTGCACTCATGACAGAATGGACAAACAACAAATGTGAAAAAGTTATGCAAATACAAAAAGAAAGGTTGATCATAGATAGATAAACAACAAATATCGAGACCATGAACTGAAGAGTCCTTGTAAGTGAGTCCATTGGTTGTGGGAACAGCTCATTAATGGGACAAATGAAGTCAAGTGACATTATCCTGTTTGGTTCAAGAGCCTTATGGTTGAGGGCTAATAATAATAATAAAAAATAATTAAGCAACAACTATCGAGAATACAAGTTGTAGAGTTCTTAAAAGTAAGTATATAGGTTATGAAATCAGTTCAGTGTTGAGGTGACTGTTGTTTTCCCCTCTTATTCAGGAGCCTGATGACTGAGGAGTAATAACTGTTCCTAAACCTGGTGGTGTGGGACATGAGGCTCCTGTACTTCCTTCCTGATGGCAGCAAAGAGAAGAGAGAATGGCCTGGATGGTGGGGGTTTCTTGATAATGGATGCAGCTTCCTGTGACTGTGTTCTGTGTAGCCGTGCTTAGTGATGGGGAGGGCTTTGTGTGTGAATATCCCTAGGATATGCTGTAAATACTTTACAATTGTTTGATATTCAAAGTCAAAGTCATGTTTATTGCCATATGCACAAGTATATAAATGCACAGCTGCAATGGAAAACTTACTTGTAGTAGCATTAAAAAAAAACATAATTAAACACAATTTTTCCAAAGAAGAATAAGCTAGAACAAAAAATACAAAATACATTTTAGTGCAAAATGATCAAGTGTCACAAACACGAGAAAGTCTGCAGATGCCTGGAAACCCAGAGCAACACACACAAACTGCTGAAGAAACTCAGCAGGCGAGGCAGCATCTATAGGAATAAATAAAACAGTCAATATTTTGGGTCGAGACATTTCTTTAGGACTGGGAAGCAAAGGGGATCATTGCAGAATAAAAAGATAGGAGGAGGAGGAGAACAACTAGAAGGGGCTAGGTGAATCCAGGTGGGTGGGGAAGGTAAAGGGATGGAGAGGAAGAAAGCTGATTGGAGAGGAGAGTGGATGATGCAAGGAAGGGAAGGAGGAGAGGCACCGGTAGAGGTGATAGGCAGGTGAGAAGAGGTAAAGAGGACAAATTGGGAAATAGAAAAGGGGAGGGAATCTTTTTTTTCCTTTTTTTTTGAGATATATTTTGTTTATTTTTTTTAAAGATACAGTATAGTAGCAGCTCCCTCTGGCTCAACGAGCCCACACTGCCCAATTCTACCTTTTTTTTTTGCTCAGCATAACAAAACTTTCAATTTCCAGGTACATTTACATTTCTTCCCCTCACGGATATCAGCTATCAAAACAGTTCCATCAAAGTATAGACCTCACCACCACAGTTGTCCCTGATGACCACACCTGCAATAGTGCATCCAGCTGCAGCTCCTATCAGACCGAGTTAGGGAATTGGAGCAGGAGCTGGATGAACTACGGATCATTCGGGAGGCAGAGGCAGAGATAGATAAGAGTTATCGGGAGATAGTCACACTGAAAAGACAGGAGGTAGGCAAATGGGTGACGGTCAAGAGAGGCGGGGGAGCAGTCAGAGATAGCAGAACACCCCTGTGGCCGTTCCCATCAAAAATAAGTATACCGTTTTGGATACTGTTGGTGGGGATGACCTACCAGGAACAAGTTGCAGTGGTCCTGTCTCTGGCACAGAGGTTGGACCCTCGACTAGGAAGGGGAGGAGGGAAGAGAAGAGAACAGTAGTGATAGTGGATTCTATAGCCGGGGGGTTGATAGGAGATTTTGTGGGGAAGATCGTGAGTCTCGGATGGTATGCTGCCTCCCTGGTGCCGGGGTCTGAGACATCTCAGATCGGGTGCAGGTTATTCTCGAGAGGGAGGGTAAGAATCCAGATGTTGTGGTCCATGTAGGGACCAATGACGTGGGTAGGATGAGTGAGGGGGTCCTGTGGAGGGAGTTCAGGGAGTTAGGTGTGAAGCTGAAGAGCAGAACCTCAAGGGTAACAATCTCAGGATTGCTACCTGTGCCACGTGCGAGTGAGGCAAGGAACAGAAGGATTATAAAGATTAATACGTGGCTGAGAGGATGGTGCAGGAGGGAGGGCTTCAGGTTTTTAGATAATTGGGCTTTGTTCCATGGAAGGTGGAATCTGTTCCGAAGGGATGGTTTACACCTGAACTGGAGCGGTACTAACATTCTTGCAGGGAAGTTTGTTAGTGCTTCTTGGGGGGGTTTAAACTAAATTTGCAGGGGGCGGGGATCCAGAATGTGAGAGAGGAGAGTGAGAGGAAGAATAAAGGACAGGTGGAGACTACATGGTTCCAGAATATTAAGTGTGTAGTAGAGAAAGGTGAGGTGGAACAAGTGAAAAGGAGGACACATGTACAGAGGGATGGTCTGACGGAACATGGAGTTAAATGTGTTGAAAGAATAAGTAAACTTAGGAAGGACAACAAAATTCTAGGGGCGTATAGCCCGATGGGAGTTCGGGGAGCTGGGTTAAGCACAATAGGCAGCGATTCAAACAGAGAGAGGAGAAATGGGCTAAAAATTCTATATCTGAATGCACAAAGTGTCAGAAATAAGGTGGATGAGCTTGAAGCTCAGGTGCGAATGGGTAACTATGATGTTGTTAGGATAACGGAGACATGGCTGCCGGGGGATCAGACCTGGGAAATGAATGTACAAGGGTATACATGCTATCATAGGGACAGAAATGTGTGCAGAGGGGGTGGGGTGGCCCTGTTGGTGAGGAATCAGTCCTTTGCAAGGGGGGACATAGGATCAGGAGAAGTGGAGTCTGTGTGGATAGAACTGAGGAACAGTAAGGGCAAAAGAACCCTAATGGGTGTTATCTACAGGCCACCAAACAGTAGCATGGATATTGGGTGCAAGTTGAATAGGGAGTTAACATTGGCATGTGGCAAAGGTAATGTCACAGTAGTTATGGGGGATTTCAACATGCAGGTGAACTGGAAGAATCAGGTTGGTGCTGGACCCCAGGATAGGGAGTTTGTAGAGAGCCTACGGGATGCATTCTTGGAACAGCTTGTACGAGAGCCAACCAGGGACAAGGCTATTCTGGATTTAGAGTTAAGTAACAGGATTTGATAAGTGATCTTGAAGTAAAGGAGCCATTAGGAGGTAGTGATCATAATATGATAAGTTTTTATCTGCAATTTGAGAAGGATAAGGGCAGATCGGAGGTGTCAGTGTTGCAGTTGAACAGAGGAAACTATGGAGCCATGAGGGAGGAGCTGGCCAAAGTTGACTGGAGGGATATCCTAGCAGAAAAGACAGTGGAATAGCAATGGCAGGTATTCTTGGGAATAATGCACAAGGTGCAAAATCAGTTCATACCCCTGAGAAGGAAGGATTCAACGTGGGGAAAGGGGCCACAGTGGTTGACAAAGGAAGTCAGAGATTGCATAGCATTAAAAAAAAAGGAAGTATGACAGAGGTAAGGTGAGTGGGAGGACAGATGATTGGGAAGTTTTCAAGGAACAACAGAACTTAACTAAAAAGGCAATATGGGGAGAAAAAATGAGGTACGAACGCAAGCTATCCAGGAATATAAAGAAGAATAGCAAAAGCTTTTTTAGGTATGTGAAGAGAAAGAAGATAGTTAAGAACAATGTTGGGCCCTTGAAGAATGAATTGGGTGAAATTGTGATGGGAAACAGAGAAATGGCAGAAGAATTTAATAAGTACTTTAGATCTGTCTTCACTAAGGAAGACACAAGCAATCTCCCAGATGTATGGATGGGCCAAGGATATAGGGTAACAGAGGAAATGAAACAGATTGACATTAGGAAGGAAACGGTGATGAGTAGACTGATGGGACTGAAGGCTGACAAATCCCCAGGTCCAGATGGTCTGCATCCTAGGGTACTAAAGGAGGTGGCCGTGGAAATTGCAGATGCATTGGTAATCATTTTCCAATGTTCCTTAGATTCAGGATCAGTTCCTGAGGATTGGAGAATGGCTAATGTTATCCCACTTTTTAAGAAAGGAGGGAAGGAGAAAACAGAGAACTATCGACTTGTCAGCCTGACATCGGTGGTGGGGAAGATGCTAGAGTCCATTATTAAAGATGAAATAGTGGCATATCTAGATAGCAGTGAGAGGATAGGGCCGAGCCAGCATTGATTTACCAAGGGTAAATCATGCTTGACTAATCTGTTGGAGTTTTTCGAGGATGTAACCAGGAAGTTAGACAAGGGATATCCAGTGGATGTAGTGTACCTCAGTTTTCAGAAGGCATTTGATAAGATCCCACATAGGGGATTGGTGGGTAAAATCAAAGCTCATAGCACTGGAGGGAAGACATTGACATGGATAGAAAACTGGTTGGCAGGTAGAATGCAAAGGGTAGCGGTGAATGGGTGTTTCTCGAAATGGCAGGTGGTGACTTGTGGGGTGCCACAGGGCTCGGTATTGGGACCACAGCTGTTTACGATTTACGTCAGTGATTTAGATGAAGGCATTGAGAATAACATCAGCAAATTTGCTGATGATACTAAGCTGGGTGGCAGTGTGACATATGATGAGGATGTTAGGAGAATTCAGGGTGACTTGGATAGGCTGGGTGAGTGGGCAGATACTTGGCAGATGAAGTTTAATGTGAATAAGTGCGAGGTTATCCACTTCGGGAGTAAGAACAGGAAGGTAGATTATTATCTGAACGGTGTAGAGTTAGGTAAGGGAGAAAATCAAAGAGATCTAGGAGTCCTTGTTCATCAGTCACTGAAGGTGAATGAGCAAGTGCAGCAGGCAGTGAAGAAGGCTAATGGAATGTTGGCTTTATTACAAAGGGAATTGAGTACAAGAGCAAAGAAATCCTCTTGCATTTGTACAGAGCCCTGGTGAGACCACACCTGGAGTATTGTGTACAGTTTTGGTCTCCAGGGTTAAGGAAGGACTTGCTGGCTGTAGAGGGAGTGCAGTGTAGATTCACGAGGTTAATTCCTGGGATGTCTAGACTGTCTTATGCAGAGAGGTTAGAGAGTCTGGGCTTGTACACGCTGAAATTAAGGAGATTGAGAGGTGATCTGATTGAAACATATAAGATTATTAAGGGATTGGACAAGATAGAGGCAGGAAATATGTTCCAGATGCTGGGAGAGTCTAGTACCAGAGAGCATGGTTTGAGAATAACGGGTAGGTCATTTAGGACAGAGTTAAGGAAAAACTTCTTCTCCCAGAGAGTTGTGGGGGCCTGGAATGCACTGCCTCGGAAGGTAGTGGAGGCCAATTCTCTGGATGCTTTCAAGAAGGAGCTAGATAGGTATCTTATGGATAGGGGAATCAAGGGATATGGGGACAAGGCAGGAACTGGGTATTGATAGTCAATGATCAGCCATGATCTCAAAATGGTGGTGCAGGCTCGAAGGGCCAAATGGTCTACTTCTGCACCTATTGTCTATTGTCTATACATCCTATACAAAAACCCTTATTAGTATACTGGACAGGTTTATATCTACACATTGTAGAAAAGGTTGCCATGTAATCAGAAAGAGAAAAAGTGATCATAATGTTGCTAACCTCCAAAGATTAAGATTGTGTCAATTGGTTCAGGAACCAAATAGCTGAAGGGGAGTAGCTGTTTTATGATGGCTCTGGCCATGTACTCGCTGTAGTGTATAAGAATAAGACGGGATCTCATTCAAACCTATTGAATATTCACAGGTCTGGATAGACTGGAGATGGAGAGGGTGTTTCCTGTAGTGGGGGAGTCTAGTACTAGAGCGCACGGCTTCAGAATAGAAGGATGTCCCTTTAGAACAGAGATAATGATGAATTTCTTACATGTTATTACAGGAAAGGTACTAACATGGATAGAAGATTGGCTGACTGACAGGAGGCAAAGAGTGGGAATAAAGAGAGCCTTTTTAGGTTGCCTGCTGGTGACTAGTGGTGTTCCACAGGGGTCAGTGTTGGGACCACTACTTTTCACGTGGCTTGTCAATGACAGAATTGATGTCTTTATGGCCAAATCTGCAGGCAATACAAAGATAAGTGGAGGAACAGACCATGTTCAAGAACCAAGCAGTTTGCAAAAGGACCTAGACGGATAGGGAGAATGGGCAAAAAAGTGACAGATAGAATTAGGGACGTGCATTGTTAATGGACTTTAGTAGAAAGTATAAATGCATAGACTATGTTCTAAATGGGGAGAAAATTCTAAAATCAAAGGAATCGTCAGGATTCCCTAAAGATTAACTTGCAGATTGTATCAGTGGTAAGGAAGGCAAATCCAATGTTAGCTTTCATTTCAAGAGGACTATAATATAAGAGCAAGGAAGTAATGCTAAGGCTTGATAAGGAATTAGTTAGACTGTCCTAGAAGTGTTGTGAGCAGCTTTGAGACCCTTATCTAAGAAATGCTGGCATTGGAGAAAGTCCAGAGGAAATTCAAGAAATTGATTTTGGAATGAAAGGGTTAAATTTTGAGAAGTTTGATGGTTCGAGGCCTGTACATGCTGGAGTTTAGAAGAATGAGGGGCCATCTCATTGAAATCTATGAATATTGAAAAGCCCAGATAGAGTGGATATGGAGAGGATGTTTCCTATCGTGGGGGACTCTAGTACTTGAGGGCAGAACTTCAGATTAGAGGGATGTCCCTTTAGAAGGCAGATGAGAATGAATTTTTTAAGCCAGAGGGTGGTGAATCTGTAGAATTCAATACCACTGATGGTTGTGGAGGCCAAGTTATTAGTTATATTTAAAGCAGAGGCTGATAGCTTTTTGATTAGTCAGGGTGACAAAGGGTACGGGGAGAAGACAGAAGAATGGGGTTGAGAGAAATGATGGAATGGTGGAGCAGACTCAATGGGCCAAATGGCCTAATTCTGCTCCAATATCTTATAGTTTCATTTGGCGGTGTGGGGCTTCTTCATTTTGATCCGTGGGAGATTAAAGTCACGCACTAAAAGGACCAATGTAGTTCATACTAAATCATCCCTGAACATGGCAATGGCACATCTTTTAATTAATGGCAATGTCTCACCGCTGACTTTCAAGACAATCTGGCATTCGCAATAAATTCTGGCCTTGTCCATGCTAACATAATAATGGCAATGCATTAAAAAATAACAGCAGAATTGCACAGATAATCATTTCTACACCAAGGTTGTCCAGTAAGCAGTCCTTTCTTTCATTGCTTGTAGAACAGATAGCCACATCATCAAAAGCAAGGCACTTAATCCAGGAAATATGCCAGTACTGATTGCCTTACCTGTTTTTATATCCATTATATGATATTTAAGTCAACCTCAGAATCACAATCAAGTTTATTATCATTGATATATTTTGAAACAAGAGATTCTGCACATGCTGGAAATCCAGAATAACACAAGGAAAAGGTACTGGAGGAACTCAGCAGATCAGGCAGCATCCAAGGAGGGGAATAAACGGTCAACATTTCTGTCCAAGGCCCTTCATCAGGACTGTTTTTGTGTGCTTTGTGAAATTTGTTGTTTTGCAGCAGCAGCACAGTGCAATATATTAAAAATTGTAACTTGCCATCTGAAATATATGTATAGAGAAAAAGAGAGCAAAATAGTGAGGTGGTGTTCATGGATTCATGGACCGTTCAGAAATCTGATGGCAAAGGGGGAGAAGCGCTTCTTCAAACAATGTGTGACTTCAGGCTCCTGTACCTTCTCTCTGATAGACGCAATGAGCTGAGGACACAAACTGAGTGGTGAGGGTCCCCCTTAATGATGGATGCTGCCTTTTTGAGGCATCGCCTTTAGTAGACTTCTTCAATGGTGAGGAGACTAGTACCCAGGGTGGAGCAGACTGAGTTTACAACTCTCTGCTGCTTCCTTTCCAAAACTATGCATTGGCACCTCCATACTGACAGTGATGCAACCAGTTAGAATGCTCTCCACAGTACATCTGTAGAAATTTGCTAAGGGCTCATACAAAATCTTCTCAAACTCCTCAGGAAACAGAGCCACTGGTGTGCCAGCTTCATAACTGTATCAAAAAATCAGGCCCAGGAGCATTCTGAGATGTTGACACCCAGCAACTTGAAACTGCTCACTCTTTCCACTGCTGATCTTTCAAAAAACAGAGCTGACAGTGGTCTAACATAGAAACATAGAAAACCTACAGCATAATACAGGCCCTTCGGCACACAAAGTTGTGCCAAACATATCCCTACCTCAGAAATTACTAGGCTTACCTACAGCCTTCTATTTTACTAGTCTCCATGTATCTATCTAAAAGACCCTATCGGCCTCCACCACTGTTGCTGGCAGCCCATTCCACGTACTCACCACACTCAGTAAAAAACTTATCCCTGACATCTCCTCTGTACCTACTCCATAGCACCTTAAACCTGTGCCCTCTTGTGGCAACCATTTCAGCCCTGGGAAAAAGCCTCTGACTATCCACACGATCAATTCCTCTCATCATCTTGTACACCCCTATAAGACCACCTCTTATCCTCCTTCACTCCAAGAAGAAAAGGCCAAGTTCTCTCAACCTATTCTCATAAGGCATGCCCCCCCTCCCCCAATCCTGCAACATCCTTGTAAATCTCCACTGCACCCTTTCTATGACTTCCACATCCTTCCTGTAGTGAGGCGACCAGAATTGAGCACAGTACTCCAAGTGGAGTCTGGCCAGGGTCCTAAATAGCTGCAACATTACCTCTTGGCTCTTAAATTCAATTCCATAATAAATGAAGGCCAATACCATATGCCTTCTTAACCACAGAACCAACCTGCGCAGCTGCTTTGAGCGTCCTATGGACTCAAACCCCAAGATCCCTCTGATCCTCCACACTGCCAAGAGTCTTACCATTAATACTATATTCTGCCATCATATTTGACCTACCAAAATGAATCACTTGACACATCTGGGTTGAACTCCATCTGCCACTTCTCAGCCCAGTTTTGCATCTGATCAATGTCCTGCTGTAACCTCTGACAGCCCTCCACACTATCCACAACACCCCCAACCTTTGTGTCATCCACAAACTTACTATAGAGAAATATCAAGGAAAAACAAGCCTCAAGGGGAATGCTCAGTAGGATTCCCAAGCCACCTTCTGGATGCTTCTGTTTATAATCATAATCTTTCAAACTATTATCTAAAGTGTGACCTGAATTTTCAGTGGATTCCAGTTAATTGGGCTAATTGGGGCAGCCATGTATTTGGGATAACTCTTAGAGAACTAAAATCAATGGAGAAAATAGGCAGGATACCCTTGGTTTACTTGGGACATTGTGCCACTTAGGACAGGAGAATATTGCCAAGTAGATTCTAACTGGCATCCATCACGTTCACTTGCTGTGGCCCTTAGACTCTACACTGTGCTTACAGCAAACAGTCCTCAAATAGCTTCAGCTGCATGAGTTTGTGTTCAAAATGCAGTGATTTTTATCATTGATATTTGGCAAGAAATAAGCAGGAAGACAATTCAGAGTCATTTTGCTCATTGCGGTTTCAAACGTTTACGTTTGGAGGTGCCAGAAATGACCGGCAGTGAAAATGAAATGCTTTCTCCACTTCAACAATTTAGGAACTACAAAGAATTTGAAAGTATCAACAATCATCTTGAATATTACAATGAAAATGAAGCTTTTGAGCATACAATTGTTGAAAACTTTGTATGAAAGCAGTCCATTATCTGCACTGGATATCTGCGCTGATTTTGTTCATTTACAGTAAATCGTAAGAACATGGAAGCATATGCCGGATAATTTCCTTTGTTGATAATTATAAGGAACTGATACTCAGTTTTATAGTGCTCTAGTAGTGTTGGCAGTGTTCTAATTTGTTTTGTATTTCATGTAGATACCTAATTTGTTGCTCCATTAAATGGTAGCTTGTCTTTTTTTATAGTTTTTTAACTATTTACATGAAACCGGCTAAATGGGCTACCACTTAATTAAGCAAAAATGTAATGGTCTTGATGTGCCCCAATTAATCGGAATCCACTCTATTTTCAATTCGGGCACAAGCTAATTGCCTTTGGATTGATGCTGCCTGTCCTGCTGAGTTCCTCCAGCATTTTGTGTGTGTTCCCTCAGAGACATTCCATTTCAAACACTTTGTAGCAGGCTGGGTTGATCAGACCCAATTATCCAAGTGTCCAGGAGATGTGGTAATAAATGAACGAGCACAACAAAGTAACTTAAGCCTAATTTATCATCATAGAATAGAAAGCACAAATAACACCACACAAAATACTACATAGCAAGTCACAATGATTTACAAAGATTTCTGGCTTCATGGTTCCTAATTACCACTCGATTGTTATCAACTTCAATTCTGAATCATGAAGCCACCCATTGGTCTCAGGCACCAATCACAATTCCAGTCTGGGTGAAATTCCAAAATAGTTGTGAAAATTATTGCATTTATTTCAAGTTTTACAAGCACAAAGTCATCAAAAGACAGACAAATCCTTTGTTCTTATCCATTAACACAGTCTGGTTTCTTTCAATCAAACAACACATTGTGTCCATCAATACAGTCTCATAAATCAAATAGACATTTCAATGGTCACTCCTTGTTAAATCGTTCGTTAATCTCACTATGTCCATGACACACAACATTCCTTGGGTTTACACAGTACATTAATGTTTACAGATTAGCAATAAACCCCAAATCCAAAATAATCCAGCTAACAAACCATTAATAGACGTTCAGACACCCTATTGATCAACAGACTCCACATGCTAAGAGTTCATAAAGAGTAACATTGTCATCCTACCTGACAGATATTCAGTCATTACTCTACAAATTCTGTATGCTGCACATTTCAGTACAATTTTCTCATTTTAAACGAAAAAGCCTCTGCTCACTTCTCCAACTGAAAGAAAAGTAAACTTCAGAATGTGTGACCGTGCCACACTTCACAAGGAAGTGTCGCTTACCTCTGTCTGCAGAAACTCTCAGCAGCAGATGTGGTCGTGGGCAAAATTCTGTCTCCGTAGCAACTGACGGCAATTGGAGCATCATCAGTACAGCCAATTTGAATGAAAATGAATCTAAAGAGATGGTAATAAGTAAAGGTTCAAACCTGCAGATCCTGAATCTAATGTAGTGATGGATTTTTATTCAGACTTTATATAGGGTGATAATGAGAGAGAAGAATTAATATAAATGTTGCTAAGTATGCTATTAAAGTGCATAGTATAATTAATTATTTTTAGTTATGCACTCACTGGATCTGGACTTCATAAACAAGTATATCAGGATTGTTTAAGATCAAGATTATTTAATGTCATTTCCTGTACACAAGAGTAAAGTGGAGCAAAATAATTGTTACTTCAGATCTGAGACTGCACAAAAGAAATGAGATAAATAACACAATAATATTCATGAAAAAACACAATAAATACCTAAGAATCTTCCTGTATACGTGCCCTTGATGGTGGGTAGGCTAGTGCCAGTGATGAATTGAGCAGTTCTGACTGTTGTGGAGCATTCCTTATCCTGGAATGGAGGTGGGCTAACCCCTATTGATATCAATGGATCTGGGGTTGAGAAGGTAAACAGCTTCAAGTTCCTCAGCATCCACATCACCAAAGACCTCACATGATGTGTATACACCAGCTGTGTGGTGAAAAAGGAATAGCAGCTCCTCTTTCACCTCAGACGGTTGGAGAAGTTTGGCATGGGCCCCCAGATCCTAAGAACTTTCTACAGGGGCACAATAGAGAGCATCCTGACTGGCTGCATCACTGTCTGGTATGGAACTGTAACCCCCTTACTCATAGGATTTGGCAGAGACTGGTCCAGATACACCAGTGCATCTGTAGTTGTGAACTTCCCATTATTCAGGACATTTACAAGGACAGGTGTATAAAAAGGACCCAAAGGATCATTGGGGACCCAAGCCACCCCAACCACAATCTATTCCTGCTACTACCATCTGGGAAGCGGTACCACAGCATAAAAGCCAGGACCAACAGACTCCAGGACAGCTTCTTCCACCAGGCCAACAGACTGATGAACTCATGCTGACTTGAATGTACTCTATATTACATCAACTGTTCTATTTGTTATAAATTATTATAAATTACTATGATTGCACATTGCACAGTTAGATGGTTTCGTAATGTAACAATCTTTACTCCTCATATATGTGAAAGATGTAAGAAATAAAGTGAATTCAGTTCCACCACAGTGCAGTTTCCAATCCATGCAGTGATGCAGCTTGTCAGGATGCTCTCTAAATGCACATCTGAAGAATTGTTTGAGTATGGATGTCCCCAGTTTAGTCTCTTCAGCCTCCTCAGACCAAATTGCCCATTCCAAACTGCTCATGAACTCAATAGCAATCATCAAGTACTACAGCACAAAAACAGACCTCTCATCTAGTCTGCGCCGAACTGTTATTCCACCTAGTCCCACCAATCTGCCATAGACCTCTACACACTTCCAATCCATGTACATCTCCACACTCACCAGTTCTGCGTTAGTATTTCACCTATCACCCTTAACCTTTAACTCTGCCATGGATGGTTCCCAAGCCCAACTGCAAAAGGAGGATGGTTGGGCATGGGGCTAGCAACCCCATCCTGTAAAATCCAGAGCTACAGAAGCTCCAAAGATCTCATTCCTGGGAGAGGGCTAAATCTGGGACAACTCAAAAGACTGGCCCAGAACAGAGGGGTCTGGTGAGCTGCTTTTGGTGGCCTATGTCCCAGTAGGTGTGATGGGCTTAACCTATGACTTCTTGTTCTAGTTTCACCCAAACTTTGTGGGAAAAGCCTGCTTGCATTTACCCTAGCTATACCTCTCATGATGAGGGCCATACTAACTGATGCAGGAGAACACTAGCACCCAAATTTCATTGGAATGCCATTTGTAGACCTGCTTGCCAAAACAACTGGGAATTCAATAGGAAGCAGGTGTCCATATTGTTAAAATGCTGGCATTCAGAACTGCTTCCTGATTCACTTCCCTTAAATGTATCACCTTTGATCTTTAAACTATCACTTCTAGTTCTAGTCTCACCCAAACTCAGTGGAAAAAGCCTGCTTTCATTAACCCTAACTATAACCTCATAACTCTTTATAGTTCCGTTAAATCTCCCTTCAATTTCCTATGCTCCAGAGAATAATGCCCCAGCCTATTCAGCCTTTCCCTGTAATTCAAATCCTCAAGTCCTGACATGGAACAGTACACCTCAGGAACAGGCCCTTCAGTCCACAAACATTGTGCCAAACCAAATAAATTAGTAATCAAATGGCCAACGAAACTATGTCTACACAATTTTCTCTCACTCACATGCCCATCTAAAAGTCCCTAATGTATCTGCCTCTAACATCACTTAGGTATTGCACTTTGGAAGGACAAACCAGGGTAGAACATACAAGGTAAATGGTAGGGCACTGAGGAGTGAGGGATCTAGGAATACAGATACATAATTCACTAAAAGTGGCGTCACAGGTTGCTAGGGTCATAAAGAGAGCTTTTGGTACATTGTCCTCTATAAATCAAAGTATTGAGTATAAGAGTTGGAATGTTATGGTGAAGTTGTATAAGACATTGGTGAGGCTGAATTTGGAGTATTGTGTACAGTTTTGGTCACCGAATTACTGGAAGGATATTAATAAGGTTGAAAGAGTGTGATGCACCATCAATAACTCACTCTGAAACGTATAGGCGAGATATCAGCTTTTATTGACTGGAAGAAGGAACAAGCAGTGAGTGACCACCATACTGCATCCTGGAGACTGAGAGGCCGGGCCCAGGCTCTGATCGCCTTTATACAGGGGTCTGTGGGAGGAGCCACAGGAGCAGTCAGCGGGGGGCGTGTCCAGACAGGCACCCGTAGTTCACCACAGAGTGCAGAGAAGGTTTACAAGGATTTTGCCAGGACTTGAGAAACTGAGTTACAGAGAAAGGTTGAATTGGTTAGGATTTTATTCCCTGGAGTGTAGAAGAATGAGGGGAGATTTGATAGAGGTATTTAAAATTATGATGGGTATAGATAGAGTGAATGCAAGCAGACTTTTTCCACTGAGGATAAGGGAGAAAAAAAAAACAGAGGACATGGGTTAAGGGTGAAGGGGGAAAAGTTTAAAAGGAACATTAGTGGGGGTTTCTTCACACAGAGAGCAGTGGGCATGTGGAATGAGCTGCCAGATGAAGGGGTAAATACAGGCTCATTTTTAACATTTAAGAAAAACTTGGACAGGTACATGGATGAGAAGGGTTTGGATGGATATGGTCCAGGTGCAGGTCATTGGGACTAGGCAGAAGAATGGTTCGGCACAGCCAAGAAGGGCTAAAGGGCCTGTTTCTGTGCTGTAATGTTCTATGGTTCTATCACCCCAGGCAGAGTATTCCAGACACCCACCTGTCTCTGTATAAAAAACTTGCTCCTCACATTCCCTTTGAAATTATCCCTTCTCACCTTAAATGCATGCACTCTGGTATTAGACACTTCAACCCTTGGGAAAAGATATTGTCTGTCTACTTTATCAATGCCTCTCCTAATCTTATAATTCTGTATCAGATCTTCCCCCAGCCTCCACCACTCCAGAGAAAACAACCCCAGTTTGTCCAACCTCTTGTTATAGCGCATGCTCTCTAATCCAATCAGCATCCTGGTAAACCTCTCTGTGTGTCAGAGAGAGAGAGAGAGAGTGTGTTTATCCGTGTGTACCTGTGTGTGTGTGTGTGTCTGTGTGAGGGAGAGCGTGTGTCTGTGAGTCCGTGTGTACCTGTGTGTGTGTGTGTCTGTGTGTGAGAGAGAGCATGTGTGTGTATGTCCATGTGTATCCGTGTGTGTGTGTCTGTGTCTGTGTGTGTGAGAGAGAGTGTGTGTGTGTCTGTGTGTGCATGTGTGTTTGTGTGAGAGTGTGTGTGTGTGTCAGTGTGTGTATGTGTGTGTGTGTGTGTGTGTGGAAGGGAGGATGGATTTTGCTTTGTGTTTTTGTTGCTTGTTATGTTCTGTTTTATTGTTCTCTGTGTTATTTCTCTGAGAATTTTGGACATGCTATTTTAGTGTCTGAATGTGTGGCGACACTTTACGGGTTGTCCCCAGCATATCCCCAAGTTGCATTGGCTGTTAACACAAATGGTGGATTTACTGTATTTTTCGATGTACATGCAATAAATAAATCAATCTGAATCCAAATCTGAATCTGATCAAATTGAAGTTTGCTGTCATCTGTCTGTACATGCAACCAAATGTTCCTCTACCCACAAAATATATATCACACACAGCACAAAAAGCAAAATATTACCGCAAATAAGTTAGCAAAATATAATTCAAAATGCATGTGAAATGCAGATCCCAGGTAAACAGTAAACAGCTCACAGTCCTAGTGACGAAATCTCAGTGCTAGCAGGGTAGTCATCAGTCTCGCAGCCTGAGGGAAGAGGCTGTAACCCAGTCTGACAGTCCTAGTCCTGATGTTTCTGTACCCACTTCCTGATGGTAGTGAGTCAAAAAGATTGTGGGATGGGTGGTGGGGATCTTCAACAAAGCTTCGGGCCCTTTGTTGGCAATGTTCCTGGTAAATGTCACAAATAGGAGGCAGGGAAACCCTGGTGATCCTCTCGGTAGTTTTTACTGTCCTCTGCAGGGCCCTGAAACACCACTTCATCTTATCTGATTGGCATAACCTTCCATTCCTTCCTCCCTTGAATATATATCAAACATCTTATTAAATTCATCCCTGCACTGCCAGCCAATTAACAGCTTCTCATTCTTAGTACCAAGATCAGGCAGAAATGGTTTAATAATAAAATTCAGGATGTTTATTAATAATATCACGTCAGTAGATTGAGGTGGGGTATGACATATGATTCGCGACAAATAAATCATTATGGACCAAACAAAGTAATTTTAATCAGAGTTTGCATAAAGACTCAGGGTAGCAGAAACCACAGCTATTGTGAGTGGAGGATAATTACATTTAAATTGGGCACCTAAAATTAATCTCAGCCAGTTACAGATGTGTGATTATCAAGCTTAGATGAGAGAAGAATTATTTAATGATTTCTTACTAACTTCTACAGCTGTACTGTTGAAAGCACCCTAATTGGGTGCATCGTGGTCTGGTACAGCAATTGGAATGTGCATGATCATAAAAAGTTGCAGAGAGTTTTCGGCTCTGCCCAGTACATCAAGGGAACCATCCTCCCCCCTAATCCGATAGGAGGAGCTGCCTCATAAAAGGTCTCACTGGAGATACAGACAATAGACAATAGGTGCAGGAGTAGGCCATTCGGCCCTTCGAGCCAGCACCACCAATCAATATGATCATGGCTGATCATCCACAAGCAGTACCCCATTCCTGTCTTCTCCCCATATCCCTTGACTCCGCTATCTTTAAGAGCTCTATCTAACTCTTTCTTGAAAGCATCCAGAGAACTGGCCTCCACTGCCTTCTGAGGCAGAGCGTTCCATAGATCCACAACTCTCTGGGTGAAAAAGTTTTTCCTCAATTCCATTCTAAATGGCTTACCCCTTATTCTTAAACTATGGCCTCTGGTTCTGGACTCCCCCAACATCGGGAACATGTTTTCTGCCTCTGGTGTTTCCAATCCCTTAATAAGCTTATCTGTTTCTATCAGATCCCCTCTCATCCTTCTAAATTCCAGTGTATACAAGCCCAGTCACTCCAATCTTTCAACATATGACAGTTCCGCCATCCTGGGAATCAACCTTGTGAACCTACGCTGCACTCCCTCAATAGCAAGAATGTCCTTCTTCAAATTTGGAGACCAAAACTGAACACAATACTCCAGGAACCCGCACAAAATGCTGGTGGAACACAGCAGGCCAGGCATCATCTATAAGGAGAAGCACTGTCGACGTTTCGGGCCGAGACCCTTCGTCAGGACTAACTGAAAGGAGAGATACTAAGAGATTTGAAAGTAGTGGGGGGAGGGGGAAATGTGAAATGATAGAAGAAAACCAGAGGGGGTAGGATGAAGCTAAGAGCTGGAAAGCAGTTCATGCCATCAGGTTGGAGGCTACCCAGCCGGTATATAACTCCAACCTGAGCTTGGATTTGTTTTGACAGTAGAGGAGGCCATGGATAGACATATCAGAATGGGAATGGGACGTGGAATTAAAATGTGTGGCCACTGGGAGATCGACACTACATTGACGGCTGCATTGGCGCTGCCTCCTGCACACATGCTGAACTCGTTGACTTCATTGACTTTGCCTCCAACTTTCACCCTGCCCTCAAAGTTACAGCCTACATATTCTCACAGCTACTTGCTCTATTCCTCTTCCTACCCTGTCTCTTGCAAAAATGCTATCCCCTTCTCACAATTCCTCCATCTCCGCTGCATCTGCTCTCAGGCTGAAGCTTTTCATTCCAGGACGAAGGAGATGTCTTCCTTTTTTAAACAAAGGGGCTTTCCCTCTTCCACCATCAACTCTGCTCTCAAACACATCTCTCCCATTTCCCGCACATCTGCCCTCAACCCATCCGCCTGCCACCACACTCAGGATAGGGTTCCCCTTGTCCTCACCTACCACCCCACCAGCCTCCAGGTCCAACGTATAATTCTCTGTAACGTCCACCACCTCCAACCGGATCCAACTACCCAACACATCTTTCCCTCCCCCCGTCTTTCTGCTTTCCACAGGGATCACTCCCTACGCGACTCCCTTGTCCACTCATCCCACCCCCCCATCCCTTCCCACCGATCTCCCTCCTGGCACTTATCCTTGTAAATAGAACAAGTGCTACACCTGCCCTTACACTTCCACCCTCACTACCATTCAGGGCCCCAGACAGTCCTTCCAGGTGAGGCGACACTTCACCTGTGAGTTGGCTGGTGTGGTATACTGCATCTGGTGCTCCCGGTGTGGCCTTTTATATATTGGTGAGACCCGATGCAGACTAGGAGACCGCTTCACTGAACATCTATGCTCAGTCCGCCAGAGAAAGCAGGATCTCCCAGTGGCCACACATTTTAATTCCATGTCCCATTCCCATTCTGATATTGCCAAAATGAATCCAAACTCAGGTTGGAGGAACAACACCTTATATACCTGCTGGGTAGCCTCCAACCTGATGGCACGAACATTGACTTCGCTAATTTCCGTTAATGCCCCTCCTCCCCTTCTTACCCCATCCCTGACATATTTAGTTGTTTTTTTTCTCTCTCTCTGCCCATCACTCTGCCTGTTCTCCATCTCCCTCTGGTGCTCCCCCCCTTTTCTTTCTCCTGAGGCCTCCCGTCCCATGATCCTTTCCCTTCTCCAGCTCTGTATCACTTTTGCCAATCATCTTTCCAGTTCTTAGCTTCATCCCACCCCCTCCGGTCTTCTCCTATCATTTCACATTTCCCCCTCCCCCCACTACTTTCAAATCTCTTAGTATCTCTCCTTTCAGTTAGTCCTGATGAGGGGTCTCGGCCCAAAATGTCGACAGTGCTTCTCCTTATAGATGCTGCCTGGCCTGCTGTGTTCCACCAGCATTTTGTGTGTGTTGTTTGAATTTCCAGCATCTGCAGATTTCCTCATGTTTGCACAATACTCCAGGTGTGGTCTCACCAGGGCCCTGTACAACTGCAGTAGGACCTCTTTTCTCCTATACTCAACTCCCCTTGTTATGAAGGCCAACAAGCTATTAGCTTTCTTCACTGCCTGCTGTACCTGCATGCTTGCTTTCAGTGACTGATGTACAAGAACACCTAGATCGCATTATACTTTCCCTTTTCCTAACTTGACACCATTCAGATAGTAATCTGCCTTCCTGTTCTTGCTACCAAAGTGGATAACCTCACACTTATCCACATTAAACTGCATCTGCCATGCATCTGCCCACTCACCCAACCTGTCCCAGTCACCCTGCATTCTCATAACATCCTCATCATATTTCATACTGCCACCCAGCTTTGTGTCATCTGCAAATTTGCTAATGTTACTTTTAATCCCTTCATCTAAATCATTAATGTATATTGTAAATAGCTGCGGTCCCAGCACCGAGCCTTGCGGTATCCCACTAGTCACTGCCTGCCATTCTGAAAAGGACCCGTTAATCCCTACTGTTTGTTTCCTGTCTGCCAACCAATATTCTATCCATGTTAGTACTGTACAGCGACCTGAAGACCCACTCTACCAGGTTCAGGAACAGCTACTCCCCTTCACCATTCAGTTCCCCAACCAATCAGCACAGCTACAATCGCTATAGTTTAGCAACACCATGAGCACTAAAAGAATGATTTTTTTGCTCTAATTTTATTTTTTCTTATAAAAATTGTGTCACTTCAGGCTCATCAGGCATAGTTGGCAGCTCATCTAAGACAGGGGTTCCCAACCTGGACCCCACAGCATAAAAAAGTTTGAGAACTCCTGATCTAAGAGAATGAAAACTCCACAGCCACTCATGGGGAAGGCTTCATAAGTAAAGTCCAGAGCTGGAATCCTTAAGGCTTTGCTACATTGAGTTCAATGCTGACTGGCAACTCCTAAGACATTGCCAGGTGCAAAACCCTACCAGTCTCTGGAGTCTGCCACATGGGCCACGGATTGCTCTGGCCTGCATATTGATTGAGCATATACAGGTAGGACCTTGGTCAACCCTGACCAATGGAGGGCATGAAGTATATTTATGCCGTTGACTTAACTTTGACTTTGAAATGTCTTCTACTCAATAAGATCTGTCCTTGAATCAACGGGATGTCTCAACCTTCACAGCTCTTTGGCTTTGAAAATCCTAAATCTTCACAATCCCATGAAGGAAGAAATTCCTCCTCAATATTTTTAAAGATCAAGTGGTTTTACCCTAAACTTAGTATGATCAAGTTAAATAAAACCAATGTTTGTA
Organism: Hypanus sabinus; assembly: GCF_030144855.1. Taxonomy (NCBI): domain Eukaryota; kingdom Metazoa; phylum Chordata; class Chondrichthyes; order Myliobatiformes; family Dasyatidae; genus Hypanus; species Hypanus sabinus. Next base: position 55,439,151 of record NC_082720.1, on the reverse strand, counting down.
ATTTCAGTCACACTTTGTCTGAAACTATGCACACTAGTTTTAGTTTCGTCCATGAGGAGAAACAATCTATGGAGGTCTATCTTTCTGAGTCCCCTCAGAAGTTAATGTGTTTCACCTCTCATTTCTTCTAATCCACAACAATGGTAGACCCAGCTGCTAAATCCATTACACCACAACCCTTTGATCTCAGTTACTAATCTGGTGACGAGTCCCTGAACTACCCTCTACACAAGTGCTCCTTGACTAAGTCAGTGAAAATGGTTCACAATTTAAAGTTCAGAGTTCAAAGCAAATTTATTATCAAACTTCATATATGTCATCATCTACAACCTTGAAATTAATTTTCCTGTAGGCAATCATTGTAAATAGGAAGAAACACAACAGAACTAATGAAAAATTGCATGCAAATGGAGACAAAATGTGAAAATACAAGTAATAATAATAATTCTGAAAGAATACTGAGGACATGAGTTATAGTGTCTTTGAAAGTGAATCCATAGGTCGTGGAATCAGTTCAGTGTTCAAGAGCCTGATGGTTAAAGAATTTTCTACATTACCAGAGACATGAGACATTTGTGGCAAGGAATTCAGAGGATGACAGAATACAAGTCTACCCTGCACGTCATTGACCAGAATGCTTCACTCCCTAAGAGTCTGAAAGTGTTCTACACCTAGTTTGATGCGTAGAACAAAGTGCTGGCAAGGAAGGCACCCCAGCCCCCTTCTGGCTGAGGTTGAAGCGAGGAGAGTCAACAAACACAAAGTTGTGGGGCCTGACAATATAGCAGGTCAAATTCTGAAAGACTGAGCAGCTCAGCTGACGGAGACCCTGATGGATATAGTCAACATTTCTCTGGAACAATCCATTATTCCCTTGGTTTTCAAGGTAGCAACCATCATTCCAGTGCCAAAGAAGGCAATAGTAACCTGGCGAATTGACTATCATCAGGAAGCATTGAGATCAGCCATTATGAAAAACTGGTTCATCAAGTTGGCCTTATAGAGAGAAAGTAGAGCAGCTGGTGGATTGGTGAGAGAAGAATGTGGAGAAGACACAGGAAACCATTGTGGACTTCAGGAAGGTGCAGACAAACCATCCTCCACTGTGAATACATGGCTCCTCCATAGAGAGAGTTAAGTGCACCAATTTCCTGACAATTCACATCACAGATGACCTCACTTAGTTCCTTAATATCACCTCACAGGACAAGAAGGCACAGCAGTGCTTCCACTTCCTGAGAAGACTGAGTCAGGCAAGGCTCCCCTCCCCCATCTTATCTGCGTTTTACAGGAGCACCATTGAGAGCGTCCTGACAAGTTGCATCTCCATCTGGTGTGGGAGCAGTCAAGCATGAGACCAGAAGTCCCTACAGAGTTCTGTGAAAACAGCTGAGAGTATCATAGGGTCTCCCTACTATCCACTGGGGTCATTTATCAGGAGTGCTGCATACACAGAGCCTTTAGTTTTATTAAGGATCCCACCCATCAATCCAGCATCCTCTTTGACTTTCTACCATCAGGCAGAAGACTACGGTGTAAAACGGTCAGGATGAGAAACACAAGGAAATCTGCAGATGCTGGAAATTCAAACAACACACACAAAATGCTGGTGGAATACAGGAGGCCAGGCAGCATCTATAGGGAGAAGCACTGTCGATGTTTTAGGCTGATACCCCTCGTCAAGACAGGGGTCTCGGCCCGAAACATCAACTGTGCTTCTTCCTATAGATGCTGCCTGGCCAGCTGTGTTCCATCAGCATTTTGTGTGTGTAGGATGAGAAACATTTTCTTCTCCCAGGCCATTAGGCTTCTGAATTAGGGTTTCCAGTCACATCACATTCAAAGTATTGCTGGTTAATCTTACAGAATTTAATATTAAAGCACTTTAGTTTGTTGTTTATGTGTGATTCATCTGTAGATTTTTTCCTTACCTTCATGAGTCATCATGTGGAATGCGTGTTTTGCGTACAACTGTTTGCACTCTTTGCACTCTAGTTCGAAGAAATATCTTGTTTCTATGTTCATTACATGATTATATATGTTATATACACGTATGTAGTTAAATGACAGTAAACTTCACTTGACTTGTCTTGACTTGATAACTGTTCCTAAACTTGATGATTTGGGACCTAAGGCTCCTGTATCTCCTTCCTGATGAGAGCTGCAAAAAGAAAGCATGGCCTGGATGGTGAGAGTCCTTGACAATTGACACAGCTTTCTTGTGATAGCACTCTTTGTAGGCATGCTCAATGTTGGGGAAGGCTTTTCCCGTGATGGACTGGACAGTGTTCATTTGCTTTTGTAGGTGCTTCCATTCATGGGCATTGGTGTTTCCATACCAGTCATGATACTCTCCACAATGCATTTATAGAAGTTCGGCATAGTTTTAGGTGACGTGCCAAATCCACACAAACCTCAAAGAAAGTAGAGGCTCTGCCATGCCTTCTTTGTAATGTCACTTACTTACTGGTCCCAGAACAGAGCCTTTGATAGGATAACGCCAAGGAATTTAAGTTACTGACCCTCTCCACCTCCAATCCCTTGATGAAGATTGGCTCGTGGATCTCCAGTTTCTTTCTCCTGTAGTTTAGTGCCAACAATCTGCCCCATCATAACAAGATGTCCCTAATTTATATTCTAAACCATTGCAGTGAAAGTTAACTCTGTATTTGTCTTTATAAGTACTTGCTGTATCAGCATGCTGCCTGTAGTGCTGTCACTACAAGCAATAGCAACAATGCAACATGTTACATTACTGCAATAGTCTAAAACTTGTGCTGTGCATTTAATCAAACATTGTTGATAGATAACTGGAAGTTTATTAATCACATCCAGATCGTGGAGGACATTAAAAGTTAACCAGCTCTTTATAATCAAATCACATCTCATGCCAATGGCCTTTCAACAGACATCTGCTTTGTCAAAGTCAAACTCAAGTAGATTGACATATGCACACAAGTCTGTTTTTCCACAGATGCAAAGGAAAACTTGCAGCAGTATCACAGCATATTAACATTATTCACAAGAAAAATATAAGTTAAACAGAATTTTTACAAGAAATGACCCCATTAGAATGAAAAAAATAAGGTCCATTTTCATGCAAATTGTTCAAGGTATGGCAAACTATAGTGATTAGGGTTTTCCTAGTTGGTTCAAGAACCGAATGGAAGTAGCTGTTGTTGAACCTGATGGTGTGGGACTTCAGGCTTCTGTACCTCCAACCCAATGGTACAGTAGCTGCAAGAAGATGGCATGGCCCCGAAGGTGGGAATCTTTGATGACAGATGTTGCTTTCTTGATGCTGCACCTCCAATCAGTATACAGATGGTGGGGAGGTTTGTGTCTGTGAATGTATTGAGCAGTGTTCATTACTTCCTGCAGCTTTTTACATTCCAAACAATTTTTATGATAAGAGATTTCTTGTGTCATTTGTTAAATGTTTAATCACCACCGTCAAACTTTACCTTATATCACAGGAGTAGGATTAGGCCATTCAGCCCATTGAGTCTGTTTAGCAATACATATTAGAATATGGCAGCCGTCCACCTTGTCTGATAATGACCGAAGACCTGTGTGGGAGAGTTTTTGAAGTGGAAAAGCTGGGGCAGTTCCACTCTCTTGACCCCAGAAGTCCAAGTCCAGTGGTACGAACAAGCATCACAAACTGGGGTCTTTCCTGGTTGCAGTGGATGACTATGACGTCTTCTGTGCCTTTCCATGCCTTTCCTCTCCACGGAGCGTTGCAATACCATCTTCCTGGCTGTTGGGTCTCACTGTAGATCTCATCTGCCCAGTCCGTTGGAACTGACTTCACAGGCAAGTCCCTTTCTCACCAGGGTATGAGGCCCGCTGGCTACCCTCAGCTGCTTTAGCCCTCCTGTCGAAGCGGTGTACCAGGTTGTGGCTGCTGTCACGTGCAGACAGCTACCTAGAGGCACAGGTGAGAGCTGAGCTTCTGGTGGGGACCAAAGGTGAGTGAGTTGCCCAAGAAAGGACACAAAAAAACCCTTCACCTGTGGTGCTACCCATTCCTGGACACCCCATACATCCCAATATATTAGAATAAACAAAGGTTTAGCAAAAATGTAGGCACATGGATGATAGGAAGATGGTTGGCCATGAGGGAGGGAAAGGTTAGACTGATCTTCGAGTGAGTAGATTATAAGCTTGGTATAATATTGCACCGAAGGGCCTGAACTGTGCTGTAGTGTTCTATGTTCTATGTAAAGATAATAAACTTTGTTAGAATTTTCAATCTGGGATGAAATTTCTTCATATTTCCACAGATTTTCTCATTACATCCCTAAAAAATGGACGGAACACCTCTGTCCAGCAAAGGCAAATGGTTTTATTCATTCCACTGCCTCACCTCAGAGGATACAAAGGAAATAATGCAGAGATGCATCGAGAGAGTTCAAGAAAGGTGATCAAAATACAGTGACACCATTGCTTCTGGACTTTCAATCAATACAATCTCAAGCATACTCACAGACATGAAACCTGGAGCTGTAATGTGAATGTTCATTTTTTTCAATAAATATCCCACATTTTTTAATCTTGGTGACACTGGAGATTTTGTCTCCAGTAGTCAGTGAAGGTAAGTCAGAAAATATTGTAAATTCAGAATCACAGGTATGCTGTGATGCACATCTCTAACCACAGCAACCTTTTGAAACTCAATTCCCTGCATAATAGGAGCCACGGTACTGTAGCAACTAGCACAACACTACTACAGCTTGTGGTGTCAGCGTTTGGATTTCAATGACAGCATCTTCTGTAAGCAAGTTTGTACGTTCCTTTCCTTGTCACGTGGTTTCCTCTGGGTGCTCTGGTTTCCTCCCACAGTAAAAAGACGTACCAGTCGGTAGGTTACTGGGCCATTGTAAATTATCCTGTGATCAGGCTAGAGTTAAATAGGTGAGTTGCTAGGTGACTCAGCTTGTTGGGCTGGAAGAACCTGTTCTATGCTGTATCTCTAAATAAATAAATACAGTAAATAAATATTTTTTTTACATGGAAAGTAGAAACCACATGACATCCCCTCTAGAGAAGGATGAGCTTCATTTGTCACTTGTATATTGAAACTTTGAAACATGCAGTGAAATGTGTCGCTTGCATCAGATAAAATCAAGACAGTGAAGACTGTGCAAGTGTCACCATAGCATAGCGTTAGACTGCGGGAGGAAAGAGAAGCACACAGAGGAAACACACGCGGTCACGAGAAGAATGCAGAAACTCCTTACAAGCAATGGCGGGAATTGATCCACAATCAGTGATTGTTGGTGCTGTAAAGCGATGCGGTGACCGCTACACTATCATGCCATCCCCACTGTTAGTCAGCGCCAATGGTTGACCAGCAGCAAACTCACGACTGGAGGCACCTAGATGTGACTCTAAGTAACCATTGAGCTAAAGCCAACCCCATGAAAGCTGGTCTCATGAGGAAAGGTTGAGCAAGACAGGGCTTTTCTCTTTAGAGTGAAAGAGGGTGACAAGTAACATGACAGAGGTGTTTAAGATGTTAAGAGGCATAGACAGAATGGAGAGCCAGAAACTTTTTTTTACCAGGCGAAAATGGCCAATACAAGAGGGCTTCTTGTAAAGTGATTGGAGGAGAGTTTAAGGAGGAATTTTTTTTTTATACGGAGAGTGGTGGGTGAGTGAAACTTGCTGTCAGGGGTGGTGATAGAGGCAGATACATTAAGGATATTTAAAAGACTCTTAGATAGGCACATAGATGAAAGAAAAATGGAGGACTATGTGGGAGAGAAGGCTTAGATTGATCTTGGGGTATATTAAAGATATATTTTATAAGTACAGTATATTTATTTAATTTATAATATTTTTAAGTATTGCACTGTACTACTGCCACAAAACAACAAATTTTGCGGCATACTGTATGTCAATGATATTACAAGTGATTCTGATTCTGAAAGGGTCTACACAATATCGTGGTGCAAGGGGCCTGCACTGTGTTGTACTGGCCCTTTTGGTGGCACAGCGGTGTAGCAGAGAGTGTAATGCTCTTACAGCATCAGCAAATGTGGAATGCTGCAAGTCCTGTTCATTGATTTATTGGCGGACGGCGGGCGAGCTGCGTGTTTCCAGAAGACAGGCATTGGAGTCAGTGCGCTCCACCAGAGGCAGGGTGGCAGAGTGGCGTGGGTCGGTGCTCCCTCCCAGTGTTCGCTCAGCGTGAGGCAAGCTGTATTGTGTTCTTCTGAAGACCGCGGCAACATTCAATTACTCGGGGTCTTGGACTATATTTTTGCGTGTGTGAGGTCATTTTACTGTTAGCTTATGTGTGCTTGCTGCCTTATATGTGCCTTGTGCTGTGTGTGACTGTTGGTACTGTGTCTTGCTTCTTGAACCTGTAGTAAGGCTGTTAAATTTGGCTGTATTCATGGTATTCATGTATGGCTGAATCAATTAAACTTGAACTTGACCTGGATTCTGTACGGCTCTATGTTCCGTGTTCTATTGTTTCTGGTCAAGATGGCACCAGCAAACAATGCTACATCAGGCAACATCTTGCAGATTGTTGTCATTAGCACGATTTATTGCTTTGCACATGTGGGGGTTCAGTGTTGGTGGTGTTGTTGCCATTTGCACATTTTTTTTAGCGGGGGGTGATGTTTCTCTTTGAAAAACATCCATGGTTTTCTTTGTTTTGTGACTGTCTGGAGAAAACAAGTCTCAGAGTTGTATACTACATGACAGTGCTGCAACACACAGCTCGAATCACATCATCAAGTTCGCCGATGACACGACTGTGGTGAGTCTCATCAGCAAGAATGACGAGTCAGCTTACAGAGAGGAGGTCCAGCGGCTAACGGACTGGTGCAGAGCCAACAACCTGTCTCTTAATGTGAACAAAACAAAAGAGATGGTTGTTGACTTCAGGAGGACACGGAGCGACCACTCCCCGCTGAACATCGACGGCTCCTCGGTAGAGATCATTAAGATCACCAAATTTCTTGGTGTTCACCTGGCGGAGAATCTCACCTGGTCCCTCAACACCAGCTCCATAGCAAAGAAAGCCCAGCAGCGTCTCTACTTTCTGTGAAGGCTGAGGAAAGTCCATCTCCCAACCCCCATTCTCATCATATTCTACAGGGGTTGTATTGAGAGCATCCTGAGCAGCTGCATCACTGCCTGGTTCGGAAATTGCACCATCTTGGATTGCAAGACCACTGCAGTGGATAGTGAGGTCAGCTGAGAAGATCATTGGGGTCTCTCTTCCCGCCATTACAGACATTTACACTACACGCTGCAGCCGCAAAGCAAACAGAATTATGAAGGACCCCACGCACCCCTCATACAAACTCTTCTCCCTCCTGCCATCTAGGAAAAGGCACCAAAGCATTCAGGCTCTCACGACCAGACTATGTAACAGTTTCTTCCCCCATGCCATCAGACTCCTCAATACCCAGAGACTGGACTGACACCAACTTACTGCGCTCTACTGTGCCTATTGTCTTGTTTATTATTTATTGTAATGCCTGCACTGTTTTGTGCACCTTATGCAGTCCTGGGTAGGTCTGTAGTCTGGTGTAGTTTTTTCTGTGTTGTTTTTACGTAGTTCAGTGTAGTTTTTGTATGTTTCATGTAACACCATGGTCCTGAAAAACATTGTCTCATTTTTGCTGTTAACTGTACCAGCAGTTATGGTCGAAATGACAATAAAAAGTAACTTAACTTGATTTGACTATATACATACTTTGATAATAAATATACCTTAAACCTTGACCTTGAACCTTTGTTCATTTCCCCTGGCTTGTCTGACAACAACAGATTTAAGCACCTTCAGACATAATGAGGGCTCTGAGTATCGTGGATCTGCTGTAATATATGACTTCATCTGCTCCAGGTAAACCTGTGAGCCTGTGTCAGGGTGAAGATAATGCAGTGGGAGGACAGGAATCTGAGTAGGAGTAATGTCTTCCTTTGCCTGCCTATTTTAATAAACAGGAGACTCCGAGCGTGATCTGCCATTGAGTAAAGTCATAGCTGATATTCTACTTTATATTCTACCAGACAAAACATACGTCAATGCACCATCGTTCCTGGATGCATCATAATTTAGTACGTCAAATGCTCTGTCCGGGACAGCAACAAACTGCAGAGAGTTGCAGACACAGCTCAGCACATCTCAGAAACCAGCCTCCCCTCCATAGACTCTGTCTATGCCTCTCAGTAAACAGCCAGCAGAGTCAAATTCCCCTCCCACTCCAGACATTCGCTCCTTTTCCCTCTCCAATCGGGAAGAAGATACAAAAGCCTGAAAATATCCAGGCTCATGGACAGCTTTCATCCCACTGTCACAGGACTTATTGAATGGTTCCCTAATACAATAAGATGGACTTATGACCTCACAGCCTACCTCGCTATGATCTGAAGTGTGCTGTCTGCCTGCACTGCACTCTCTCTGGAACTGTGACACTTTATTCTGCATTCTATTATTGTTCTACCTCAATCCACGGTGTAGTGATGTGATCTGAATGAACAGTATGCAAGACAAGCTTTTCACTATATCTCAGTACATATAACAATAATAAATCAATTCCAATTCAAAAACATCACACACAAAATGCTGCAGGAACTCAGCAGGTTGGGCAGCTTCAATGAAAATGAACAAACAGTCACAGCTTCAGGCCGAGATCCTTCTTCAGTACTGGAAAGGAAGGGAATGATATCAGAATAAAAAGCTGAGGGGAGGGGAAGGAGGATAGCTAGAATTTGATAGGTGGAGTCAGGTGGGTGGGAAAGGCTAAGGGCTGCAGAGGAAGAAATGCAATAGGACAGCAGAGTGGACCCTAGGAGAAAAAAGGAGGGGGGCCCAGGAGGAGTTGATAGGCAGGTGAGAATAGATATGAGGCCAGAGTGGGGAATAGAAAATGAGGGGAGAGAGAGGGATTTATTTTACCGGAAGGGAAAATTGATATTCATGACATCATGCATCAATATCACGTTGGAATATAAGGTATTGCTCCTCCCCCCCCGAGGGTGACTTCGTCCTGACACAAGAGGAGATGATGGACCAGCATGTTGGAACAGGAAAGTGAATCAGAATTAAAAAGTTTGGCCATTAGGAATTTCTGCTTTTGACAGATGGAGTGGAAGTGCTTGACGAAGCAGTCTCCCAATCTGCAATGGGTCTCACCAATGCAGAGGAGGCTACATTGGGAGCACTGGACACTATAGACCCCAGCAGACTTGCAGGTGAAATGTTGCCTCAAGAATCAATATTATTTATATAATTTCCAGTACACAACTGTAAAATGTTACACTGGATCTGATGCAGCACAAAAAAAAACAATGAGATAAAGAACACAATAATAATTTTTTTAAAACACAATAATAATTAATACATAAGATAGCTTGAATACATAGACTGATTGTATGTCCATAAAGTGACGCTATGTACAGGAGTGTCTATACATAAGATGACCTTCAGGAAATGATAAAATAGTGGTGGTTGGGGGTACGGAGGGGTGGGTTAGTCTGTGGGAGTGTTGATCAGCCTCACTGCTTGGGGAAAGTAACTGTTTTGAGTCTGGTGGTCCTTGTGTGGATGTTACGTAACCCCCTCCCTGACAGGTGTGGGACAAATAGTCCATGAGCAGGGTAGGTGGAATTTCCATTTGCCCTTTAAATTATTGCTGAACCAGAATGTTTACTTTCAGTGTTCCACAATTCAGCATTTTAGCTCTCTCTGTTTACCATGAATTACTATTTTCTCATTCACCAAAAAAGTCCTTACGTTCTTTTAGCCTTTCATCAGGTTTCTGTGCCCATAGTTTGCAAATAATGGCTTTTGCTTTAATCCACCACTGATTGGCACACTAATTGTTTCCTTTCAACCTTCTTAATATTGCCAAGTTTATCAGCTAATGCAAAGATAGGATTCTGAAGTTCTGAATGTTTAAGGGATATCATAGACGTTCAGTGACCACTTTATTAGGTACCTCCTGTATCTAATAGAAGAGCCACTGAGTGTATGTTCATGGTCATCTGCTGCTGTAGCCCATCCACTTCAAGATTCCACATGTTGTGCATTCAGAGATATTCTTCTGCACACCACTGTTGCAAAGTGTGGTTACTTGAGTTACTGTCACATTCCTGTCAGTTTGAACCAGTCTGGCCACTCTCCTCTGACCCCGCTTGTTTTTGTTTAGAGATCAGACACTCACTGGATGTTTCTTTTTGTTTTCACACCATGCCCTGTAAACTCCAGAGAATGGTGTGCATTAAAATCCCAGGGGATTAGCAGTTTCTGAGACACTCAAACCATCCCAACTGACAACAACAATAACTCCACAGTTAAAGTTGCTGAGTTCACATTTCTTCCCCATTCTGATGTTTGCTCCAAACAACTATTGAACCTTTTGCCTATGTCTGCATGTTTTTCTGCATTGAGTTGCTGCCATATGATTGGCTGATTAGACATTTACACTAACAAGCAGATGCACTGGTGTACTTAATAAAGTGGCCACTTAGTGTATAATATAATTTTGTAAACATCTTAGATACCTAAGTGTATAAGGGATATCATACATATAAAGCAAGGTTACACATCATTTTGTTTATAATCAGTGTGATTGGTGGGAAATGATGCAATGAGAGTAAGGAATGTAATAGCAGTCTATATATCAAAAACTAACTTTGCCATAAATTTGTTTGGGAACTAAGAATGTTTTTTACATCATCAATAGCCTATCTGGTCCAAGCCCATAAACACCAGAGGCAAGAAAGCTCACCAGTGACTGCTTCCTCAGGCGGCTAAAGAAATTTGATGTGTCCCTACCGATTGTCACCAATATTTATTGATGCACCATAGAAAGCATCCTGTACAGATAAACCACGGCTCGGTGTGCAACTTCTCTGCCCATGACCACAAGAAATTGCAGAGAGTTGTGGACACAGTTCTGCAAATCACAAAGGCTAGCCTGCCATCCATGTACCCTGTCTACACTTCTCACTACCTTGATAAATTAGCCAACGTAATCCAAGTTACAGGGTCGCTAGCAATCTCAAGTGCAGGAATCCTGAAGAATTTGGCAAATCAAGAAAACTAAAGATTTATGGCTACCAAATTAACTACCAAAACTAACAAGGCCTCGGGCAAGTTACACAGAATCTGGAAGAACTCAAATCGCTCATCATACACAGTTTCCCCAGACGAGATTCCAAGCAAAGAGCGATTGGCAAGCCCACCTGAAATACACCCTGGAACACATAAGAATTCAGGACCGATCAGACAGCCCTGGTGTCCAGACGAAGCAATAATCCCCAAAGACATCAACGACAATGCAAGACATTGAAAATCCTGTGATAATTTAACCAAATTGATTAAAAGTGACAAATACCAAGAGAGCTGAACAATCCCCATGATCCCAAATGAAACACCTGCAACACAGAAGTGGAAACCCAGAGCGAGTCCAAAAACCAACAATTAGACATAAAAGGTAAGTGATCCAAGGAACACCGCATATGCACAAAGTTACACCAAGAAAATAGAATCCACATACTTACTGAAAATTTATTTTTTTTTTTGTAACCAACCCCTGGTTGTGACACAAAGACCTACCCACTCCAAATATTCTCTCTTCGACTACATCCCATTGGGCAGAAGATTTTGAAAAAGCCTGAAAGCACACACAAAGCACATAGGCTCAAGGACAGGTTCTATCCTGCTGTCATGTCTATTGAATGACTCTTTAGTATGATAAGATAGTCTCTTGACCTCACAATCTACGTCATATGACCCAACTCTTATCGTTTAACTGCACTGCACTTTCTCTGTAACTGAAACACATTATCGTGAGTACTGTTCGATTTTCAAGTCAGTGCATGAAAAGTTTGCTCAATAAGTTTATCAGTGCATGTGACAATTATAAACCAATCTACCAACTTATCAAATTTGCCAGTTACTGTGGCTTCCTTTAGCCTGACAGCTTTGCCATTTAAAGTGAACTTTAGTTCTCATCTCTCCCCCATTTCACTCTTCTTTTTATGTTCTTCTACAACCTTCCTTTACCTCCAGCTTATTGCAGTGCTAACAAAAGGTCACCCTCTGGAACGTAAGCTCCTGTTTTCCTCCACGGGTGCTGCCTGATCTGCTGGGCATTTCCAGCAATATCTGTTTATGTTTCAGATTACACCATTCTCAGATCATTCACTTCCATATTCTGTGGAAAATTGATCTGTTTGCTCAAGGAAGGTCAAATATATTAAAAGCCTCCAACCTGACAGCATGAACATTCATTAGACTAACTCCTAATTATTTCTCCCCACTCTCCCTTCACACTTTTTTCCATTTCCAATTCTGGTTCCCCTTTTACTCACTTCTCTTCTCCTCACCCACCCATCATCTTCCTCTGGTGCCTCACCTTCTCCCCTTTCTCCTATGATCTCCTCTCCTATCAGATTCCTCAGTCCTTCACCTTTTCCACCTATCACCTCCCAGCTTCCTACTTCATCCCCTTTCTGCCTCCCACCTAACTTCACCTGTCACCTTCTAGTCTGTTCTCCTTCCCCTCCCTCCACCATTTTCTCTGACTTCTGGCTTCTTCCCTCTTCCTTTTCAACTTTGCCTGAAACTTCAACTCTTCACTCTTCTCCATTGATGTTTCCTGAGCTGATGAGTTCTTACAGCATTCAAAGATGTCAACAATGTCTATAAGACAAAAGAAAAGGTTATTGACTTCAGGAGAACTTCTACCGCTTACACGCTCCTTTACATCAGCAACACGGCAGTGGAAATTGCAAGCAGTTTCAAACTCCTGGGAGTGCACATCTCACACAACCACTCATGGTCCCAGAACAAGGACATATATACAGAAAGCTCCCAGAAAAGGGTTAATAACTTCATGAAGGATCCCGCTCGCCCTGCTCATAGATTGTTTATCCCACTCCTATCAGTGAGGAAGCTACATAGCATCCACACCAGGACCCCCAGACTCAAAAACAGTTATTTCCCTGAGCAGTAAGGCTGATTAAAACCTCCAACCAGTAATGCACCCCTCCACACCTCCAACCACCACTAATTTGTTATTTCTTGTCAGAGTCACCTTGTGTGCAGACACTCCTGCGCCTAGTGTCACTGTTTCAATCTACAGAGTCATAGAAAAGTACAGGATGGAGACAGGCCTTTTGTCCCACCTAGTCCATGCCAAACCACGTAAAATGCCTAGTTCCATTGACCTGCCATCCATACCCCTACCATCAATGTACCTGTCTAAACTTCTCTTAAATGTTGAAATCAAGCTCACATGCACCACTTGTGCTGGCAGATGGTTCCACACTCTCACAACCCTCTGAGTGAAGTTTCTTCTCATGCTCCCATTAAATTTTTCACCTTTCACTCTTAACCCATGACCTCTAGCTGTAGTCCCACCCTTGATCTATGTTTATTATACATCTTATGTATTGAATTGAATTGACTTCCTTCATATACATGAGGAGTAAAAACCTTTATGTTACATCTCCATCTAAATGTGCAATGTAAAATTTATAGTAATTTATAATAAAAAGTATTTACAATAGGATAGTTAATATAACATAGAAATACAATTGTATCAGTAGGAATTTATCAGTCTAATGGCCTGGTGGCAGAAGCTGTCCCAGAGCCTATTGGTCCTGACTTTTAAGCTGCAGTACAGTGTCCCAGATGGTAGCAGCAGGAACAGTTTGTGGTTGGGGTGACTCGAGTCCCCAATGATCCTTTAGGCCCTTTTTACACACCTGTCTTTGTAAATGTTCCTGAATAGTGTGAAGTTCACATCTACAAGTGCGTTGGGCTGTCCACACCACTCTCTGCAGAGTCCTGCGATTGAGTGAAGTACAGTTCCCATACAGGGATGATGCAGCTAGTCAGGATGCTCTCAACTGTGTCCCTATAGAAAGTTCTTAGGATTTGAGAGCCCATACAAAACTTCTTCAACCATCTGAGGTGAAAGAGGCACTGTTGTGCCTTTTCACCACAGAGTCAGTATGTACAGACCACATGAGATCCTCAGTGATGTGTATGCCAAGGAACTTAAAGCTGTTCACCCTCTCAACCCCAGATCCATTGATATCAATAGGGGTTAGCCCATCTCCATTCCTCCTGTAGTCCACAACCAGCTCCTTTGTTTTGGCAACATTGAGGGAGAGGTTGTTTTCTTGACACCCCTGTGCCAGGGTGATGACTTCTTCTCTGAAGGCTGCTTCATTATTAATTGAGATTAGGTCAATCGACATAGTGTCATCAGCAAATTTAATTACTAAATTGGAGCTGTGGATGGCGACCCAGTCATGGGTATACAGAGAGTAAAGGAGGAAGCTTAGTACATAGCCCTGGGGGTCACTTGTGTTAAGAGTCAGAGGGGTGGAGGTGAGGGAGCCCACTCTTACCACCTGCCATCAATGTGACAGGAAGTCCAGTATCCAGCTACACAAGGCAGGGTGAAGGCCGAGGTTTCTGAACTTCTCTTCGAGCCTGGAAGGAATTGTGGTGTTAAATGCTGAACGATAGCCCAAGAACAGCATTCTTGCATAAGCATTCCTCATCTCCGGATGTGTAAGAAAAGTGTTTAGAGCTGTGGCTATTGCGTCATCTGTTGAGCGGTTTTGTCAGTAACATTTTTTGAAATTATTTTATTTTTTATCTTATCATGTATTCTCTGTACTGCATCGGATCTGCAGATTATTTAATTCTTTCTCATACTTGTGTACTGGAAATGTCATTAAACAATCTTGAATCTTGTGTGTGTTACCATGTTAGTATGGTCTCATTCTGACCAGCAGAACCAATCAGATGCCATTTCTGTTAAATATAATGAACAGGTCCGTTGGCAGCTAAGAATGAAAGATAGTTTAGAAAGGAAACACTGTACAATTAGTTCTGTCTGAATATTTAGATCGACGTTGTAATGTCTTCCTCTTATTTTCTATATATTGCAGATAGCACTCTTGAAGATATCTGAACAGTTTTGTAAGGTTTATACAAACCTTACAGGAATTTCAGTTCATAAGGACTAAGACTGAAAAAACAAGATCTGGTAAACTTGTGTAAATCACTGATTAAAGCTCTGCTGGATAGTGTGCTTATTTCTCTGCACCACATTGTTGAAAGAATACAGGGAAGATTTACTATAATGATACCAGGAATGAAGGAATTCAGTTGTTTTCTCCTTGAAGCCAAGAAAGTTGACAGGCAACGTGATTGGTCAAAATCGTGATTGGATTTTACAGAGTGAATGAAGAACAATGGTTTCCAATGCTAGGAACTTGGGCATCTACTGATTTATAATGATTGGACAAAACAACAACAGCAACACAATGAAAGACAATTTAAACAAATTACTAAATCAACAAAGACCCTAGCCAATTTCTACAGATGTACCAGGGAGAGCATTCTAACTGGTTGCATCTCCATCTGGTACGGAGGGACCACTTCACAGGATCGAATAAAGCTGCAGAGGGTTGTAAGCTCAGCCAGCTCCAACTTGGACACACCCTGTCCACCTTTGAGACAGTCTCCAAAATATGAAGCCTCAAAAATCAGCATGCATCGTGAAGGAGATACGCCACCCAGGACATGCCCTCTCCATGATGATGCCACCTGGGAGGAGGTACAGGAGCCTGTAGACACTCTCTCAATGTTTTAAGAACAGCTTCTTCCCCTTTGCCATCATATTTCTGAATGGACAATGAACCCATGAACACTACCTCACCATTTTTGCTTTCTTGTTGAACTATTTATAAATCATCATTTTCATCTAATCAAATCCACAAGTTTTGTGGCAAGTGTCGCCATGCTTTAGGCACCAACATAGGTTGCCCACAATTCACTAACCCTAACGCTTACACCTTTAGAATATGGGAAGAAGCCAGAGCACCCAAAGGAAACCCACGTGGTCATGGGAAGAACATACAAGCTCTTTAAAGACAGTGGCAGGAATCAAACTCCAGTCTTACAGCTGGTGCTGTAAAGTAATTGCATCAATATCTATGCTACCATATTGTCTCATCGCTTCTGTTTTAGTTACACATGGCCCACAATTCCGTAAAAGTTTCTTCCAAAATTTATCTATTTAAATACCTTTAGTGATCCAGCGTCAACAACCCTCTGCAGCAGAGTTTGTTTGCCAATGAAATAAACTTTGGGGGTGTTGTAGGTAGTCTGGAGGGTTGTCAGAGGTTACAACAGGACATCAATAGAATGCAGAGCTGGGCTGAGAAGTGGCAGATGGAGCTCAACACAGATAAGTATGAAGTGATTCATTTTAGTTGGTCAACTTTGAAGACAGAATATTCATGGCAATGGCAGTGTGGAGGATCAGAGAGACCTCGGAGCCCATGTCCATAGGACACTCACAGCTGCTGTGCAGGTTGACAGTGTTGTTGAGAAAGTGTATAGTGTAATGGCCTTCATCAACCTTGGAACTGAGTTCAAGAGCCATGAGGTAATGTTAAAGCTATACAAGACCTTAGCTAGACACCACTTAGAGTACTGTGTTCAGTTCTGGTCACCTCACTACAGGAAGGATGTGGTTACTATAGAGAGAGTGCAGAGGAGATTTACAAGGATGTTGCCTGGATTGGAGAATGTGCCTTATGAAAATAGGTTGAGTGAACTTGGCCTTTTCTCCTTGGAGTGACGGAGGATGAGAGGTGACCAGACAGAGGTGTATAAGATGATAAGAGGCATTGATCGTGTGAATAGTCAGAGGCTTTTCCCCAGGGCTGAAATGGCTAACACGAGGGGGCACAGTTTTAAGGTGCTTGGAACTGAACTGAATTGAATTGAATTGAATTGACTTTATTACTTGCATCCTTCACATATATGAGAAGTAAAAATCTTTATGTTACGTCCCCGTCTAAATGTGCAATGTGCAATTTATAGTAATTTATAATAAATAGTATGTACAACAGGACAGTCGATATAACATAGAAATACAGTTGTATCAACATGAATCAATCAGTCTGATGACCTGGTGGAAGAAGCTGTCCCGGAGCCTGTTGGTCCTGGCTTTTATGCTACGGTACTGTTTCCCAGATGGTAGCAGCTGAAACAGATTGTTTGTGGTTGGGGTGACTTGGGTCCCCAATTATCCTTTGGGCCCTTTCTACATACCAGTCTTTGTAAATGTCCTGAATAGTGGGAAGTTCACACATCTACAGATGCGCTGGGCTGTCCACACCATCTCTGCAGAGTCCTGCAACTGAGGGAAGTACAGTTCCCATACTAGGCAGTGATACAGCCAGTCAGGATGCTCTCAATTGTGCCCCTAAAGAAAGTCTTAGGTTTTGGGGCCCATACCAAACTTCTCCAGCCGTCTGAGGTGAAAGAGGAGCTGTTGTACCTTTTTCACCACACAGCTGGTGTGTACAGACTATGTGAGATCCTCAGTGATGTGCATACTGAGGAAGTTAAAGCTGTTCACCCTCTCAACACCAGATCCATTGATGTCAATAGGGGTTAGCCCATCTCCATTCCTCCTGTAATCCATAACCAGCTCCTTTGTTTTTGCGACATTGAGGGAGAGGTTGTTTTGTTGACACCACTGTGTCAGGGTGATGACTTCTTCTCTGTAGGAAGTAGGGACAAGGGGAATGTCAGAGGTAAGTTTTTCACACAGAGGGTGGTGGGTGTGTTGAATGCACTGCCAGCTACAGTGGTAGAGGAAGATACAATAGAGTATTTTAAGAGACTCAGATAGGTACATGGAGCTTAGAAAAAAAGAGGGCTATGTGGTAGGGAAAGTCTAGGCAGTTTCTAGAGTAGGTTACATGGTTGGCACAATATTGTGGGCCAAAGGGCCTATAATGTGCTGTAGATTGCTATATTCTATGTTAAAAAATTGTGAGTTAGTGCTTTGGGTTCATTGTCCATTCATAAACCTGATCGCAGAAGGGAAGAAGCTGTACCTGAATCATTGAGTGTGTGTCTTTAGGCTCATGTACCTCCTCCCTGATGGTAGCAATGAGAAGTGGGCATGTTGTGAAAGGGGAGGGTCCTTAATGATGGATGTCAGCTTTTTGTGGGATCACCTTTTGAAGATGACCTTGATGTCGGGGAGGCTATTGCTCAGGGAGTTGGCTGAGTTTACACCTTTCTGAAACAAGTGGCCCCTCTGCTACAGAACTAAATGTTAGGATGATTGTTCACTATATTTGTGTCAATATTAATCACAGCTCAGGATAGATATTAACAAAAACTGAGAAGGAAAAATCAAATATACGTGTATGAACAAAGAACATTTCTCAATAACATGGAGTGACTCATGAGGTCTCGCTATAATTCCCAGGTTTATTTTCACTGGAAGCGGCTCAAACCAGTTGGCTGAAAACACACAGAAGTACTGACTGATGGAAGGAATCAGTGCATCAGTTCTGAAATTCAAGGATGCAAGACCAATAACAACAACTCAGGTCTGTTTAGAACCACAGCAAAATCTATTGTTCCAAAGTACTTCTGTCATAGTGAGCACTGGCAATGACAGAACCCAGGAGTAGAAGAAAGACAGACTCCCTTGTAGAGACAGAAACATAAGGTTATACATGGGAATTCCTTCAGAACATTGGTGGCTCAACCAAGCAACACTGCAAGATGAGTCATTCTCAACAGTAGGCTGAAAACCTATACCAGTCAAACAGAAAGTACAAGAACTTAATGACTCTAGATATAGGTGCTCTAGGAACCTCGGAGCCCAAAGCTCTAGGACTTGCCGCACAGGAGTGCAGGGCTCATGACAACTCCATAGCAAGGGTATTTGAAGCTTCGGGCAGATTGGAGCTCGAAGTTTGGTGGGAAGTCCCGAAGTCAAGGACCAATAACCAAAGCCATGAATCTGCAAATCTGCAAGTCCACAGGGTAAGTTGAAAAGCTTGATTTGTTGGGGAATTGGTCGTGTCCTATACAGCCCTTGTGTCCACGGCTTTGTCTCCTGGGTGATAGGACAATGATACCTAATGTAAACAATGACAAATTTGCTATTTTAAAAGTGGGTCTCATCACAGCTGCAAGAATTATATGGCAAAACTGGTAAAAACCCAGATGTCCCACTGTGAGGGTATGGACTGAGGAAATGGTTAAGATTTCATCATATGAACACATGTTGGGAAGAATTAACAGTGAGGGAAAAGTGCAAGATGCGTGGGATCAATTTTGGTTGTATGTTAATTTAAACTTCAATTAGAAGTTTTTTTTCTGTTTCTTAGTTTTATATGTTTTCCTGTTATGGGATGGCTGTGTAAATATGCCGTACTGTATCAGCTCTATGATTTGCTGTGCTGCTCTGTAAAATAAGAATAAATAATAAAAACTTGAATTACAAAAAAAAAGCATGACTGTGAATGCATGAGCCCAGGGGTGCCTGAAACTGGAGACCCAGTGTGTGTGTATGTGGTAGGGTGAGAGGGAAGGGGCTTGATTCGCTGTATTGTTTTGTTTCATTGCTGTTCTGTTGTTGTTCTTGTGGCTTGTGTTATTCTGCTTAACATTGTGGGCATTCTATGTTGGATCCAGAATGTGTGGCGACATTTCTGGGCTGTCACCAGTATATTGTTAGATTGTGTTGTGTTGGTTGTTAATACAAACAATGTATTTCACTATTTGTTTTGGTCTAGAGAACACTGCAAAGGTCTTAGGCACATATATATTTTACATATTGAACTGTACTGCTGCAAAATAATAACAAATTTCCTGATATGTATGAGTGATGATAAACCTGATTGTGAAATGGGTATTGTGGACTGAGAGTGGGAAAGGGGCAGGGAGAGGGGAATACTGGTTGGGAAAAGGGGAAGGGAGAGGGGAGAGATTGGGAAGCACCAGACAGACATGCTGAAATGATCAATAAACCAATTGTTTGGAATCAAATGACCTTGCCTGGTGTCTCAGGGCTGCTGTGTCTGTACTCACACCACTCCTACCCCTGCTACTCTTTCTCTGCCACCTATCCCATACGCTCCCACAGCACTCTACCCTCACCATTCCCAACAAGTGAGGTAGTGTTCATGCGTTCAATGTCCATTTAGGAATCTGATGGCAGAGGGGAAGAAGCTGTTCCTGAATCACTCAGTGCGTGCCGTTAGGGTTAGGGTTAGATTTGAGTTACCTAACGGCACTCAAATCTGTACCTCCTACCTGATGGAAACAATGAGAAAAGGACATGGCCTGTGTGCTGGAGGTCCTTAATAATGGATGCTGCCTTTCTGAGACACCACTTCTTGAAGATGTCCTGGGTGCTTTGTAAGCTAGACTAGATTTATGACCCTCTGAAGCTTCTTTCGGTCCTGTGCAGTGCTTCGCCCCCCCAACCCCCAATATCAGACAGTGATGTAGCTTGTCAGAATACTCTACATAGTACATCTATAGAAACTTTTGAGTGTTTTTGTTGACATACCAAATCTCTTCAAACTCCTAATCAAGTATAGTTGCTGTCTTGCCTTCTTTATAGCTACATCGATAGGTTGGGACCAGGTTAGGTCCTCCGAGATCTTGACACCCAGGAACTTGAAACTGCTCACTCTCTCTGCTTCTGATCCCTCTATGAGGATTGGTATGTGTTCCTTCATCTGACCCTTCCTGAAGTCCACAACCAGCTCTTTCATCTTACTGATGTTGAGTGCCAGATTGTTGCTGCGACACCACTCCCGTAATCAATATATCTTGCTCCTGTACGCCCACTTCATCACCACCTGAGATTCTACCAACAATGGTTGTATCATCAGCAAATTTATAGATGGACTTTGAGCTATGCCTAGCCGCACATTCATGGGTTCACAGAGAGTAGAGCAATGGGCTAAGCACACACCCCTGAGGTGCGCCAGTGTTGAGCGTCAGCAGGAAGGAGATATTATCACCAATCTGCACAGATTATGGTCTTCCCACTAGGAAACTGAGGATCCAATTGCAGAGGGAGATACAGAGGCTCAGGTTCTAAAACTTATCAATAAGGATTGTGGGTATTAAAAACTGAGTTATAGTCAATGAACAGTATCCTGACATAGGTGTTTGTATTTTCCAGGTGGTCTAAAGCCGTGTGTAACGCCATTGAGATTGCATCTGCCACCCACATATTGTGCCAGGCCTCTTCTTCAAAGAGAAGATGATTATCAAACATGCACATACACACAGAAGCAAAGAAAAACTTACTTGCAGCAGCACCGACGCCACATGGCATCTTATTAGCATCATTCACAGTAGAACAAAGAAATGCAATAGAATCAATGAAAAACTGCACACGAACAGCAACAGAGAAGCAACCAGTGTGCAAAATTCAAACTGTCTGAATACAAATAATAAATAACAAAATAAGGATAAATAGATTGATAGACAAATTAATAAATAATGCTGAGGACCTGACTTGTAGAGTCCTTCAAATTAAGGTTATAGGTTGTGGAGTCAGTTCAGCTTTGAGGTGAGTAAAGTTATCTATGCTGTTTCAGAACCTGACAGTTGTAAGATAATAACCATTTCTGAACCTGGTAGTGTGGGTCCTGAGTCTCCTGTACCTCCTTCCCAATGGCAACAGCAAGAAGAGAGTATGGTCTGGATGGTGGGGGCTCCTGAAAGTGAAAGCTGTATTCCATGTGGCTACTCTTTCTTTATTCTTGAAGGATTGATGAAATAATTAATTTCAGTTTACAGCTCAGCTCAAGGATTCTTCAGCTTATATCAGTGGGTCGAAGAATACCATCTTGTAGCTGCTGATTATTGAAACCATTACAAAGAAAAGGGATAATTGATTTACCTGCAAAGCATCCTTATGCCGATAAAAGCCAAGGACAATCCGCTGTCCATCAGATGGTAATCCATTCTTCCTGACCAAGGAGCCAGAGCTTTTGTGTATTCAATTAAGTTCAATGTCTTCAGGCAGCTTACAGTGTTTTTGAGATCTATTTTCCTTTCAAGTTCACTTTTCAAAACTATCTCCCTTTATTGCCTCTTCCTGATTGCTGGACACTCTTCCAACTATGTTGCAGCCTCATAAGACAATGCTGATGATTTTTACCTTCACCACTTTGGAGTCATTTCCCTTCAAATTGTCATCTGTACCCAGTGACCTTTTTATTAGGTATGCCTGCTTGTTAATGCAAATAACTAATCAGCCAATAGTGTGGCAGCAACTCAATGCTTAAAACCATGAAGGCATGGACAAGAAGTTCAGCTGCTGTTCAGACCAAGCATCAGAACGGGGGAAAAATATGATCCAAGTGACTTTGGACATGGAATGATTATTGGTGACAGACAGGGTGGGTTGAGTATCTCAGAAATTGTTGATCTTCTGGCGTTTGCAGATAATGGTGTGGAAAAACAAGAAAAAAATCTAGTGAGCAGCAGTTTTGTTGGTGAAAATGCCTTGTTAATGACAGGACACAAAGGAGATTGACCAGGCAGGTTCGAAGGTGATAGTAACTCCAATAACCACATGTTACAACAGTGGTGTGCAGAAGAGCATCTCTGAATGCACAGCACATTGAACCCTGAAGTGAATGAGCTACTGCAAAAGAAGGCCATGAACACACAATCAGTGGCTGCTTTATAAGGTACAGGAGGTACTTAATAAAGAGGCCACAGAGTGTATATCATTTAGTAATGAAAATATAACCATATAGCCATATAACAATTACAGCTTGGAAACAGGCCACCTCAGCCCTTCTAGTCTGTGCCGAACACTTCTCTCACCTAGTCCCACCTACCTGCACTCAGCGCATAACCCTCCATTCCTTTCCTGTCTATATACCTATCCAATTTTTTTTTTTAAATGACAAAATCAAACCTGCCTCTACCATTTCTACCAGAAGCTCATTCCACACAGCTACCACTCTCTGAGTAAAGAAGTTCCCCCTCGTGTTACCCCTAAATCTTTGCCTCTTAATTCTCAACTCATGTCCTCTTGTTTGAATCTCCGCTACTCTCAATGGAAAAAGCCTATCCACATCAACTCTATCTATCCCCTCATAATTTTAAGTACCTCTATCAAGTCCCTCCTCAACCTTCTACGCTCCAAAGAATAAAGACCTAACC
Source organism: Hypanus sabinus (assembly GCF_030144855.1). NCBI lineage: Eukaryota > Metazoa > Chordata > Chondrichthyes > Myliobatiformes > Dasyatidae > Hypanus > Hypanus sabinus. The sequence continues at coordinate 55,416,128 of NC_082720.1, read as the reverse complement.
TAATATCTCCAGCAGTTTGATAATATTAGTAAGTTACATTGGTTTTTATGATTGTGGTCCTCTTGGAGGGTCTCTGAATATGGAACAGGACAATGAAATTACATCAGTGAGATCCAACGTAGATTGGTGTATCACTTTGTCAAGCACCTTTGCTCCATTCACCACAAAAGGCAGGATTTCCTGGTGGCCACCCATATCAATTCTACTTCCCATTCCCATTCCAACATGTCAGTCCATGATCTCCTTTACTGCCACTGTCAGGTTATATCTGAATACCTCATATTCCACATAGGTTGCCTCTAAACTAATGATATGAATATCAATTTTCCTAACTTCCAATAATTTCTCCCCCATCCCCTTCTCACTTTTTTTCTATTTTCCATTCTGGCTCCCCTTTTGCACCTCTTTTCACCTCACCTGCTCATCACTTCCCTATCTCTTCTTCATCTTCTTCTTCTATTTCCGGCAATTTAGACGCATATAGGCGTGTTACTGCCCTCCGCAGGATGTACAATTAATTACAGAATTTCAAGAAATTCAAATTCTCAGATATAAACTAGTCGCACGAAGAAACAGAATAATAAACTTTTCAATCAGATGGTGGTTCTCTTGGTGGACAAACAAAGATTTAATAGAAAAACAAAATACATTTAAGTCAGACAGCCTCTTGAACGATATTCTTCTTTCAATTTTATATCGATTACAACTCAGCAAAACATGCTGAACTGTCTCTGGACTACCACGGTCACATAATCCAGTTGGATGTCTTCCTATTATCTTTAAGAAATAGTTTAGCCCACAATTCCCCAACCTAAGTCTTGTTAATTTCACCATATCTCTATGATTTAAAGAGTAACAGTCTGAGACCTTTTTAACTAGAGGGTGACTAGAAAAGAAATGCCTTCCCTTTAATTCATTTTTCCAGTCCTTTTACCATTTCTTCTCTATACCTTTTTTTTTATCTGACTTCTCAATTCTGCTCTGCCTAGGGTTATTCTAATTCCTACTTGCCCACTCTGTAAGAAAGACTTTGTAATGCCATCCACAATTTCATTTCCCTCCACCCCAGCATGCCCAGGTATCCATGTAAATCTAACTTCACAACCCATCTTCCTTACTCTAAACAAAACTAAGAGAATCTCAATAAATATGTCGGGACGAGCTTTTGATTTATTCCCACTTATAGCCTCTAAAGCAGCAGTAGAATCTGAACAGATGATGACCCTGCATGGTTGAGAGTCTTCTATCCACCATAGGACACAAAGGATTTCTAATAATTCTGTTACAAAGACAGAAACACCATCTGAAACCCAATGACCAATCTCAACCCCAAGTTGAGACACATACATTCCAAATCCTGCCTTACTGCTCTCTGGGTCCGCTGAGCCATCAGCAAAAATCGTCAGATAAGATCCCATTTATTAGTTAAATATTCATTTATGATCGGCACTGTTGAAATTGCTCTGCTTCCTTGAAGCTGAAAAAGGAGGAATAGGTCTACTTCTGGTTCTGGCAAAAGCCAAAAAGGAATGGGTGGCAAGCAAATTTGGTCAGCTATGTTTTCCTCAATCAGTTTCAATTTCACAGCCCAGTTATTAACCAAATCTAACAATGTATATCTTTTAATTTTACTTTGGCACTCCTACGTCTCCTGCAAAAGACATTTTGGTGGACAGCTGTGATTGAAGCCATTTTGTTTTATCCAATACTGCAGGCCCAACTTAACTCGTCTTAAACATAGAGGTGCTTCTCCCATCTCCACACATAATGCAGGGACTGGTGTTGTTCTGAAAGCTCCACAGCAGAGTCTAAGTGCTTTGGACTGCAGTGTCTAATTTTTCAAGCACTGCCGTAGCAGCGGAACCATAAGCAATACAACCATAATCAATTACTGATCTAATCATAGCTAGATGTATTAAGTACGTAGTTTCCCGCCCTGGTCCCCAGTCACATCCAGCAATACTCCTCATAACATTTAAAACTTACTCACACTTTCCAGTAGTTTTATCTATATAAACCCTCCAAGTCTTTCATCAAACTAGACAGCTAAAAACTTGAACATCTTGACTCTTTCTAATGGAGAATCATATAGACACGATTCACAATCAGAAATCTTTCTTCTAAAGCCAAAAATCATATATTTGGACTTAGAAGCAGATTCCTGAAACCCCATTTATTTGTTCAGTTTTCAACTGATCTTAAAGCCTTTAGTACCTGCTTTAATATATACTTGACGTTTCTTCCTCTTTTCCAGATTGTACCATTGTCTGCAAACAATGATTTGCCAAATCCTGTCCCAACCTGTTCAAAGATATCGTTTATCGTGACATTAAAAAGAACTGCACTAATAACACTTTCCTGAGGGGTACCATCATCTATTTTAACTGACTTGGAGCTTGTTCCACCTATTCTTACTTGAATTGTCCTTTCCTTAAGAAAATCTTTGATCCAATTAGACATTCTACCTCTAAATCCCGCATCATAGAGTTTAATTAATAAACCATCCTTCCACAGTGAGTCATGTGCTCTTTCAATATCTAGAAATACAGTTACCATTACTTCTCTATTTTGAAACACCTTTTCAATATCATGATCTAAAAGGGCTACAGATTCCATTATTGATGTTCCAGTTCTAAAACCATTTTGATAGGCAGCAAAGTGTCTCTTATTTTCTAAAAAATAAGCAAGTCTGTCGGCGATCATTCTTTCCATAGTTTTACAAAGCACGGATGGTAAAGCTATAGGCCAATACTAACTAGGACTAGACACGTCTTTACCTGGCTTTAAAACTGGAACTACCACCACATGCTTCCATTCTACTGGTAATTTTCCTTCTTTCCACACTGACTTAAACAAAGCTAGCATTTCTATTGATACAGAGTCATCCAAATGCTTAAGCAATTCATAAGACAGTTCATCCCTAATAGGAGAAGTGTTTGAACCTGATTGGACAGCTTCCTGCAATTCCTGAAGGGAGAGAAACAAATTTATGGAGCTGTTATCATCCAAGCTGCTGTCCAATTTCCAACTTTCCTTTAACATAATTTCCCTTCTCAAATCACATGACTCTCCAGAACTGTGTAACGCTTGGAACACCTCTACAAATGTATCAGCCTTTTCCTTGTTGGTTACAGCTTCGCTATCTCCTTCCAGCAAAGCTGGGATAGATGGGTTTTCTATATATCCCTGACATTCTGTGAATGATCATCCATAGCTGCTTTATAAGTGTCTCAGGGTCCAAGGTTCCACAAAATCTCCAACTATCCCTCTTTGCATTTTCAATTACTCTTCTTGCTACTGCTCTTTCCTATTTATACTCCATTATCCAACACTGGGTACTTTCTTAATTTCCTGTAAGCTCTATTTCTGTTTCTTACTGCTATATCACAATTTTTATTCCACCATGGAACTAATGCTCTAGACTTAGGAACTTTCCATAGCGAAATAGTCAGCCTGAGCAACTTTATGAATTATAGAACAGAGGGACTCATTCCACTTGTCTATGGATCCCTCACTATCAGTCCCTTCTATTATATCCACAGCTTTCTCCTGGTACTCATCCCACAGGGCCAATGAAAAATTATACCTAGCAGCTCTCTCCTCAACTTCTACTATGAAATTTCTACCAAATCTACATAATATAGGCTAGTGATCACTTCCTAGTGTGTATCTGTCCATAACATCCCATTCCCCAATCCTGGCTAAGTCTGAGGAAGTGATTGATAAGTCTAAGTGCCTACAAGTATTCTTTACAATATTAAATCTTGTAGGCCTTCCGTCGTTTAGAAGTACCATGTTGTATTTATCTAGAAATTCCTCTACCACCACTCCATTAATATCTTTACTTTCACTACCCCACATAGAATTTTGGGTATTGAAATCTCCAACCCAGATTACTGGGGAATTTACCTTATTCATAATTCCATCAAAATCTGATAACATCATCATATTACTTGGATTATAGAAGTTAGTCAAAGTTGTTTGACCACGAGAGCTCCAAACCTCCACAGCCACAATTTCAAGGTTAGATTTTAAATCAAGTCTTCTAAACTGAAGTGCTGTTTTTATGAAAGTTGCACACCCCCGGCCAGATTTACCCTTTCTGTTAGCTCTCAAACTATCATATCCAGGGATCACAAAAATATAAATCAGGCTTTAACCATGTCTCCTGTATACTGATCAAATCAAGTTTATCTTTAAAAGTTCCATTAAACCTTTTAAATTCTTGATCATTTGCAATTAAACTTCTTCCATTCCATTGTAATATTAAAAACATCCAAATACTAATTATCAGCCTCTTCATCCACATAGAACTCCCCCATACTCTCTGACCCCCAAAAACAGGGAAGTATTCAGTGATTGTTTGTCTGTCATATACTCATGTAATTTTTCCAGTAAAACCTGTTTCATATCAAGGAATCTCTCTGCAGGTCCAACAACTACTTTTATCATATCCGACCTCTTGGTTGCAGTTTCAGTCCCGACCAGTACATCATCAACAAATGTCAAAAAAGACTCTTTAGTCATCAACAACATGTCTGAAGGAACCATAGTTGGAGAACGCGGAATGTGCTGACACCCCATCATTCCAATCTTTTCTTTACTTATCCTTTTCTTTTTATCAACTTTCTTTCTTGCCTCAGCATATGATTTTTTTTGTTTGTTACTAACAACCTGAATCTGCTTTGCCTTAATAAAATACTCACATCCTCTGAACGCCGCTACATGGTCCCCTCCACAGTTACTGCATTTCGGTGCCGCTGCCTTACACGCTTTGATGTCATGATCCTCTCCACATTTCACACATCTTCTTTTACCTCAACACAAACCAGCAACGTGTCCAAATCTCTGGCAATTATAACAGCGCAAGCATTAAGGTCTAATATATTCTCTAACTTGATAAAACATGCTCCCAAAATAGACTCCAGTTGGAAGAACATCACCTGCAAGAACCAGTAGGACAGTAGAATCCCAGTCACCTCCTTTTCTTGATTTTAATCACTTGGCTTCAATCACTTGACCACCTTTAATATTGTCCAAAATTTCCTTTACAGTCATACCAGACCAAATACCATACACTACCCCCCTAACTCCCTTCCTTTCTTTCGGAGTAATACACTCTACTTTCACAACCAATTTTCCCACCGTTTTAGCACTGTTATATTGATCAACATCTTTGCAACAAATTTTCAGCAATCCATTATACAAAATATTGGCCTGGAATCCTTTACCTATTTGCTTATCTAATGCTGCTGCCACTTTCAAAAGATTAAGGGCTCTAAATCCTCCTTCCCCTTCCTTCTGAATTTTAATTTTATACAGAACTACAAATTCCTCCAAGTCACCCATTTTCCTCAGTTTGTTCTCCCCTATTACATCAGGTCTTTCACTTGATGAACCTATTTTTTGGCTACCCTTACTTCTGGAGTATTCCACAGTCTCCCACCCTCCTTTTTCAATCTCAACCTTCCTTTCCCTCTCCCCCGCTTTGCAGCCATTAGATACAAACTAACCCTTTCAAACTACTAGGCTGAATAAAGGGGAAGAAAACAAATTCATAGAATACATAAAATTAAACAAACTGGCCAACCAAAAGTAAGGGAAACCACCACTGATCAAACATCAAAAAAAACCAGCCCTGAACCAAAAAAGCCAGAAGCTCTCTCAATTCCTCCTGAACAGCCTCACTTCCCTATCTCCCTCTCTCTCTTTCTCTCTCCATCTTGTTTTACGGCGGTCAGCACCCAGCTTAATGGTGCATTACCACCACCTTCTGCTTCGGAGTGTGCAATAGACTCACATTCTAAATCCCTTCACCCAATCGCACACACACACACATACCCTAACCTACACTTTATCCTCCCCATCCTAGTACCCTATTCCTGTTTATCCATCATACCCTATTAAAAAAACTCCTGTACCCCTTAAGAAAGCTAAAAATACCCTAACCTGTGTTCTCTCACCCATGCCCAGCAACCCTTTTAATGTGAATTCCTGCACCCCCAAATCCCTCAGATTAATTCTCATCATTTCTCTCTGTATCCCATACTTCCTGCAGCTCAGAACTACATGTTCTACTGACTCCTCTTCCTGACATTCCTCACACGGTCCTGTCTGGTGTTTCCCTATCACTTTCAATGTTTTCTTTAGTGTACACTGCCCCAGCCTTAACCTAGTCCACACAGTTTCCTCTCTTCTGTATCTACTACCTACCCTAGTACCTGCAACACTTTTTTGTATTTGATATAAATGCCTCCCTTTCCCCTCCCTGTCCCATCTTTCTTGCCACATTTGGTTGATTTTTTCCCAGATTACACGCTTAACCTCTGCTTTACTGATACTAATGTGCATTTCTATATTTTCTTTCTTTATTGCCCTCTATGCCAACTCATCCACCCTTTCATTCCCCTTCACCCCTACATGAGCTGGAACCCATAGAAATTTAACCTTCCCTATCTCCTATGTTTCAATCTCCTTTTCTATCAGAGTTCTTCTTCATTAGCCCTTTATCTCTTCCACCTGTCACCTCCCAGCTTCTTATTTAATCCTACTCCTCCCCTATCCACTTACCTACTGCCTGGTCTTATCTATCACTTGCCACCTTTCCTTCACCATACCTTCTTATTCTGGTTTCTGCCCTATTCCTTTCCAGTCCTGATGAAGAGTCTCGAACCAAAACACCGACTGTTCCTTCCTCTGCACAGGTGCAGCTGTGTGAGCTTCCAAGAGTTTGTTCCAGTGAAATGAATTCCTCTCCTCTTTGCTGCCTGTGAGTTTTCAATGTAAAATAAGTTTAAGCTGTCCTAGTCCTGGTAAGTGTAAGACACTCATACGCAAGATCACAATGTTAATTAGATTGTTTGGGATTCTAATCCACGATTCTTCCAGAAGTCAGGACGAAGGCACAAAACTTTAGGACACCACTGTTGGGTAGGCAATTACAGTAGTGCAATGCTATTACCATTCAGAGTTTCTGAAGCTCCAGCTTTGCAATGAGTCTCTGTACGTTCTCCCCATAGAAAACACAGGGTTTCTCCGGGTCGTTTGTTTTCCTCCCACAGTCCAAATACATGCTGGGATGGTTAACTGGTCATTGTAAGTTGTCCAGTGAGTAGATTAGAGTTAAGTTATGGTTATCAGGTGTTGCCAGGGTGGCATGGCTTGGAGGGCTGGAAGGGCCTATTCCGCAGTGTATCACAAAATAAATAAATTGCTTCATACTTCTATTATTAAGTGTTAATAGAACAGAGAATTTAAAATGGACAGTAACAGAAGCAAATGTTAGCAGCAGAAGAGAGAGAGGAAGCAAAAAGAAAGATTGCACCAATGCATTGTTAGCTCCTTTTATACCCATAGGTAAGGAATATTCGATGCAAATTCATAGATAAGAGGTAAACACTCAAATAGACCTATTCAAATAATGCAGCACCAGAGAAGCTTCCAGCATGTTACAAACAGTAACCACAAGAGTAAACTGAACAACTGCATATACATACAGTGACCACTAGGAAACATACTAAACAGCTATCTGTATAGAAGTACAGTAGTTATTTAAAAAAAAAATACAAACAGGTAACTAATTGTTAAACTGCAAAGAAAATAACAATTAAACAATCTAATCCAACCATTATGATATGGGGAAAAAAATCAAGTCAAAGGCATTGACTAATGCTCTTTCACCCTGGCATGGATCAAGTTTTGGAAAAACAAAGATGAGGAATAAGCAGAAAGGAGAATAGGTTACAAGTAAAATGGAGACACAAGGGATAAATAACTATAGTAAGGAGTCCTGATAAGAATGTGGTCAGGTTACAAGTATCATCAGTAGGGGAGTAGGATTGCTCTGTGAAAATCTACAAAGTGGTGAAATCAATCAATTTTTTTCCATTGAAGTTAACAGAAAATGCTTTTCCAATTTACAAGTCATCATTTAACACAGTATTTTCAGAGAACTGCGTGAGGACCTTTTGATGTCTCTGGGTCTGTACTCGCTGGAATACAGAAGGAAGAGGTAGGATCTCATTGAAACCCATCAAATATTGAAAGGCCTAGACAGAGTGGATGTGAAAAGGATGTTTTCTTTCATGGGAGCATCTAGGGGGTACCACCACAGATTGGAGGTATGTCAATTTAGAACAGAAATGAGGAGACTTTGTTTTGCCAGGGGGAATGAATCTGTGGAATTCATTGCCACAGGCAACTGTGAAGAACAAGTCACTGTGTATATTTAAAGCAACACACACAAAATGCTGGTGGAACTCAGCAGGCCAGGCAGCATCTATGGAAAAAAGTATGGTCGACATTTCCGCCTGAGACCCCTCAGCAGAACTACCTCTGCAGATTTTCTCTTGTTTGTGTATATTTAAACTGGTTTATTTGTTCTTGATTAGTCAGGGTGTCAAAGGTTAAGAGAAGAAGGCTTGAGAATGGATTCCATAGACTTCTACAGATATGTACTAGAGAGTAAATTTACTAGCCTGCATCATGACCTCCCATTGAAGCACCAATTGCTTTGAACAGAAAATCCCACAAAAGAATGGATTCAGCCTTGTACATCACAGGTAAAGCCCTCTTAACCACTGAACACATCTACTTGAAATGTTGTCGTAGGAAAGCAGTATCCATCACCAGAGATCCCCACCACCCAGGTCATGATCTCTTCTCACTGCTGCCATCAAGTAGAAAGTAGAAAGTACAAGAGCCTCAGGACTCATACCACCAGATTTAAGAGCAGTTTCTACCCCTCAACCATCAGGTACTTGAATAAAAGGAGATAACTACTCTCACTTGCCCCATCATTGAAATGTTCCCAGAAATTATAATCTATCTTTAAGGATTCTTTATCTCATTATCTCATGTTCTTGTCATTTATTGCTAGTTATTTATATTTATATTTACACAGTTTGTTGTCTTCTGCACTCTGGTTGATCTTTCACTGATCCTGTTACTAGTCTATAAATTTGCTGAGTATGCCAACAGGAAAATGAATCTCAGGGTTGTATATGGTGACATATATCTATAGTACTTTTAATAATTATATTTACATTGAACTTTAAACTTTGAAATCAGCTGTGATAGAATGGTGGAGCAGACTCAATGGGCTGAATAGCTTAATTCTGCTTCTCTGCCTTATACTCTATTTTTCGAGTACGTGGTCCTTTTGTAAACAGAGGGATCGGTAACTGTGCTGACAGTAGATGTAAATCCAACACTGTGGAAAATGTCAGGCATGGAAACTTGCACAGCATTTTGAAATGCCCAGTTCAATTTTTTGATGGCACAATTTTACTGAGACTTAATTGCCCAGGTAATCCTCCTCTGGGTTAACTGAATTTATGCATGAGTTGTGCATGGAACACAGGTGCAACAAAATCAGATTTCTAGGCATGTTCTCTGAGGTGATAACAATGGCAACATAACCCAATGTGAGGTGGTTGGGTCACGAAAAGTGATTGTTGTCATTTTATCATTTATAATGAACATCAAGCAGATTTTAAGATTCTCTAAAAATAAATTAAACTAATTAATGCAAAACTCTGCAAGTCCTCCTGGGCATATATTGAAACAATACAGCTGACACAATCCTTAGAAGCATAGTGGGCTGAGAGGAGGTTGGTAACAAACTTCAAGGAGATGGAGACGTGTTGGTGTTAAGGGCAAATAAATGGCAAATGAAAAGTGTGATGCTGAGAACTGTGAAGTGCTACATTTTGCTGGGGTGAAAGTGAAGAAATGATTTTTTTTTATTTTTCCTTACAACATTCAAAGGGAATGTTTAGCTCATCAACTCTTAAGCTGACCCACAGAGCAATGCTATTCCTCCACCAATTTTAACTACAATCAGTTCTTCCCATACTTCCATCAGCTTCGCATTACTACCATCAGGGAGGAGATACAGGAGCCTGATCACCCACAATCAATGATTTAGGAACAGCTTCTTCTCTGCCATAACATTTCTAAACAGTCCATGAACCCATGGACATTACTTCAGTATTCTCAAAGGAAAGAGTAAAGGTTAGTTTTATTTGTCACATGTATGCTGAAACATTAAAGCACACAATGAGATGGAATGTTTGCATCAACAACCAACGCAGTTCCAGGATTGCGCTGGAGGCACCAAAAGGAAACCCACACTGTTATATGGAGAATGTAAGACTCCTTATAAAAAACAGCAGAATTGAACCCCAATCCTACAATAGTGCTGTAAAACAATGTGCTAACCACTCGGCTACCATGCCACCCTCTACCTTTACCACATACTCAACCTGTGAATAAACCTTCTGGGAGTCTTGCATGAGGACTCCATGGTCCCTTTGCACCTCTGATGTTTGAATTTTCTGCCCATTTAGATAATAGTCTGCACTATTGTTCCTTTTACCAAAATTCATTATCATAAATTTCCCAATGTTGTATTCCATCTGCCACTTTTTTGCCCATTCTTCCAACTTGTCTAAATCCTGCTGCAATTGCATTACTTCCTCAGCACTACCTACCCCTCTGCCTATCTTCGTATCATCTGAAAACTTTGCCATGAAGCCATCAATTGTACTATACAAATTATTGACAAACAATTTGAAAAGTAGCAGTCCCAATACTTACCCCTGAGGAATACCTCTACTCACTGGCAGCCAAACAGAAAAGGCCCAATTTATTCCCTCTTGATGCCTCCTGCATGTCAGCCATTCCTCCATCTATGCCAGTATATTTCCTGGAGCACCATAAGTTTTTATTTTGTTAAGCAACCTCATGTGAGGCACCTTATCAAATGCCTTCTGAAAATCTAAGTAAATGACATCTACTACTTCTCCTTTGTCCTCCCTACTTGTTACTTGCGCGAAGAATTCTAACAGATTTGGCAAGCAAGATTTCTCTTTACATAAACCAAGCTGACTTTTACTTATTTTATCATTAGTCTCCAAGTACCCTGAAAGCTCGTCTTTAATAATGGACTCCAATACTTTCCCACTGCTGAGGTTAGGGTAACTAGCCTATAATTACCTCTCTTTTTGTCTTCCTCCCTTCTTAAAAAGTGGAGTGACATTTGCAATTTCCAGTCCTCCTGGACAATGCCAGAATCAAGTGACTCTTGAAAGATCATGACCAATGCATTCATTATCTCTTCACCAGCATCTCTCAGGACTCTGGGATGTAGTTCCATTTGGTCCAGGTGACTTATCCGCCTTGAAACCTTTCAGTTTGCCTGGTATTTTTTCTTTTGTAAAAGCAATGGCACTCACTCCTGCTCCCTGACACACATGGAACTCTGGCATGTAGTTGGTGCCTTCCACAGTAAAGACTGAAGCAAAGTACTTATTAAGTTCATCTTCCATTCTTTGCACCCTATTACTACCTCACCAGCTTCATTTTCCAGTCGTTCAATATCAATTCTCACCTCCCTTTTTTTAATCTAACTGAGAAAAATAGTATCCTGCTTCATTTTATTGGCTAGTTTGCCCTCATATTTCATGTTTTCCTTTCTTATAGCTTTTTAGTTCCCTTTTGTTGGATTTTGAAAGCTTCACAATCATCCAACTTCCCACTTACTTTTGCTACCTTATATGCCCTTTCCTTGGCTTTTATGCAGTCCTTAACTTCCCTTGTCAGCCACAGTTGCCTACCCCTGCCATCTGAGAACAACTTCCCCTGTGGGACCTCTCTAACCTGCACCTTGTGAACTATTCCCAGAAACTTCAGCCACCTCAGTTCTGCCATCATCCCTGCCAGTATACCCCTCCAATCCGCCAAGGAAAGCTCTTCTCTCACGCCATTGCAGTTCTCTTCATTCCATTGCAATACTGATACATGTGACTTGCGCTTCTCCCTCTCAAGTTGCAGTATGAATTCAATCATTTTGTGATTACTGCCTCCTGAGGGTTCCTTACATTAAGCTGACTAATAAAATCTGGGTTATTACACAACCTCCAATCTAACATTGTCTTTCTCCAAGAAGGCTCAAGCACAAGCTGCTCTAAAAACCCATCTCATAGGCATCCAAATAAATTCCCTCTCATGTGATCTGACACCAAACTGATTTTCCCAGTCCCTTTGCATATTAAAGTCCCCCATTGCAATTGTGACATTACCTTTACTACATGCCTTATTACTATTTGCGGGCCTGTGTATGATTTTTCACCCTTGAAGTTTTTCAACTCCACCCACAAAGATTTGGCATTCACTGACCCTATGTTATCTCTTTCTAAAGATGTAATTCAATCTCTTACCAACATTATATAGACAATAGACAATAGGTGCAGAAGTAGACCATTCAGCCCCTCGAGTCTGCACCGCCATTCTGAGATCATGGCTGATCATTCACAATCAATACCCAGTCCCTGCCTTGTCCCCATATCCCTTGATTCCCCTATCCATCAGATATCTATCCAGCTCCTTCTTGAAAGCATCCAGAGAATTGGCCTCCACCGTCTTCCGAGGCAGTGCATTCCACACCTCCACAACTCTCTGGGAGAAGAAGCTCTTCCTCAACTCTGTTTTAAATAACTGACCTCTTATTCTCAATCCATGCCCTCTGGTACTGGACTCTCCCAACATCTGGAACATATTTCCTGCCTCAATCCTATCAAATTCTTTAATTATCTTAAACGTTTCAATCAGATCCCCTCTCAATCTCCTCAATTCCAGCGTGTACAAGCCCAATCTCTCCAATCTCTCTGCGTAAGACAGCCCTGCCATCCCAGGAATCAACCTAGTGAATCTACACTGCACTTCCTCAATTGCCAGAATGTCCTTCCTTAAACCTGGAGACCAAAACTGTACACAATATTCCAGGTGTGGTCTCACCAGGGCCCCGTACAAATGCAAAAGAACATCCTTGCTCTTGTATTCAATTCCCCTTGTAACAAAGGCCAACATTCTATTTGCCCTCTTCACTGCCTGTTGCACTTGCTCATTCACCTTCATTGACTGGTGAACTAGGACTCCTAGGTCTCTTTGCTTTTCTCCCTTACCTAACTCTACGCCGTTCAGACAATACTCTGCCCTCTTGTTCCAGCTTCCAAAGTGGATAACTTCACATTTATTTACATTGAATGACATCTGCCAAGTATCTGCCCACTCACTCAGCCTATCCAAGTCTCCCTGTATTCTCCTAACGTCCTCTTCGTATGTCACACTGCCACCCAGTTTAGTATCGTCAGCAAACTTGCTGATATAGTTTTCAATGCCCTCATCTAAATCATTGACATAAATCGTAAAGAGCTGTGGTCCCAATACAGAGCCCTGTGGTACCCCACTAGTCACCTCCAGCCAGTCTGAGAAACACCCATTCACTGCTACCCTTTGCTTTCTATCTGCCAACCAGTTTTCTATCCATGTTGAAACCCTGCCCCCAATGTCATGAGCTCTGATTTTACTCACCAATCTCCTATGTGGCACCTTATCGAATGCCTTCTGAAAATCTAGGTACACTACATCCACTGGCTTACCCTCGTCTAACATCCTTGTTACACCCTCAAAAAACTCCAACAGATTAGTCAAGCATGATTTGCCCTTGGTAAATCCATGCTGGCTCGGCCTAATCCTATTTCTGCCATCTAGATGTGCCACTATTTCGTCCTTAATAATGGACTCAAGCATCTTCCCCACGACTGACGTTAGGCTAACAGGGCGATAGTTCTCCGTTTTCTCCTTCCCTCCCTTCTTGAAAAGTGGGACAACATTAGCCACTCTCCAATCTTCAGGAACTGATCCTGAATCTAAGGAACATTGGAAAATGATTACCAACGCATCTGCAATTTCCTGAGCCACCTCTTTTAGAACCCTCGGATGCAGACCATCTGGACCCGGGGATTTATTAGCCTTCAGTCTTACCAGTCTACTCATCACAGTTTCTTTCCTAATGTCAATCTGTCTCAATTCCTCTGATATCTTATGACCCTGGCCCATCCATACATCTGGGAGATTGCTTGTGTCCTCCCTGGGGAAGACAGATCTAAAGTATGCATTAAATTCTGTTGCCATTTCCCTGTTTCCCATAACAATTTCTCCGAATTCATTCTTCAAGGGGCCAACATTGTTCTTAACTATCTTCTTTCTCTTCACATAGCTAAAAAAGCTTTTGCTATCCCCTTTTATATTCCTGGCTAAACTGAGCTCATACCTGATTTTTTCTCTCCGTATTGCTTTTTAGTTAAGATCTGCTGTTCCTTAAAACTTTCCCAATCATCTGTATTCCCACTCATCTTAGCTCTGTCATACTTCTTTTTCTTTAATGCTATACAATCTCTGACTTCCTTTGTCAACCACTGTGGCCCCTTCCCCCTCTTTGAATCCTTCCTTTTCATTGGAATGAACTGCATTTGCATCTTTTGTATTATGCCCAAGAATATCTGCCACTGCTGATCCACTGTCTTTCCTGCCAGGGCATCCGCCCATTTAACTTTGGCCAGCTCATCCCTCATGGCTCCGTAGTCTCCTTTATTTAATTGCAACACTGACACCTCTGATCTGCCCCTATCCCTCTCAAATTGTAGATGAAAACTTATCATGTTATGATCACTGACATGAACCACACCACTGGCTATGCCTGCCTGTCCTTTCGATACAAAGTATATCCTTTGATGTTAACCTCGCAACTATGGCCTTCTTTCAGACCTATCTCTAATTGCGCCACAAGTTTATCCACGTTATTCCAAATGCTATGTGCATTTAAATCTGGCCCCTTCAGTCCTATGCTCTTCACCCTTATGAATTTTGTCTCTGTGGTACAACTTACCTCCCTAATCACTAGTTTGTTCTTCCTTACGTTATTACATCATATACCTATAAACCTGCAGGCACATCCTCAGCTCTGTCATACTGGGCCAATCCTCCTGCCATATTAGTTTAAACCTCTCCCAACAGCTCTAGCAAACCTACCCACAAGAATATTGGCCCCCTCAGATTCAAGTGCAACCTACCCCTTTGTACAGGTCTCGCTGCAGAAGAGATCCCAGTGGTCCCGAAATCTGAATACCTGCCCCCTGCTCCAATTTTTCAGCACACATTTATTTGCCATCACATTCTATTCCTATCCTCACTGTCATGTGGCACAAACAGCAAACCCAAGGTTACTACCCTTGAGGTTCTACATCGCAGCTTCCTTCCTAACTCCCTGTATTCTGTTTACAGAAACTCCTCCCTTTTTCTACCTATTTCAGTGGTACCAGTATGTACCATGACTTCTAGCTGCTCAACTTCCCTTTTCAGGATAATGTGGATGTGTTCAGAAACATCACAAACCCTGGCACCTGGGAGGCAGACTACCATCCGTGTTTCCTTTTTACATCCACAGAATTGCCTATCTGTCTCCCTAACTATAGAATCTCCTATTACTGCTGCCACCCTATTCAGTTCCCTACCTTTCTAAGCCACACACTCAGCTTTTGTTGCTTCCCCCAGGTACATCATAACTCCCCTGAGCATTACTAAAACGGAGTACTAATAATTGAGTACGATTGCCACAGGGGTGCTCTCCACTATCTGATGTTGTCCTTTCCCTCTCCTGACAGTCACCCATTTATCTGTCACCTACCTCCCTGTAACTCTTGTCTATCATCTCCTTATTTTCCCTATCAAGCTGAAGGTCAGCGAGCCACAGTTCCAGTTCTGTGACACGGTTGGTCTCTGAGGAGCTGCATCTCAATGCACCTGGTGCAGATGTGGCCAACAGGGAGGCTGGTGAACTCTGGAAATCCCACATCTGACACCCAGAACAGACCACTAGTTCGAGTGGCATATCCCCTATTCTCTCAAGAGTTAAGTAAGGAAAAAAAAAGTAAGAAATAAAGAATAAACTTACCTTGCCTCCACCTGTTCTCGCTGAAGTCTTGTTGATCCAAAGTCTTACTACTCTGACGACATGCCCCCATGATGGCCACTCCGTTAGGTGGTACATCTCTTTTATAAAGACTGGGTTTTTCAAGCTCTTTACCGGACTTGCGCAGGAGCACTTCTGTTGCATCTGCGCAGTACTTCAATCGAAGATACTGAAAAACTTTCTGCTTTTAAAAGCTTTTCACTGGACCTGTGTGGAAACAATTTGATTACAGAGGATATACAGTAACATTCTCAAAACTAGGACCCAGTGATTAGCATGAATCGGGCATCCACTAAAGTAATGCAAGTAACATGGAATCCCAAGTCTATCAAAATAATCTTAAGAAGGTTAAACAAAAAGTACCAGGAGACTGCATTACAAAGATTGAGTTGCTCGAGAAAAGCACTAAGAACTCTAACAGACTAATGACTGTCATTAAACAACAATAAACCAATTCAGGAGCTCTAAAAATGTTAGAGCCCAACGCTCACCGGCTCCATGCACTAGCCCGAAGAACTCATTACAAATAGAGTACATGGATTCATTGTGCGTTCAGAAAACTGAAAGCAGATGGGAAGAAACTGTGGGTCTTCAGGATCCAGTGCCTCCTCCCTGATGGTAGTAACGAGAAGCAGGCATGTCTTAGATGGTGAGTGTCTTAATGATGGTGCAGCCTTTTCGAGGCATTGCCTTTTGAAGATGTCTTTGATGGTTGAAAGCCTAGTTCCCATGATGGAGCTGGCTTAGTTTATAGCTCTCTGCAGCTGTTTCCAACCCTATGCATGGGTACCTCCATACCAGACAGTAATGCAACCAGTTAGAATACTCTTCATAGTACACCTGTAGAAATTTGTGAGAGTCTTGGGTAACATATCAAATCTCCTCAAACTCCTAATGAAATATAGCCGCTGGCATTCATCCTTTGTAATTGCATCAATATGTTGGGCCCCTGACAGACGCTCAAAGATGTTGACACCCAGGAACTTGAAACTGCTCACCCTTTTCACACCTGATCTTTCCATGAGGACTGGTGTGTGTTCCCTCAACTTCACCTTAGTGAAGTTCACAATCAATTCCTTGGTCTTACTGATGTTGAGTTAAGGTTGTTGTTATGACCCACCTCAACCAGCTGAACTAACTCACTCCTGTACACCTATTTCCTCGTCACTATCTGAAGTTCTGCCAACAACTTTTTTGTCATTGGTGAATTTATAGATGCTGTTTGTGGTCTCCCTGGCCACACAGTCATGGGTATAGAGAGAACAGAGCAGTGGGCTGGGCACGTATCCTTGAAGTGCATCTGTGTGGATTATCAGCAAAGATTGGAGGCTGGAAGTTGAAGACAGCCAGTCCTGGGTTAGAAGACTGTGTATGTCTGTGGGTGGAAGCGAGGGTAGAATGGGGCTTTTTGTTTGGTATGTTCTCTTTTGTTGAGTTCTGTGTTCTGCTGAGTATAGTGCAAATGCTATTTTGGTGCCAGAATGAGCTGCGACACTTGCGGGCTTCCCCCGTACATCCCTCTGGTTTGACACAAACATCACACTTCACTGCATGTTTCGATGCACACATGATAAATAAGCTGAATCTGCTGAGTCTGTGTTTAGAATACTTTGTGCAATTTTGGTGGCTTTGCTATAGGAAAGACCATTAAGCTGGAAACAGTGCAGAAAAGATTTTCAGGGATGAAATTATATATGTGTGTGTGTGTGAGAGAGGAAAAAGGTAGGAATTATTCATTGGAGCATAGGTAAATGAAGGGAGGTCTTATGGAGGTGTATAAAATCAGGGAGCATATGTATAGGGTTAATATGCGTGCCTTTTTTCCAGCATTGGCAAATCAAGAACTGGATGGCCTCGGATTAAGATGAGATGGGAGAGATTTACTAGGGATCAATAATCAGGGACACCCACCACCCAGGTCATGCTCTCTTCTCACTGTCTTGAACCAAAGTGGATAACATCACTCAACTTCACTTGTCCCATCATTGAAATGTTCCCATAATCAATGGCATATACTTTCAAGGACTCTTCATCTCACATTCATGATATTTATTGCTTATTTATTATAATTACAATTTTTTTGCATTTGCAGTGTTTGCTGGTTGAATGCTGTAGTCAGGTGGTCTGTCATTGATTCTGTTATGTTTATTCTTCTATAGATTTGTTGAATATGCCCACAATAAAATGAATCTCCTGTTTGTATATGGTGACATACACATACATTGTTAACAAAATTCACTTTGAACTTCAGGAGGAAACTGAGGGACACCATTTTTACCCAGAGAGATGGTCTGTATGTGGAATAACCTGCCAAAACAAGTGGTGAGGCAGGTACAATAACAATGTCTAAAAGACACTTGGGTCCCCCAATTTAACTCTAGCCTAATCACAGGACAAATTACAATTGACCAATTAATCTCTGACCTGTATGTCTTTGGACTGTGGGAGGAAACCAGAGCACCCAGAGGAAACCCACATGGTCACAGGCAGAACACACAAACTCCCGGCAATGGGACTGGCATTTCACTGTATATTTTGAATCACATATAATAAATTTGTGAATCAGCATGAACTCATTGAGCCAAAGTGGCCTTGGTCTATGTTGGAAGGGAATTGGTTAACTTAAACAACAGAAGCGATTCAAGGTTCTGAAAGTGCTAGACTATGAAAGGGTTAAATAACACCCAATTAAAAAGTGTAAGTGCTTGCAAAGGAACACTGTGGGCAGCAGCTGTGAGAGTTTCAAGGAGATTGAAAATAATGAACTGCTGAAAAGTAGCAAGCCAACAGCTTTGCGGATGGTTGAAAACAAGATTAAAGGACTTTGAAATTATGATAAGCAAGCAAGCTGGTCACAACATCTTGGCTTAATAAGCAGCAAAGAAATTAAATGAATTTTCCATCATCAGACAAGAGAGGCAATTAACATGCCATTGACCCAAGATAGACTAAAAGGCCACTTGATTAGGTACCTCCTGAATCTAATAAAATGGCCGCTGAATGTATGTTTGTGATCTTCTCTGCTGTCATCCATCCACTTCAAGGATCGATGTTTTGTGCATTCAGAGATACTCTTCTGAGCACATGGTTATTGAAGACACAGCCGCCTTCCTGTTAGCTTGACCCAGTCTGGCGATTTTCCTCTGACCTCTCTGATTAACAAGGCATTTTCACTCACAGAACTGCTGCTCACTGGATGTCTCTTTTTGTTTTTTTGCACCAATTTCTATAAACTCTAGAGACTGTTGTGTGAAAATCCCAGGATCAGCTGTTTCTGATATAAACATCTTTGTCTGGCACTAACAATCAAAGTCACTTAGATCACATTTCTTAATGTTTGGTCTGAACAACAACTGAAACTTCTTGACCACGCCTGCATGCTTTTATGCACTGAGTTACTGCCATTTGGTTGGCTGATTCGATATTTGTTTAACGAGTGGATGTGCAGGTGTACTTAATAAAGTACACTGAGTGTAGAACTAAACAGTGGTGGACATAGTCAGCACAGCATATAGTATTTGTGAAGATATCGTAATTTATGTTTTCCTCTCAATACCTGCTGCCTGATGCTAAATAGATCTAGCATTTACAATTTTTATTTCAAGTTTTCAGCATCTGTATTTTTTTACTTTTAGACAATTGGTACAAGGTGCAGATTAGGTTTACTGTAAGTATAATCAGAATCAGGTGACATAAAATCTGTTGTTTTGCAGCACCAGTACAGTGCAAAGGCATAAAATTACTATAAATTACAAAATAATGCAAGCAGGCTTTATTTTGGGTGGGTGAGGATGGGTGAGACTAGAGGAATCAGAAGGCAGAGGTTAAGGGTGAAAGCTAAAATATTTAAAAAGGGACTTCTACACTCAGAAGGGTGTGATTATGGAACGGGTTACCAGTCAAAGTTGTGAGTTTAATTGCAACGTTTAAGAGAAGTTTGAATAAGCATATGAATGGTGGGGGGGGGGGTGTATGGAAGGCCATGGTCCAGGTGTGAATGGATGAGACTAGTCAGAATAACAGTTCAGTATGGACTAAATGGGCCAAAGAGTATATTTCTGTGCTGTAGTGCTCTATGACTCTAGATAAATTATGCAAAATAAAGGAATGAGATGTCGTGTTTGTTCAGAAATCTGATGGTGGAGGGTAAGAAGCTGCTTCTGTACAGAGAAACATAGAAAACCTACAGCACGATACAGGTCCTTTGGCCCCCAAAGCTGTGCCAAATATGTCCTTACCTTAGAGGGTACCTCGTCCCTGATGGTTGTAGTGAAAACAGGACACACCCCAGATGGTGAGGATCCTTGTGGATGAATGTTGCTGACATCAGGAAGAAGGTACAGGAGCCTCAAGACCTACACCACCGGGTTCAGGAACCCCTCAACTATCCTGCTCTTGAACCAGAGGGAATAACTTCACGCCCCATCATCGAACTTTCAAGGACTCTTCATTAATGTTCTTGATATTTAGTGTTTATTTATTAAATAGTGATAATTTTTCTCTCTTTGTATTTGTAGAGTTTGTTGTTTACTTTTGCACATTGGTTGTTGTCCATCATGTTGGGTGCAGTCTTCCATTGATTCTTTTGAGTTTCTGGCATTAGCTGCGATTGCTCAGAAGAAAATGAATCTCAGGCTTGTACTGTGTATGGTGATATAATATGTACTTTGATACTAAGTTTACTTTGAACTTTAAACTTTGCCTTCCTGAATCACTTCCTCTTAAAGATATCCTCAATAGTGGGGAGGTTGTCCCTGTGATGGAGCTGGCTTAGTCTACAACCCTATGCAGCGGCTTTCGATCCTGTGCATTAAAGCCTTCATACCAGACTGTGATGCAACAAGTCAGAATGCTATTCATGGTACATCTGTAGAAATCTGTGGGAGAAAGATCAAATCTCCCCAAACTCCTATAAAGTAGAGCTGTTGGTGTACCTTCCAGTTTATATAATCTTCCCTTATAACTGAAATAATCCAGTCCAGGCTATACCCTTGTGAATCTCCTCTTTTATTTTTTTTAATTTATTCATGGAGTAGGTTCTTCCAGCACTTCAAACTGTGCCACCCAGGATCCCATGATTTAACCCGAGCCTAATTATGGGACCATCTCCAATGACCAATTAGCCTACCAATCAGTATGTCTTTGGACTGTGGGAGGAAAGCAGATCACCCAGAGGAAACAAGCATATTAACAGGGAGAACATATAAGCACCTTACAGACAGCAGCAGGAATTGAAGCTGATACTGTAAAGCATTATTCTTCACTGCCTTTCCACCCTCTCCAGAACAATTACATCCTTCCTGTAGTGTGGTCAATCATAGAACTGCATGCAATGCTTCAAGTGTGGCCTAAGCAATATTGTATAAAGTTGTTATATACTGTTCCATGGCCAATGAAGGCAAACATCTCAGACACCTTCACTGTGTTACCACTTACAAGGATCAATGGTCAGACCATATTTAGAATATTGTGAGTAATTTTGGGTCCTGTATCGAAGTGAGGATGTGCTGGCCCTGGAAAGTGTCCAGAGGAGGTTCACAAGAATGATTCCAGAAAAGAAAGACTTAATGTAGGAGGTGCATTTGATGTATTTAGGCCTGTACTCAATGGAGTTCATAAATATGAAGAGGTATGTTATTGAAACGTACTAAACACTGGAAGACTTGGAGAGAGGGGATATTTCCATTAGCTGTGATTGTAGGATCTCAGTTCAGTGTCAGAATAAAGGGGTGCCCTTTTAGAAAAGGGGTTCCCAACTTGTTTTATGCCATGAATCCCCTACCGTTAACCAAGGGGCCTGTAGACCCCAAGTCTGGAATACCTGCTTCAGAACTGAGAACTGAGGTGAGGAGGAACTTAGTCAGCCAGAGGGTTGTGAACCTGTGGAATTTGTCGCCACAGAGGGCCAAAAGGCCAAGTCACTGGGTGCACCTAGGAACTGATAAGTTCTTTATCGGTGAGAGGGTAAAGGGTTATGTGGAGAAAATTAAACATCAAATTCATCCTGGTTTTCCTACCATCCACCCACAATGTTTATAGTAGTTAATTAGTCATAGAGTTCTACAACACAGAAACAGGCTCTTCGGCCTACCTAATCAAAGGCTAGATGATGAAGGTGGTATGATAGTTTGGTGATTAGCATAATTGCTTTAGAGCACCATTGATCACCAGTCAGAGTTCAATTCCCAAC
This sequence comes from Hypanus sabinus, assembly GCF_030144855.1. Taxonomy (NCBI): domain Eukaryota; kingdom Metazoa; phylum Chordata; class Chondrichthyes; order Myliobatiformes; family Dasyatidae; genus Hypanus; species Hypanus sabinus. The sequence continues at coordinate 55,394,124 of NC_082720.1, read as the reverse complement.
ACTATCTGTGAGGAGTTTGTAAATTCTCCCAGTAACCGTCTGAGTTTCCTCCAAGTGCTTCGGTTTCTTCCCACCTTCCAAAGACGTACGGGTGAGGGTGAGAAAGTTGTGGGCATACTTTGTTTCCATGTACATGTGACAAGTACAGTTAATCTTTTTTATCTTTTATCCACGCTGACCAGGTCTCCTACCTAATCCGATTTACCTGCACCCAGACCATGTCCGTCCAATCCCCTCAAATCCAAAGTTCAGAGTCAATTTATTATCAAAGTACATATATGTCACCATATACAATGCTGAGATTCAATTTCTTGCAGACAAACTCAATAAATTCATAATAGAATTACAACCATTATAGAATCAATGAAAAAACTGCACCAACTTGGGCGTTCAACCAGTGTTGTGGTACCAGTCAGCCAGATTTTCATTCTCCCTCCTCTATGCTGATTCATCACCACCTTTGATTTGGCACACAACAGTGGTGTTATCAGCAGACTTGAATATAACGTTGAAGCTGTGCTTAACCACACAGTCATAAGTGCAAAGCAAGTAGAACAGGGATCTAAGCACACCATGGCTCTATCCAAACTTCTCCAAACTAGTACAATTGAATCCACATGCACCGCCCAGAATTCTGGAGACAGTGACAGATACCAGAGATTCAGAAGAGCTTGCAAGGTTTTGAAAACATGAATGTCTACCTAAAAATGGAAGCGTTGCCAGAGTACAGCGACTAAAGTGTTAATGAGTGGATTTGCTTTTGTGCAGAAGGGCTCTTTGTTGTTTCTTGTACTTCTGTGACTGTCGGTGAGCTGACTGACTGATGATGTGGCAGATGGACCAAGCCTCTCGAAGGGAAGCAAGCAGAAGGTCGTAGATAATGTTATGCTGAAATATTAAATGATTATAAATAAGCTTGGGTAAAACAAAAAAGTGCCTGTCTCCCTCTGCTTCTGAGTCATAGCAACGCAGATAAGCTTCAGACAGCTTGTGCTGAAACATGGGCACTTCGATGTTTTTATTTAGAGATACATTGCGGAGCAGGTTCTTCCAGCCCAATGAGCTGCACTACTCAGCACCCCACCCATTTAACCCCTGCCTAATCATAGGACAATTTACAATGACCAATTAACCCACTAACCAAAACATTTTTGGACTGCTGAGGAAAACAAAGCACATGGAGAAAGACATCATGGGGAGGACGTAAAAAATCCTAACAGAGGACACTGGGATTGAACTCTGAACTCTGACATCTCAAGCTATACCAGCAGCGCACTAACCACCATGCTGCTGTGACACTCCATGTTTGGTGTAAGTGATCAGGACAACCATTCAGTTTAATAACTTTGTGGCTCTCAGCCTATTTGCCACTAAGACTTTCATTGGAAATGACAGCACAGGCTGGACAAAGAACAGTCTCAACCAAACACTGAGTGAACAGATTTTAAATAACCTCAGTTGTGTGTAATTATGTTCAATGAGCAGTGATTTTTGTCATTGATACTTGGCGAGAAATAAGCAGAACTGTTTTATTCACTGTGGCATTCGGGCTTGGAGATGCCAGAAATGGCTGGGAGTGAAAATGAAATGATTTCACTACTTCATTAAGTTAAGAACTACAAAAAATGTGAAGGTATTGACGATCATCTTGAACGTTACAATGAAAATAAAGATTTGGAAGATGCAATTGTTGATATGGCAGAAGGATGGGAACCAGGATGATAGAGCTGAGGATGAGACAGCAGATTTACAAGTAGATCATGGATGTAGCTCAAATATAAAGAACAAGCCAACGACTGGGTACAAATGCAGACAGAGCAATGAGTTAACTTGGCACAAAATTCAAAATGGCAAAGAAAGCACAACTGAAGATACTGTAGTTAAATGAGCATAGCATTTAGAATAAGTTGGATGAACTCACGGCGCAATTAAAGGTTGGTTGGTATGACATTGTAGGCATCACTGAGTCATGGCTGAAAGGAGGCCATAGCTGGGAGCTCAACATCAAAGGATATACTTTGTATCAAAAGGACAGGCAGGAAGGCAGAGGTGGTGGTGTGGCTCTGTTGGTAAGAGATGGAATTTCATCTTCAGAGAGAGGTGACATAGGGTCAGTGAATGTCAAATCTTTATGGGTGGAGTTTAGAAACTTCAAGGGCAAAAGACCATCACGGGAATCAAATATAAGCCTCCAAATAGTAGCCAAGATGTGGGGTTGAGATTGCAAAGGGGCTGGAAAAGGCTTGTAATAAGTGTGATGACACAATTGTAATGGAGGACTTCAATATGCAAAGGGATTGGGAAAATCAGGTTGGTGTTGCATTGCAACAGAAGGAAGTTGTTGACTGCCCATGAGATGTCTTTTTAGAGCAACTTGTGCTTGAGCCTATTAGGGCAAAGACCATTTAGATTGGGTGTTGTGTAATAACCCAGATCTTAGAGCTTAATGTAAAGGAACCCTGAAGAAGCAGTGATTATAATATGATTGAATTCATACTGCAATTTGAGACGGAGAAGCACAAGTCAATTTTATCTTTAGCACAGTGGAATAAAAGGAATTACAGAGGCATGAGAGAGGAGCTTGCCCAGGTTGATTGGAGGAGGATACTGGTAGGGATGTTGGCAGAGCAGAGATGGCTGAAGTTTCAGGGAATAGTTCACAAAGTACAGGATAGATAAGTCCCACAGAAGAAGTTGTTCTCACATGGCAGGGCTAGGCAACTGGGCTGACAAGCCAAGTTAAAGACAGCATAAAAGCTAAGGAAAGGGTATATACGGTAACAAAAGTGAGTGAGGTTAGGATTGGGAAGTTTTAAAAATCCAACAAAAGGCAACTAAAAAAGCTACAGAAAAGATGAAATATGAGAGCAGACTAGCCAATAATATAAAGCAGGATACTCAAAGTTTTATCAGCTATATAAAGAGAAAAAGGGAGGTGAGGGTTGATACTGGACCACTGGAAAATGATGCTGGTAAGGTAGTAAAGGGGGACAAAGAAATGGCAAATGAACTTAATGGGTACTTTGTAGCTGGCTTAACTTTGGAAGACACTTTCAGCATGCCAGAGGTCTGTGAGTGTCAAGGAGTAGGAGTGAGTGCCAAAGGAAAAAGTGCTTGGCAAACTGAAAGGCCTTAAGGTGGATAAGTCACCTAGACCAGATGGACTACATCCCAGAGTCCTGAAAGAGGTTGCTGAAGAGATAACAGATGCATTGGTCATGATCTTTCAAGAATCATTTGATTCTGACATGGTCCTGAAGGACTGCAAAATTGCAAGTGTCACTCCACTCTTTAAGAAAGGAGGAAGGCAAAAGAAAGGAAATTATAGGCCTGTTAGCCTAACCTCAGTGGTTGGGAAAGTGTTGGAGTCTATTATTAAGGTTAAGGTTTTAGGGTTCTTAGAGACCAATGATAAAGTAAGTCAAAGTCAGTGTGGTTTCTGTAAAGGAGAATCGTGCATGGCAAATTTATTAGAATTCTTTGAGGAAGTAACAAGCAGAGTGGACAAAGGGGAAGACATGGATGTCAGTTACTTGGATTTTCAGAAGGCATTTGATATGGTGCCACACATGAGGCTGCGTAACAGAATAAAATCCTATGGCATTACAAGAAAGATACTGGCATGGATGGAGGAATGGCTGACAGGCAGAAGGTGGCAAATGGGAATAAAGGGGGCTCTTTCTGGTCGGCTGCCAGTGACCAGTGGTGTTCCATACCAGTCAGTATTGAAACCGTTACTTTTCACATTGTTTGTCAATGATTTAAATAATGGAATTGATTACTTTGTGGCAAAATTTGCAGGTGATACAAAGATAGGTGGAAAGTTTAGGTAGAGCTGAGGAAGCAGGACTAGACAAAAAAGTGGCAGATGGAATACAGTGTTGGAAAATGTATGATAATGCATTTTGGTAAAAGAAACAATTGTGCAGACATATTATCTAAATGGGGAGAAAATGCAAACATCAGAGATACAGAGGGGCTTTGGAGTCTCACGCAAGACTCCCAGAAGGTTACTTTACAGGTTGAGTCTCTGGCAAAGAAGACAAATGCAATATTGGCATTTATTTCAAGGGGAATAGAATATAAAAGCAAGGAGATAATGCTGAGGCACTTGGAGTACTGTCTACAGATTTGGGCCCCAGATCTCAGAAAGGATGTGTTGTCATTGAAGAGAGTCCAGAGGAGGTTCACGAGGATGATTCCAGGAGTGTGAAGGGGTTAACATATGAGGAGCATTTGACAGCATTGGGCCTGTACTCACTGGAATTTAGAAGAATGCAACGGAATCTTATTGAAAGCTACCAAATTTTGAAAGGACTAGATAAGGTGTATGTGGAGAGGATGTTTCCTCTGGTGAGAGTATCCAGAAGTAGAGGGCACAGCCTCAAAACTGAGGTGGTGAACTTTTAAAACAAAGGCAAGGAAGAATATTTTTAGCCAGAGAATAGTGAATCTGTTGAATTCTCAGCCACAGACTGTGGTGGACATTAAATCTATGGGTATATTTGAAACAGAAGTTGTTAGTTTCCTTAATGGTCAGGGCATCAAAGGACATGGCGAGAAGGCAAGTGTATGGGAATCCGGGATCAGCCATGATCAAATAGTGGAGCAGACTCAATGGACTGAATGGCCTAATTCTGCTCCAATGTCTTATGGTCTTGTAGCATTTTATGAAGGCATTCCATTATCTACACTTGGTGCCTGCACTGATTTTGTTCATTTACAATGAATCTAAGGGATAGACCAGCATACACTGCGTGAATTCATTCATCGATATCTATTAGGAACTAATACATAGTCTTATCAGTACTATAATAGTATTGATAATGTTCTAAGTTGTTCTGTATTTCATTTAAATACATAATTTGTTACTCTATTAAACAATAATCTTTTTAAATATCTTTTTAACTATTTCAATGAAACTTTGGCTAATTAGAGAAGCCATTTAATTGGGCCAAAAAGTAATGGTCCCGATGTGTCCCAATTAACTAGAATACATGTATAAATTATGATTCTAATTTTTTATGTATTGCAATGTACTGCTGCAGCAAAACAAATTTGATGTCATTGATAATAAACCTGATTTTCATCAATTCCCTTCTGTTCCCTATAACAGCCTTATAAAATTCCAGGATTTCTGTTCACCATTTGAGAGGCCATAGGCTTAAGAATGGCCAAAAGTGCATTCATGAACCCCTACTGCTTTGATCAAGATTTTTGTGACCTGGCTAAATATTTATGTTGAAGTGCCAATGAGATGTTTTTATTGTTCAGAGCAGATGTGAAGCATCCTGGAGCTGAAACAGCATCCACCTTTCCATCAGAGGAAACTACATTAGAAAACTCTAATAGGCAATTCTAACAAGGAGTTGAGAATGATAATGTTCAAGACAAAGTAAATTTATAATCAAAGTTCATACTGTATATGTCACCTAATATGTCACCTTCAGATTCATTCTCTGATAGGCATTTAACAAATAAATACAATTGAAATCAATGAAAAATTACATACATACAAAGACAGATAAACAAACAATGTGCAAAAGATTACAAACAGTGGAAATAATAATGATAAATAAATATTGAATAAACAAATAGAGAGACAAATAAATAAATAGATAAATTCAGTGATTGATTGATAAATAATATTGAGAACATAAGTTCTAGAGTTTCTGAAAGTTAGTCCATAAGTTGTGCAATCAGTTCGGAGCTGAAGAGAGTGAAATTATCCATTCTAGGAGCCTGATGATTGAAGAGTAAAATGTTCCTGATCCTGGTGGTGTGGGTTCTAAGGCTCTTGTTCCTCTTTCCCGATGTTGGCAGCAAGAGGAGAGCATGGTCGGGATGTAGGGGTACATGACGGTGGATGTTCCTTTCTTTTGTTGGCTATCATTGCTAAGGAGTTAACAAAAGGGAGGGTTTGTTACAGTGGTACAGGGTGTTCATGAGGTCACACATAGAGTATTGGGCACAGTTTTGCTCCCAATATATAAAGTAAGGATCCATCACCAGATTTTCTCAGCACCCAGGCCATGCTCTTTACTTGTTGCTGTCATCAGGTAGGAGGTGCAGGAGCATGAGGAATTCACACCACCTGGTTCAAGAACAGTTACTATCCCTCAGTCATGAAACTCTTGAACAAAAGGGGATAGCTACACTCATTCAAGAACACATTAAAGGGCTCTGTTATCTTATTATTTCATGCTCATTATTTATTGCTATTTATTTATGTTTGTATTTGCAGTTTTTTTACAGTTACTGTCTGTAGATTTACTAAGTATGCCTGCAGAAAAAGAATTTTGGGGTTGTATGTGGTGATATGTACGTACTCTGATAATAAAATGACTTTGAACTTTGAACTTTACTTTGGATACAGTAACACTAAAGGCAGGCTGAAGGAGATTCACTAGCCTGCCTCCTGGAACTGGAGGGTTCTCTTATCAAGAGAGGCTTGACAGTCTGTCTGTAATCACTGGAATTTAGACAGGGTGGCCATTGAAATGTTCCTACTAATGAAAGAGTCACAAAGGGACTGGCTTTCAAAGTAAGACTGTAAGACTTAGGAGCAAAATTAGACTATTCAGCCCATTGAGTCTGCTCCACCATTCTATCATGGCTGATGCCAGATCCCACTCAACCCCATACATCTGCCTTCTCACCATATCCTTTGATGCTTTGACCAATCAGGAAACAATCAACTTCCACCTTAAATGTACGCATGTCTTGGCCTCCACCACAGTCTGTGGCAGAGCATTCCACTAGATTTACTACAGTCTGGCTAAAAGAATTCTTTCTTTCTTCCAAATGCCACTTAGAAGTTATAATTTTATATGCGAGTGGCAGGGACTCTACCAAAGGAGGTGTAAGGCACTCCATTAGTCTGCAGGTAACCCTTGGGCAAGGTGTAGCACCTGCTTAGCCCCTGATCAGGGTCATGTGAAGCCATGCGAGCTGGTGGTGGATGGTTATATGAGCAACTGATGCATACACAAGTCCTGGTTATGTCACCACTGATGCCAGGCAGACAATCTCTGAAGAGTATCGATAATGGCTGGAGTCACCCATCTTGTAAAGACATAGCCCAGTAGAAGGCAATGGCAAAATTTGTCAAGCACTATCAGTCATGGAAAGATCATGATCATCCACGTCATGCAACATGGCACATAATGAATGAATGAATGCATCCTCTATGTTTTATGTTCCAAAATGTATTTTAACAATGACTATAAATACAGTACAAAATTCAATACTTTCATTCTGTAAAGAATCCATTTCTGGATGTTTTTTTTTAACCTAAAATAAAACCTGGCTTAAAAAAGTTAATTGAACTAAAATTAGCATTGTCACCAGCCCAGATGGTTTGCCTCTCAAGACAGCAAGATAAACTTGAAAACCAGAGGAAGCAGATTTTGCTAAATTATCTTTAAAAATTTTAACTGTGCCAAAGAAGTGGAGGGAAGCCAATGTTCAAGAAAGGAATAGGGCTTACCTTTGGCAGTAACAGACCAATAGCTATTTTGTTACTTGTGGTTGGTTTTAATGCACAATGGCTAGAATGTAGAACAGTATAGCACAGGAACAGACCCATTGGCACACAATATTGTGCTTAACTAATTAATTAAGTAATCACAAACAAGAGAAAATCTGCAGATGCTGAAAATCCAAGCAACATACAAAATGCTGGAGGAACTCAACAGGCCAGGCAGCATCTATATACTCTTTTCCATAGATATTGCCTGGTCTGCTGAGTTCCTCCAGCATTTTGTGTGGTGTTGCTTGGATTTCCAGCATCTGCAGCTTTTCTCTTGTTTCTGATTGGAACACTACACTGCAAAGTCTCCTCCAGAGATGCCTACCCTGAAGAAGTTTAAATCTTTCCTTTGACAGGAATTCAGTGAAACTCTCTCTCACTGTTCCTCCTCTGTGATCTTTGCTCCACTCCGACTCTTCAACCATGTGCTCATCCACACCCGCGACCACAGCCACGAATCTCTCCTAGGAACATGTCTCTCTTTCACCTATCAACTTCCCAGCTCTTTACTTCACCCCTCAGCTCCAAGTTTCACCTATCACCTTGTGTTTCTTCCTTCCCTCCCTTACCTTCTTACTCTGACTCCCCAAATTTCTTTCTCCAGGCCTGATGAAGTGTCTCGGCCCAAAACATCAACTGTACTCTTTTCCATTTATGCTGCCTGGCCTGCTGCATTCCTCCAGCATTTTGTGTGTGTGCATTAGTAATCATATGGCCAACTAAACCAATCCCTTCTGTCTAAGGAATGTCTATATCCTTCCATTCCATCACATTCATGTGCATATATAAACATCACTTAAAAGTCCCTAATGTATCTGTCTCTACCACCACCCCAGGCAGCGTATTCTTCTGTGTGTAAAAAAAAACAACTAACTTGCCCCTCACATCTCCTTTTCTCACCTTAACTGCATGCCCTCTGGGAATTTTAACATTTTAACCCAGATATTGTCTGTCTACTTTCTCTATGCCTCTCATGTGATAAATAAACCAGATCTCCCCTCAAGCACAATGTACTCACCTGGGCCAGCAGGGTCATGGCGACGGGGGTTAGCTTCTCTCAGACATCTGCAGCTATCTGTTTCCACATGAGTGTCAGGAAAAGTCTGGCGGTCAGACACCAGAACATCTGACAAGACTGACTCAGGATCTGGTGACAGAGCCGTAGAGTTGGTGAGCACTACAGCAGAGAAACCAGCCCTTCAGCCCAACTCATCCTTGCCAAGCAGGATTCCCACCAGTTCCATCTGACCGTTTAATTTTATTTGCCATTTTCTTTGCAGTGTAACAATCTGCTTCTACTTTAAATAATTTTTAGACCACCTTCAGTTCGCCTGTCAGCCCGGACTAGGAGTTGAGGATGCCATCGTCTACCTGCTGAACCGTGTCGACGTCCACCTGGTCAAGCCGGCGAGCGCTGTGAGGGTCATGTTTTTTGACTTCTCCGGTGCGCTCAACACCATCCGCCCCGCTCTGCTGGGTGAGAAGCTGACAGTGATGCAGGTGGATGCTTCCCTGGAGTCATGGATTATTGATTACCTGACTGGCAGACCACAGTACATGCGCTTGCAACCCTGTGTGTCAGACAGAGTGGTCAGCAACACTGGGGCTCCACAGGGGACTGTCCTGTCTCCCTTTCCCTTCACCATCTACACCTCAGACTTCAACTATAACACAGAGTCCTGCCATCTTCAGAAGCTTTCTGATGACTCTGCCATTGTTGGATACATCAGCAGGGGAGGTGAGGCTGAGTACAGGGCTACGGTGGGAAACCTTGTCACATGGTGCGAGCAGAATCATCTGCAGCTTAATGTGAAAAAGACTAAGGAGCTGGTGGTGGACCTGAGGAGAGCTAAGGCACCGGTGACCCCTGTTTCCATCCAAGGGGTCAGTGTGGACATGGTGGAGGATTACAAGTACCTGGGGATACAAACGGACAATAAACTGGACTGGTCACAGAACACTGAGGCTGTCTACAAGAAGGGTCAGAGCCGTCTCTATTTCCTGAGGAGACTGAGGTCCTTTAACATCTGCCGGACGGTGCTGAGGATGTTCTGCGAGTCTGTGGTGGCCAGTGCTATCATGTTTGCTGTTGCGTGCTGGGGCAGCAGGCTGAGGGTAGCAGACACCAACAGAATCAACAAACTCATTCATAAGGCCAGTGATGTTGTGGGGGTGGAACTGGACTCTCTGACAGGGGGTGGTGTCTGAAAAGAGGATGCTGTCCAAGTTGCACACCATCTTGGACAATGACTCCCATCCACTCCATAATGTACTGGTTAGGCACAGGAGTACATTCAGCCAGAGGTTCATTCCACCGAGATGTAACACTGGGCGTCATAGGAAGTCATTCCTACCTGTGGCCATCAAACTTTACAACTCCTCCCTCGGAGGGTCAGACACCCTGAGCCAATAGGCTGGTCCTGGACTTATTTCCACTTGACATGATTAACTTATTATTATTTAATTATTTATGGTTTTGTATTGCTATATTTCTTCACTATTCTTGGTTGGTGTGGCTGTAATGAAACCCAATTTCCCTTGGAATCAATAAAGTATGTCTGTCTGTCTGTCTTTTATATGCATTACAGAATTATACTTTGGCTATACAAAGTATAATTCTGAAGCACCTTTGCTCTTTTATTGAGTGAATGAGTATTTCAAAGATGCAAGGTACACTTATTATCAAACTATAGATGCAGTATACAACCTTGAGGTTCCACTTCCCCACAGACAGCCATGAAGCAAAGAAAACCATGGAACCCAACACAAAAACAAATAAATTGTGCAAGCAGCAAAAAACGAGTGGAAACACAACATCAAAAGAGTCCGGGCATGTTCAGGTCAGCTCAGTGTTTGGTATCTACAGAAAACGCCGAGTCAAAATTGCCCAGCGTAACAACAAAAAAAGGGAGTAACCAAAAATCCGAAACACGTCATAATGTGAAATACAGAATCCGCCCACAAACCACATTGATTTGCCAGAACTCCTCAAGCAACGTCAAGAGAAGCAGAGACCATCCGAATGCAGGCACCTCCTTCCAAGAGAAGCCAGCAAGATAGATAGAGAGACCATCGTACAAGCACCTCCCTTTGGCAGTAGCGAGGGAGAGGCTATAAGATGGCACTGAGCTCCCCTCACCTTCTGCACTTACTTCGATGATTTCAATCCTCCTCAGCACTTTGGTCAGTGAGATTGGCCTTGAGGCTACACACATCACAGAGCATAATCCAGAGACAGCAAAGCACCAGGTTGCACAATTGGCCTAAATACACACCACCCAAACGTAAATCACAGGCTCTGACAGTAGCAGAACCATGTATGGAAAAAAAGAAGTTGTGAAGAAAGTAGTTTTGTGAACCTTCTGGAGGAAGTCACCCTTGGTTGAGTTGTTCACTGGTGCCAGCTTCTTCCCATGAAAATTAACGTTTTCTCATTGGTTGATTTTACTACAGTATTAAATAGTATTTTCTAATTGTTTGTCTTTTATCTGCAGATTTGAATGGAATTTCCCTTTGGATATAAAAGTAGCTGTTTTATGCTAGGAGCCATCTTTAGTTTCTCTTTTCTTCAAGTAGTCAACACCCTCTGTTGCTATTTGTCTCAATTTCCCTTTGTTCTATCTATTCTTAATAAACCAATCATGAAGCCATACATTTTATGCCCCGTTTCCGACTTCCAAAACACCCTTGGATTTAAACACCATAATGCAACACAAACACTACTTTCCTTTGTGTCGCATCCCTCTAACCTTTCCTATCAATGTAACTCTCCACATGTCTTTTAAATGTCATTATTTTACTTGATTTATTCACTTTCTCTGGCAGCGCATTCCACATTCAAGCTCAAATTTATTGTTATTCAACCGTATACATGTATACTGCCAAACAAAATAAAGTTCCTCCAGACCAAGGAGCAAAATGCAATACGTGTAACTCACACACAACACATAAAGCATTCTATATGGTAAATCTCCATTCTGTATGTCTGGATGTACATGTGATAAATAAATCTAAACATGCCTCTCTCTGCATGAAGAAGTTACCCTTCAGATCCCTTTTAAATCTTACCCCTCTCACCTGATGCCCTTTAGTTTTTGATTCCTTTCCTTGAGAAGGACAGTGTGAATTTGCCCTATTGATCCCCCTTATTATCCAACTCTTCTTTATAAGGTCAGCCCTGGGACATGTGCACTCCGTTAGAGCACAGACATATGGAGCTGAGAGTGTGAACACAAGTGCAAACTTTTCTAAAAAACAAAAGTGCAGTTAAGAGGTTCATCACTTCCTTTTAAACCCTAATTCTTTCACATATGTTCTAGAGTTTTAGACCCAGAGTCATAGAATCACAGAGTTCTACAGCACAGAAAAAGATCCTTTGGCCCATCTAATCTGGGCCATTCTGTTGTTCTGCCTATTCCCATCAACTCATACCTGACTATAGCCCTCAATACCCCTCCCTTCCTTGTACCTATCCAAACCTCTTAACTGATGCTGTTGAATTCACATCCATCACTTGCACTGACAGCTTTTTCCACACTCACGCCACCCTCTGAGTGAAGAATTGCCCCTTAAATATTTCACCTTTCACCCTTCATTTATGACCTCTAGTTCTAGTCTCACTCAGCCTCAGTGGAAAAGGCCTGGTTACATTTATTTTATCTATACCACTCATAATTTTTGTCTCCCTCTGGAAAATCTACCCTTATTGTCCGAAACTCCAGGAATAAAGTCCGAAACTATTCAGACTTTCCATATTGATCAGGTCACAGTAACTGCCTCATAAATTTTCTCTGTACTCATTCAATTGTATTGTTAACTTCCTTGTCATTAGATGGCAGAACTACACACAAACTTCAGTCTCCCTTCTGTTTCTGTAGCCCAGTATTTTAATGAAGGGGATTCAGCAATGGAAACAAGCAGTGAAATGCATTGTTTGAATCAATGATGTCGATGAAGTTGACTGGAATGTCTTCCATGATGTCTCTGAGTTCACTTCATCCAAAAGTGCATCAACAACGTTGTCCCCCAGAAGTCGTTCAGGGTCTTCCTGAACCAAAAACCCTGGATCAAAAGTTCCATGCGAGCAGCACTTACCCCGTGACACAGAGCTTACATTGCCGGCAATCAGCAAGAACTCAAGAAAAGCAGCTAAGAACTGCGCAAAGCAATCAAGGCTGCAAAACAACAATGCAGGGTCAAGATTGAGTCAAGATTCACTACAAATAACACATGTAACTTGTGACGATCATACCGTCGCAGACTTCAAAGCGGAAAGTAGTGCTACCACCAACATCGCGGCCTCTCTCCCAGGTGAGCTCAAGCGCTTTTACAATCAGTTCAATGTCACTAACTCTGAGCTTCCGAGGAAAGGCACTGCTACAACCCGCAACCTGGTCATCTCCGAGGCTGAGGTACACAGATGTTTCCAATGGGTGGACAGTCACAAGGCTGTGGGACCAGATGGCATCCCAGGACGAGTACTCAGAGTGTGCACAGCACAACTGGCAAATGTTCGTAGAGAGCCCTCCTGCTTCAAATTATCCACCATTGTCCCTGGACCAAAAAAGACCAAGGTAACATGACTGAACCTTTCAGAATCAGAATCGGGTTTATTGTCACCGGTGTGTGACATGAAATTTGTTAACTTAGTAGCAGCAGTTCAATGTAATAAATAATATAGAAGAAAAAAATAACCAATAAGTAAATCTTATTCAGTATACTTTATACAGTATACGTACATTGAATAATTAAAATTCCTGGAAAAAAAACAGAGATTCTATATACTAAATAAAAAGTGAGGTAGTGTCCAAAGGTTCAACGTCCATTTAGAAATTGGATGGCAGAGGGGAAGAAGCTGTTCCTGAATCGCCGAGTGTGTGCCTTCAGGCTTCTGTACCTCCCACCTCAATAATAAGCAAATTCTTTGAGAAGCTGGTCAAGGACTACATATGTAGTATACTACCACCCAAAATGGACTCCCCGACAATTCGCCTACTGACACAACCAATCGACAGACGACGCAATAGTCACAGATCTACATACCATCCTTACACATCTGGAGAAGAGGGATGTTTATGTGAGAATGTTGTTCTTGGACTACAGTTCAGCATTCAATACCATAATTCCAACAAGGCTCGATAGGAAGCTCAGAGACCTCGATCTTGCTCCTGCCTTGTACAGCTGGATCCCAGACTTCCTGTCAGATCACCGGCAGGTGGTAAGAGTGGGTTCCCTCATCTCTACCCCTCTGAATCTCAAAGCAGGAGCCCCGCAGGGCTGTGTATTAAGTCCCCTCCTTTACTCTCTGTACACCTGTGACTGTGTCACCACCCACAGCTCTAATATGCTAATTAAATTTGCCAATTACACTACATTGATTGGCCTAATCTCCAACAATAATGAGGCGGCCTACAGGAAGAAGTCATCTCTCTGACACAGTGGTGTCAAGAAAACAACCTCTCCCTCAATGTTGCAAAAACAAAGGAGCTGGTTGTGGACTACAGGAGGAACAGAGACAGGTTCACCCCTATTGACATCAATGGATCTGGGGTTGAGAGAGTGAACAGCTTTAAGTTCCTCAGCATCCACATCACTGAGGATCTCACGTGGTCTGTACACACCAGCTGTGTGGTGAAAAAAGCACAACAGCTCCTCTTTCACCTCAGACGGTTGGAGAAGTTTGGTAGGGGCCCCCAAATCCTAAGAACTTTCTACAGGGGCACAATTGAGAGCATCCTGACTGGCTACATCCTGCCTTGGTAGAGGAACTGTACTTCCCTCAATCACAGGACTCTGCAGAAAGTGGTGCTGACAGCTCAGCGCATCTGTACTGCAGTTCTGAACTTCCCATCATTCAGGACATTTACAAGGACAGGTGTGTAAAAAGGGCCTGTAGGATCATTGGGAACCCAAACTATCCCATCCACAATCTATTCCAGCTGCTACCATCTGGGAAGTGGTACCACAGCATAAAAGCCAGGACCAACAGGCTCCTAGACAGCTTCTTCCACCAGGCCATCAGACTGATGAACTCATGCTGATTTGAGTGTATTTCTCTGTTATATTGACTTATATTTATAATAATATTTATAATAAATTGCACATTTAGATGGAGATGTAACTAAAGATTTTTACTCCTCATGTATGTGAAGGACAGAAGAAATAAAGTCAATTCAATTCAATTCAAATCAGCGATAATTGCGCAAGTGACACCAACCTACAGCAGAATACAGGCCCTTCAGCCCTCAGAGTTGTGCTGAACGTGTCCTTACCTTAGAACTACCTAGGTTTACCCATAGCCCTCTATTTTAGTAAGCTCCATGTACCCATCCAGGAGTCTCTTAAAAGACCCTATTGTATCCGCCTCCACCACTGCTGCCAGCAGCCCATTCTATGCACTCACCACTCTGCGTAAAAACTTATCCTCGACATCTCCTCTGCACCTACTTCCAAGCACCTTAAAACTATGTCCTCTCATGCTAGCCATTTCAGCTCTGGGAAAAAAACCTCTGATTATCCACACGATCAATGCCTCTCAACATCTTGTACACCTCTATCAGGTCACCTCTCATCCTCCATTGCTCCAAGGAGAAAAAGTCAAGTTCACTCAACCTATTCTCATAAGGCATGCTCCCCAACCCAGGCAACATCCTTGTAAATCTCCTCTGCACCCTTTCTATGGTTTCCACATCCTTCCTGTATTGAGGTGACCAGAATTGAGCACAATCAATACTCCAAGAGGGGTCTGACCAGTGTCCTATATAGCTGGAACATTACCTCTCTGCTCTTAAACTCAATCTCACAGTTGATTGAAGCCAATGCACTGTATGCCTTCTTGACCACAGAGTCAACCTGCGCAGCAGCTTTAAGTGTCCTATGGACTCTGACCCCTAGATCTCTCTGATCCTCCACACTGCCAAGAGTCTTACCATTAATACTATATTCTGCCATCAATCTACCAAAATGAACCACCTCACACTTAACTGAGCTGAACTCCTTCTGCCACTTCTCAGCCCAGTTTTGCATCCTATCAATGTCCTGCTGTAAACTCTGACAGCCCTCCACACTATCCATAGCACCTCCAACCTTTGTGTCATTAGCAAATCTACTAACCCGGGACTTTGGTTTTCCGGGAGCTCCCCAGCAGATCTAAGGGCATCACAGACCTGTTATTATTCAATCTCTGTTATTGCTGTACACCACTTATATGCCCTGACCAATCAACAATCTATCAACCTCTGCCTTAAATATATATAAAAGCTTGGCCTCCGTAGCTGACCATGGCAAAAAAAGTTTTGATAAAAACATTATACGTTTGCTGAGATCCACATCCTGGTGTTCATTCCTGTCAGGCACTTTGCTACTATAGACCAGCACCATAAAGTTCAAGTCCAAGTTATTGTCATATATGTTGAGGACCTACCGTTGGTCAGAGCTGAATGTGGATATTCTGTCCCAGCTGTTGATGTGATATGCAAGCCAGTACACAAGCCAGGGCAGTATGATACGGACAGCAAGCTGCTCCCCCTCTCCATTCAACTGATGAATCCAAATGTACAGCAGAGATTGATACAGTTTGGCATCAGTGACATTACAGGAGTAATACAACTACTTACAGACAGCCGCAGGAATTGAACTCCAAATAGTGATCACTGGCAATGCAAAGCGCTACGCTAACTGCCACACTACCATGCCACCACCAAGGGAAGCGACTGCATAATAGCCCTGAGGTAGATTAAGGTGTCCTTGATGGGTCCAGAACAGGCTTGAAGGGCCGAAGGGTCCATTTCTGCTCTTAATTCCAATCTGATGTTCCATCCCTAGGCCGAGACAGCTGGGTATTTACGACCATCTGGTATTTTTGTCACCATTCTATCTAGTGCCAGCCTACAAATCACCAGCAATTTCCCACTCTGTCCTGCTGGCATCTGACCACACTGTCTCTCTATCCAATTTATAATGATGAGTCCACCCTTATAATGATGATTGAACCCATCTAATGCAACTGATGTGCCATGGAATGTAGCTGTCTCAGCAGGCGTATTAACACATCAACAAGTCTACACTTCTAAAAGGAAACTGAATTAATAAGAGCTAGGTAACAGACGGGCAAGGAAGTTGGGCTTATTTAATTCATTTGATTTTATGTTGAGTGTGTGCATGGTTAGGGACAAAAAAGATTGAATCCCTCTAAATGGCAGGAGACAATTATCAGATATGGTGGACAGAAATCGAAGTAGGTAAGTTGTTTCCATTGGTAGGTAAAACTGGAACTAAGGGACATTGCCTCAAGATTCAGGGTAGAAGATTTAGGATGGAGATGAGGAGAAACTGTTTTTCCCAGAGAATGGTGAATCTGTGGAATTCTCTGCCCAGGAAAGCAGTTGAGGCTTCTTCACTAAATGTATTTTAAGAAACAGTTAGATAGGTTTTCACATAGTAAGGGAATTAAGGGTTATAGGGAAAAGGCAGGTTGATGGAGCTGAGTTTATGAACAGATCAGCCATGATCTATTGCAGGGCAGGGCAGGCTTGATGGACCGGATGGCCTACTCCTGCTCCTATTTCTTATGTTCTGATGATCTTATGTTCTAAAATAATTTGCAGTTAAAGAAAGTGTTTTACTTAGTATTTTATTTATTTGGAGGAACAACACCTTATATATCAAGATGAAGCCACACTCAGGTTGAAGGAACAACACCTTATATACCAGCTGGGTAGCCTCCAACCTAATGGCATGAACATTGACTTCTCTAACTTCCATTAATGCCCCTCCTCCCCTTCTTACCCCATCCCTGATACATTTAGTTTTTTCCCCACTTCTTTTTTTCTCACTCTCTCTCTCTCTCTCTCTCTCTCTCTCTGCCCATCACTCTGCCTCTTCTCCATCTCCCTCTGGTACTCTCCTCCCTCTTTCTTTCTCCCTAGGCCTCCCGTCCCATGATCCTTTCCCTTCTCCAGCTCTGTATCCCTTTTGCCAATCACTTTCCGGCTCTCAGCTTCACCCCACCCCCTCCTGTCTTCCCCTATCATTTCGCATTTTCCCCTCCTCATCCTACTTTCAAATCTCTTACTAACATTCCTTTCAGTTAGTCCTGATGAAGGATCTCAGCCCGAAACATCGACAGTGCTTCGCCCTACAGATGCTGCCTGGCCTGCCGTGTTCCACCAGCATTTTGTGTGTGTTGTTTGTTTGATTTATTTGTCTGTTTGTTTGCTTATTGAGATACGGAGCAGAGTAGAGCACTCTGTCCCTTCGAGCCAAGTTGCACAGCAATTCCCAAATATAATCCTAGCCTAACCACGGAACAATTTACAATGACCAATAAACCCACAAACCGATATGTCTTTGAACTGTGGGAGGAAGCTGGAGCACCTGGAGGAAACCCACGCAGTCACGGGGAGAATGTACAAACTCCTAACAGGTAGTGGCAGGAACGGGTCAGTGGTACTGTGAAGTGTTGTGCTGTCAAGGAATTATGGATCTGTGTTCCCAGGTCCCTTTGTTCTACCATTGTAGTGACTACTGATGGAGGGACATTAGCCAATTTTTACACAGTAAGCTCTCACAAACCGCAGTTGCAGATAGCTCAGATTCAAATTTGTTGCCATATACACCAGGCTGAAATGAAATTCCATACCTGTGTGTAGTTCTCAGAGTAAACTGTGAACTCGGTAATAAGCACAACAAGGATGTAATGCTGAGGCTTTATAAGGCATTGGTCAGACCACACTTGGAGTACAGTGGGCAGTTTTGCGACCACTATCTAAGAAAAGATTGCTGACATTGGAGAAGGTCCAGGGGAGGTTTACAAGAATGCTTCTGGGAAGGAAAGGGTTAACATATGAGGAGTATTTGAGGGTTCTGGAGCACAACTCATTGGTGTTTAGAAGAATGATTCATTGAAGTATATTGAATATTGAAAGACATAGAGAGAGTGGATGTGAAGGAGATGTTTCCTAGAGTGGGGGAATCTAGGACAAGAGGATACAGCCTCAGAATAGAGGGATGTCCGTTTAGAACCAAGATGAGAAGCAATTTCTTTAGCCAGAGCATGGTGAATCTGTGGAGTTCATTGCCATCCATGGCTGTAGAGGCCAAGTCATTGGGTTTATTTAAAACAGAGGTTGACATGTTCCTGATTTGTCAGGGTGTCAAAGTTTACAGGGAGAAAGCAGGAAAATGAGATTGAGAGGGATAATAAATCAGCCATACTTGAATGTTGGAGCAGACATAATGGGCTGACTGGCCTATTTCTGCTCCTATATCTCATGGTCTTATGGTTTAATAAGTACAGCAATGAGCACAAAACAACAGAATGGTGCAGAGATTGTAGTGCAGTGTGAGCTAAAAGAAATACTATATAGTGAAATAACAGAGAGAGCAAGAAGTCACAGAATGCAAAGTCCCCACCGGAAAAGGGACTTGAGAGAAGTGACTGGTTCAGGAACACGACAGCAGTGGGGAAGAAACTGTTTTTGAGTCCAGTCACCAGGCTTTCAAGCTCTTGGATCTTCTCCCAGAAGGTAGAAGAGAGAAAAGGAAATGGCCAGGGCAGCAAGCGATATTGTTAGCCTTTCTGAGCTGGCCTTGTCAGTAGGAAGTATTGAGCGTGTGATGGAATGAGCTGCATTTACCACTTTCAGACAGTCCAGAGCAAAGCAGTTGCCATAGAAAGCTGAGATACAGCCTATTAGGAGACTTACTGAAGCACGTATGTAGAAGGTTGACAAGTCAAATTTCTTCCACATGGGGTCATCATCATCATTATGTGCTGTGTCTTATGTCATAGGCATTCATGGTCCATGACCATGATGGTTCTTAGCAAAAGATGTTTCTACAGAAGCAGTTTGCCATTGCCTTCTTCTGGACTTCGTCTTTCCAACAGGTGATCCTAGCCATTGGGAACACTCTTCAGAGATTGCCTGCCTGGTGTCAGTGGTCGCATAACCAGGACTTGTGATATACACCAGGTGCTCATATGACCATCCACCACCTGCTCCCATGGCTTCATGTAACCCTGATCAGAGGCTAAGCAGGTGCTACACCTCGTCCAAGGGTGACCTACAGGCTAGCAGAGGTAAGGAGAACCATACACCTCCTTTGGTATATCTGTTTTTTACGAGGTTGAGTTGCTAGCTCGATACTCAACCCAGCATGGACGGAAAGCGTGCAAGGAGCCTGCCGGATTCAAACCTGGGTCACTCATCTCAAAGTCCAGTGTGGATGCCACTACACCACCGACCAGCTAATGTAATTGTGTGTGGCACTTGCCCTAATTAATTATTTGTTATGACTCCAGTCTATTCTGGGGTTGGCTAGCAGGGGCAGACATAGTTCCCTACACGGTTTTTTCAGAACTGATTGTTCTCTCTTGTTATTGATCACCCACTGCACGTTCCCAATTAACACCTGTGTATCTAAACCCTGCTTCCAGTTCCTTACTTTTCTCAGTCTTGAAGTGGGTTCTTGTAAGTAGCAAGTGCCTCTGGTATATTTTTTGTGTCTTCTTTGTGTGTGTTTTTGATGTCTGTCATTTCTGGATCTTACTTGTGTATCAAGATCTTGGTTTACTGAATTTGTGTTTTTATTACTACAATTAGGGTTGGTCTGCTTACCTGTTTTTGCCCAAATTGGCTAAAAGAAAGTAAAACGTGCTTTTGAATCTGCACAGCAACTCCTATCTTCATCATGGTTTCTGCCATTGCTTTCACTCATAATCCTTGGTGGTACTGTGGTAGAGAGCTGGGCTTTCTCTGGCTGACTCTGATTCTTGATTGGCTGTTTCCCTTACTATTATTATTGTTTTCCTTGTTGTGTGACTTTTTTTGTGCTTCCTCAGATCTGCTGTAAACAATTGTTTTGTTCACATTGCACTTGTGTACAGGAAATTACATTAAACTATCATGAACATCGAAACTCTTGACCCAGGTAGTCAATCTCCAACTGAATCCCCAACTTACTGACCAATCGATGGGAAGGACAGGCAGCGACACTTCTGCCATGATTATTTTAAACACTGGTGCTCCTCAGGGTTTTACCTTCAACTGGACTGCATGCCAGGATCTGCTCTAACTCCATCTACAAATTTGCAGATGACACCACCATAGTGAGCTACATCTCAATTAATGTAACACAAGACAGGGGTTGGTCCTGGGCCACTGAAGCTGAGAGATGGAGTGTAAGGAGGTTCATTTTAGTAAGTCAAATATGATGGCATATAATGGTGAGATTCTTGGTAGTGTGGAGGATCAGAGGGATCTTGGGGACCAAGTCAATAGGACACTCAAAGCTGCTGTGTAGATTGACTGTGGTTAAGAAGGCGTACGGTGTATTGGTCTTCATCAATCGTGGGATTGAGTTTAAGAGCCAAGAGGTAATGTTGCAGCTATATAGGAACCTGGTCAGGCCCCACTTGGAGTAGAATAATCTATTCTCCGAATGCAAATATCAGTTCTGGTTGCCTCACTACAGGAAGGATGTGGAAACTATAGAAAGGATGCAGAGGAGATCTACAAGGATGTTTCCTGGATTGGGGAGCATGCTTTATGAGAACAGGTAGAGTGAACTCGGCCTTTTCTCCTTGGAGCGATGGAGAATGAAAGGTGACCCTGCCCTCTTCACACTCTCAGTCCATAATAGAGACCCATATCAGAATCAGGTTTATCATCACCAACAGATGTCATGATTATTTTGTTCAGCAGTGCAGTACATAAAATTACTACAGTATTCTGCAAAGGTCTTGGGCACACTAGTTATCTGCAGTATATGTGCAATAACCATAAAAAAATACGAACCAGGGCATTACACAGTACTGTGCAGAAGTCTTGTGTTGGAAATGCAGTCAGTGGAGTGGAGAGCAGTTTACAAATCTAGCAGGAGCAAAGGATGTTGGGATTGATGAGGGTGTACTGTTGTGGGAGGACTGTGGCAGAGAAGGAGTGCCAGGGGCAGGGGGGTGGGGTGGAGCAGGTGCAGACACCCAAACCTGAGACACCAGGCAAGGTCATTTGATTCCAAACAATTGATTTATTGATCATTACAGAAAGTCTGTCTGGTGCTTCCTGCTCCCTCCACCGTCCCTTCACCTTTTCCCAACCACAATAACCCTCTCCCTGCCCTCTTCACACTCTCAGTCCATAATAGAGACCCATATCAGAATCAGGTTTATCATCACCAACAGATGTCATGATTATTTTGTTCAGCAGTGCAGTACATAAAATTACTACAGTATTCTGCAAAGGTCTTGGGCACACTAGTTATCTGCAGTATATGTGCCTCAGACTTTTGCAAAGACTGTATCACATTTCTGAGCACCCCTCTCTTGTTTCATCTTGATAAAATAATAGGGCTATTCAACACAAATCATGTAATTTACACCAAAGATGCAACATACAGTAATTTCCAGTGGATCTGAATGATGTTTGTATTCTGTGTGAGGCAGAACATGGAAAAGAACTGGCTGTAAGAAGGGGAAGGCTATGTTATTCAGCATGCAAGAGGTTTCAGAGAGGTAATGTAATCATTTCAAATGCAGAAGGGCATCAGTAGAATACCATGTCACTGCAGCAGTTTCTGGGCACTATCTATTCGTATGATAAATTAGGTGAAATCCTGCAATTTAATTAATTGAAGATAGGGCTGAATACGTAAGGCAGATGTGAAATGAGAACATTAATAGCCAGGCTTTGTGGAAAGGCCAATAGATCTTTTGAAAACGAAGCCGGCAATACTAGTGATGTGAGATGTAAGATCTTGGTACTCAAAGAGTCAATGATGGGGCCAGGATGGAAGAAGGATCCATTCACAGCTGAGGGTGACATTCATTTAAATTTAGAGTGGGTTCACGTCAGCTCGGTGAAAGGTTTAAGTGGCACGCTCAGAGGAGAATGTACAATGGGAAGATTGAAAAGATGGGGAGAGTGCTTATTCCATCCAAGACAATAAAAAAAATGGTAAGGAAATGCAAGAGAATGGAGTGGTAAGGTAGTAGGACTTGACAAAGCAATCTGTGAAAAATCAAAGCTTTTTGCTGAGTGGCTACAAAGAATCCAAAATAAGATGACATTGACGCAATTGAAAAGATACTGCTGTGAGAGACAGTGGCTGGGGGCACAGAGAGGATACGATCATTTTGTTCAGGCCCATATTAAAATCAATGCAGTTCCCCTTCTTTGACAGACTAGAAATAAATCACACTTACATTTATAATTTTCAGCATAATTTCATCCTATTAATTTTACAATTATAAATGTGATGAGTGAACAATTCCAATTCCAATATTGTATTTTGCACACTGAACCCAACATTTATTTTCATTTATTTTAACTTAAAACTAGAACTGCTAAATTGGTATTTCAGTAAATTGGTTAGTTATTATCACATGCACCAAGGCAAAGTGCTTCCACAGATGTAGCCTGGAAAGCATTCTAACTGGTTGCATCACCACCTAGTACCGACGGGCCACTGCACAGGATCAGAAAAAGTTGCTGAGGGTTGTACACACAGCCAGCTCCAACATGGATGCTAGCCTCCCCAGCGTGAGGACTTCTGCAATAGGTGATGCCTCAAAGGCAGCATCCATCATTAAGGGCCCCATCACCCAGGACATGTCCTCTTCTCATTGTGACCATCAGGGTGGAAGTACAGGAACCGGGAGACACAAATTCAACATTTTAAGAACAGCTTCTTCCCCTTTGCCATCAAATTTCTGAACAGACAATAAACCAACCCATGAGCACTATGTCTCTCTTCTTGAACTACTTATTTGATATACAGTATATATATAATATATATACCCCATGAATGGGTATTGCCACAAGGCAGCGAAGGTCAGAGTTTTCTTTCCAGATGCACCGACCAGCCCCATATTCTGACTGTATATATATTTCTTATTGTGATTTATTGTATGTTCATGCATTGCTGTGTGCCACTGCCACAAAACAACAAATTTCATTAAATACTGCATGTCAATGATATTGAACCTGATTCTGAAAGTGAAGAACGTTTTGTTTTGCATGCTATCCATACAGATCATTTCATCACATCACATCAGTACATCGAGGTAGTACAAGGGAAAAGCAATAACAGAATGCAGTGTTATACAGTGCTAATTAATTAAGCTAAAAATTAACTACTAGATGTTATCAGAATGCTTACATCAATGGAGAAAAACATCTGAAATTATATATTAATTTCTTCTGCGAGCACAAGTAGCCAAGATGTTGGCTGCAGCTTTCCAAGGGAGTGCTGGCAAACATCGCTTATAACAGGAGCCAGCCAATTGTGTTGTCTCATTAAGGTAATGGCTTCTGTTCCCTTCAGCCTGCAGGTGGTCATCTCACTCCATTCTCTGGACATTCATGTACCTATCTAAGAGCCTCGATTGAGCCACCACTGCTGACATCAATTCCCAGGCACCTGCCAGTCTGTTTAAACAAGAGTTTACCCTATGCATTCCTTTGAACTTTCCCCCTCTTATTGTAAATGCATGCCCTTTGCTATTCAACCCTGGGGCAAAGGTACCCGCCATCTACTCTATCTCTGTCTCTCATCATCTTATAAATTTCTAACAGGTCTCCCTTCAGCCTTTGCGGCTCCAACTCTAGTTTCTCCAGGCACTCCTTATCAACAAGCCCTCTAATCCAGGCAGCTTCCTGATAAAACTCTTCTACTGACTCTACAAACCCTTGACACCCCTCCTATAATGGGATGACCAGAACTGTATGGAAATACTCTGGAAGCGGCCTAAGCAGAGTCTTATAAAGCTGCATCATAAATCACTGACCCTTCAATTCAATACCTTGAGTAATAAATTCAAGCAGTCCATACACCTTATTTATCACCCTATTCACTTGTGTGGACACTTTCAGGGAGTTATAGGTTTAGACAACAAGATTCCTCAATCACTTGTAGCCACTGATAATGGGATCAGTGTGACATTAAGAAAATTAAGAGTTATCAGCCAGTCAAGACAGCAGTGATGAAACTAAGTTACTCTATAATGAGTTCCCAACCCGGTGTCCACAGACCCCTCATGATGTAGGAAATATTGGGAATCCTTGCTCTACAATATCCGGGAACTGAGAGACTGTGCAAGAATGGGGACAGTGAGGGAGGCCACCAAGAGACCCATGACAACTCTGGAGGAGTTACAAGCTTCAGTGGCTGAGATGGGAGAGACCGCGTACAACAACTGTTGCCTGGGTGTTTCACCAGTCACAGCTTTATGGGAGAGTGGCAAAGAGAAAGCCACCGTTGGAAAAAACCTCACATGAATTCTCGGCTAGAGTTTGCCAGAAGGCATGTCGGAGACTTTGAAGTCAGCTGGAAGAAGGCTGAATGGTCTGATGAAACCAAAATTGAGTGTTTTGGCCATCAGACTAAACACTATGTTTGTCCTAAGCCAAACACTGCACATCATCAGAAACACATCATCCCTTCCATGAAGCATGGCAATGGCTGCATCATTCTGTGGGGATGCTTCATTGCGGCAGACCCTGGAAGGCTTCTGAAGGTAGAAGGTAAAATGAATGCAGCAAAATACAGGGAAATCCTGGAAGAAAACCTGATGCAGTCTGCAAGAGAAATGCAACTTGGGAGAAGATTTGTTTTCCAGCAAGACAATAACCCCAAGCATAAAGCCAAAGCTATACAGGAATGGCTTAAGAACAACAAACTTAGTGTCCTGAAGTGGCCA
The DNA here is from genome assembly GCF_030144855.1 of Hypanus sabinus. NCBI lineage: Eukaryota > Metazoa > Chordata > Chondrichthyes > Myliobatiformes > Dasyatidae > Hypanus > Hypanus sabinus. The sequence goes on along the minus strand of NC_082720.1, from coordinate 55,368,895 downwards.
AGACAGAGTCCAAACCTTAATCCAATTGAGAATTTGTGGCTGGACTTGAAAATGCTGTCACTCACAATCCCCATGCAATCTGACAGAGCTTGAGCAGTTTTATAATAAAGACTGGGGGGAAATTGTAGTGTCCAGATGTGCAAAGATGATAGAGACCTATCCACACAGACTCAAGACTGTAATTGCAGCCAAAGGTGCTTCTACTAAGTACCTACTGGAAGGGGGTGAATACTTATGCAATCCATGATTTGCATTTTATATTTATAAGTAATTTAGATCACTTTGTAGAGATCTGTTCTCACTTTGACATGAGTGAGTCTTTTTCTATTGATCACTGTCAAAAAAGCCAAATTAAATGCACTGTGATTCAATGTTGTAAAACAATGAAACATGAAAACTTCTGGGAAGGGTGAATGCTTCTTATATGCACTGTATATGCATACAAAGTTCAAAAATTCAAAGTACATTTATTATCAAATTATGTATACTTTATATAACCTTGAGATTTGTCTCCTGACATACAACCACAAAACAAAGAAACCCAAAAGAACACATAAAAAAGATCATCAAACACCCAGTTTGCAGAGAGGAAGCAAACAATAGAAGTAAGCAGGTAGCATTCAGAACTGAAGTTCGCAACAGTGAGTCCACAGAAACGCACCCATTAGTTGCGGGCCAAGACAGAGAATAGTAAGCCTTGTAGAGCAGGGTGTCAAACCAGCCCATCCCTCACATCCTTTTCAATCTGGCCCAGCACTTAAATCGTACAAACCATCCAAATAAATAAATCCCATAATAGTGTAAATTACAGAATGACAAGAGCACAAAAGGAGACCTGTCTATCCATAGCCCCTGTGTTACACTTTAAAGCTAATCAGCTCATCCCATTCCCCTCCTGTTTTCCCATTGCTTGCAAGTGTTGTCGCTCTGAGTATCCCAAGGATAATTCTGGTGGTCATCCATTGAAGCCATCAGACTGTTTCAGGAACAATCAATTTTTGTCTTGTCAGTGACATCACATCCTGTGAATTAATACTGAGCAAAATATCTGATAACTCTCTTTTGTTGCTGCTCCAAGCTCTGAATTTAACAATAGCCTGATGCCAAAACAAATTTTTAGCAATCTTTTGCATAATTTGTTGGCATTCCGCATTTCCTGATAATTTTTCCCTTCAAGAATGCATCCAACTTCCTATTGAAACTGAAATAAAAATAGAAAATGCTGGAAGCATTTAACAAGTCAGTAGGCATCTGCAGCAAAAGGGAAAAGAATAAAATGTTCAAGTTTTTTATGTTAGATTTCCAGCAACTGCTATGTTTAAATTAATTTCACTTACTTCTTAATCTACTGGCTCCAGACTTTTAGCTGGGTGCTCTGTTTCATCCCAGATCTGAACCTAACTTGCTGACCATGTCCAACAGTCCTGATATCACAACATACAGTACTGCTGAAAAGTCTTGGGCGTATATATGCAGCTGGGATGCCCAAGTCTTTTGCGCAATACTTTCATGTATTACATGTATTTCATGTATTACTGCTGACACAAAAAAAACAAATTTCATGACATATGTGAGTGATGATAAACTGATTTTGCTATAGGTCTCTATTGTGGGAAGGGAGCAGGAAGAGGGGAATCGTCATCAGGAAAAGGGGAAGGGAGAGGAGAGAGATGATGAAGCACCAGAGAGACATCCTGTAATGATCAATAAACTAATTGATTGGAATCAAATGACCTTGCCTGGTGTCTCAGGTATGTCTGTACTTGCATCATCCCCCACACTGGCACTCCTTCGCTGCCACTTCTGTCCCACACCCCTCCCATAGCCCTCCACCCACTCTATTCCCAATATCCTTTGTTCCTGCCAGATGTATAAACTTGCTTTCTGCTCCATGTTGACAAATACAAAAATCTTAGGCACCCTGGCTATATGTGTGTGTATATATATACACACAGTATGCCTAAGACTTTTGCACAGGACTGTATAGCACCAACAAAGAAGCGTAATGACTATTGAACTGCCCAATGTAACCCATGTAACCTGGTCACATCCTATCACAGATATCCCCTTTATGTTAACCATTCCTCCTTCCCAACAACTGCAGCTAAAACTCCTTTTTTCTATCTCTCTTTCCCATTTTTGGTGAGGGGTCTCGGACCTGAAATGTTAACTCCATTTTTCTTCCCATAGATACTGCCCGACTGAGGTTTTCCAACATTTTCAGGTTTTATTTCATAATTCCAGCATCTGTGTGTTTTAATATATTCAAAGATTCGAAGTATGTATGCAGTGTACAACCCTGAGACACAGACAGCCACACAACAAACACCAGGGAACTTGCTCATCTGTTTTACGTTCTACTTTTTCTCTAGATTTTAGATGATACATCCCAGACTGTGTGAATAAGTGCTTTGAATTCCAATTATTCAGTTCCCAATTTTCGTACCACTGGCAAAAATGTTCCCACACCTGCTCTGTTAAACTCCTTTATAAAGTTAACATTTCCAACAGTTTTGACAGATCTTGGCAGTCCTGTTTTAAAGCCCCTCCAATTCATTGAAGTCGTTCAGCCCCAATGTTGAAGCCACAGTAAGGGTATTGTAAGATTAGGATTATGATTAAGTTGGCATAGTTTCGAATCGCACATCGAGAAGTAAACCTAAAATCAACAGTAATAAACATGGCTCATCTCATCACCTAACGACCTTCAAAGAAAAATTATAGTTGTTATTAATGAAACTGGGCTGTATGTAGTTCCAATGATTGACCATCAAAGACCTCAGATTGCCTCAGTCATTACTAGCCTTGCCACTGAAGACATGTCCTGCAATGTTTTAAACTTCGGCAAATTTGTTGCAATTTATCGTACGTTGCAGTGTAAGAACATAAGAAATAGGAGCAGGAGTCGATCATCTGGCCTGGAAAGCCTGCTCCGCCATTCAATGGATCATGGCTGATCTGGCCATGGACTTGTCTCCACCTACCTGCCTTTTCCCCATAACCCTTAATTCCCCTACTATGCAAAAATCTATCCAGCCTTGTCTTAAATGTATTTACTGAAGTAGCCTCCACTGCTTCATTGGGCAGAGAATTCCACAGATTCACCACTCTCTGGGAAAAGTAGTTCCTTCTCATCTCCATCCTAAATTTACTTCCCCAAATCTTGAGGCTGTGTCCTTTAGTTTTGGTCTCACCTATCAGTGGAAACAATTTTCCAGCCTCTATCTGATCTATTCCTTTCATAATGTTATATGTTTCTATAAGATCTCCTCTCATCCGTCTGAATTCCAGCAAGTACAGTCCCAGGCGACTGTCTCTCCTCATAGTCTAGCCCCTTCATCTCAGGAATCAACCTGGCCAACCTCCTCTGCACCATCTCCAAAGCCAGTATACCCATCCTCAAGTAAGGAGACCAGAACTGCACACAGTACTCCAGGTGCAGCCTCACCAGTGCCCTGTACAGTTGCAGCATAACCTCCCTACTTCTCCGTGGATTGTTACCTTGTCGTGGTGGAGAAGCTTGTGTAGTCCTGAGATCCCGAGAGCAATGCCGTCTGGAGCTATGCTCCTGGTAGGGTCACCCATGGCGGTAAGGTCGAGAGTGAGGTCCCTGACAAAGAACAATCCAACCAAGAGCTCTATGGTGGAACAGACGGATGAAGTTACTTCAAACTCAATGGCTGTGAAGGCGGATGAAGGCTGCAGCAAATCCATCAGCTCCAATCCTCGTGGTTTCCATGCCATTAGAATCAGTTGGTTTATTTGTGAAGTATCGTGTGCTTCTTGGAGTGCAACATCAAGTACACATTAAACAAATACACACACAGGCGTCTTCACTCTGTGGAAACGGAACGAAGTCCATCATCCTTGACCTCAAGGGATAGCTACGATGACAAACCTCCCTGCTGTTAAATTCAATCCCTCTAGCAATGAAGGCTAACATTCCATTTGTCTTCTTGATAGCTTGCTGCACCTGCAAACCCCAACTTCTGTGAATCTTGCACAAACACTCCCAAGTCCCTCTGCACAGCAGCATGCTGCAGTCTTTTACCATTTAAATAATAATCTGCTCTTCCATTTTTCCTTCCAAAGTGGATGACCTCACATTTACCAACATTGTACTCCATCTGCCAGACCCTTGCCGACTCGCTTAACCTGCCTATATCTCTCTGCAGACTCTCTGTTTCTTCTGCACAATTTGCTTTTCAACTCAAATTTGTATCATCAGCAAACTTAGATACAATACAGTCGGTCCCCTATTTCAGATCATTAATGCATTATGTGAAGTTATGTGGGCCCAGCACCGACCCCTGTGACACACCGCTCACCACTGATTGCCAACCAGAGTAACACCCATTTATCCCAACTCACTGCTTTCTATTAGTTAACCAATCCTCTATCCATGCTAATACATCACCCCCAACTCTATGCATCAATATCTTATGGATAAGTCTTTTATGCAGCACCTTATCGAATGCCTTCTGGAAATCCAAGTAAATGACATCCATTCATTCCCCTTTATCCACTGTGCTCATTATATCCTCAAAGAACTCCAGTAAGTCTGTCAAACAGGACCTGCCTTTGCTGAATCTATGCTACGTCTGTCTGATGAATCCACTTCTTTCCAAATACCTCACTATTTTGTCTTTAATGATAGCTTCAAGCAATTTCCCAACCACAGACATTAAACTAACTGACCTATAGTTACCTGCCTTTTGCTACAAAGACATTGGTCCAATGTCTATTAGTATAAGAATCCAGGGATAAGGACTGGAGGTTCAAAGGTAGCCTGTCCTGGGGCTGGAGGCCTGTCTGGGTTGGTGTGAGGGTGGGAAAGGCGCTTACTTTGCTGTTGTTTTGCTTTGTTGTAATTGTTGTTGCTTCTTGTGTTGAGCTGTTAAGCATTGTGAGCATGCTCTGTTGGTGCCAGAGTATGCAGCACCACTTACGGGCTACCCAAAGCACATCCTTTGGGTGTGCTGGTTGTTAACAAAATGATGCCTTTCTCCATATGTTTTGATGTACATGTGATAGATAAATAAATCTGAACCTGAATCTGGTGAGCTTGTACTTAGAATATTTTGTTCAGTGTTGGTGGTGTTGCTGCAGGAAAAATGACATGAAGCTGGAAAGAGTGCAGAAAAGATTTACAGAGTTATTATCAGCAGGCAGAAGACTGGGAGACAGAGAGAAGCTGAGCAAGCTAGAGGTAAGGAGAATGAAGGGTGATCTTACAGAGGTGTATAAAATCCTGAGGTGTGCTGATAGGCTGAATGCACACCATTGTTTTTCCACGGTTGACAGATCAAGAGCTAGATCAAAGGTTTCAGGTGAGAGCAAAGAGATTTAATAGGAACCTGGAGAGATGTCCGTATATGAAAAGAGCAGACAGATGAAGTGGTTGAGGCAGGTTGTTTGTTAACTATATTTAAAAGGTACTTCGGCTGGTATATGGATAGGAAAGGTTTGGACAGAAAGATAAAACCAACTGCAGGCAAATGGGACTAGCTTCGATGCCAACCTTGGTCGGCATGAACTATTTGGGCCGAAGGGCCTGGCTCAGTGCTCTACAGATCTATGACCCTATCACTCCGCACAGTAATGTAGCAAATAGCACAATAAACACAAAATGTTGGAGGAACTCAACAGGTCAGGCAGACGTTTCAGGCCAAGACCCCTCTTCATGGCTGGAAAGGAAAGGGGATGAAACCAGAAAAGAGAGCGATGGGGAGGGGAGGGAGGATAGCTAGAAGTTGATAGGTGAAACAAAGAAGGTGGGAAAGATAAAGGGCTGCACTCAAAATGCTGGTGGGACTCAGCAGGCCAGGCAGGATCTATGGAGAAGAGTACAGTCGATGTTTCAGGCCAAGTCCCTTCATCAGGACTAGAAAAAAATGAGGAGTCAGACTAAGAAAGGGGGGGGAGGGGATGAAGAAATTCAAGATAGTAGGTGATAGGTGAAACTGGGAGAGAGGGAGGGATGAAGTAAAGAGCTGGGAAGTTGATTGGTGAAAGAGATACAGAGCTGTAAAAAGGGGAATCTGATAGGAGAGGACAGAAGGCCATGGAAGAAAAGAAAGGGAGTTACAGAGAATTGTGTGTTGGACATGGAGGCTGGTGAGGTGGTAAGACGAGGAACCCTATCCCTGGTGGGGTGGTGGAAGGTTGGGATGAGGGCACCCCATAGGAGAAAGGGAAGGATGAGGAGCAACAGGTGAGAAGAGTGGGGAATAGAAGAGAGGAGGGAAGGGAATTTTTTTACTGGAAGGAGAAATCGACATTCACGTCATCAGATAGAAGGCTACTCGAATGTTAATAAGGTTAACCTCCTCCACCCTGATTCGGGTTAACAAGTCGTGGGCATGTTATGCTGGCACCAGAAGTATGGCGACACCTGCGAGCTGCCTACAGCACATCTTCGAACTGTGTTGGTCAATAACACATTTCACTATATGTTTTGATGTTTCCATATACATGTGACAAATAATGCTAATCACTTTCTAATCTCTCTTTCACTGTCTATCCAAGTTAATTACAGGAATATGATCCTCTGAACTTAATATAATTCCTGATGCCAAAACAATAATTTTATAAATATTTTGAATTATTTTTTCTTAATAACACTAATGATATCAATGATATTCAGTCCTGATGAAGGGACTCGGACCGAAATGTCAACTGTTTATTCCTTGCTAAATATGCTGCCTGACCTGCTGAGTTCCTTCAGTATTCTGTATGTGTTACTCTGGATTTCCATCATCTAAAGAATCTCCTGCGTTAATGATACCACATTTTAACTGTCTTAAACCAGTTTGTCTTGCTGTTTCAAAGGTTTGTTCACAGATGCCCTTGAGTTGTTTGTCACTGCATCTCCTTATAAACATTAAATTTAAAGTCAGTAACTGGCCCTCCTCATTACTGAGCATCATCTATAAGGAACATTGTTGCAGGAAAGCAGCATCAAACATCAAGGACCCTCACCATCCATGCTCTCTTCTCAGTGCTGTCATTGGAAAGAAGGTTCAGGAGCCTCAGATCGCACACCACCAGTTTCAGGAACAGTTATTACCCTTCAACCATCAGGGTCTTAAATCAGAGGGGATAACTTCATTCAATTTTATTCTCCCAATACCGAACTGTTCGCACAACCTATGGACTCAATTTCAAGGACTCTTCATCTTATGTTCTCCATATTAATTGCTTATTTATTTTTTTATATTTGCACACCTTGTTGCCTTTTGCATATTGGTTGTTTGCCCTGTTTGGTGCAGTTTTTCATTGATTCTCTTCTGTTTCTTGGAATTGCTGTGAATGCTGGCAAGAAAATTTTGTCCATGGTGATGTATATGGTATGGCCTTTGATAATAAATTTACTTTGAACTTTGAACTAATGAATCGGTACTTAAGGGTGTTGGCCCAAAACATCGACTGTACTCTTTTACATTGATGCTGCCTGGCCTGCTGAATTTTGTGTGTGTTGCTCGGATTTCCACCATCTGTAGATTTTTTTCTTGTTTGTGAAGTAAAGTAAGAGTACAATCAACTTGGATGTCGAGGTCAAGTTGAAGTTTATTGTCCTCTGACTGCACATAATCAACCAAACGATAGAACGTTCCTCTGACCTTGGTGCACCCACAGTACATATATCACACATAACACATAAAACCAAATAATGCCACAAAGAAGTTTGTTTGTGGGTTTATTTATTTATTTAAAGATACAGTGGAACAGGCCCTTCCAGCAATCCATCTATTTTATCCTCTTTCACCCTATAGCCTAAATCACAGGACAATTTACAATGATCAATGACTAACAAACCATCTTTCGACAAGTCTTTGGACTGTGGGAGGAAAACAAAGCACCCGGAGGAAACCCAGGCACTCACAGAAGGACGTATAAATTTCGTACAGATGGCTGGACTCTAGTGCCCCAAGCTATGATAGCGTTGCACTAACCTCTACACTACCATGTTGCCCTATCATAATAAAATATAATTCAACTTGCATGTAATTGCAGCAGAGGTAAACAGTATACAATAAACAGCTCACTGTCCTAGTGACGAGACCTCGGTGGTGGCAGGGTATTTGTTAGTCTCACAGCCTGAGGAAGAAGCTGTTACCCAGTCCAGCAGATCTAGTCCTGATGCTCCTTACCTCCTTCCTAATGGTAGATGGTCCTAGAGATTGAGGGTTGGATGGTAGGGATCATCAAAAATGCTTTGGGCCCTTCATCTGCAATGCTCCAGGTAAATGTCGCAAAACTGGGTGATGATTTAAGAAGATTATTTCCATGTTTAGGTGGAGGCTGGAGCTGAGATCTTATCATGTTTGCAATACAGGAGAATGTTACACAACATCATAGTAAAGGAACACAATTTCTGACTTTTACTAGAGCTTTCAAGACCATAAGACATAGGAGCAGAATTAGGTCTTTCAACCCATCGTGTCTGCTCTGCCATTCCATCACGGCTGATCCATTTCCCTCTCAACCCCATTCGCTTGCCTGCTCCCTATAACTACTGACACCCTGACTAATCAAGAACCTATCAACCTTGCTTTAGATATAGCCAATGACTTGGCCTCCCACAGCCATTGGTGGCAATGAATTCCACAGTTCCATTGGCTCAGGCTAAAGAAACTCCTCCTCATCTTTGTTCTAGACGGTCTGAGGCTGTGCCCTCTAGTCCTAGACTCCCCATTATAGGAAATATCTTTTCCACATCCGCTCTATCTAGGCTTTTCAATATTTGACAGGTTTCAATGAGATTCCCCCCACACCATTTCATCTAAATGTATCTCAACAGAGATCAGTATTGACCAGTGAGGTAGACCTTGATATTTAGTAGGACAGCATAAAACAGGGGGATAGGCTAGAACATGTTGACATTAAGAAAGAGGAAATACTGAAACTTTTGAAAAGTATTAGAATAGAAATGTGCCTGTGGCCAGTCACGATATACCCCAGGTTGCCATGGGAAGCAAGAGAAGAGACTGCTGCACCTTTGGCAATTATCTTTGCATCCTCACTGTCCACAGGAGTTGTACCAGATGATCAGAGGGTGGCAAAAGCTATTCCTGAGAGATGTGTTCTATGTTCTATGTAATTGGATAGAAGGAGAAGAAATTCATCCAGGTTGCAGCCAGAATTCGAGCCAAACTTCAGAAGCAGAATACATTGAAAATATTGATCAAATCATGCACTGAGGACATGGTATCAGTTCAACTTTCTATCTGACTGATACAAGTGAGCTTCCAGGTGAATATTTTCATATTCGATCTTTCTCATGTACTATTAATACAACATGGAACAATACAGCACTACACAGGCCCTTTGGTACAGTACCCACCTTTTAATCTACTCTCAGATCAATCTAACCCTTTCCTTCTACGTAGCCCTCCATCTTTCTACCATCCATGTGTGTCATGAGCCCTGTGGGCCTCTGCACTTGACGTAGAGCGTGGGCTTCTTGGTTGCTCGAGCACCTGTATATACTACTTGTTACTGCCATTAAACCCTGGTGCTTTCTGTTCGACCTTGTCAAGTTAACTGTGACTGGCACAGGTTTCCTTCATTCCATGATTATTTAAAGGGCACTGTAGTGGAGTCCTGCGTGTTTGTGGGGAGTGATCTGTCTCGCAGTGTCATTCAGTTGTGCTCAGATTCTCTGCTGGTATACCTTTGCCTAACCTTTTGTTTCCATCTCTTCATGGGGAGTCTGCCATTCCTCCACTCCTCCGCTCCTGGGTTGAGTCATTGCCAGTACTTGCTGTGATAGAGTCTGCTATTCTCTGCTTCTGGGTTGAGTTGTTGCCAATGCCTACCGTGACAAAGTCTGCCATTCCTCCCAAACTGGGTCCAGTACTTAGAGAGCGCACCGTGACAGAGCTGGCCATTCCTCCACACTTGGGTCCAGTCCTGCGAGTGCACACGGTGACAATGCCTCTGCCACCAGGCAGAGCATTCCACGCACCCACCACTCCCTGCATTTAAAACTTACCTCTGACTTCCCCCCTATACTATCCACCTATCACTTGATCAAAGTACAGATATGTCACCATATACAACTCTGAGATTCATTTTCTTGCAGGTACTGTATACTCAGTAAGTCCATAGGATAATAATCATAACAGAATCAATAAAAGACCACACCAACTTGGGCATTCAGCCAATGTGCAAAGGGCAACAAACAGTGCAAATACCAAAAGAAAGAAACAATAATAATAAATAAATAAGCAATAAATATCAAGAATATGAGATAAAGAGTCCTTGCAGGAGAGTCCATAGGTTATGGGAACACTTCAATGATAGGGCAAGTGAAGTTGAGTGAAATTATCCTCTTTGATTCAGAAGCCTGATAGCTGAGTGGTAATAACTGTCCCTGAACCTGGTGGTGTGAATCCTGTCTCTTCTACCGGATGGCAGCTGCAAAAAGAGAGCATGTCCTGGGTGTTGGGGGTCCCTAATGATGGATGCTGCTTTCCTGTGACAACACTTCATGTAGATGTGCACAATGATAAAAGTGCTTTACCTTTGATGGACTGGGCCATATCCAGTATTCTTGTAGGATTTTCCATTCAAGAGCATTGGTGATTCCATACAAGGCTACGATGCAGCCAGTCAATATACTCTCCACTATACATTTATCGAAGTTTGTCAGTCTATTTCTGGTGTCCTCACAACAAATGGTCTCACCTTAAGGTCTGCCTTGTTATTTCATGCCCTTTCATGTTATTTCATACTCAATATTTATTGATATTTATTTATATTTGCATTTGCACAGGTTGTGTTCATTGAGCCTGGTTACAGTTACTGTTCTACAGATTTGCCCACAGGAAAAAGAATCTCAATGTTATATGTGCTGACTTGTATAATGATAATAACTTCTACTTTGAACTTTGAAACTCCTAGATGACATGCCAAATCTTCGCGAACTTATAAGAAAGTAGAGGCGCTGCCGTGCTTTCTTCATAATTGCACTTACACATTCGACCTAGAGCAGGTCCATTGAAATAATAACACCGAGGAATTTAAAGTTGCTGACCCTCTTTACCTCTGATCCTCCAATGAAACGGGCTCATAGAATCCTAGTTTCCTCCTCCTGAAATATGGATCATAATTTCCTTAGCCCTCATCCAAAGTCAGGGACATCAGATGCAGAAAACTGAGATGTAAGTATTACAGGCAGGCAAAAGAGATTTCATTGAATTTAGCATCATGCTTGGCACAGACATCATGGGCAATTAATTAAACATTACTATAGGTCACAATAAGAAATATTGTAGAAGATTGAGAGGAGATTTGATAGAGGTTTACAAAATTATGTGGGGTATAGATAGGGTAAATGCATAGGGTAAAATAGATAGGGTAAAAACCTCATTTTCCACTGAGTTTAGGTGAGACTATAAGCAGAGGTTGTGGGTTAAGAGTGAGAGGTGAAAAGTTTAAGGGCAACATGAGGGGAAGCTTCTTCATTCAGAGAGTTGTGAGAGTGTAGAATGAACTAGTGCAAGTGGTGCATGCAAGCTTGATTTCAGTGTTTAAGGAAAGTATGAATATGTACGTGGATGGTAAGGGTACAGACGTGTATGGTCTGGGTGCAGGTCAATGGGAGAAGTCAGCTTAAATAATTCAGCACAGACTAGATTGGCCCAATGGCCTGTTTCAGTTCTGTATTTTTCTATGACTCTATGACCCTATAATAATAAATAAATTGTGCAAAAAGAGAGCAAATAGTGAGTTAGTGTTCATAGGTTCATCGATCATTCAGATAGCTTTTTTTAAAGACTAGCTTTTTTTGTCAAGTTGAAACATAGTGAAATGCATCACTTGTGTCAAATCAAGTCAGCTCACTAGTGCCGCCATGCTTCTGGCACCAACGTGGCATGCCGACAACTCACTAGCACTTACAGTAACCCTCTGGAACGTGAGAGGAAACAGAAACCCCTGGTGCAAAAGCCACATGGCCACAGGGAGAAAGTACAAGCAACAGTGGGAACTGAACCCTTAAAGCTGATTGCTGGCTTCGACCGTAAAGCAATTGTGCTAATTGCTACACAGCTGTACTGGTCGGAATCCTCTTCCTGGGAGAACCTAGTTGTAACTCCACTGAATGAAAACGCATCACCTTACACGAGGTGTTGCTGCTGCTGAAATGTCGCCAGTACCTGAAGCCGTTTCTTCCCCACCATTCCCCAGTCAGATATTAACCTGTCTTGTCCTATTACTACCGGTGGTAGAAAGTAATCAAAATGTCACCCTCTTGGCCTCTGTTCTCTGACCTCTATCCTAGCTCCTTCCCTCAAGCACATTATTTCTTTTTCAATGCATGTCACACAAAGGCCCACAGCATCCCTTCCGCCAAAGTGTTCTCTCCTTGTTCAATAATACACTTTTTATCTTTCTTGTGCTTTGTATCTTTTATTCATGTGGAAAAGCCATTCAAAACAACACAATAAAATTGAATGCAACCTTCCATTTATTGCTTTTATTTTGGGATTCATAGAAATAGTGTGAGAATTCCTCTAACCCTTGGTTACCAATCCAACTTGAGACCAAGAATACAACAAATTACTTTCTGCTGCTCGAGTCAGCTTTCTCTTAATATTGTTTCTTGCACCAAGTATCTCACCCAGACTCCATGAGAAAAGGTTGTGCTGCCAATGAATGCAAGCAAAGGAACAGCAAGGAGAATATCTACAAGCAGCATCCACCATCAAGGACCCCCACCATGCTGCTGTCATCGGGAAGGAGGTACAGGAGCCTTAAGTTCCACACCACCAGGTTCAGGAGCAGTTATTACCTCTCAACCATCAGGCTCCTGAACCAGCGGGGATAATGTCACTCAGCTCCACAGCCTGCAGACTCACTTTCCACAACTCGCAACCTCAATACTATTTATTACTTATTTACAGAACTGTACAAAAGTCTAAGGTATATAAATATATAGCTAGGGTTCCTAAGACTTTTGCACACTACAGTAGTAATTTTATGTATTGCAATACCCTGCTGCCACAAAAAAATTTCATGTGATAGGTGAGTGATGATAAACCTGATTCTGATGGGGGTCTCTGTTGTGGACTGAGAGTGGGAAGGGGGCATGGAGAGGGGAATCATGATTGGGAAAGGGGGAAGGGAGAAGGGCGAGTGTGAAGCACAAGAGCTACATTATGTAATGATCAATAAACCACTTCTTTGGAATCAAATGACCTTGTCTGGTGTCCTGGGGCTGGGTGTGTCTGCACCTGCTCCACCCACAGCCTCTGGAACTCCTTCTCTGCCACCTATCCCACACCCCTCCTGCAATGCTTCCTCCTTGCTATTCCCAAATTCTTTGCTCCCACCAGATTTACAAGCTCACTCACTGAACCACGTTGACGAATACAGTACTGTGCAGAAGTCCTAGGCACCCTAGCTACATATATATGTGCCTAAGAGTTTTGCACAGCACTGTATGTGAATTATTATTATTATTTGTTTTTCATATACATGCATTGTTTGTCTTCTTTTGAACATTGGTTGCTTGCCAGACTTCATCCGTGTGTAGTTCTTCACTGATTCTATGGCATCTCTTTGTATTTACTGTGAATGCCTGCAAGAGAATGGATCTCTGGGTAGTGTGACATATTCTGACATAGGCGTACATATTTTGATAATAAATTTACTAGAACTTTGAACTTTGAAGGAACTGGAAGGGCATATTCTGGGACAGTGTATTCTGACCTCTTTTATTGCCAGGTGCTGACCCTTTCCCAGTGGGTAAATTGGTAAATTGTTGCACATACTGAAGTGCAGGGAGAAACCTGCACCTTGGCACGATAACATAGCAATTAGCACAATTGCTTTATAGAACTTCGGGGTTCAACGCCCGCTGATGGTGTAAGGAAATCTCCGTGACCACGTGGATTTTCTCTGGGAGCTCTGGATTCCTCCCCATTCCAGAGACGTACAGGTTAGCGTTAGTGACCTGCCGGCCCGCTATGCTCATGCTGGAAGCATGGTGACACATGTGGGCAGCCCCCAGCACATCCTCGCTGATTTGGCACAAAACAACGCATATCACCGTATGTTGTGATGTACGTGTGAGAAATAATAAAGCTTATCTTTGACTTTGTCTTGTGTCCCATCCAATTGATTACAACAATGTATTCAGGTTGTACCAGGGAAAACTACAAAAAATGTAGAATGTAGTTTTACTGTTACAGCGAAAATGCCGTGCAGGCAGACAGACAGTAAGGCATAACGCCATAACAAGGGAGAAGGCAAGCTCAGCAGTCCATCTTTTTGAACCAGAGGACTATTCACAAGTCTGATAACAGCCGTCCCTGAGCCTGCTGGTATGTGCTTTCAGGCTTTTATGTCTGTTGCACACAGTGAGTGGGGAAAGAAAGAACGACGGTGGCAGTCTGGGTGTGTGTTGATGATGATTAAGAATTATCCTTACTTGTCACATGTACATTGAAACATTGAAACATACAGTGAAATGCATCGTTTATGTCAATAACACAGTCTGAGGATTTGCTGGGGGCAGCCTAAAAATGTCACCTTACTTTGGCATCAACATAGCATGCCCACAACTCACTAACCCTAACCAGTATGTGGGAGGAAACCCACAGACACTTACAAGGAAAGCTCCTTACATCCAGTGGCAGGAACTGAACGCCAATCACTGCCTCTGTAAAGCGTTATGCAAACCGCCAAGCCACTGTGGAACCGTTGCTTTACTGAGGCAGTGAGAAGTGTAGGCAAAGTCCATGGAGGGGAGGCTGGTTTCAGAGATGAGCCTGGCCTCAACTCTCTGCAGTTTCTTACGATCATGGGCAGAGCAGTTGGCATACCAGACGCTGACACATCTGAATAGGATGCTTTCAAAGGTGGTTTGATAAAAACTGGTGTGAAGGATGCCAAATTTCTTTAGCTTCTAGGAGTAGTACTTGCATTCAGAAACTTAAGGACACAAAATCAAGCTGATATGACACTGGAGAACCCTAGACACGTACTAGTGGGATGTGATGGTGTAATCCCCATTCATTTGACAGTTGGCACAGAGGATTGGTTAGCAGAGCTGTTAAAGATATTTTTTCTTACTGATTCCAGTCCTCACTGAGAAAACTAGATTGTTCACCCTAATGCTATTTCTATGTTGTGGCTAAGGACTTCATCTTGATCACCTCAATGAAACCTAGCTCACACTTCCTGTCTGCCTTCATACCCATTAACCTTCTGTAACGCAAGGGATATGATACCAGGACTTGGCTTTCCATTCCAGGACATCAGAGATCTTCTCCTTTAAAGAACAGGGTTTCACTTTCTCTACTATAGATACTGCCCTCACCCACATCTCCTCCATTTCCCATGCATCTGTGCTCACCCCATCTCCCTGCCATCCAAACAGTATACAGTTCCCCTTCTCCATATCCACCACCCATCAGCCTCAGCATCCAACACACTATTCTCCGCAACTTCCACCATCTCCAAAGGGATTCTACCGCTAAACGTATATTTAGCTCCCCATTTCCGCTTTCCACAGGGATTTCTCCTTCCATGATTCCCTTGTCCATTCATCCCTCCCCACTGATCTCCTTCCTGGCACTAATCCCTGCGAGCATCCAAGTGCTACACTTGCCCATACACCTCCTCCTCCTGCTCCATTCAGGGCCCCAAACAGTCCTTCCAGATCAGGCACCTGTCAATCTGCTGGGGACATCTCTTGTGTCCAGTGCTCCCAGTGTAGCCTCATCTACTTTGGCGAGCCTGTTGAAAATTGGGGGACTGCTTTGTCAACAACCTCCACATGATCCACTACAAGTAGGACTTCCTGGAGGCCAAACATTTTAATTCCAGTTTCAATTCCTGTTCCAATATGTTGGTCCATGGCCTCCTCTTGTGTCAAGATGAGGCCACCCTCAGAGTGGAGGAGCAACATCTTGAATTCCAGCAACTCCCACATATATATTTTAAATGCTTTGCAAAGAGCTTTTCTCTGTAGTAATAACTCCATCCCACAAATGATTTTCTCTTTATATATTCAATTATTCTGCTTTCTGCAATAATGTAATCCTTTTCTAAAGGAGCACACCATTTCCAGCCCCTATCTGCGATCAACATTGTACTGGTATAAATGTCTCTACTTTTCTCAGGATTAGTCACTCATAGTAACGTGCCGGTAGATGCAACCTATCTCTTAAAATCTGCTTTTGATTTGTTCTTCAAGGGAAGGAATCCATTTCTCTAAAAACATTCTTTTGATATCCCATCCAGATAGATTCAAATTTCAGGACAAGAGATTGTTTGCACTCCTTTTCCTTCTGCATGTTATGACAGGAGGGATGGATTCATTTTGACGAGGATGAGAATATAACAGGAAGGATGTATAGTAATGCTCAGGCTTTAGAAGGCGACCCCTGGAGTATTATGAACAGTTTTGGGCCCCTCATCTAAGAAAGGATGTGCTGGATCCAGGGGAGGTTCACTAAAATTATCCAGAGAAATGAAAGGGTTAACATGTAAGGAACATTTAGACAATAGACAATAGACAATAGGTGCAGATGTAGACCATTCGGCCCCTCGAGTCTGCACCGCCATTCTGAGATCATGGCTGATCATTCACTATCAATACCCAGTCCCTGCCTTGTCCCCATATCCCTTGATTCCCCTATCCATCAGATATCTATCTAGCTCCTTCTTGAAAGCATCCAGAGAATTGGCCTCCACTGTCTTCTGAGGCAGTGCATTCCACACCTCCACAACTCTCTGGGAGAAGAAGTTTTTCCTCAACTCTGTTTTAAATAACTGACCTCTTATTCTCAATCCATGCCCTCTGGTACTGGACTCTCCCAACATCCGGAACATATTTCCTGCCTCAATCCTATCAAATCCTTTAATTATCTTAAACATTTCAATCAGATCCCCTCTCAATCTCCTCAATTCCAGTGTGTACAAGCCCAATCTCTCCAATCTCTCTGCGTTAGACAGCCCTGCCATCCCAGGAATCAACCTAGTGAATCTACGCTGCACTTCCTCAATTGCCAGAATGTCCTTCCTTAAACCTGGAGACCAAAACTGTACACAATATTCCAGGTGTGGTCTCACCAGGGCCCTGTACAAATGCAAAAGGACATCCTTGCTCTTGTACTCAATTCCCTTTGTAATAAAGGCCAACATTCCATTTGCCCTCTTCACTGCCTGTTGCACTTGCTCATTCACCTTCATTGACTGATGGCATTTGATGGCACTGGGCCTGTACTTGCTGAGGTTTAGAAGAATAAGGGGAATTGAATAAATATTCGATGTAGAGGAGACCATGTCAGGAGCACGATACAAAGTAGACAATAGATTTCAATACACAATAGATAGAGTGGGTGTGGAGCGGATGCTTCCTATAGCGGGGTACTTTAGGACCAGAGAATACAGTCTCCGAATAGAGGGACCTCCATTTAGAACAGAGGTGAGGAGGAATTTCCTTAACCAAGGTGTAGGGAATTTGTGGAATTCATTGTCATAGGTGGCTGAGGGGACCAATTCATTGGGGATATTTAAAATTAAAATTGATTGATTCTTGATTAGTAAGGACATCAAAGGTTTCAGGGAGGGGCAGGAGACATCCTGATACAGAATCACCAATGCCCTTGAATGGAAAATCCTGCAAAAGGTAGTGGCTATAGGACAGATAGAGCCTTCCCCAACACTGAACGTAACTACACAGAGTACTATCGCAGGATAGCAGCATCCATCATCAGGGACACTCTGCACCCAAGTCATGTCCCCTTCTCACTGCTACCATCAGGAGGAAGGTACAGGAGCCTCAGGACCCACATTACCTGGCTCAGGAACAGTTATTACCCCTCAACCACCAAGCTCTTGAACCAGAGGGAATAACTTCACTCGATTTCACTCATCCCATCACTCAACTGTTGCCACAACTAATGGATTCACTTTCAAGAACTCTTCCTCCCATTTTCTTGATAGTTTTGCTGATTTATTATTATTATTATTATTATTATTTCTTTTCTTTTCTTTTGCATTTGGACAGTTTTTTGCCTTTTCCACAGAAGATATCTTCCCTGTAGGGTATGGTCTTCTATTGATTCTATTATGATTCTTGGACTTATTGAGTATGCCTGAAGAAAACAAATTTCAGGGTTGTATATGGCAACATATATGTACTTTGATAATAAATTTACATTGAACTTTGAACTTTAAATGAGGTTGAGAGGAATAATAATCAGCCAAGATGACATGGCCTAA
This sequence comes from Hypanus sabinus, assembly GCF_030144855.1. Taxonomy (NCBI): domain Eukaryota; kingdom Metazoa; phylum Chordata; class Chondrichthyes; order Myliobatiformes; family Dasyatidae; genus Hypanus; species Hypanus sabinus. The sequence continues at coordinate 55,350,652 of NC_082720.1, read as the reverse complement.
ATCTGTTCCTATATCTTATGCGATGTGTGAGTATCTTGTCAGTACAAATGCCCAGGGGTTTTAATGCCTGTATTTCATGCTTTCTCTAGTTTTTAATTTCTTCTCAAATGTGCTCAACAATTAGATTCACATGAGATTCATGCAAAGCAAAGAAATTTGAATGAAATAAAAATAACTATGATGGCACTTTGCGATAATTGTGTAATATCAATTAACTTGCTGAAGCGAGGGAGTGCAAAGCTTAAATACAAGGGAAATGTAAATTAGATTTATCTTTACCCGAAGAGGCAGGTTAGACTGCTGATTACACTGCCAGAGTTGTGGTGCTCCCTCACCACCCAGACCATGCTCTTTTTTCACAGCTGCCATCAGTACGAGAATACAGGAGCCTCAGTACCCACACCACCAGGTTCAGGAACATTTATTACCCCTCAACCATCAGGCTCTTCAACCAAAGGGAATAACTTCACTCAACTTCACAATGAACTGATTCCACAATCTATGGACTCACTCTTAAAGTCTCTACAACTGGCGTTCTCAATACTTATCGCTTATTTATTTTGTACTTGCACAGTTTGTTGTCTTTTGTACACTGGCTGTTCGTCTTTGTCGTATGTGGTTTTCTATTCATTCTATTGGGTTTGTTTGTATTTTGTAATGAGCCAGAGAGCATTGGGCTCCTAGGTTTTGAGAGCACCTTCATTTGTTAATTGTCTTAATGAGATTTTTCTGGTTTAATCATGTTAAGTTTATCTCGACTGGCACAGGTTTTCTGTGTTCTGTGATTTTTTTCAAGTGGACTTCTGATTAGTGCTTATCACGGGGTCCTAGCTTTGAGAATGTTACGTCTCACGTTGTTGCTCTTCTGAGCCATTGATGTTTTCTTGGAACTCTTATGAATAACCCTGGTCACCATCACAGCATGGCAGTCTTTCTTTCCTCTGTTCCTGGGTTCAGCCTTCGCCAGCAAACACCATGAATGCCACAAGAAAATGAATCTCAGACTTGTATATGGTGACATATATATGCATTGATAATAAATTTACTTTGAACTCCGCTAGAGGTACTCAAAGGTTTAAACAGCATCCATGGGGAGAGTAAGTGAGCTGTTCTCAAGCCTGGTTTTGATCAGTTCTGGACTCTTAGCGAAGGGATGTGCTGACATTGGAGAGGGTTCAGAGGAGGTTCACGAGAAAGATTCTGGGAAAGAAAGGGTTATTATATGATGACCAATTGCTGACTCTGGGCCTGTACTCACTGGAGTTCAGAAGAATGAGGGGGGAGGGGTATCATTGAAATCTATCAAATGTTGAAAGGCTGAGATGGAGTGGATGTGGAGAGGATGTTTCCTATGGTGGGAGAGTCTAGGACCAATGGGCAAAGCCTCAGAATAGAGGGACGTCCATTTCAAAAAGAGATGAGGAGGAATTTCTTTAGCCAGAGGGCGATAAATCTGTGGAATTCATGGCCACAGGCAACTGTACAGGCCAAGTCTTCAGGTATTCTTAAAGTTGATTTTTGATTAGTCAGGGAATGAAGGGATATGGAGAAAAGGCAGGAGAATGGGGCTGAGAGGGAAATGGATTAGCCATGATGAAATGGTAGAGCAAACTCAAAGGGCCAAATGGTTAATTCTGCTCCTATATTTTACAGTCTTATGGGTAATGGTATGTGGTTTCAGACTTCGGAATCTTCTACTCAGGATATTCTACAGATGTTACAAACCCAGAGTAAAACACACAAATGCTGGAGGAAATAAGCAGGTCAGGCAACATCTATGGAAATGAATTAAGAGTCAACACTTCAGGTCAATGCAGTCCTGTTGAAGGGTCTCAGTCTGGAATACCAACTCTTTATTCCTCTCATTGATGCGGCCTGGCCTGCTGAGTTCTTCCAGCATTTTGAGTGTGTTATTTTGTATCTTCTGCCCTGATGGGAGAGGGTAGAAGACAGAGTGTCCAAGGCATTTATGGTCTTTGAATATCCTAGCTGCTTTACCGAGGCAGAGAGCAATATTAGTAAATCGTTGTTAATCAAAAATGTTTAAGCAACATTGGCTAAGACAGAAATAAGAAACAGGGTTATAAATGAGACAAGATCTCATTGAATGCGGAATTGGCTCTAGCAGTGAAGTGCCTTCCAACACCTACAGTATGGTGCAAAAGTCTTTACTCAGAGAGTGATTGCTGTGTGGAATGAGCTTCCTGTAGAAGTAGTAGAGGCCAGTTCAGTTGTGTCATTTAAGGTAAAATTGGATAGGTGTATGGACAGGAAAGGAGTGGAGGCTGAGTGCGGGTAGGTGGGACTAGGTGAGATTAAGAGTTCGGCATGGACTAGGAGGGCCAAGATGGCCTGTTTCCGTGCTGTGATTGTTATATGGTTATATAGTGTATATAGCTTGGGTGCCTAAAACTTTTGCACAGTACTGTATTTGTCAATGTCCAGCAGAGAGCGAGCTTGTAAATCTGACAGGAGCAAAGGATGTTGGGAATAGCTAGGGTGGTACACTGTGGGTGGGTATGGGACAGTTGGCAGAGAAGGAGTACCAGCGACGGGTGGGTGGCGCAGGTGCAGATACACCCAGCCCTGAGACACCCAGGCAAGGTCATTTGATTCCAAACAGTTGATTTATTGATCATTACAGAATGTCTCTCTGGTGCTTCCAGCTCCCTCCCTCTCCCTTCCCCTTTTGCCAACCATGATTTCCCTCTCCCTGCCCCCTTCCCACTCTCAGTCCACAACAGAGACCCCCATCAGAATCAGGCTTATCATCACTCACATATGTCATGAAATTTATGTTTTGTTTTGTGGCAGCAGTACAGTGCAATACATAAAATTACTACAGTACTGCGCTAAAGTCTAAGGCACCCTGGTTATAGATATGTGCCGAAGACTTTTGCACAGTACTGTATTTGCATCTGTGAAATTAGAGTTGTTTAGAAGTGGGTATCACACTGAACTGTGCTCCATATCAGAATCACTTTCTCCTGAGTCAATCCTCATGCACAGTTGTTTGCCCAAAGGCTCTCCTATGAAGCCTCATAAATTTTCTTCAATATGTGCTACTAACTCCTTTTCCAACTGTTTTGATTTAAGATTTTGAAACAGATTTTTTCCCTTGGTTTTTGTGAGCCTGTGGTAAATTGGAAAAAAGGAAATTTTAATGATGGAAGCACAGGTTACAAATGCAAGTCTGTTCTGCAGTTTCTTTATGGATTGGATTTCTGCCGGAACTTCTGTCGAATTCTAAGCAGCGTGTTTTGGAGAACGTCGAGTAACTCGAGTCCAGAATCAGAGAGTCAGAGCAACACAGCACAGAAATACAAGAGGTGTTGCACGAATCTCTCATGCAATAACCACCATGGTGGCATGATACTATCACAGCTTTGAGCATTCAGAATCTCAGAGTTCAATTCCAGCACCATCTGTAAGGAGTTCGTACATTCTCCTCATGAACCCTATGGGTTTCCTTGGGGTGCTCCGATTTCCAGTGACACACCAGCCAGTAGGTTAAATGGTGATTGTAAATTGCCCTATGATTAGGCTAGGGTTAAATCGGTGGGCTGCTGCGTGGCTCGGCTCTTTGGGCTGGAAGGGCCTGTTCCACATCGTATCAGCAATTCAGACAGCATCTGTGGAAATTAATAAACAGTCAACATCTCAGGATGAGACCCTTCATCAGGATTGGAAGGGAAGGGGCAAGAAGCCACAATAAGAAGATGGGGGGGGGGAGTCCAAGCTGGCAAGTGAGGGGGGAGGTGGTGGGTGGGGGAGGGGGATGAAGTGAGACACTGGGAGGTGATAGGTGAGACCAGGTGAGGGGGAAGGTAGGCGGGTGGGGGAGGGGGATGAAGTGAGACACTGGGAGGTGATAGGTGAGACCAGGTGAGGGGGAAGGTGGGTGGGTGGGGAGGGGGGATGAAGTGAGACACTGGGAGGTGATAGGTGAGACCAGGTGAGGGGGAAGGTGGGTGGGTGGGGGAGGGGGATGAAGTGAGAAGTTAGGAGGGGACAGATAGAAGAGGTAAAGCATAGAAACTGGGTTTTCAGCCCAACCTGCCAAGATGCCAGCCTAAGCTGGTCCCATTGGTCCACATCCTCCCAAGCACTTCCTATCCATATTCCTGCCATCTGACACAACCACTTCCTCAGGCAGCTCATCGGAGATATACACCTCCCACTGCATGAAGTTGCCACTTAGTTCCCTCTTACCAATAATTTATGCCCTCTAGATTTTGATTCCCTTTCCCTGGGAAAAAAATCTGCATTCACCCTTTATGCTCCTCATGGACTTAGTTTTACTTCTCACATGCACATCGAAACATTCAGTGAACTGGATCATTTGTGTCAACGACCAACACAGTTCACAGGTGTACTGGGGGGGGGGGGCAGCCTGCAAGAGTCACCGTGCTCCTGGCACCAACATAGCATGCCCACAGCTCACTAATCCTTACCGAATGTGGGAGGAAACCCACACAGTCACGGGAAGAATCCTTACAAACAGCAGCAGGAACTGAATCCTCAGCTTACAACTGGCTAACCACTCTGCCACCATGCTGCCCCACATCATACACTCTGTAAGTACTGCTGTAAGGTTCCCTCTCAGTCCTTTCACTTCCTAGTCAGTCCAGCCTCGCCCTATACCATGGGCTCTCCAACCCTGAAAGCATCTTTGTGCATCTTTTCTGCACCTTTTCCAGCTTTATAAGACCATAAGGCCATAAGATCTAGGAAAAGAATGGCCATTTGGCCCATCGAGCCCGCTCCACCATTTCATCAAGGCTGATCCACTTCCCTCTCAGCCGAAATTGTTCTGCCCTCTCCCTGTGATCTTCATGCCCTGACTAATCAAGAATCTATCAGCTTCTGCCTACTTCCTGCTTCCTACTTCTAAATGACCAAAACCGCAGACAATACCCCAAATGTGGCCTCAACAGCATCTTTTTCAGTTGTAGCATACACAGATTTAGATTCAGATTTACATGGAGATCAAAATGTACAGCAATAAACATTGTTCGCATTAACAACCAACACACCCAAGGGTGTGCTGGGGGCAGCCCGCAAGTGTCACCACATATTTGGATGCCAACATGGCATTGCACAATGCTTGGCAGAACAACATAGAACACAAATAGTTGCCACAAGAGGACACAAGTTTAAGGTGCTGGGGAGTAGGTACAGAGGAGATGTCAGGGTTAAGTTTTTTACTCAAGAGAGTAGTGAGTGCGTGGAATGGGCTGCCGGCAACAGTGGTGGAGGCAGATACGATAGGGTCTTTCAAGAGACTTTTAGATAGGTACATGGAGCTTAGTAAAATAGAGGGCTATAGGTAAGCCTAGTAATTTCTAAGGTAGGGACATGTTCAGCACAACTTTGTGGGCCAAAGGGCCTGTATTGTGCTGTAGCTGTTCTATGTTTCTATGTTTACAACAAGCAACAAAACCACAACAGCAAAACAAACCCCACTCCTCCCTGGAGCTTTGAGAGGAGGTTTGATAGAGGTATACAAAATTATGACGGGTATAAACAGAATAAATGCAAGCAGGCTTTTTCCAGTGAAGTTGGGTGGGACTACAAATAGAGGTCATGGGTTAAGGGTGAAGACTGAAAAGTTTAAGGGGAACATGAGTGTTGTGAGGGCGTGGAGCGAGCTGCCAGGACAAGTGGTGCATGCAAACTCAATTTCAACATTTAAGTGAAGTTTAGATAGGTACATGGATGGCAAGTTTATGGTGGGCTATGGTCCTGGTGCTGGTCGACAGGAGTAGTCAGTTTAAATGGTTTGTGCATGGATTAGATGGGCCAAAGGGCCTGTTTCTGTGCTGTACTTCTCTATGACTCTACTGTATATTTTTGGAAAGAATTGAATCTCCATTCTTTCTAGGAGGAGGAGAATGAGAGATAACCTAATAGGAATGTTTACAATTATTAGAGACATAGATAAGGTAGCAGGGTGCCAAGGTAGAGATATGTCTCTACCCAAGGATGTGTAAGACACTCCTTCCTTCTGCTAGCCTGTAGGTCACCCTTGGACAAGGTGTAGCACCTTCTTATATCCCCTGAGCAGTGTCACGTGAAGCAATGGGTGCAATTGCTGAATGGCCGTATGAGCAGCTGGTGCATAAGACCTCCTGGTTAAGCAACCACTGTCACCAGGAAGACAATCTCTGAAGAGTATTGATAATGGCTAGGGTCACCAATCTTGTAAAGACAATGCCCAGAAGAAGACAATGGCAAACCATTTCTGCAGAAAAATTCACCAAGAACAATCACGGTCATTGACAGACTGAAGACTCCCTACATCATATAACATGGCACATAATGGTGATGATGATGATGAGATAAGGTGGATAGTAAGAGTCTTTTCCCCAGGATCGGGGAGTTCAAAACTAGGAACCAAAGATTCAGGGTGAGAGGGGAAAGATTTAAAAGGGACCTGAGGTAAATTTTTTCCATACACAGGGTGGTGAGTATACAGAACACTGCCAGAGGAAGCGGTAGGGGTAGGTACAGTGATATTACTTAAGAAGCACTTGGATGGGTACATGGGATCCCAAACTGGGGTCCACGGATCTCTTGCTTAATGATATTGGTCCATGGCATAATAAAGGTTGGGAACCCCTGACTGGGATATAAGCAGACGCAGGAAATTGGAACTAGCTGTTTGGGCACAATGATTGGGGTGGATTCGATGGGCCAAAGGCCTGAATCTTCTCTGTATTGCTCTCTGACTATGACTTCGGAATTCTCTGACAAAGGGCTTTGGATGCTCCTCAGAACTAAAACTGATAAATTTCAGGACAGAATGAAGTTGAGAGAAAATCAGAGGGTATAGGCTTAGTGAACAAAGGATCGGAATCAGTATCAGGTTCATTATCACAAACATATGTCATGAAATGTGTTGCTACATCAACATATACTATAAATTATAATAAGAAATCTATATTAAAACAATATTAATAATTAGGGCAAAGAAAGACTAAAAATAGTGAGGTGGTGTCATGGGTTCATTGTCCATTCAGAAATCTGATGGCAGAAGGGAAGAGGCTGTTCCTAAAACATTGAGTACATGTCTTCTGGCTCATGTATCTCCTCCCTGAATGAAGCAATAAGAGGGATATCCTGGGTGATGAGGGTCCTTAATGATGGACGGCACATTTTTGAGGCATCACCTGATGAAGACATCCTCGATGGTGAGGAGGCTCATGCCCATGATGGAGCTGACTTAGCTTACAACGCTCTGCGGCTTTTTCTGATCCTGTGCAGCAGCCCCTCCACACCAGAATGTGATGCAACCAGTTAAAATGCTCTCCACGGTACATCTGTAGAAACTTGCTTGAGTCTTTGGTCACAGACAAAATCTCTTCAAACTCCTAATGAAATATAGCCAGATATTTTTAAGTGTAAGTGAAGACTCAAGTGGTTATGTGGTCTACTGCTGCTTCAAAATAGCATTCTTGCTATTAAAAGTACTGTATTATGAGGTGTACATTAATTTTCAATTACATTATTTTCTTAAAATTTATTTGCCTCGCATTGCTTATTAATCAATGCTACATCTTGACATAAGATCATGTCCTTGCCTGAAATATGCTCCATCCTTACATTTATCCATGTAACTTGCATAAAATCTTTGGCCCAGATCCTTGGGGCATTTTCTTATTCGCTTTCCACAAACCTGGCAGTGGTCCAGCTGCAGGAAACAACAGCCAACACTCTCCCCAACCAGCCAGAGACATCTGGAATGAGTGGGCAGAGCAGATTTCCCTTTGCCAGAGCCAGATCGCCAGCCTTCCCTGGAGAAAGCCAGATGGTACATCTCCATCTACAGAAGAGCCACAGGGCAAAGGAGTCCATAGAGTTTGACAAAGTCTAATAAAAGAGTGCGGAGGAGCAATGAAATGAGGAAAAGAAAGAATTAGGAACCAGCAGCAATGAAAACAAGGCAAGAGAATTTCTTCCTTTCAATCTGGTTATTGGACGTGGGTGTTGCTGTCTAAATTAGTATTTATTGCATATAGAAGCGGGTAGTGATCTAGTTTCCTGAATCACTGCAATCTATGTAAAGAAGATTCTCTGGAAGTGTTCAAATTGGTTTATTAATGTCAGATGTACTGAGATACAGTGAAAAACTTGTCTTGCACACTGTTCATACAGATCAATTTATTACACCGTGCATTCAGGTAGAACCAGGTAAAACAACAACAGAATGCAGAACAACAGAACACATTCAATGTTTTAGGAACAGCTTCTTCCCCTCCACCATCAGATTTATGAAAGAACAATCAGCCTTTCCGATGTGACCTGGGGTCATTGGGTGTTTCCGGTCTTTCATCATCAGACACACTAACCTAGGCGATCCAGCCGTGGTTGAACAAACTACCTGAACTTGCATTCGGGTGGCACGTGCTGCAGATCCCCATATATGTAATTCTTATTGTAATTTAAAGTAGTTTTTTAATGTTTTGCTACTGCAAAACAACAAATTTCATGACGTATAAATGAGATTAAAACTAATTCAGAATAAAGTGTAACAGCTACAGAAAAAGTGGACAATAAGGTGTAAGATTATAATATAGCAGACTATGAGGTCAAGAGCTTTATTGTATGAAGGAACTAAAGATTGGCTTTATTTGTTTCACAGGCATCGGAACTTCAAAGCATAATGAAATGCGTTGTTCTTGCATCAACAACCAACACAATCTAAGGAGGTGCTGGGGGCAGCCCACAAGTGTCACCATGCTTCCCACACCAGCAGAGCAGGCCCAGAACTTGCTAAGTAACACCCACAAAAATCTAGAAGAAATCTTCCTAACAACTACTAGGCCTATCATTAACCGAGAGGTCTGTGGATCTCAGCTTGGGAACCATGGGATTAGCAAGATCTTCAGACAGATTTGAACCAAGATTCAAGATTGTTTAATGTCATTTCCAGTACACAAATGTAAAGGAGTTCAAAATAATTGTTACTCCAGATTCAATGCAGCACAAAAAAAGCACAATAAGATAAAGAACACAGATAATACACACAAAATGCTGGAGGAACTCAGCATGCCAGGCAGCATCTATGGAAAAGAGTAAACAGTTGTCATTTTGGGCTGAGACCCTTCATCAGGACTGGAAAGGAAGAGAAGTCAGAATAAGGAGGTGGGGGTAGGCAAGGAAGAAGTACAAGGTTGCAGGTGATAGGTGAAACCAGGAGAGGGGAAGCAGGTGAAGTAAAGAGCTGGGAAGTTGATTGGTGAAAGAGATATAGGGCTAGAGAAGGGGGAATCTGATAGGAAACAACAGAAGATCAGTAATAAAAAGCACAATTAATATAAATACTTAAGATAGCTAGTATACATAGATTGATTGAACGTCCATGAAGTGACACTAGGCACAGGAGTGTCTGCCCAAAAGGGGACTGACAAGAAACAATAAAGTAGTGGTTGTTGTCAGTGTACCAGATGAGTAGAGACAGATTTTATTTTGATCCTGTCCGCACCAGCCAAGATTTACACATCATTCTTGCTTTTGTCCCGAAATTATCATTGTAATAAAAATCATGCAGGCCAGATAATTACCAACATACTCCCCTCTTTCTACTAACCCCCATGAATGCAAAGTGAAAGACGCCAGCTGGAAAATGGCTTTCCATGTTTATCTTGACAGGCTTAGGTCCAATTTGCAACACCTCTCTAGTAATTATCAGCAAAAGAAGGAAGAGTTTACAGGAATAAAGCAGAGAGTCCATAGATTAAAGGAAAAAGAGTTCTTGAATAACTGAGGTTAAGTGGACCATGTGCGGGCTTGTGGAGGTCAAGTCATTGTGTATAGTTAGAGCAGAAGTTGATAGGTTCTTGATTAGTCGGGGTGTCAAAGGTTACAGAGAGAAGGCAGAAGAATGGGATTGAGAAGAATCAGCCATGATGGAATGGTGGAGAAGTCTCGATGGGCCAAATGGCCTAATTCTGCTTCTATGTCTTACGATCTTATGGAAAAATGTCAGTTAGGACCAATTCAAAAAGACATGGCAAAGATATCCACAATGGACATTGCATAGGTTATAAACACAAGAGGCTGGAAATCCAGAATAACCCAAACAAAACTCTGGAAGAACTCAGCGGATCAAGCAGCACCTACGGAGGGGAATAAATAGTCTATGTTTCAGGCCGAGACTGTTCATAGGGGTCTATTGCATGGGGCTCTATATTAATGTGAACTGCATCTAAATGGTCCCATATACTGAGGGCTTCAATTATGAAGCTTGTTTGCTTGTTTAGGTATGTCATAAACATAAGAGATTCTGTAGATGTTGGAAATCCAGAGCAACACATCCAAAATGCTGCGGGAACTCAGCAGATCAGGTGGCATCCAGGGAAATGAATAAACAATCAACATTTCGAGCCAGGACTCTTTATCAGGACTGGAAAGGAAGGAGACAGACTCCAGAATAAGAAGAATAGGGGAGGAGAGGAGTACAAGCTGGCAGGTGATAGGTGAAACCAAGTGAGGAGGAAAGTGGGTGAGGTAGCAGGAACGAAGCAGGAAGCTAGGAGGTGATAGGTTGAAAAGGTAAAGGGCTGAAGAAGAAGGAATCTGATAGGAGAGAAGAGTGCACTGAGGGAGAAAGGGAAGGAGGAGGGGCACCAGCTGGAAGTGATGGGCAGGATAAAAGAGAAGGGACAGGAGTGAGAGGGGAATCAAAATGGGGAATTGAAAAAGAGCGCATTTTTTACCTTTATTAGTTTTGTGCCTATATTTATTATGCTTCACCAATTGACTTTGAGCAGAGGCAGTTAAGATCCAATCACTCTGGTTAAATCATGGGATCATGGAAAGATACAGCACAGAATCTGTTTGAATCTGTGACATTATTTTATGCTCATCACTACATTATTTCTATTTTCTATTCTCTCCATATTCTGTTTAACTGTCCCCAGATTCTCAGAACCACCTACACTTGAGGAGACACCTTTCAGTGACCAATTAACTTCAGGACTCAAAGTTCAACCTTCAAAGTAATTAGTAATTTATTATCAAAGTTCACATATGTCACCATATGCATCACTGAAATCCGTTTTCCTGCAGGCACACTGAATAAATCCAAGAAACACAGTAGAAGTTCTGGTTTAAGATAGAATTACCAAAGATGTACAACAGCTGACTGTTGGTTCAAAAGCAAAGGAATTCGATTAAAACCATCATTACTAACAATTTTTTGAAGTAAATTGTGGTAAACTATCACCGCAAACAATGAAGAGGTGAGAGAGGGCAAAGTGAACTCGAGAGATGTGCCCTGCTGGAATGCAGCAAAATCAACACACTTGGAATTGGAAAGCTGCTGGTTGGAGTGGACAATCCTGAATGGAGGAGACAGGACAGAGGAGCTCTGATGCCCGTCCAACTTACCCGGGTGTGAGGGTGAATCACTCCAAGTGGCAAGCCAATTTACAGAGTTTGGGAATGGCTTCTCCAGCAGCGAAATCTGGGCCTGACTCGATTCGCTGCTGCAGGGCCTAGTTCCTAGTGCGTGTTTCAGACAATTTAAATGCCAGATAGTCCAGGAGCTACTCTGTCTGCGGCGCTAAGGCTATGAGACAGCTCCTGATTATTCCATTCTGTGTCTATGAGCCTCATGTGATTTACCCCACTAATATGATGAACTGAGTACCGAGGCCCTGGGCCTCCTCTGAGCTGCTCCAGGGATTTGGATCTAAGGACTTAATTTGGTTCAGAAGGCTAGTGTTGTTGCTCGCTTCTACTGTTTGCATGATTTGTTTTGTTTTTTTTTCTCTGTGGGCACTGGGGGTTGGTCTTATTTTTTTTCAAATTGTGTTCTTTCAGGTTCCTTGCTTTGGGACTGCCTGTTAAGCAAACAAATCTCAAGGGTGTATAATTTATACATTCATTTATAATTGTTGTAATGTGTATTATTAAAAATAAGTTAATACTAATCAGGAAGCTGTTGGTAGCAAGAGACAGGATCCAGGGTTGGTGGGGTCTTTACTTCCGCTCGTTTTACTCCCAGTATGCATTCTATATAGTTCCTCCACCCATGCCACACGAGGTACCTGGAAGCCTCTGTTTTGTAAATATCATTTGCCGTCCCAGATAAAGATGCTCTTTTGGCCATCAAGTTGTCGAGTGGTCTTTTTGTAAAGTAGAAGTTACCACAATAATAAATGCATTTTTGAATCTTTGAATCAATGAAAGACCACACTTAACAGGATGGACAAACAACCAGTGAGCAAAGGACAACAAACACAAGAGAAAAAATAATAAATAAATAAATAAATAGATAGATAGATAATACATTTGGTGAACACGAGATAACGAGTCCTTGAAAGTGAGCCCATAGGTTATGGGAACAGTTCAGTGATGGAGTGAGGGAAGTTGAGTGAAGTTATCCCCTCTGGTTCAAGAGCCTGATGGTTGAGAGGATATAACTATTCCTGAACCAGATGGTGTGAGTCCTGAGGCTCCTGAACCTCCTTCCTGATGACAGCAGTGAAAAGAGAGCATGGCCTGGTGATGGATGATGTCTGCAACATTGCTCTGTGTATTTGTGCTTAATGGTGAGAAGACAGTTATGAGACTGGGAAGGAAATTAGGCAAAACCTACATGATCACAGGGAGAACATGCAGACTCCACGTGGACAGCACCATATGTCACGATTGTACCTGGGACTCCGTGGCTTTGAGGAGAGGGAGCCTGGAGTCATGAACAGGCAGATCAGGGAAGCGACAGAAGAGGGAAGACAGTAGATTACTTTCCCAGAAGGTGCCAGCTGCATCTTTACGACAATCCTGTTATTCTGTGCCATTGTTACTAATTGGTTTATTAATTAAAGATTTAATTAATTATTTAAATTTCATTTCCTCAGTTGGATTTGAACTTGCATCTCTGTAGATAGATGAAGCAACTCCCTGGCTACTAGTCCAGTACTATAACCTCTATGTTACTGTAGTGTATTTAATATTTAAGTAATATAGTAAATATATTGTTCGATTAAATGTTCTTTGCTTAAATAAATTCATTAGGGGTTATATGTAAGAAATACGTGAAGGGCATGTCATTACGCCACCTCATTTCTATGTGAGCGCCTCACTAAGGAAAAGAAACTAAGTAGACTCACATCTCCCAGCCCCGCCTTTTCCTTTTATTTGTTTTTGGAGGTACAAAACATAAGAGCTTCTATTCCCCTGCAATTGTTCTTGAAGGAATCTCACTTGTTAAATCAAAAGCTGCAAGTGGGTGCATCTGAGATCCTTCATTCAATCTGTGGATAATTATCCTGAAGAAAATAGGTTTCACCAGTCTCCAAAAAGCTCTGTGCAAAAGAATGAGATGATATCCCACCTGTCTTGTTCAATATCAGGAGACAAACTGCCAGTAATCATCACTGCCACCTACTGCCCTCCACTCACACGTGTACATGCACTCTCTCTCATGTACTCACTGACTTGTACACACACACATACACATTCGCACACACACGCACTCGCACACATACTCTCACTCACACACTCACTCTCATTCAGACACTCACTCACACATAATCACTCGCACACACACTCACTTGCACACACACTCTCAATCACACACACACATTCACTCACACACTCTCACTTGCACACACACTCTCAATCACACACACATACATTCACTCACACACTCTCTCTCATACACGCACAACACACACACACTCTCAGCAACACACATAAAACGCTGCAGGAACTCAGCAGGCCAGGCAACATCAATGGAAAAAATTACAGTTGGCATTTCAGGCCAAAACCCTTCAGCAGGACTGGAGAAAAAAAGCTGAGGAGTTGATTTAAAAGGTGGTGGGAGGGGAGAGAAAAACACAAGGTGATAGGTGAAACCGGGAAGGAGAGGGATGAAGTAAAGAGCCAGGAAATTGATTGGTGAAAAAGATACAAGGCTGGAGAAGGGGGTGTCTATTGACAGAAGGCCATGGAAGAAAGAAAAGGGGATAAGAGCACCAGAGGGAGGCGATGAGCAGGCAAGGAGATAAGGCGAGAAAGGGAAAGGGAAAAGGGGATGGGGAATGGTGAAGGGGGGGCATTAACAGAAATTTGAAAAATCAATGTTTATGTTATCAGGTTGGAGGCTACCCAGATGGAATATAAGGTGTTGTTCCTCCAACCTGAGTGTGGCTTCATTGTGACAGTAGAGGCGGCCATGGATTGACATATCGGAATGAGAATGGGAAGTGGAATTAAGATTGATGGCCACTGGGAAATCCTGCTTCTTTTGGTAGGTGCTCGGACGAGCAGTCTCCCAATCTACGTCAGGTCTCAAAATATACACAGGAGGCCACACCAGGAGCACCAGACACAGTATATAACCCCAACAGACTCACAGGTGAAGTGCTGCCTCATCTGGAAGGACTGTTTAGGGCCCTGAATGGTAGTAAGGGAGAAAGTATAGGGGCAGGTGTAGCACTTTTTCCACTTGCAAGGATAAGTACCAGCCAGGAGATCAATGGGGAGGGACAAGTGGACAAGGGAATCACATACACATTCGCACATGCAGACACACTCGCACACACACTCTCACTCACACACACACTCTCTCTCATATACACACACACACACACATACTCTCACTCACACACTCACTCTCATTCAGACACACTCTCACTCACACATAATCACTCGCACACAGACGCACATGCTCTCTCACACTCACTCACACACTCTCATTTGCACAGTGTTGCCTGCAGAAAAAAGAAAGTGTGGGGAGGGGAAGATGTGCTTGTTGGTGGGATCCCATTGGAGATAGTGGAAGTTACAGATAATTATGTGCTGGGTGCGGAGAACGGAGGGGTGGTAAGTGAGGACAAGAGGAACTCTATCCCTCTTGTTTAGGTGGGGTGATGGAAGGATGGGGTGCGTGAAATGGAAGCGATACAGTTAGAGGGCAGTGTTGATGGTGGAGGGAAGGTGCCCCTTTCTTTGAAGAAGAAGACACCTCCTTTATTCTGGAATAAAAAGACTCATCCTGAGAGCAGATATGGCAGAGATGGAGGAATCGAGAGAAGGGGATGGCATTTTTACAAGTAACACAGTGGAAAGAGGCATAGTTCAGGTATATGTGAGAGTCCGTGGGTTTATAATAGCCATCAGTAAATAAGCTGCCTCCAGAGATAGAGGCAGAGAGATCAAGAAAGGGGAAGGAGGTGTCAGAAATGGACCAGGTAAATTTGAAGGCAGGGTGGAAGTTGAAGGCAATCACTCTCAATCACGTGCACACAACACACTCACTAGCACATATACACACACACACACACACACACACACACACACACACACACACAGAGTCACTCAGACACCCTCACTCACTCAGACACATACACATTCAGTAACACACACACACACATGCACACCATAAGACAGAGGAGCAGAATTAGGCCGTCACCCCCTTGTGTTGGTCATGGCTGAACCATTTCCCTCTCAATCCTACTATTCTGCATTCTCCCCATAGCATGTGATGCCTTAACTAATCAAGAATTTATCATACTCCACCTTAAATACACCGAACGACTTGGCCTCCTCAGCCACCTGCAGCAATGATATCCACAGGTTCACCACCCTCATGCTAAAGAAATTCCTCTTCATCCCTGATGCACCATCAATAACTCTCTCCGAGACGGGAAGTCGAGATATCGGCTTTTATTGACTGGAAGAAAGAACAAGCAGTAGTTGACCACCATACTACATCCTGGAGACTGAGAGGCCAGGCTCAGGCCTCAATCGCCTTTATACCAGGGTCTGTGGGAGGAGCCACAGGAGCAGTCAGCAGGGGGCGTGTCCAGACAGGTATATGTAGTCCACCACATTCACCCCCCCTTTGTTTTAAAAGAGAGTCCCCATGGGGCAAAGTTTCTTACAAGTATATTTACAGGTTAAGTCTATCAGGTGGTTGAATCTGTCGCTGCGATCTACATAGCACCGGCTGTGATTGCACAGGTGCTGGTGGTGATTGCACTGGAGACGGTGGTTGTGCTGGTTCCGGCCTAAATGGAGATGTCAGCCCACTAGGCGTCAGTGATCCCTCATGCGTGTGCAAGGCGCCTGGTATATGCGTGTATGAGACACCCGGTATAGGAGTGTCGTGAGGAGTCTGTGTAAGGCTCAGTGTGCGCGGTGTCACCTCGGGTACAGGGTTCATACTTACCGTGGAGTGTTCGGGGTAGTGGTCTGCTGCTCCTGTGGGCGCCAGGTCGCGGATGAAGACCGTGTCCTCCCGCCCATCAGGTAAGACCACCTAAGCATACTGGGGGTTCGCATGTAGAAGGTGAACCCTCTCGACCAGCGGGGAGTATATAGTACTCCTCACATATTTCCGGAGCAGCACTGGCCCTGGGGACGTCAGCCAAGCTGGTAGGGTGGTCCCAGTTGCAGACTTCCTGGGAAAAGAGAGTAGGCGCTCGTGAGGGGTGGCATTGGTGGACGTACATAACAGGGAGCGGATAGAGTGGAGTGCCTCAGGGAGGACCTCCTGCCATCAAGAGACCGGCAACCCTTTTGACTTAAGGGCTAAAAGTGTGGCCTTCCACACTGTGGCATTCTCCCTCTCCACCTGTCCATTTCCCCGGGGATTATAATTTGTGGTCCACCTAGTAGCAATGCCCCTAGCCAGCAGTTACTGGTGCAGCTCGTCACTCATAAAGGAGGACCCTCTATCACTGTGGATATAGCAGGGATATCCAAACAGAGTGAAGAGCTGGCGCAGGGCTTTTATGACAGACGTGGCAGTGGTGTCGGGGCAGGGATTG
Source organism: Hypanus sabinus (assembly GCF_030144855.1). Classification (NCBI taxonomy): domain Eukaryota; kingdom Metazoa; phylum Chordata; class Chondrichthyes; order Myliobatiformes; family Dasyatidae; genus Hypanus; species Hypanus sabinus. The sequence continues at coordinate 55,333,865 of NC_082720.1, read as the reverse complement.
GCAAAGGGGAACCGTCGATAACTCGTCGATAATATTGAGAAAGTAGACATTGCGATCAGTGGAGGGAAGGGGGCCCTTAAAGTCAACACTCAGTCGCTCAAAAGGGCAGGTGGCCTTGATAAGTTGTGCCTTTTCAGGACGGTAGAAGTGCGGTTTGCACTCAGCGCAGACTTGGCAGTCCCTGGTCATCGTCCTGATGTCCTCAAGGGAGTAAGGCAGGTTCCAGGCTTTCACGAAATGGTAAAATCGGGTGACCCCCGGATGGCAAAGATGTGCAAGGAGGGCGTATAGCTGGTCGAGCAGTGCGCTGGCACACGCTCCCCGGGATAGGGCATCAGGGGGCTCATTGAGCCTTCCAGGCCGGTACAGGATATCATAGTTGTAGGTGGAGAGTTCTATTCTCCACCGCAAAATTTTATCATTTTTGATTTTGCCCCACTGTTGGTTGCTGAACATGAATGCAACTGAGCACTGGTCGATCAGCAAGGTGAACCTTTTGCCAGCGAGATAGTGCCTCCAGTGCCTAATAGCTTCCACTATGGCCTGGGCTTCTTTCTCCACCGTGGAGTGCTGAATTTCAGAGCCTTGAAGGGTACGAGAGAAGAATGCTACTGGCCTGCCTTCCTGATTGAAGGTAGCAGCAAGCGCAAAATCAGAGGCATCACTCTCTGCTTGTAAGGGAATGGTCTCGTCCACCGCATGCATCGTTGCTTTAGCAATGTCCCCTTTAGTGCAGCTGAAGGCCGCGCAGGCCTCGGCAGAGAGGGGAAAAGTGGTAGACTTGACCAGGGGGCGGGCCTTGTCTGCGTAATGAGGGATCCATTAGGCATAATAGGAAAAAAAAACCCAGGCACCGTCTGAGGGCTTTGAGAATGGTGGGAAGAGGGAGTTCTAACAGGGGGTGCATACGGTCGGGATCAGGGCCAATGACCCCGTTTTCCATGACATACCCAAGGATAGCGAGTTAGGTGGTTCCGAACACACACTTGTCCCTGTTATAAGTAAGGTTCAGGGCTTTGGCCACTTGGAAAAATCGTTGGAGTTGTGATCCGGCCAGTTGTGACCACAGATTGTGATGTTATCCAGATAGGGAAATGTGGCCTTCAGTTGGCACTGGTCCACCATCCGGTCCATTTCCCTCTGGAAGACCGAGACACCATTTGTGACACCGAAGGGGACACGCAGGAAGTGATAGAGCCTGCTGCCCGCCTCGAAGGTAGTGTAGGGGCTGTCCTCTGGGTGGATGGGGAGCTGGTGATAAGCAGATTTCAGATCTATGGTCGAGTACACCTTGTACTGAGCTATCTGGTTGACTATATCCACGATGCGGGGTAGGGGGTACACGTCAAGCTGCATGAACCTATTGATGGTTTGACTATAGTCCACGACCATCCTATTTTTCTGCCCAGTCCGAACAACAACCACCTGGGCCCTCCAAGGGCTTGAGCTTGGCTCAATGATCCCCTCCCTGAGCAGCCGCTGCACCTCTGACTGAATGAAGGCCCAGTCCCCCGCGCTGTACCTCCTGCTTTTAGTTGCCACCGGTTTACAGTCAGGGGTCAGGTTGGCGAACAGCGGTGGGGGAGGGATCTTGAGGGTGGAGAGGCTGCAAGTGGTGTCAGTAGCACGGCTGTTGGCATGGTGCTGGGTGGGACGTATGGTTCGGTGTGTGTGTGTGGTGAGTAGCGGGGTATATGGCAAAGTCCCACAGAACTGAGGATTCCTGACAGTGAGTGGTGGGAGGGGCCCGTCATATGCCATAGTCACACTTTCGAGATGGCTCTGGAAGTCCAGCCCCAATAGCACAGGCGGGCACAGTTGAGGCATGACCAGTAACGCAAAGTTCTGATATTCTGTGCCCTGAACCACCAATGTCGCTACACAACCCACCCGGATGTCTGTGGAATACGACCCAGAAGCCAAGGTGACCCTCTGGCTTACCGGCCATGTCGCGAGTCCGCAGTGTTGCACTGTGTCCGGGTCAATAAAACTCTCAGTGCCGCCCGTGTCAAACAGGCAACTATTCCTGTGCCCCTCCACCAGGATGTCCAACATTGACCTTGCAAGCTAGTGTGGGGCGCTTTGGTCGAAGGTTACGATGGCCAGAGTTGAACTGCCGTCTTGGTGCCCGGTAAGCACCGGTGGGTAGGGGGCGGGACATGTTGGCACCGACAAAGATGGCCGCCCACATCGGGCATGCAAGATGGCGGCCCCCATGCCTCACACGCAGCGCTGCCTGACCCCGCTCATGGTTTAGACTTACAGACCTTGGCGAAATGGCCCTTCTTCCCACAGCTGGAACAGGTCGTTTCTTGGGCCGGACAGCGTTTTCGGGGGTGCTTTTCGAGTCCGCAGAAGTAACACTGCACAGGCTTGCGACTGGCAGCAGCTGTGGTCGGGTTCAGGGAGTTCGTGGAATCGCGACTGGCAGTGGCGTTGGCAAATTCGCTCGTGGGAACCGGTGGTGGCGGCATCTGAGATGTCCACGGAACCGGCGGGGGATCGCGCAGCTGGACAGCGTCAGCATTGTGCAGAACAGCCTCCATCGTGTCGGCCGTCTCGATCGCCGAGCGTAAGGTAAGATCAGCATTTTCCAGCAGCCGCTGGCACACATACTGACCTGATCCCTGTAACAAAGGCGTCTCGTACGAGGAGCTCCGCATGCTGTTCCACCATGAGTGTTTTACAATCGCAAGTTCGCACAAGTGTCTGTTGGGCTCGGAGAAACTCGGTGCTCGACTCTGCAGGCCGCTGTCGTCACGTAACTAAGCGATGTCTTGCGTAGACAGTGTTCACCGGCTGCAGGTACTATCTTCTGAGGGTGTCCAGTGCCCCTTGGTAGGTCGACAGGCCTCTGATAAGTGAGTAAACTTTCGGGGTGACCCTCGAGAGGAGAATTCGGTGCATAACAGCGGGTTCAGTTGCACTAACCTCCTCCAAGTATGATTGGAAGCATGCAAGCCAGAGTTCAAAGGCAAGAGCTGCTTCAGGGTCTTGGGGGTCCAAATCCAATCTTTCCGGATGTAAAACGCTTTCCCTGTTTTAAAACTTCCAGTCAATAAAATTGATGCACCATCAATAACTCTCTCTGAGACGTGAAGTCGAGATATCGGCTTTTATTGACTGGAAGAAAGAACAAGCAGTAGTTGACCACCATACTACATCCTGGAGAATGAGGGCCGGCCTCAGGCCTCAATCGCCTTTATACTGGGGTCTGTGGGAGGAGCCACAGGAGCAGTCAGCGGGGGGCGTGTCCAGACAGGTATATGTAGTTCACCACAATCCCCATTCTAAATATCGATTGCATTCTGTGCCCCATTGTCCTAGACTCCCGCACTATAGGAAAAGTCCTCTCAAATCCACTCTCTCAAGGAGTTTCAACTTTCAATGAGATCTCCCCTCATTCTTCTGAACTGCAGAGCGTACAGGCCCAGAGCCATTAGACACTCCTCATATGATAAACTTTTTGATCCAGGAACCATTTTTGTGAAGCTGCTTTGAACCCTCCAATGTCAGCACATCCTTTCTCAGATAAGGGGCCCAAAGTGTTCGCAATACTCCAAGTCAGGCCTCACCAGTGCCTTATAAATTCTACTCCTCACAAAATGAATGCTAAAATTGCATTTACCTTCCTCACCACCAGTTTATCTGCAGGTTAACCTTTAGGCAATCCTGCATTAGGACTCCCAAGTCCCTTTCTACCTCAGATTTTTGAATTTTCTCCATTCAGAAAATAGTCCACACTTTTATTCCTTCTACCATACACTTCCTGACACTGTATTCCATCTGTCACATCTTTACCCATTCTCCTAATCAGTCCTGCAGACTCCCTGCTTCCTCAGTACTACCTACCCCTCCACCTACCTTCGTATTGCCTGCAAACTTGGCCACAAAGGGATCAATTCCGCCATCCAAATCACTGATATACAATGTAAAAAGAAGCGTTCTAAACACTGACCCCTATGGAAAATCACTAGTCACCAGCAGCCAATCAGAAAAGGCTCCTTTTATTGCCATTCTTTTCTTTCTGCCAATCAGACAGTGCTCTATGCATGCTAGCATATTTCCTGCTTACCTTGCTAAGCAGCCTCATGTCAAAGTCTTCTGAAAATCCAAGTACACAAAATCCACTGACTCTCCTTTGTCTATCCTGCTTCTTGTTTCTTCAAAGAATTCCAACAGATTTGTCAGGCAAGATTTTCCCTTAAGAAAACTATGCTGACTGGCATATTTTATCATGTGCCTCCATTACCTCAAAATCTCAACATTGACAATTGACTCCAACATCTTCCCGGGGTCAGGCTAACTGGCCTATAACTTCCTTTCTTCTGTCTCTCTCCAGGCTTGAAGAGTGGAGTGACATTTGCAACTTGGAGTGAAGCATCCCAGAATCTAGTGATTATTGAAAGACCATTACTAGTGCCTCCACAATCTCTTCAGTTACTGCTTTTAGAAGCCTACAGTGTAGTCCTTCGGATCCAGTGACTTATCATAGACTCAGGAAAGTCTGCAGATTCTGGAAATCCAAAGCAACACATACAGAATGCTGGAGGAGCTCAGCAGGTCAGGCAGCATCTGTGGAAATGAACAGTCGATGTTCCGGGGTGAGACCTTTCATTAGGATCTGAAGTAGGGTCTCGGCCCAAAATGTCAACTGTTCATTCATTTCCATAGATGCTGCCTGATCTGCTGAGTTCCTCTACATTTTGTGTGTGTTGCTTCAAGTGACTTATCTATCTTCAATCTTTTCAACTTCCCAAGCACCTTTTCCATAGTAATAGCAACTGCACTCACTTCTGCCCCTGGCACTCTTGAACTTCCAACATACTGCAAGTGTCTTCCACAGTGAAAACTGATGCTAAATACTTATTCAATTCATCCACCATTTCCTTGACACCATTACTACTTCTCCAGCATCATTTTCCAGTCGTCCAATATCTACTCTTGCATCTTTTTTACTCTTTTTATGTCTGAAAAAGCATTTGGTATCCTCCTTGACATTATTGGCCAGCTTACCTACAAATTTCATCTTTTCCCTCCTTATGGCTTTTTAGTTGCCTTCTGCTACTTTTTAAAAGCTTCCTAATCTTCTAACTTCCCATTAATTTTTGCTTTAATATATGCCTTCTCCTTGACTTCTATGTTGGCTTTGACTTCCTTTGTCAGCCGTGTCATCAACCTGCCTTTAGACTACTTCTATCTTGTATCTATCCTGTGCCTTGCGAACTGCTGCCAGAAATGGCAGACACTCCTGCTGTGCCGTCATTGCTGCTGGTATTCACTCCCAACCAACCCTGGCCAGCTTCCTCTCTCATACCTCTGCGGTTCCCTCAACTCCACAGTAATACTGATACATTTGACTTTAGCACCTCCGTCTCTAACTGGAGCGTAAATTCTCATTGTCTCCTAAGGGTTTCTTTATCTTAAAGTCCCTAATGAAATCTGGTTCATTGCACAACACCCAATCCAGAATTAGATTGCCCCAAATAGACTTAGAGCAAGCTGCTCTAAACAGCCACCTCAAAGGCATTCTACAAATTTCCCCTAATCTACCTGTTTTTGAAATCCCCTATAACTATTGTAACATTGCCCTTTTGACATGAATTTTCTATTACTCATTGTAAGTTGCGGCTCAGATCATGGCTACTGTTTGGACGGCTGTAATAATACCCATTGGGGCCTTCTTACCCTTGCAGTTCCTTAATTCTACCCACAACGATTCTACATCTTCTGATCTTACGTCACCTCTTTCTAAGTATTTAATTTTGTTTTTTACCAACAGAGCCAGGCCATGTTCTCTGGCCACTACCTGTCCTTTCGATATGATGTACCTTTAGATGTTAAGATCCCGACTATAATCTTCATTCTGCCACAACGCAGTGATGCCGACAACCTGCCAATCTCTAAATGCACTACAAGTTCATCTATCATATTCCATATACTGTGTGCATTCAAATATTACACCTTCAGTCCTGCATTCATCACCCTTTTTGATTTTGTCTCCTTGTTACACTGCAACTCATTCCACTGATTGCAATTTTGTTCAATCATCTGCCTGTCCTTTCTGACAGTCTCACTATACACTGCCTCTGCATGTATACCAACTGTCCCTTCCTCAGCCTGATCACTGTTTCCAAACCCGCTACCAAATTAGTTTAAACCCTCACCAACCCTGCTTACCAGGACGTTGGTCCCCCTTGGGCTTAGGCATAAGCTGTCGTTTTGTGCAGGTCAAACCTTCCCCAGAAGAGATCCCAATGATCCCAAAATCAACATCCTGCCCCCTGCACCAATTCCTCAGTCACACATTCATCTGCCAGATTGTCCTATTCCTACCCTCGCTGGCATGTTGGACAGGCAGCAATCCAGAGATCACTACCCTGGAGATCCTACTTTTCAGGTTTCTACCTAGCACCCTAAATTGTCTCTTCAGGACCTATTTGTTTTTCCTACCTATATCAATGGTGCCAATATGCACCAAAACTTCTGTATGTTCACCCTCCCTGTTTAAAATGTCGTAGACCGATCCAAGGTATCTCTGACCCTACACCTGGGAGGCAACATACCATCCAGGTGTCTGTATTGCATCCACAGAATCGCGTGCCTAATCTAACTATCAAATCCTCTGTCACTACTGCGGTCCTCTTCTCCCCTCTTCCTTTCTGAGCCACAGCACTAGACTCAGTGCCAGAGAGCCGATCGCTGAGGCATCCCTGGTAGGTCGTTCACACCCAACATGATCCAAAGTGGCATACCCATCAGTGAGGGGAACGGCCACAAAGGTACTCTATACTGGCTGCCTATATCCTTTCCCTCTCTTGATAGTCACCCAGATACCTGCCTCCTGCAATTTAGGGGTGACTACCTCCCTGTAGCTCCGATCTATCACCTCTTTAGTTTCCCATATGAGCCGAAGGTCATCGAGCTGCATCTCCAATTTCCTAACACATTCTCTGAGGAGCTGCAACTGGGTGCAACTGGTGCAGGGTCAGTTATCCAGGAGGCCGGGGGCTGCCCTGGATTCCTACATCTCACACAAAGAACACAGCACAGTCCCGGAGCCATTTAAACTGCCCTACCCTGAAGTCCCGGAGCCATTTAAACTGCCCTACCCTGAAGTCCCGGAGCCATTTAAACTGAAGAATGAAGAAGCAGGAACCTACCAGATATTTGCCTCACCCAAGCCTACAGCACCGAAACAGGCCCTTCGGCCCTTCTAGTCCATGCCAAACCCAATTAAACTGTCTACTCCCATCGACCTGTACCAGGACATAGTCATCCATATCCCTATTACTCATGTACTGTCCCTACCCAAACTTCTCTAAAACTCTCACCCCTAAGTGTGGAACTCGCATGCACCACTTGTGCTGGCAGCTCATTCCACACACCCACAACCATCTGAGTGAAGAAGTTTCCCTTAAACTTCTCACCTTCCACCCTTAACCTATGTTCTCTGGTTGTAGTCCCACCCAACCTTAGTGGAAAAAGCCTGCTTGCATTTACTCTATCTATAATTTCATAATTTTGTATACATCCATCAAATCTTTTCAAGCTTTTACGTTCTATAGAATATAGTCCTAACCAATTCAATCCTTCCTTATAACTCAGGTCCAGACCCAGCAACATCCTTGTAAATTTTATCTGAACTCTTTCAACCGTGTTTACATCTTTCCTGTAGGTAGGTGACCACTTTACTCCAAATTAGGCCTCACCAATGTCCTATAAAAATCCAACATAACATCCCATCTTCTGTACTCAATGCATTGATTTAGGAAGGCCAACATACCAAAAACTTTCATCATGACCCTATCTACCTGTGATACCACTTTCAAAGAATAATTGTCCTGTATTCCCAGATTGCTTTGTATTACAACATTCCTCAGTGTCCTACCGTTCACTGTGTAAGACCTGCCCTGGTTGGTCCTTCTGAGATGCAAAACCTCGCTCTTGTTTGCATTAAATTCCACCTGCCATTTATCAGCCCAATTTTTTCAGCTGACGCAGATCACTATGCAATCCATGATAGCCTTCCTCACTATCCACTACACCCCCAACCTTGGTGTCATCTACAGATTTGCTGATCCAGTTAACCACATTATCATCCAGGTCATTTTTATAGATGACAAACAACAAGCTGGGTGGGTGGGGGAGGGAGATGAAGTGAGACACTGGGAGGTGATAGATGAGACCAGGTGAGGGGCAAGGTGGGGGAGGGGATGAAGTGAGACACTGGGAGGTGATAGGTGAGGCCAGGTGAGGGGCAAAGTGGGGGAGGGGATGAAGTGAGACACTGGGAGGTGATAGGTGAGACCAGGTGAGGGGGGATGAAGTGAGACACTGGGAGGTGATAGGTGAGACCAGGTGAGGGGCAAGGTGGGTGGGTGGGTGGGGGAAGGGGATGAAGTGAGACACTGGGAGGTGATAGGTGCGACCAGGTGAGGGGGAAAGGTGGGTGGGTGGGAGAAGGGGATGAACTGAGACACTGGGAGGTGATAGATGCGACCAGGTGAGGGGGGATGAAGTGAGACACTGGGAGATGATAGGTGCGACCAGGTGAGGGGGAAAGGTGGGTGGGTGGGGGAAGGGGATGAAGTGAGACACTGGGAGGTGATAGGTGCAACCAGGTGAGGGGGAAAGGTGGGTGGGTGGGGGAGGGGATGAAGTGAGACACTGGGAGGTGATAGGTGCGACCAGGTGAGGGGGAAGATGGATGGGTGGGGGAGAGGATGAAGTGAGACACTGGGAGATGATAGGTGAGACCAGGTGAGGGGGAAAGGTGGGTGGGTGGGGGAGGGGATGAAGTGAGACACTGGGAGGTGATAGGTGAGACCTGGTGAGGGGAAGATGGGTGGGTGGGGGGGGGATGAAGTGAGAAGCTGGAAGGTGATAGATGGAAGAGATTGACAGCTGAAGAATCTGGCTGGAAAGTATCTGGTATGAACTGAGTGGGCCTGATGACCTATCTCGGTACAAGATAATGAAGGCCTTACAGCTTTATAGCTAAACATCAGTGAAGTCCCGCTGGCAAAAGAATTCTCCAAGCAGCAATTGTAAAGTGAGAAAGATTTGCAATTACACAGAGCTCTTTGCCACCTCAGGACATCCCACAGTGCTCTCAGATAATGAAAAGCAGAATCTGCTGTAATATGGAGAGTTTATCAACTGCCCCATTGCAATGGATTAATGACCAGATTAATCTGCTTTTTGTGCTGGTGCCTGAGGATAAAGATTGTGCCTCGGTCACTGGGGAAAAGCCCTTTTCTCAACCTGAAAACAGTCATGTGGAATACTTCACTTCCACAAGTGCAAAAGTGAGGGTTGGGGAGGGCACCACAGTAGCACAGTGGTTTGCACTACACTATTGCAGCTTGCAGAGTTAAAGCTCGTTCATTGTTCATTTGGTTGAAGAACAAGCTACACCAGGACAACTTACCATCAATCCTACAGTCATGCCGATCAAGCACTTGGGCTATATTATTTTTTTGTGACCCCATGTTTTTCTGAAAACATAACCATATGTGCATTCCTTGTACATTCCTACTTGTGGTCATGTGTTTCCTCCAGGTGCTCCAGTTTCCTCCCACGGTCCAGAGATGTACCGATTAGTAGGTTCACCGGTGACTGTAAATTATCCTGTGATTAGGCCAGGATTAAATAGGTGGGTTGCTGGGCTGGAAGAGCCTGTTCTGTGCTGTATCTCAAAATAAATAAATACGCTGCAGAGGCTGGGAATCCACAATAAAAGGAGAATGTGGGAAATGATCATTTCTATGATCTATGGAGCATCTACGGAGAAGCAGATTAAAAGGTTTCAGCTCAATAATCCTTCATCAGAAGAAGGAAAATTAAGACAAGTAGATTTTAAAATGTAGACAGAAAGGAGGGGGCAGAAGGGAACAAAATGGGATGGTCTCAGGTAGAGTCTTATGGTGTGGAAACAGGCCCTTTGGAGCATCTGGTCCATGCTAACCAAGATGCCCATCTAAGCTAGTCCCAATTACCTGCACTTGGCCCAATTCCCTCTAAACCAGGGGTTGCCATGGAACCCTACCATTAACAAGGGGTCCATGAACCCCAGCTTGGGAAAACCTACTCTGAACCTTTTCCCGTCCATGTATCTATCCAATTATCTGAGTTATAGGGAAAAGTTAAATAGGTTAGGACTTTATTCCCCAGAGCATAGAAAATTGAGAGCAGATTTGATCGAGGTATACAAAATTTGGGGTGTATAGAGCTTTTTCCACTGATCTTGGATGAGACTACAACTAGAGGTCATGGGTTAAGGGTGAAAGGTGAAATCTGAGGGGAATGTCTTCACTCAGAGGGTGGTGAGAGCGTGGAATGAGCTGCCAGCTCAGGTGGTGGATGCAGGGTCGATTTCAGCATTTAAGGGAAGTTTGGATAAGTACATGGATGGGAGGTGTATGGAGGATTATGGTCCAGGCGTAGGTCTATGGAATTAGGCAAATTAATGGCTCTGCACATGTTGGATGGGCTGAAGGGCCTGTTTCTGCGCTGAGGTGTTCTATGACTCTAGCTTTTAAATTATTTCAATCTACCTGCCCCAGTCACTTCCTCTGGCAGCTCATTCCATATGTGTGCTACCCTCCAAGTGAAAATGTTGTCACTCAACTTCCTATAAACTCTCTCTTCTCTCACCTTAAACCTGTACCCTCCAGTTCAGGGATTCACAACCATTTTTCATGCCATGGACCCTTACCATTAACCGATGGGTCCATGGTCCCCAGGCGGGAAACACCTGCTCAATTCTTGTTTCCCCAAGCCTGGGAAAACACAGTGAATCCAAATTATCTGTGCCCCACGTGGTTTTACACATCTGTAAGGTCACACCACAGTCACGAACACTCCAATGCATAAAGTCATAACCTGCTCAACTTCTCTCTATAACTCAGGCCCTCATGTCCTGAAGATGGATTGCTGGAGAGATTGGAGAATTAATCGGGAGAATAATACCTGGCAAAAGAGGACATTAAGACAAGACATAAGCAAATAAATTTTGGATATGCAGGAAGTGTACAGGAAAAAGAAAAGCTAAAATTTTACCATAATTATTGAACTTCAAAAAAGATATATAACATGCAGATGGTGTAGAACATGTAACTTTACAACACAGTACAGGCCCTTCAGCCCACAATGTCGTGCTGACTTTTTAACCTACTCCAAGATCAATCTCACCCTTCCCTCCCACGTAGCCTCCATTTTTCTTTCATCCATGTGCCTATCTAAGAGCTTCCTAAATGTCCTTAATATACCCACCTCTACCACCACCCCTGGCAGTGTGTACCATACACCCATCACTCTCTGTGTAAAACATCTACAATTGGCATTCCGCCCTATATTTTCCTCCAATTATCTTAAAATTATGTCCCCTTGTATGAGCCATTTTCACCCTGGGCAAAAGTCTCTGGCTGTCCACTCAATCAATGCCTCTTATCATCTTGTACATCATCATCATTATCATTCTGTGCCATGTCGTATGATATGGATGATCACGGTCTATCACCATGATAGTTCTTGGCAAATTTTTCTACAAAAGTGGTATGCCATTGCCTTCTTCCAGGGTCATCTTGTACACCTCTCTCAAATCACATCTCATCACTCTTTGGTCCAAAAGTAAAAGCCCTGACCTGCTCAACCTACCCTCATTAGACATGCTCCCTAATTCAGGCAGCACCCTGGTAAATATCCTCTGCACCCTCTGTAAATCTTCCACTTCCTCCTATAATGAGGTGACCAGAACTATGAAATAAAACCAAAAAATGCCAGGAACACTCTACAGGTAAGACAGCATCTGTGCAAAGAGAAAGAGTTAATACTTCAGATTGACCGGTTTCTCTCTCCACAGATACCATCTGACCTGCTGAGTGTTTTTCTCATGCTCTGCATTTATTGAGTAACACATACAGAGCACAGGAGGAGCTCAGCAGATCAGGCAGCATCTATGGAGGGAAATAAACAGTCAAAGTTTTGAGCTGAGGCTTGATGATCCTGATGAAAAGCCTTGGCCCGAAATGTCCACTAACATTTAAAAATACAGTGAAATGTGCCATTTGTGTCAAATGAAATCAGCGAGGATTGTGTTGGGCAGCGTGGAAGTGTTGCCATGCTTCCAGAACCAACATAGCATGCCCACAACAACCTGACTCTAACTCTAATTTACATCATTGGAATGTGGGAGGGAGATGGAGCAGCTGAAGAAAACACACGTAGTCATGGGGAGAACATATAAATATTCAGTGGGAACTGAACCCTGATCAGTGATCGCTAGCACTGGTTCCCTCTGGTTTCCCTCCTCCCTCCCTTCCTTTCATATTCCACTCTCCTCTCCTATCAGATTCCTTCTTCTTCAGCCCTTTACCTTTTTCACCTATCACCTCCCAGCTTCTTATTTCATCCCCCTTCCCATCTACCCACCTTCACTCTCACCTGTTCTCACCCATCACTTGTGTTCATCCGCTCACCCCTAATGTACCAGTCAGCGCAAGCGATCACTGATCGGAGTTTGATTCCCACCACAGTAAAGGTATTGTATGTTCTCCCCATGACCACAGGGGATTCCTCTGGGTGCCCTGGTTTCTACTCACATTCCAAGGGCATACAGTTAAGGTTAGTGAGTTGAGGGCATGCTATGTTGGTGTCGGAAATGTGGAGATACTTGAGGGCTGCCCCCAGCACAATCCTCTGACTGTGAAGGTCATTGGTGCAAAATATAACCATATAGCAATTACAGCACAGAAACAGACCATCTCAGCCCTTCTAGTCCGTGCTGAACGCTTACTCTCACCTAGACCCACTGACCTTCACTCAGCCCTTAACCCTCCATTCTTTTCCTGTCCATATACCTATCCAATTTTACTTTAAATGACAATATCGAACTTGCCTCTACCACTTCTACTGAAAGCTCGTTCAACACAGCTACCACTCTCTGAATAAAAAAATTCCCCCTCGTGTTACCCCAAAACATTTTCCCCCAACTCTCAACTCATGTCCTCTTGTTTGAATCTTCCTTACTCTCAATGGAAAAAAACCTATCCACGTCAACTCTATCCCCCTCATAATTTCAAATACCTCTATCAAGTCCCTCCTCAACCTTCTACGCTCAAAAGAATAAAGACCTAACTTGTTCAACCTTTCTCTGTAACTTAGGTGCTGAAACCCAGGTAACATTCTAGTAAATCTCCACTGTACTCTTTCTATTTTGTTGATATCTTTCCTGTAATTCGGTGACCAGAACTGGACACAATACTCCAAATTTGGCCTCACCAATGCCTTGTACAATTTTAACATTACATCTCAATTCCTATACTCAATGCTCTAATTTATAAAGGCCAGCATACCATAAGCTTTCTTCACCACCCTAGCCACAAGAGATTCCAACTTCAGAGAACTATGCACCATTATTCCTAGATCATTCTGTTCTACTGCATTCTTCAATGCCCTACCAATGACTCCTTTCAATGTATGTTTCAATGTACATGTGACAAATAAAACTAATCTTTATATTAATCTTTACCTTCTTCTTCAGGGCTCTGTCCCAGAAGGGTCTCGACATAAAACATTAGCTGTTTATTCCCCTCCATAGATGCTGCCTGACCTGCTGAGATCCTCCAGCATTTTGTGTGTGTTGTTCGAGGTCTAACATCTAACATCTGCCAGATGATGGTGAGGATATTCTACAAGGCTGTGGAGACCAGTGCTATCATGGTTGCTGTTGCGTGCTGGGGCAGCAGGCTGAGGGTAGCAGACACCAACAGAATCAACAAACTCATTCATAAGGCCAGTGATGTTGTGGGGGTGGAACTGGACTTTCTGACGGTGGTGTCTGAAAAGAGGATGCTGTCCAAGTTGCATGCCATCTTGGACAATGACTCCCATCCACTCCATAATGTACTGGTTAGGCACAGGAGTACATTCAGCCAGAGACTCATTCCACCGAGATGTAACACTGAGCGTCATAGGAAGTCGTTCCTGCCTGTGGCCATCAAACTTAACAACTCCTCCCTCGGAGTGTCAGACACACTGAGCCAATAGGCTGGTCCTGGACTTATTTCCACTTGGCATGATTAACTTATTATTTAATTATTTATGGTTTTATATTGCTAAATTTCTTCACTATTCTTGGTTGGTGCAGCTGTAACGAAACCCAATTTCCCTCAGGATCAATAAAGTATGTCTGTCTGTCTGTCTGTCTGTTTCTATCCCTACTGCAGGATATGGGACCTACACAGGCAATAATGTAGACTTCCATCTTTAATATCCATTTAAACAAGTAAAAGAAGGCTTGGCTTAACATCCTGTTCAAATTACGATAACCACATAGGACATTGAATCTCTCCATGGTCGGGGTCAACCAGGGCAGACTGCTGGTCCCAGCTGTCTGCATGATACACAAGCCAGGGCAGTACTTTCTAGAGAATAAGCTGTTGCCCGGGCAGCAGGCTCCCCCTTCCAAAGGAACAGCAGAGACCAATCCAGTTTGACACCAATGGCCTCACAGGAGTTGTCAGCCAGCGTTGACGGGACTCCAGCTCTGGAGCTTTCCTCGGAGTTTACTCCAGATTCCTTCCCCATGAGTGGGTCCAGCCGCAAGGCAGCGGAGCTTCGAGTCAGAGTCTCCCTTCCCCTAAGTGAACTGCCAACCATGCGATTGGTTTTAAGGCACCAGTAACCTGCCTTTGCCCCTTCTCCTGTCAGTAGAAACAGCTCCACTGGGCTTAATAGCTAAACCACTCGTGAAGGCCAGGAGCTGGATGTTTGTCAGGGTCTATTTAAGATGCACGCCATTGGAAGCATTTAATACACAGTGGGAGATTACCCAATACCACCACCAACCCCACCCCCCCCCCCCCCCACCTGCTAGGACAACCCTAAGAAACCTTATAGAATGGAACCGTATGGAAATTTGCCCAAGAGCCTAAATGGCCCATACTGATCATCTAAGCTAGCTCCATTTGTTGGGACTAGCTTAGAGTCCCATATCCCTCTAAACCAGGGGTTTCCAACCTTTTTTATGCCATGGACCAATATCAGTAAGCAAGGGGTCCATGGACTCCAGGTTGAGAACCCCTGCTCTAAACCTTCAACACAAGAGATCCTGCAGATGTTTAGAAATCCAGAACAACTCACACAAAATGCTGGAGGAACTCAGCCGGTCAGGTAGCATCTATGGAAATGAATAAACAGTCAATGTTTCAGACAAGACCCTCCATCAAGACTGGAAAGGAAGGAGGAAGATGTCAGAATAAAAAGATAGAGGGAAGGGAAGGAGGACTAGCTAGAACGTGGTAGGTGAAGCCCGGGGGGTCCCACTACCTACTTAGTGGCTTAGCTACTAAGTCTGGCAGAATCGTTTCTACTGACAGGAGAAGGGGCAAAGTAGGGTCACTGGCACCTCAGAACCAGTCGCTTTGGGCAGATGGGGCTCGTCAGCCATGGTTGGCAGCTCTGATCTCAAACCTCTGCTCACTTGTGGCTATACCCACTCATGGGGAGGCATTGGGAGTAAACCCCAAGGAAAACTCCAGAGCTGGAGTCCCTCAGTCCTACGTTGAGTTCAATGCTGACTGACAACTCCTGCGACACTGCCAGTACCAAACTGTATCGGTCTCTGCCGTTCCTTTGGGATCATCAGATGCGTGGAGGGGGAGCCTGCTACATGGGCAAGAGCCTGCTCTCCATATCATACTGCCCTGGCTCACAATAGCCATGGTCAACTCTGACTGATGGAGGCTCTTACCACCTCACTCAAAATTAGGCCTCACCAACGTCTTATACAACTTCAGCATAACAGTCAGCTCCGATAATCAGTACATTGATCTATGAAGGCCAATGCACCAAAAGCTTTCTTTACAACCCTATCTACCTGTGATGCCACTTGCAATGAATTATATACCTGTATTCCCAGGTCCCTTTGTTCTATCATGCTCCTCAGTGCCCCTCCAACTCTGTGTAAGGCCTACCCTGGTGTGTCCTCCCAAAGGGCAACACCTTGCCTGCATTAAATTCCATCTATTATTTTTCAGCCCATTTTTCCAGCTGGTCCAGATGTCACTGGAAGCTCTGATAGTCTTCCTCGCTGTCCACTTACACCCCCAGTCTTGGTGTCATCTACAGATTTGCTGATCCAGTTACCCAGACTCAGGTTTATTCTCACTGGCTCATCTGATGTGAGATCTGTAGTTTTGTGACAGCAATACAGTACAAAGACATAGAAACGGTTAACCTAGGAAAATAAGTAGTGCAGAAAGAAAGAAATAATAAGGTAGTGTTTATCTGGTATCAGAGGCGAAGAAGCTGTTCCTGACTCACTGAGTGTGGCGCTTCAGGTTCCCAGACAGACTGTGGTGCAGTCAGCCGGACTGCTGCCCACCAAGGTGTGCTCAGTAACTGCAATCTGTTACCATACCTGGGTTTCGGCCCAAACAAACAGCTGGAGTCACTGAGTACTTTCGTGCAAGGGTGCTTACTCTGTGCATCAAACAATCAAACCTGCAAAAATTGTGAAAAGAAAACTGCCAATATTTACCAAAAGGTATCTACCAGGAAACATAATAAGTAGCTCCATACTATGTCCAGTATGAATTCCTGGCAGCTCAATCTCTCTGTCTCCGCTCTGAGAGCGATCCAGCCTGTTTATCAGGCACCAGAGCACACCATCTTTATATACCCACAATGTTAACAAAAGACTACACACAAATCAACATATGATGTACCCTACAATGTAGCTGCAATCATATCAAAATAACCATAAGTATCCACCTTAAATACAGAATACAAACATCCCCATCTCTAAAGAAATGGAGAATTCTAAAGAGAATGGCAGAAAAGGCACCATAAAGCCAACCCATTAAAAGTATATACAAGGGGGGAGATAATTGAAATCCATACACTCAGCACAACAACAAAAGACAAAAAGACAAAGCTGTGTGTGTGTGTGTGTGTTTATCACATGCTCACTAACACACAATCTCATTACACCATTTATTCTAATACATTTTGTTAATGTGTATACTGGGTGATTATTCTGGAGCACCCATGAACCTCTTTCGGCCATTCTTTTGTTCGTTATGTGCCATGGATGATCACAGACTTCTCTTCACCGTGACTGTTCTTGGCAGAGTTTTCTACGGAAATAGTTTGCTGTGGCTTTGTCTGGGCAAAGACGGGTGAGCCCAGCCATTATCAATATTCTTCAGAGATTGTCTGTCTGACATCAGTGGTTGCATAACCAGGACTTGTGATTTGCACCGGCTACTCCCGTGGCCTCACGTGACCCTGCTTGGGGGTGGGGGCTAAGCAGCTGCTGCACCTTGCCCAAGAGTGACATTAAACTAATTTAAAGGAAGACAAGGGAGTCCAAAATGCAGGTCTAACTTCGAGTTTACTGTGAACGAGGCCTCTACCTATCACATGGTAGCGTGATGACGTTTGCAATTCATGGATTTATGCATATAACCCATAATGAATTATTTAAATGAAATTATGTTTATATTGTATTTATTTAAAATATAAAATAAAAATTATAATAATATGAATGTAATTTAATTAATTAATCAATTTTAATATATTTTAAATTGTTTTTAAATTATATTTATTATTTAAATTTAAAAGATTGCTTAATCAGCTAATATATACTAGATTACTCAAGTATTACTAAAATTTTAAATAGACAACAGTGACCTGCAGGCTAGCGGAGGGATCAATTCCTTTGGTAGAGACATATCTCCACCCTGCCACCCACTTAGGCATTAACTACTCTAATTACACTGAAGGACTGTTGTACAGTTTAAGTGTGGAAGAGAATTAAGCCTGAGACTTAAGGGTTAACAAAATCACGAGGATAGCAGAGTAAGAAGCAAATGGGGTCTGTCTGCCTGCTCATACTAATTAGCAATAAGTCCTGTTCGAAATGAAGAACTGATAACACACAGATGCAGTAAGTCCCATTAGAAATGAAGAACTGATAAGCACGGATTATGATTTTTTAAGGTGGAACCCTTAGCCCTCAAGACTACATGACTAATGGCTTGGTTTCTTATAATTAATGGGGAGGTTCCTTCACCCTTCAAGGCTACAGGACTAATAGCTTGGCTTCTTCTAATTAATGGAGAACTGATTGTGTGTGTGGGGACCCTATGTCAAACTCTGCGTAAGGTATGGAAGCATCCTGAACCTCGTCGATAAGGTCTAAGCAGGAACTCTTGACCCCTGAAAACTGCTGAGCTTCATGTATTAAAGACCATTGCTTCAGGGCAGTCTCTTTGTGGGCTCTATGTAAACAGGTAATAAAGTAATTAAAGCAAATACCAGGGTCTGTGTCTTTGTTTAAGTCCAATCGGCAATAATAAATTTCTCTGACAGTAAGGACGCAGACACTCATGCACTCTGGTGAAAGGAATAAAGATGTGGACTGATTTCTAAATGGGAAGCAAATTCAGAAAGCAGAGGTGCAATGGGACTTGGCAATAGGGAGGCAAATGCAATGTTAGCATTTGTTTCAGAGGACTGGAATATAAAGGCAAGGATGTGATGCTGACAAGAGAGAATCTACTCCCTTGTCCATTTGTCCCTCCCCACTGATCTCCCTCCTGGCACTTATCCTTGGAAGCAGAACAAATACACCTGCCCCTGCACCTCCTCCTTCACCAGCATGCAGGGCCCCAAAACAGTCCTACCAGGTGAGGCGACACTTCACCTATGAGTCTGTTGGGGTTGTCCACTGTGTCCAGTGCTCCCGGTGTGGCCTCCTGTATATTGTTGAGGCCTGACGTAGATTGGGAGACTGTTTCATCAATCACCTATGCTCCAGATCACCTATGATCCACCGGAAGAAGCAGGATCTGCCAGTGGCCACCCACTTTAATTCCACTTGCCATTCCCATTCCGATATGTCAATCCATGGTTTCCAGCACTGTCGCAATGAGGCCACACTCAGGTTGGAGGAACAACACTTTATATTCCATCTGGGTTGTCACCAACCTAATGACATGAGCATTGATTTCTTGAGCTTCTGATAATGATCCCGCCCTTTCCTTTGCCAGTCACCATCCCCTTTTCCCTCTCTCACCTTGTCTCCTTGGCTGCCCATCACCTCCCTCTGGTGCCCTTCCCCCCCCCTTTTCTTTCATTCATGGCCTTCTTTCCCCACGTATCAGACTCCCCCTTCTCCAGCCCTGTATTTCTTTCTCCAATCAACTTCCCAGCTCTTTACTTCTTCCCAGTTTCACCCATCACCTTGTGTTTCCCTCTCCCCTCCGCCCCCCTCCCACCTTTTAAATCTACTCTTCATCTTTTTCGCTCCAATCCTGCAGAAGGGTCTCGGCCCAAAGCATCAACTTACTTTTTTCCACAGATGCTGCCTGGCCTGCTGAGTTCCTCCAGCACTTTGTGTGTGTTGATGTGATGCTGAGGCCTCACAAGGCATTGGTCAGACCGCACTTGGACTATCGTGAGCAGGTTTGGACCCTTTATCTAAGGAAAGTGATGGCTGATAGATTTTCAATAGTGAGGATATCAAAGGTTATGGGAAAAAGGCAGGAAAATGGGGATAAGAGGGATAATAAATCAGCCATGACAGAAAGGTGGAGAAGACCTGATGGACTGAATAGCCTAATTCTGCTCCTGTGTTTTATGGTCCAAAACACTGAGTACTTGTCTGAAGGCTCCTGTACCTCCTCTCTGATGGCAGTAATAAGAGGGTACGTCCTGGGCGTTAGGTCATGTCTTCTTCCCATATTGGGCAAACAAAATTATGCACGATATGTGTACCCCAGCATTTGTCAGCCTTTGTGAATCAGGAGGGATGGAATTTGAGAAATAAATGTGCAGTTGCAGACTTAAGAAGCTGCTGTGAAATGAAATAAAGCCCCAAATATCTTTTGGATAGGCACAGGAATGTGAGGAAATTCAAAGAATATGAACATCATGTAGTTAAAGATATTTCTTTAGTTGGCCAGGTGACTACTGATTTATTAGTTCAGCATAACATTGTGGGCCGAAGGGTCTGTTCCTGTTCTATGTTCTACAGTACAAGTCTTAGACACATCTTTTGAAATTCTGTAAAGTGAAAGTGCTTACAAAAATAATGAAATGAAAAGTTTCTAAACTTCAAAAAGTTTACTATAGAGAGCAGTAAATATCAAAAAAAACTGAATCAAATCAATACTTGTTATGCCTTTAAAACTTCATCAGTTCTTTGAGGTACACTGTTGTGTAGTTCTATAAGAGCTGCCCGCAAGGAATTTGTACATTCTGCCCGTGACCACATGGGTTTCCTCCAGGTGCTCCAGTTTCCTCCCACAGTACAAAGACGTACTGGTTGCTAGGTTAATTGGGGTCATTGTAAATTGTCCTGTGATTCAGCTTGGACTAAATAGGAGGTTGCTGGTCATGTCCTGAAGGGCCAGAAAGGCCTATTTGGTGCTGTATTTCAATAAGTAAATCAGCTGAGAGGTGGTTCCAAACATCTTGGAGAACTTGCCACAGTTTCTCGGCAGACTTTGGCTGTCTCGTTTGCTTGGCCCAGGTAATCCCAGACAGCCTCGATGTTCAGATCAGGGCCAGACCATCTGAAATCATATCAAATGTCTAGGGTGCCTAAGACATTTGCAGTGTGCTGTATGTTCTATTTCAGAAATGAGGACGATCTCCAGACTGGAGTAAAAGGACATCTGCTGGCCATGACCTTCAGAGCAGCCTCTTGCACTGCAGTTCCTCTGTAACTGTAACGTTTCGCCGCTCTTTTTGTCCCATTTGTACGACCATGCTGTTTAGGTGGCATGTTGACAGATGCATTTCATTGTATATTTCGATGCATGTGACAACAATAAATTAATTGCCAATTTATGACTAAATATGAGAAGGCGGGAATTTCAGGTGATCGGTGGAAGTATAGAGTGGATGTCAGAATCAGAAT
Source organism: Hypanus sabinus (assembly GCF_030144855.1). Classification (NCBI taxonomy): domain Eukaryota; kingdom Metazoa; phylum Chordata; class Chondrichthyes; order Myliobatiformes; family Dasyatidae; genus Hypanus; species Hypanus sabinus. Next base: position 55,312,930 of record NC_082720.1, on the reverse strand, counting down.
CAGGTTTAATTTCACTGGCATATGAACTTCATTAAAATTTGGTCCCTTGTGGCAGCAGTACATTTTAATATCTAATAAAATAATGATAATTTACAATAAGAAATATACAGTATTGAAAAAGAAATAAATTAAGTAAGTAGTGCAAAAAAAGAGCAAAAAAATTGAGAGAATTTGGATTCATTGCCCATTCGGAAGTGCATGGATCTGAACGGCATACACTATTCCCGTGGGGAGGTACATGCTCCACTGACTGCTAGGAAATTAATAACTCATCTCCTTCCACCCTAGACCACAAAACCAATCACCCCGATGAATTATTAACTTCAAACTTTCTGCATAATCATTCAAAGAGTTGAACTGCATGTGCATGTAAAGAGAGCTGTGTAACTCATCTCCTTCTGCCTTAAACTTATCAATTACTCCTGCTGTGGACACTTTCTGGAGGTCCAAGATCCGTATGCTCCACGACCGCTGGACTAAGTGTGGAAATGTAGGAGTGGACTATGTTGAAAAATAAATGTGCTAGGTTTTCTAAAATTGATTCCTTCTACCTTAGGCCACAAACTTATCAATCACCCCTTGTATGTCTTGTGTGTTTTATATTCTGTGTCTAAAATATTTTTTTTGCTACCGTTTGCACAATTTATTTTTGCACATGTGAGGGAGGGGGGTTTGATGTTTTTCTTTGAATGGGTTTGTTCAATGGTTCTTCTTTGTTTCATGACTGTCTGTGGGAAAGACGAATTTCAGGGTTGTATACTTCGATAATAAATGTACTATGAACTTTGAATTTTGGCTTTATGAAGTGAAATATGGAGAACAGTTACTGAACAGCCCAGATGGGCTGAATGACCTGTCACAGAGCTTCATAGATTTTGTTTACTTGCAATTAGAATCCAGTTAAAGCAACTCAGTAAGTACAAGAGATCGTATCTCAAAATTCCTATTTTATAAAATATCTCAATTAAACACAATACCAAATGTCAGAACAATCAATAAAGTTAATGTTTTGCGCCACTCTGGAGCACCTGTCCATCCACGATCCAAGCACAACCATCTGCTAACATGAAGTTGGCATGGTAAATATGTAAACAGGACACAATTATATTCTCTGCCATCATTTGGGCTTCATGGGTGGTGGTAAATAATAATGTGGAAAGTGAAAATTTCAAAGTCAGCTCTTTACACCCAGTACAGTACTCCCGATTCAGAAACCACAGCCTGGAGATGTCCAGACTAGCAGTAGTCTTGGCAGAGTTCATAACATTACTACTTGCAGGTCTTAACACAGTGAAGCTCTCCGATCCCATCACCATCCCAACTGCTGAAGGATGAACTTCTGGATTTTTCCTCCTTCTCTGTTCACCTGTTTCATTAATTCCTGAACAGTGACCATCATCCCAAACTTAACCAAGTTCAAGTTTACTATCATTCAACCATACACATATATACCACCAAACAAAACAACATTCCTCCGGACCAAAGTGCACAACACTGTACGTATAAGTCACACAGATATAACACATAAAATAATATTACCACAAATAAACTAACATAATAAACAGCATTTGTGACACAACTCTAGAAGTGTGGTGAATTACATACCTGTCTGGACACGCCCCCCCCCCCCCCCCCCGCTGACTGCTCCTGTGGCTCCTCCCACGGACCCCGGTATAAAGGCGATTGGAGACACCGCCCCGGCCTCAGTCTCCAGGATGTAGTGTGGTGGTCAATTGCTGCTTGGTCTTTCTTCCAGTCAATAAAAGCCTATATCTCGCCTCACGTCTCCGAGAGTTATTGATGGTGCATCAAGAAGTATATAATATGATGCTACTGGTGCTTCATATGTGGTGAGACCTGGATGGTGGCAGGAGTTCAGTAGTCTTATGGCCTGGGGGATAAAGCTGTTTCCCATCCTAACACTTGTTGTCCTACCTGATGGTGGGGAGGTGGTGTGGGATTAAAGAGATTGTTGGATAGATGGAAGGGATCATTGACAATGCCAAGGACTCTACTTACCCGATGCTCCTCGTAAATACAATGCTGCCCATAGCCTAATTCATAGTTCAAAGTTCAAAGTAAATACATTTTCAAAGTACGTATATATCACCATATACTACCCTGAGATGCAGTTTCTTGCAAATATTCATAACTGGACCAAAGAAGTACAATAAAATGAATGAAAACCTACAGACGTGGAATGGTTCATCGGTCCTGGTTCAATCCAGCAAGTGCTTCCTCCCCTACTGCTACAAATACTTCCAGGTACCTCACCAACTCTGTCCGCAACACTGCATTTCCGGGTTTATTTGTTTATTTATTTCAAAGACAAACTGTGCAAATTAATAAATAAATAGAGTCAGTTCACCAGAGAGACTATAGACTGGAGAATTACAGCCATGTATTCATGAACCCCTACCGCTTTGATCAAGAATTTGGTGACCTGCTAAATATATATGCTGAAGTGCCAATGACATTTTGTTATTGTTTGGTGTAGATGTGAAACGTTCAGGAGCTGAGAAGATATGCATCTGTCCTTCAGAGGAATCTACATGCTCCTGTACATTAATTAGAACATTCTCCAACAGGCAAGTTCCACAAGTACTTGAGAGTAATAATGTTCAAAGTAATGAAAATTTATTACCAAAGTACATGTATGTCACCATATGCTACCTAGAGATTTATTTTCTCGCAGGTCTTCATTGTAGAAAGAAACCAATAAAATACAGTCAATGAAAAACTACACACAGAGAACCAATGTGCGAAAGAAGCCGTGCAAATAAAATAACAATATTAAAATATTAACAATTAGATATATAAATACATATGCAGATAAGTAAATAAATAGATACATGAATACATAATAAATAAATAGATAATGGTTCCTTAAGGATGTCAAAGCCAAGCGTAGTAGTGGGGATAAGCTCCTACTACCTATGAAATGCTCATATGGTGTACGTCTCAAGTAGCTTCTGACAGCCCAGCAGAACCCTTTCCACTGACAGGAGAAGCGGCCAAGGTGAGTTACTGCCACCTGACGCTTGGGAAAGATGGGGCTTGTCAGCCATGGTTGGCAACTCACCTAGGAGAAGGAAAACTGATCTCAAACCTCCGCTGCCTTGCGGCTATACCCACTCAAGGGGAAGGCTTTGGCAGTACTCCCAGAGGAAAAATCCAGAGCTGGAGTCTCTAAGGAAGTCCTACATTGAGTTCAATGCCGACTGGCAACTCCTGCGACAGCACTGCTGCCAAACTGTATCAGACTCTGCCATTCTTTTGGATTCATCAGCTGCATGGAGAGGGGGAGCCTGCTGTATGAGCAACAGCTTGCTCTCCATATTGTACTGCTCTCCCTGCAGGTCACTGTGGCATGCCATAGAGCATCAGGCCTCCGGGAGTCTTGATCACTCGTATTTACGAATTCTTGTCTTAACAAGAGCCGTTAAGCCCTTCTGCTTTATTTAATCTTGTCAAGTTAATTGTGACAGGCATGGGTCTTCCACTTTCCATGATTATTTAATGTGGACTCTCGTTTAGCGCTGCTCGCAGGGTCCTGTGTTGAGAATGATTTGTCGCTCAGCTGCGCCCCCACTGCTGTGTTGGAACTCCTATGTTTAACCTTGTGTTTCCGTCTCTACACTGGGAGTTTGTCTTTCCTCCACACCTGGGTTCAGTCGTTGCCAACGCTCACCGTGACACACTTAGACATCACATGGTCAACCCTGACCAATGGAGACCCTCGATAGATAGATAGATGACAGATAAATGCATAATAATGAGAACTTGAGTTGTAGAGACCTTTAAAATATGTCCATAGAACAAAGAACATACAACAGTACAGCATATGAACAGGCCCTTTCGCCCACACTGTTGTACCAAACCAGCTAAAAAGTAAATCAAAAATACCCCAAACTCTAAACACTCCTACCCACACAAAGTCCACATCCCTCCATCTTCCTCATATTCCTGTGCCTATCTAAACATCTCTTAAAAACCTCTGATGTATTTGCCTCTAACACCATACCAGGCAGGTCATTCCAGGCATCCACCACCCTCTGAGTACTTACTCCTCACATTCCCTTATTACCTTCAATTAATGTCCTCTGGCATTAGACATTTTTCCCTGTGAAAAAAGGTACTCCCTGTCTCCTCTATCTATGCCTCTCATAATCTTATAAACCTCAATCAGATCTCCTCAGACTCCCCTACTTTAGAGAAAACAACCCCAAGTTTGTCCAGTCTCTCAGGATAGTGCACGCCCTCTAAATCAGGCAACATCCTGATAAACCTCATCTGCACCCTCTCCAAAGCCTCAATATTCTTCCTATAATGGGGCAAATCAGTTTGGAGTTGAGGTAAAAGATTTAGTGTCGTCCTTGAAACTGACTGCTGGTCAGTGACACAGAGCCCGTTACAGATGTGGCGAGGTTGGCTGTAGCTGCTACAAGGTTCACTCTGTTGACCCTAGAGGAAAAAAATCCAAAGGCAAGGAAAACTATACTTAGAGGTGGGATTGATCTCTGCATGCCTCCCATGTCCACTCATCCCTGTGACCATGGCAAGTGCCGCACCTGCCCCTACACCTCCATTCAGGGACCCAAACAGTGCCTCCAGGTGAGGCAACATTTGACCCGCAAGCCTGTCTACTGTATCCGGTGCTCCTGGTGTGGCATCAGTGAGACTAGACGTAGGTTACGGGACTGCTGAGTTAAGCTCATCGCTCCGTCCGCCACAAAAGGTGGGTTTTTACAGTGGCCAACAATTTCAATTCTACTTCCCTTTCCATGGCCTCCTCTACCTCCACAATGAGGCCACATTCAAGATGGAGGAGCAACACCTCATATTCTGTTTAGGTAGTCTCCAACCTGATGGCATGAACATCAATTTCTCTGACTTCCACCCCACATCACATATAAATGAAATGCCATGGTTTCTTACTTAAAAATTTGCAACCTATCTTTATGGCCAATCCCATGAGCTTGTCATCTCACTTGGTTTTGCACACTCAATGTTTCGGGAACAATTTCTTCCCCTCCACCTTCAAATTTCTGAACGAACATTGAACCCATGAACATTACCTCACATTTACTCTAACTTTTGCACCTATTTATTTTTAAGTATATTTTTATTGCAATGTACAGAATATTTTATGTATTGCATTGTACTGCCAAACAACAAAGTTCACGACATATGACAGTGAGAATAAACCTGATTCTGGTCCATAGGCTACTGTATTCCACTTACACGTTATACTGTGCAGTACCTAAATGGGAAACATCAAAGTTCAAGGCAGCATTCAGAATCAGGTTTAATATCACTGGCTCATGTCATGAAATTTGTTGTAATGTGGCAGCAGTACATTGCAATACATTGTAATAAAAACTATAGCTGTACTGAAGTGGCGGAGCAGATTCGATAGGCCAAATGGCCTTATTCTGCTCCTATATTTCATATGGTCTTATGGTCTTAAATTACTATAAGAATATATTTCAAAAAAGAAAATAAATTAACTACGCAGAGAGAACAATAGTGAGGTTGTGCACATGGGTTCACTCTCCATTCAGAAATCTGATGGCAGAGGACGAGAAGAAACTGTTCCTGAATAGTTGAGTGAGTGTCCTCAGGCTCCTGCACCCCACCTTGCTGGTAGCAATGAGAAGAGGGCATGTCCTGGGTGATGGTCCTTTTAGAGCCTTTGCCTTTCAAAAGTGTCGGTGCCTGGGGTGGAGCTGGCCAAGCTTGCAGCCCTCCGCAGCTGTTTCTGATCCCCTGCAGTGGCCCCTCCATACCAGACGGTGATACAACCAGTTAGAATGCTCTCCACGGTACATCTGTCGACATTTTTGAGTGTCTTTGGTGACGTACCAATTCTCCTCAAGCTCCAGTTAGAATGCTCTCCACAGTACATTCCAATAATCCAGTATTCAGGAATCTACTTTATTCCAACTGGCATTCCCTGCTTTATAAAAATGCAGACTTCAAAGGCTTTGTGGCCATTCTGAGAAGGCACCATTGTAAGATTCTTTTATGTCTCTGTTGGCAGGGAGAAAAAACTGCAGAGATGGGTGTAAAATAGATTTCAGTCATTGACTGAAGGAGACAGAAAAATAAATCTGCCAGGACCCCTCATTACACTACGAAGTGACTGCAATCAGTTTGTTTCAGATACACTGCTCCTATTGCCATTAAATCTATGCATCCAGTGATCTATTCATCTGTTCTTTTCGATGATGCCTGCCAACAGCAAAGCTAAACAGACTACAGATATAAATCAGAAACTCTTCGATTGCCACATCTGCTTCACTGGAACAGGCAATATTAAAATAATAGTACTGAACGCACAGAAGTGTGTTTCACTGCATGTCATTGTTAGTAATGCATTAGTTAGAAACATGACATCTTTCAGCAAGACCATTTAGCCCATCTAGTCTGTGGTAGCTCTTAGAAAGGCACTTCAACAAATTTCACGACATATGCTGGTGATATTAAATCTAATTCTGATTCTGATTTTAATGGAGTCCCATACACCAATGTTTGTCCTGAAGAAAATCAATGGATGAACTCAACAGGTCAATGAATCAGAAAGCATTTGTGGAGAGAAATGGACAATCAAGACCCTTCATCTGGAATGGCAGAAAGCAAAAGAGGGTTTTTTCAGGGTCAGCATCAGTTCCAATAAGCAGAGGGTGCCATACACAGGCCATGCATAAATGAAATGCAATCCATGGAATGTCTGCTGCTGAGCTGAGGTTAGATGCAGAGCAGAGGAACAGCACCTCATTAGGTAGTCTCCAACCTAATGGCAGCAACATCAATTTCAAAATTCAAATCAAATTTATTATCAAAGTTCATATATGTCACCATATACAACCTGGAGAGTAATTTTCTTGTGGGCATATTCAATAAATCCATGATAGAATAGTAACCACAATAGAATTAATGAAAGACCCCACCACCTTGGGCATTCAGCCAATGTGTAAAGGGCAACAAACTGCAAATAAAAACAGAAAGAAAAATAATAAATAAATAAATAAATAGATAGATAGATAGATAGATAGATAGATAGATAAATGAATGAATAAGCAATGAATACTGAGAGCATAAGTTGAAGAGTCCTTGAAAGTGAACCCATAGGTTGTGGGAACATTTCAATGATGGGGCAAGTGAAGTTGAGACCAAATGACCATAAGACATAAGAGCAGAATTAAGCCATTTGGCCTTTCGAGTCTGCTCTCCCATTTCATCATAGCTGATCTAATTTATCTCTTGGCCTCAATCTCCCGCTTTATCCCGTGTCCTTTCATGCCCTGACCAATCAAGAATCTAACAACCTCTGCTTTAAATGTACATAAAGACTGGGCATCCTCAGCAGCCTGTGACAAAGAATTCCACAGATTCACCATCTTCTGGCTAAAGAGTTATCCCCTTTGGTTCAAGAGCCTGATGGTGTGAGTACTGAAGCTCCTGTACCTTCTTGATGGCAGCAGCACGAAGAGAGCATGTTCTGGTGGTGGGGGTCCCTGATGTTGGGTGCTGCTTTCCTGTAGCAACACTTTGTGTAGATGTGTTCAATGGTGGGGAGGGCTTTACCCACAAAGAACTGGGCCATATCGACTACTTTTTGTAGGATTTTCCATTCAAGGACATTGGTGTTTCCATACCAGGCTGTGATGCAGCTAGTCAATACTCTCCACCACATATCTATAGAAGTTTATCAAAGTTTTAGATGTCACGCCAAAACTCCTAAGGAAAGAGAAGTGCTGCTGTGCTTTCTTCATAATTGTACTTACATGCAGGACCCAGGACTGGTCCTCTGAAATGATAACAGCCAGGAATTTAAAGCTGCTGACCCTCTCCACCTCTGATCCTCTGATAAGGACTGATTCATGGACCTTCACTTTTATCCTCCTGACGTCAATCATCAGTTCCTTGTTCTTGCTGACATTGAGTAAGAGATTGTTGCTGTGGCATCACTCGAGCAGATTTTCAATCTCCCTCCTATATGCCGATTCATCACCACCTCTGATTCGGCCCATCGCAGTGGTGTTGTCTGCAAACTTGAATATGGCATTGGAGTTGCACTTAGCCACACAGTCATAAGTGTAAAACAAGTAGAGCAGGGGTTAAGCACACAGATTGTGTACCTGTGCTGATGGAGTCTGTGGAGGAGTTGGTATTGCCAATCTGAACTGACTGGGGTCTGCAAGTGAGGAAACTGAGGATCCAATGCACAAGAAAGTATTGAGGCCAGGGTTCTGAACCTTATTGATTAGTTCTGAGGGGACGATGGTATTGAATGTCAAGCTGTAGTCGATAAAGAACATCCTGATGTATTGTATGCTTCTTTGCTGTCCAGATGTTCCAGGGTTGAGTGAAGAGCCAATGAGATGGCATCTGCTGTGAACCTGTTGCTCTGGTAGGCAAATGGAGCAGATCCAAATTACTTCTCAGGCAAGAGTTGATATGTTTCATCACCAATCTCTCAAAACTTTTCATTGCTGCGGATATACTGCAAATGCTGAGGCAGGTTACCACGTTCTTCGTATGCACCCGGTATATTTGAAGCCTGCTTGAAGCAGTGGGTATCGCAGACTGCCAATGTGAGAGGTTAAAGATCTCAGCGAGCTCTCCAACTAGTTGATCAGCACAGGTCTTTAGTACTTGGCTAGGTACCCGGTATTGGCCGGATGCTTTTTGTGGGTTCTCCCTCCTGAAGGCTGCTTGCCCATCAGCCTCAGAGACTAAATTCACAAGATGTTCTAGGGCCATGGAAGCTTGTAGTGATTCTTCCATGCTTTGATGGTCAAAGCGAGCATAGAAGGCACTGAGCTCCTCTGGATGTGTAGCCCTATTGTTGCCTTTGTTGATTTCTCTAACTTCCATTAACCACACCTCTCTGTTCCCCCCTTTTCCTTATTCCTCTGGTCCCTTCACTCCTCTTTTCCTCTTCTTCTTCCACCATGACTTACCCATCACCTGGCTGGCTGGTGGCGCAATGGCATCAGCACCGGACTCCAGAGCAACGGCTCCTGAGTTCGAATCCAAGTCGAGCCACCCCTAAGTGTGCTTTCCATCCGTGCCAGGTCGAGTGTCGAGCTGGCCACTCGGCCTCATAAAAAGACAAGGGTCAAGTCAGGAACGTTCATATCATGACCAGTTAATCCAAAAGGGAGCCAATCCTGACACCACACGCCAGACAAGAATGGCTGTCTGTCTGGTGCGACATACTAAAAAAAAACCATCACCTACAGCTTCTGTCCTTTGGTATTCCTTCCTATCAGATTCCAACTTGTTCAGCCTTTTACCTCTTCTGCCAATCAGCTGACATCTTCTCACATTGTCCCACTTCCCTCCCACATCCATCTACCTACAGTCCCCCTCATCTACTCTCATCTATCAAACTCCACCTTCTTTGATCTTTTTGCTCTTCCACCTATCCTCCCCCAGAGTCTGCGATCATTCCCTTTTCCCTCCTCCCCTCTATCTATCTATATTTCCCCTCTCACCTGGCCTCACCTATCACCTGCCAGTTCATGCTCATCATCCTCTGGTTGACAGGTTAGGGTTAACCATGAGACAATAAGACATAAGAGCAGAATTAGGCCACTTGCCCATCAAGTCTGCACCATTATTCTGTTATGGCTGTTTTATTTTCCCTCTCAACCCCATAACCTTCAATGTCCTTAGTGATCAAGAACCTATCAAGCTCCACTTTAAATGCACCCAATGACTTAGTCTCACAGCCATCGGTGGAATTGAATTCCATGGATTCACTACCCTCCAGCTAAAGCAATTCCATCTCATCCCTGTTCTAAATGGACTTCTCTCGTTTCTAAGGCTGGGCCCTCGGGTCCTAGGCTCTCCTGTTACAGGAGATGTCCTTTCCATTTCCACTCTGTTTAGGCCTTCCAATATTTGATAGTTTTCAGTGAGAATCCCACCTGGTTCTTCTAATCACCAGTGAGTACAGGCTGAGAGCCATCAAATATGCCTTGTACTTTAACCCTTTCATTCTGAGAATCATTCTTGTGAACCTCGTCTGGAACCTCTCCAATGCCAGCGCATCCTTTCATATATAAAGATCCCAAAACTGCTCACAATACTCCACATGCAGTCTGTACCAATGCCTTGTAAAGCCTTGGCATAACATCCTTGCTTTTATCTTAAGTGAATCCTGCACAGGGCTCCTAAATCCCTTTGCACCTCAGATTTCTGAATTTGCACCCAGTTTATTCCTTCCACCAAAGTGCATGACCATACCCTTCCCTACACTGTATTCCATCTGCCACTTCTTTGCAAAATTCTTCCTATTTGTCCAAGTCCTTTTGCATGCTCCTTGCTTCCAAAACACTATCTGCCTCTCTATCTATCTTTGTATTGTCCACAAACCTGGCCAAAAAGCCATCAATTTCATCATCCAAATGATGTGTGTGCAGTCACATTTAGGACAAACTAGGTCAGGATGTCAAATATTCTTCCCTAAATCAGACGCGTTCTGACAAGTGTTTCCATGGTTTCACTGCTGACCAATATACCTGTTTTAAAAATGTCAATCTTGCCTTCAAATCCACTGCTCTGTAATTCTGTAAGAGCAAATTCAAAACCCATTGGGATCTTTGCCCTCATTTGAGTCATACCTCATTCACAAACAGAAAGTCAGAATCTTTTCCTCGGGTAGAAATGTCAAATACAGGAGAACAAGCATTCAAAGTGAGAGGAGGGAAGTTTTAGAACATGGATTGTACACGCAGTGGCCACTTTATTAGATACAGCTGTATACCTGCTCATTAGTGCAAATGTCTAGTCAGCCAATCATATGGCAACAGCTCAATGCATTAAAGCATGTATACATGGTCAAGAGGTCCAGTTGTTGTTCAGACCAAACATTGGAATGGGGAAGAAATGTGATGCGAGTGACCTTGACTCAGAAACTGCTGATCTTCTAAGGTTTTCACACACAGCAGTCTCTAGAGTTTACAGAGAATGGTTCAAGAAACAAAAAACACCCAGTGAGTGGCAGTTTGCTGGATGAAAGTTCCTTGTTAATGAGAGGTCAGAAGAGAATGGCCAGACTGGTTCAAGCTGACAGGAAGGTGAGAGTAGCTCAAATAACCATGTGATATAACAGAGGTGTGTAGAAGAGCATCGAACCTTGAAGTGGATGGGCTACAGCGGCAGAAGACCACACCAGGTTCCACTCCTGTGGCCACTTACTCCTTTGACCCATGCTATTGTCCCGACCTTTTAATTAATCTAACTCCTCCATCATATATACAGTAGCTCTCCATTTTTCTATCATCCATGTACCTATCTCAGAGTTTCCAATACACCTGACGAATCTGTCTCTACCACCACCCCAGCAGACTGTTTCATGCACCCCACACTCAATGGTCCCTCTAATTTGTAATGACCAGTGTGCGCAAAAATTTTGTGCTGTGCAATTTTTTGCCCAGTGACAACAATATGTGCACACTGAATTTTTTATATAGAGTTATTCATTGTAACTGCTATCAAAATACTGTCAATAGGAACTTTGATGTCCTCTGGGTTTGATCTTATCTACTGTTGTTCATCTGCACTCCCACAAAGAAGACGTAGCAGGCCTGTACCAGTAATGAAGGATTTTCTCACTGGAGCTTTTGCATACCGTCCATAAGTGATTTGCTTGCTAAGTGATGCTTTAAGTTCTTTTACATCGTAATAGTACATGCAGGTAACACTGGTTTCTGATTTGTACATAAATATTTCCTGAAGCTGCAGGTTCCTGACATTATGAGCTTTCGGTGTAGCAGTTTCTACTGTTTCATTAAGCCATTCCACTTTAAATTAACTAGCAATTCTTTTGTGCTTCACACCCTTTGCTTCTTTGGAATTCAACAGAGTGAATCAATAACTTATTCAATAAAAACTGTATAAATAAGCCAGTTCTAAAATCTGCAGACAAATCATCGCAAACTCCACGTTGTCATCAGAAACCGGGAAAGAAAATGTAATTGTATACAATTGTGAGATATACTTAATATGCCAACAAGGTAAAGGGTAACAACCTTTTGTGCGCAGTTTAAATCCCTTTGTGCGCCAGTAACAAAAGATGCACACACGCTTTGCCACCAATCTGTAAAAATCTATCTCTGACATCTCCCCTAAACTTTCCTCCAATCACCTTAAAATTCTGCCCCCTGGTGGCCTACCCCTGCCCCTGTTTTCATGGGTTCTTATTAAAGATCCAGTTCGTAAGGCTCAACTTGTCAAAGCAATCGGAAACTTTAAAAACAGCATTTAGAAAAATAGGAGGAAGAGATTCCCAGACCATAAGTCAGTGACATAGCTCATCACTCTGTTTCAAAAGTTAACTTTTTGGTTGGATACCTTTGAGTTGAAGTCACAAAGAGTTGGTGCAGAAAAGCAAAACCACACCAAAAGCACAGTATTTTTCTTCTGCCATCCCTAAGGAATAATTTGCCTCTGTCTTAAATTGAGTGATAAGACTTATGCGAAATGAATATCATACCAACAGAGCCACAGATGACGAAGGTATCAGACTTCACACCCGAATTAACACAACTCAGACAAGACATTAATAACAAATTCAAATAGGTGAATCTGTGCTCATGGCTGCCCTCTAGTGACGTCTGAGCATACACACACACAATTCTGGAGGAACACAACAGGCCCAGCAGTATCTCTGGAAATGATTGAACAGTCAATGTTTTGGGCTGAGACCCTTCATCAGGACTGAGAGGAAGGGGGAAGAAGCCAGAATAGGAAGGTTGGAGGAGGAGAAGGAGTACAAGCTGGCAGGTGATAGGTGAGACCAGGTGAAATGAAAGTTGGGTTGTTGGGGAGTGGGGGATGAAGTAAGAAACCGGGAGATGATAGGTGGAATAGGAGAAGGAGTGAAGCAGGTATCTGAGAGGAGAGGACAATGGGCCATAGGAGGAGGAGGAGGAGAACCAGAGGCAGGTAAGCGCAGCTGAAGAGAAAGGGTGGCTGCTGTTGGGAGCTCCCATCCATTGATGGACTAGTAGTGATTCAGTGGCCACCACTGACATTTCTGACTTCCCCATCCAGAGCTTGGATGAAAACCTCCACGTCCATCCTGGTGTGCTACTGAAAAATTACCGCAATTCTTTCAAATGGTCTATTCAACTGAAGCTCCCTTAGCTGGGAACATGAAGCATCCAGGATTGATATCTATCACTTAACAGCCTCTTAAGATATCATCTGCGCTTTTAACATAATAATCGCTGTTAGCAAGAACTTACAAATTTTCACATTACAACTGTGAACAAACATGCAAAGTAATTCAGTAGTTGGGAAGCACTTTGGGACACCTAGAGATTGCTACAAGCACAATAGAAATTTCTGTTTACAGTGGCATGTAAAAGTTTGGGCACCCTGGTCAAAATTTCTGTTACTGTGAATAGTTAAGTGAGTAGAAGATGAACTGATCTCCAAAAGTCATAAAGTTAAAGGTGAAACATTCTTTTCAACATCTTAAGCAAGATTAGTGTATTATTTTTGTTCTGTACAATTTTAGAGCGAAAAAAGGAAAGGAGCACCATTCTAAAGTTTGGGCACCCGAAGAGATTTGAGCTCTCAGATAAATTTACCAAGGTCTCAGTCCTTAATTAGATTGTTAAGGCTATGGCTTGTTCACAGTCATCGTTAGGAAAGGCCAGGTGATGCAAATGTCAAAGCTTTATAAATACCCTGACTCCTCAAACCTTGTCCCAACAATCAGCAGCCACAGGCTCCTCTAAGCAGCTGCCTAGCACTCTGAAAATTAGAATAATTGATGCCTACAAAGCAGAAGAAGGCTATAAGATCGCAAAGCATTTTCAGGTAGCCATTTCCTCAGTTCAAAATATAATTAATAAATGGCAGTTAAGAGGAACGGTATAGGTCAAGTTGAGGTCTGGAAGACCAAGGAACTTTCCAAGAGAACTGCTCGTACGATTGCTAGAAATGCAAATCAAAATGTCCATTTGACTGCAAAAGACCTTCAGGAAGATTTAGCAGACCCTGGAGTGGTGGTGCTCTGTTCTACTGTGCAGCAACACCTGCACAAACATGACCTTCATGGAAGAGTCATCAGAAGAAAACCTTTCCTGCATCATCACCACAAAATTCAGTGTCAGAAGTTTGCAAAGGAACATCTAAACAAACCTGATGCATTTTGGAAACAATTCCTGTGGACTGATGAAGTTAAAATAGAAAATTTTGGCCACAATGAGCAAAGGTATGTTTGGAGAAAAAAGGGTGCAGAATTTCATGAAAAGAACACCTCTCCAACTGTTAAGCATGGGGGTGGATCAATCATGCTTTGGGCTTGTGTTGCAACCAGTGGCACAGGGAACATTTCACTGGTGAGGGAAGAATGAATTCAATTAAATACCAGCAAATTCTAGAAGGAAACATCACACCATCTGTAAAAATGCTGAAGATGAATTGAGGATGGCTTCTACAACAGGATAATGATCCTAAACACATCTCAAAATCCACAATAGACTACCTCAAGAGGTGCAAGCTGAAGGTTTTGCCACGGCCCTCATAGTCCCCAGACCTAAACGTCATCAAACCTCCGTGGATAGACCTCAAAAGGGCAGTGTATGCAAGACGGCCCAAGAATCTCACAGAACTAGAAGCCTTTTGCAAGGAAGATTGGGCGAAAATCCCCCAAACATGAACTGAAAGACTCTTAGCTGGCTACAGAAAGCATCTACAAGCTGTGATACTTGCCAAAGGGGGTGTTACTAAGTACTGACCATGCAGGGTGCCCAAACTTTTGCTTCAGGCACTTTTCCTTTTTTGCTATTTTGGAACTGTAAAAGATGGAAATAAAAAAAGTAATCTTGCTTAAAATATTAAAGAAATGTGTCATCTTTAACTTTATGCCTTTTGGAAATCAGGTCATCTTTTACTCGCTTAGCTATTCACAGTAACAGAAATTTTGACCGAGGTGCCCAAACTTTTGCATGCCACTGTATACTGAGCAACAGACACAAAATGCTGGAGGAACTCTCTGGTCAGTCAGCTTCTACAGAGAAGGATAAACAGTCAACGCTTTGGGCTAAGACCTTCTGTTACATCATAATGAAGTAGCTTTACAACATGGTCAGGTCCGCAGAAGGGTTTCAGCCCAAAATGTCAACTGTTTATAGAGCGATAGAGTCATAGAACACTACAGCACAGAGACAGGCCTTTCAGCCCACCTAGTCCATGCTAAACCAGTAATCTGCCTCAACCCATCAACCTGGACCATAGCCCTCCGTGCCCTTCTCATCCATGTACCTATCCAAATTTTTCGTAAATGTTGAAATCGAACACAGACCCACCACTCTCACTGGCAGCTCGTTCCACACTCCCACCACCCTCTGAGTGAAGAAGTTTCCTCTCATGTTCTCCCTTCACCCTTACCCATGACCTCTAGTTCTAGTCACACCCAATCTGAGTGGAAAAAGTCTGCTTGTATTTTCCCTATCTATATTCCACATAATTTTATATACCTTTATCAAATCTCCCCTCGGCCTCCTACTCTCCAGGGAATAAAGTCCCAACCTATTCAGCCTATAATTTTTTGGATCATTGAGTTCTCTTCTCGGAAAGCTTGGACCTGTACAAAAGAGACATTTTGCAGCTGAACTGGAGGAGGATTGATATTAATGACTGTCGCCCGGTAGCACTCACATCGACAGTGATGAAATGCTTTGAGAGGCTGGTCATGACCAGATTGAACTCCTGCCTCAGCAAAGACCTGGACCCATTGCAGTTTGCCTATTGCCACAACAGATCAACGGCAGACGCAATCTCAATGGCTCTCCATACAGCTTTAGACCACCTGGACAACACAAGCACCTATGTCAGGATGCTGTTTATCCACTATAGCTCAGCATTTAACACCATCATTCCCACAATCCCAATTGAGAAGTTGCAGGACCTGGGCCTCTTTACCTCCCTTTGCAACTGGATCCTTGATTTCCTAACTGGAAGACCACAATCTGTGTGGATTGATGATAACATATCCCCCTCGCTGACAATCAACACTGGTGCACCTCAGGTGTGTGTGCTTAGCCCACTGCTCTACTCTCTATATACTCATACCAGTGTGGTTAGGCATAGCTCAAATACCAACTATAAATCTGCTGACAATACAACTATTGTTGGTAGAATCTCAGGCGGTGACGAGAGGGTGTACAGGTGTGAGATATGCCAGCTAGTGAAATGTGGCCACAGCAACAACCTGGCACTCAATGTCAGTAAGAGCTCTTAAAGATAGCGAGTCAAGGGATATGGGGAGAAGGCAGGAACAGGGTACTGATTGTGGATGATCAGCCATGATCGTATTGAATGGCCTACTCCTGCACCTATTGTCTATTGTCTGTTGTCACAACATATCGATGCAGTTATAAAAAAAGGCAAGACACTGTCTATACTTTATTAGGAGTTTGAAGTATTTGTCAACAAATACACTCAAAAACTTCTATAGTTGTACTGTGGAAAGCATTCTGACAGGCTGCATGACTGTCTGGTACTACATGACTACATGACTGCATGGGCTACTGCACAGGACCAAAAGAAGCTGCAGAAGGTTGTAAATCTAGTCAGCTCCATCTTGGGTACTAGCCTAAAAAGCACCCAGGCCATCTTCAGGGAGCATGTCTCAGAAAGGTAGCATCGATTATTAAGGACCCCCTCACCCAGGGCATGTGCTTTTCTCATTGTTACTATCAGCTAGGAGGCACAGAAGCTTGAAGACACACACTCAGCAATGCAGGAACAGCTTCTTCCCCTCTGCCATCTGATTCCTAAATGGACAGTGAATCCTTGGACACTACCTCAGTTTTTTTTAATATATAGTATTTCTGAGTTCTTTGCATGATTTTTAATCTATTCAATATATGTATACTGTAATTGATTGATTCATTTTTTTCTTCTTCTATATTATGTATTGCATTGAACCGCTGCTGCTAAGTTAACAAATTTCACATCATATGCCGGTGATAATAAACCCAATTCTGTTCCTAGCAGGAAGGTTTGCTAATGCTGCATAGTGGAGTTGAAACTAGAGTTGCAGGGCAATGGGAACTAGAATTGCAGAGCAGATAGTGGAGAGTTTGCGGAGACATATGCTGTTAAGACCTCGGACAAAGTCAGGAATCAAAAGGTTGAGCATGGTGCAACTAGTGTCCTGAGCTGCAAATATTTCAATGTAAGAACTATCGTAGGAAAGGCAGATGAGTTCAAGGCGTGGATCAACACCTGGAATTCTGATTTTGTAGCCATTAGTGAGGCTTGGTTGCAGGAGGGGTAGGATTGGCAGCTCAGTATTCCGGGTTTCTGTTGTTTTCTGGATTGTATTGTTCTGGATTGTGACGAAGTGGGAGGGACTAAAGGAGAAATAAGAAATAGAATACTACAGAACACCCAACAATCCGAGGGATTTAGAGAACAAATTTGTCGAAAGATTACAGACTGTTGCAAACAACATAAGGTTGTGATTTTAACTTTCTGCATATTGACTGGGACTCCCATACTGTAAAAGGACTAGATGGGATAAAGTTTGTCGAATGTATTCGGGGAAAATTCCTTCATCAGTATATAGTCCCAAAGAGAGAGTGTGCAATACTTGATCTGCTATTAGGGAACGAGACAGGGCAGTTGACCGAAGTTTGTGTAAGGGAACGTTTTGCCATTTGCTCTCAATTTTATTTACCTCTTTTCTGTAGGAAGGTGACCAAAACTGGACACAATTCTCCAAATTAGACCTCAGCAATGTCTTATACAACTTCAACATAATATCACAACTAATGTGCCAAAATCTCTCTTAATGACCCTATTGACCTTTCAATTAATTGTGGACCTGTATTCCCAGATCCCTCTGTTCCACTACACTCCTGCTCATACTACCACTCCCTACTGCTCATCATGTAAATCCTACCATGGTTTGTCCTCTCGAAGTGCAACACCACACACTTATCTGCATTAAATTCCAGCTACCACTTTTCAGCTTATTTTTCCAGTTCATCCAGATCTCACTGGAAGCTTTGATAGCCTTCCTCACTGTCCACTACACCCCCAGTCTTGGAGTCATCCTCAAATTTGCTGATCCAGTTTACTACATTATCATTGTATCATTGATACAAACAACAACAGACTGAGTACTGATTCCTGTGGCACTCCACTAGTCACAAGCCTCCAGTTAGAGAGGCAACCATCTACAACCACTCTCTGACTTATCAAAGGCCTTGCTGAAGTCCATATTGACAACATCCACTGTCTTGTCTTCATCCACTTTCCTAGTAACTTCCTCGATAAACTCTATCAGACATTTTTAGACACAATATACCCAGCAAAAATCCATGTTGACTATTCCTATGAGCCCCTGTCTATCCAAATACTTCTATACCCAGTCCCTTCCAATAACTTTCCCACTACTGACGTCAGGCTCTCTGGACTATAATTTCCTGGCTTATTCTCAGTGCCTTTCTGAAACAGTGGAAGAACATTAGCTATTGTTCAATTCTCCAGCACCTCACCTGTCACTAAGGATGATTTAAATACCTCTGCTGAGGCCTCAGCAATTTCTGCACTTGCCTCTCACAGAGTCTGAGGGAACACCTTGTCAAACCCTGCTAACTGATCTGCCCAAACCTGCCTCCAAACAGCAAGCACCTCCTTCCCAGGTATCTGTATAGGGTTTAAGATGGCGCTGGTGAACCTCAGCAACTTCTGGCCAGAGGCTAACGAAACAAGGAAAACAACTAAATAGTTTGTTAATCACACTTTTTCTGGAAAATGATTATCACACATAATAGTCTGTAACTTCCCTTTGGACTTGAAAGCACTTCAATGTGGCAGATCCAAAACGAGGTGAGGTACCTAGAGTGAGGAAGACCCGAGGTTCGATTGTTTTATGCAGAGTTGAGGCAGCGAGCTCCAGGTACCAGAGCACACTGGATCAACTGAAGTCAATGTTTGGATAGAGACTCGAGCACAGAGCCAAATTGAGTACAGGCTGAATTGAGACAGCAGTGCCCAAGCACCACAGAGAATTGGGGCGACTGAATTTGATGTTTGGATCAAGATTTAAGCGCTGTGCTGAATCGGAAAGGTCAGCTACAGGCCAAATTGAGGCAGAGGGCTACTGGCCCCAGAGTGTGTCAAAGCAATTGAACCCAATGTTTGGACATCGATCTAGGTGCCAGGCCAGATTGAAAAGGTCAGGGTGTCGGGGCCTGCGGCCAGTAATGGGCCAGTCCAGCTCACTACTCCATGACTCGTCTCTGCGCTGAATTATGGGGACTTCAGTTCTGAACGCTGTTTGCTTGTGGTTATTGTTTGCATGACGTTCTTCTCTGTACATTGCGTTTTGACAGTCTTCTATTTATATGGGTTCTTTGGGGTTTCTTTGTTTAGTGGCTAATAAATCTCAAGGTTGTATCATGTATGCATTCTTTGATAATAAGTGTATTTTGAACTTTGAATTTTGACTATGCAGCTGCATTGCCTCACATTTATCGACTCTGTCTATCCTCCGAGTAAATGCTGATGCAAAAAATCCATTTACCATCTCCCCATCTCAGTTGGCTCCACGCAGAGATTACCACTCTGATCTTCCACAGTACCAGTTCTGACCCTTGCTATCCTCTTGCTCTTCATATATCTGTAGCAGCCCTTAGGATTCTCCTTCCCCTTGTTTGCTAAAGCAAACTCATGCTTCTTTTAGCCCTCCTGATTTCCTTCTTAAGTGTTCTCTTGTATTCCTTGTTAGCTCCTGCCTGTCTATACCTGCTTGCACCTCTTTTTCCTCAACATCTCTCGACTAAACTAGTTACCCTGGCCTTTTATTCTGACAGGTATATACAAATGCTGTACTGTCAAAATTTCATTTTTGAAGGCTTCCCACTTACCATGTACACCTTTGCCAGAAGACAACCTATTCCCAATCCACACTTGCCAAATCCTTGCTGGCTTTTCCAGTATTGGTCGGAGTGGCAAGGTGGAGATTCATCTCTACCAAAGAAGTGAATGGCGCTCCTCCCTCTGCTCGGCAGCAGGTTCCCCTTCAGCTAAGTGTAGCACCTGCTTAGCCCCTGATCAGGGCGACATGAAGCCATGGGAGCAGCTGGTGCTTACACAAGTCCTGGTTATGTGACCACTGACGCCATGCCGACAATCACTGAAGAGTATTGGTAACGGCTGGGGTCACCCAACTTATAAAGACACTGCCCAGAAGAAGGCAAATTTTTCTACAGAAAAGTTTGACAAGAACAATCATAGTCATGGAAAGACCATGATTGCCCATGTCATACGACATGGCACACAACAAATGAGCTAATGAACCCCATTTTTAATTCACATCAATTGCCTCCAGATTCCTCAAGTTCCTAGTAATGTGTTGTTCATCTTTTGCCCTATTTAGTTACTATTTTTGCAACTAAACGTCATTTTTATTTCTTGAACTGTACTGCAGTCACAAAACAACAAAAGTCTTGCTATATGTCAGTGATAATAAACCTGACTCTGATTCAAGACAGAATCCCGTGTGGATGTGTGACAGCAGCTGAACTGAATTCACTCCACCCGTCACGCCCGACCTCTCAACTCTCATCGGCTCCTACAAAGATGCCTGTCACTCAGCATTCCCTTTCAGAGTGAAGCTGCTGCTGAGATGTTGGAAATGTAGCCAGCCATTCATGCACAGGAGGATCCCACAAACAGCAGCGGGGTTGGGGGGGGGGGATTCCTGGAGCAAAAAAACTCAGCGGGTCAGGCAGCACCTGTAGAAGGAGAGAAGCAGTGGGGTCCAAGATGCTTTATCAGCTCCGAAAGAAAGAAGGGACAGAGCTGATAAAGCAAGCTGGAGGGGAGGGGTGGGGCATGAGGAGTCGAGGTGAGAGTGCAGTCAGAAAACGGGAGAGCAGCAACATGATGAGGCAGCTCACGGAAGTCTGGACCGCTAAAGGAGAAAAGCTTTGAAACCAGTGTCAATTTCATGAGCCCTGCAGGCCTCTGCTGGCATGATATAGAGCCTTGGGCTTCTAGGTTTCTGGAGAAACTGTGTTTGCTAATTGTTGTCTTAACGAGAGTCGTTAAGTCCACCTGCTTTCTGCTTAATCTTGACAAGTTCATTGTGACTGGCATGGGTTTTCCGCTTTCTGTGATTATTTAATGCATTCTCTCTATTTGTGCTGTTCACTGGGGCCTTGTATTGAGAAAGCCTTGTATCGCAGTGTCACTTGGCCATGCCAACGATGCTCTGTTGGTATTCCTATATACAGCCTCTTGTTTCTGTCTCCACATGGGAGTCTGCCGTTCCTCTGCTCCCGGGTTCAGTCATTGCCAGCGCTCACTGTGACATAATTTACTATCAAAGTATGTATGTGTCACCATATTCTGCCCTGACATTCATTTTCTTATGGACATTTACAGGAACATAAAGAAACAAAGTAGAATTTATGATAAAACTATACATAAGCTTGACATCTTTTGGTCAAGATAGTTCCAATGAGTGATTCCTCAGCCGACATCTTCCAGATAGCAAATCTCTCAATTGTTTCACTTTTTCTACATCTTCTGCTGGTTAATTTTGTCTTGTCTCAATCAAAGGATCCAGCCCTATGCTGTGTCCAGAGAGCTGCCTCATGGAGATTAGAGACGGAGGGGGGCAGAAGGACTGAGAAAAGACCAGAGCCAAGGGGCGGTATTGTGAACGACTCATCTCGAAGCAGCAAGGAAGGTTGAAGCATGGAGGTGAATGCGGAAGGGATCGGCGATGGCTCCCAACGGAGACAGTCAGCAGCCGGATTGGCGCATTCAGCCACGGAGTTGCAAAGTTCAGACCCAGGTCGGCAGTCACTCTTTACAGAAGGACTGAGTTTGTGCGGCTGTCCTCCTCGTATGCAAGATGAATAGGTTTCTGATATTCTGAGATTTACGTGATCATGTGATTTGTTGGCCAGTTGTTGGGTGGGTGATCTGTTAATTTTTTGTGTGTGGGGGGGTTGGGGGTTTGGTGCTACTGTGGCTGTTCTTTTCAGTGAATGAGGGTGTCAAGGACTGTATTGTTGCTTTTTTTGCTGTGGAGGAGGGGGAAATTTTGGTGTCGACAAGTAAGACGCAGTCTCCTACACCTCCTGAGAGAAGCGCCATTCCCTCTAAGCTGTGCAGGTGCCTGGTCGCGCAGTAACCGAAATGGCCCCATGCACATCGCCTTTGTGGCCACACAGCTGGAAACGGGTGCAGCTTGAAAAGGTTTATGAAACATGGAAGTTTTTTTTGTTGAACTGTATTTCATTATATCTTTCAATTAATAAATAAAATCAAACAGCGATTTTTCAATTTTCATTCTAACTGTTCACTGTACACAAAAGAAAACATTTAAAGTGTGAGGCAGTTTTCACCCCATGGAAAAATTTCCTGCTCAGAGCGATGGTTGGTCCATGCAGATATAAAAAAAAACTTCAGAGGGAACATTGAAGAAATTATGTCCTGGATGGTGGGGGGGTTCTTGATAATGGATGCTGCTTTTTTGGGGCAGAGCTCTGTGGAAATGGGCTCAATGGTGGGGGGTGGGGGGGCTTGCCTGTGGTGGACTGGACTGTATCCATCTCTTTCTGTAGACTTTTCCTTTCCTGGGCATTGGTGTTTCCACACCAGGTCACGATGCAATGAGTCAGGATCCTCACTACTGTGCATCTACAGTATATAAGTTAGTCAACGTTTTAGATGACATGCTGAATCTATACAAACTCCTAAGTAGAGCTGCTGTCTTGCCTGCTTTGTGATGGCACTAATACCAGCGGGCATGCATTTAAGGTGAGAGGGGTAACTTACATATTGGCCCAGGATAGAATCACTTATATGACAATGCCAAGGAATTTAAAGTTACTGATACTCTCCACCTCCGACCTCCTAATGAGGACTGGCTCATGGACCTCTGACTTCTTTCTCCTGTAGTTGATAATCAGCTCTTTAATTTCAAGAAGAACATGGTGTTGGTTCAAGGGCGCCACTCAATGCACTTTAGTAAACTATTTAAGAACTTTTTAAAAGCTATTTATTAATGCTTTTTGGAAGGGTGATTTTAGATGCATATCATATTTATACTGAGCTAAATACTGTATGTAATTAGTTTTGCTACAATAAGTGTATGGGACACTGGAAAAATGTTGAATTTCCCCTTGGGGATGAATAAAGTATCTATCTATCTATCCATCTACGGGAACATAGAACATGGAACACGAAACAGAATTGCACGGGAACATTCCCTTCAGCCTGGTGTCAAGCTGAACCAATCTCTTCAGCCTACACAATGTCCATATCCTTCCATTTTCCTCACATTCATGGGCCTAGCTAAATATCTCTTAAAATTCTCTAATGTATCTGCTCACCACCAGACAGTGCATTCCAGGCACACACAACACGTAAAAAACTTGCCCCGCACAGCTTCTTTGAAATTACCCCCTCTCACCTTAAATACATGACCTCAGGTATGAGACATTTCAACCCTGGGAAGCAGAGTTTCGCTGTCTACCCTAACTATGCCTCTCATAATCTTAAAAACCTCCATCAGGTCTTCACTCAGCCTCCACTGCGCCAAAGAAAACAGCCCAAGTTTATCCAGCCTCTCCTTACAGCACATGCCCTCTAACACAGACAACATCCCTGTTAACCCCTTCTGTGCCCTCTCCAAAGCCTCCACGTCCTCCCTATAATGGGGTGACCAGAACAGTGTGCAATACGCTGCAACATTAATTTCCTGACTTTTGAACTCAGTGCCTCAACTAAAAAAGGTGAGCGCACCATATTAGTGGTTCTTAACCACCCTATCGACCTGTGTAACCACTTCTGGGAGGTATGAACTTGGACCCAAGATCCCTCTGCTCATTAACACTGTTAAGGGTCTGGCCCTTGGCAGTGTAGTGGTCTTTATGTTTGACCTACCAAGGTGCAACACTTCACATTGACCAGGCTAAACTCCATCTGCCATTTCTCTGCCCATATCCATATCCTATTGTATTCAATGCTGGTTTTCTACACTATCCACAATATCACCAATCCATGTGAAAAGACAGCACCCACAATGGTGTAGCACTGTCAAGACGTTGGGTGAGAGTTCTGGTACATGGTTCACTAAAAGTGGAACCACTGGTAGACAGGGTGGTGACGAAGGCTCTTGGTATGCTGGCCTTCATCAGTCAGGGCACTGAGTACAGATGTTGGGAGAACATGATGCAGTTGTACCGGACACAGGTAGAGTATTGTGTTCAGTTTTGGTCATCCTGCTGCAGGACAATCATTATTAAGCTGGAAAGAGTGCAGAAAGGATTTATCGAGATGTCAAAATCAGAATATGATCTATTTATATGAATTGAGGGACTGAGTACAAGGGAGAAATTAGACAGGTGAGAGAGATGATTTGATAGAGGTTTATAAGATGATAAGAGATATAGATTAGCCAGAGACTTTTCCCAGAGCAAAAATAACCAATACAACAGACTTAACTTTAAGGTGATTGGAGGAAAGTATAGAGGAGCTGTCAGAGGTATGACATTTGAAGTCTTTTTCACAGCATTTGGGAAAATTAAGAATCAGAAGGTACAGGCTTAAGATGAGAGGGTAAAGATCTGGTAGGAACTTGAGGGGCAACTTTCCATCTGGAGTGCACTGCTTATATGGAAAAAGCTGCCAGGGAAGTGCTTGAGGCAAGTATAACAATTTTAAAAGACAGTTGGATATGTACAGGGATAGGAAAGGTTGTGAAGGTAATGGAGAAAAGCAGGCAGATGAGTCTTGGTTTTATTTTATTTATTTAAAGATAGAGTGCAGAACAAGCCCTTCTGGCTCACCGAGACTTGCTGCCCAGCAACCCACCTATTTAACCCTTAGCCTAAATCACAGGACAATTTACAAAGATCAATTAAACTACTTTCTTTGTATTTACTGTGAATGCCCACAAGTACCAGTGACCTGGGTTCAATTCCCTCTGCTGTCTGTGTGGAGTTTGTACATTCTCCCCATGACCGCGTGGGTTTCCTCTGGGTGCTCTGGTTTCCTCCCACAGTCCAAAGACGTACTGGTTAGTGGGTCAATTAGTCATTGTAAGTTGTTCTGTCATTAGGCTAGGGTTAAATTGGTGGAAGGACCAGGAGGACCAGCTCAATTTTTTTTTAATTTTAAGTAAATCTCAGAGTTGTATATGGTGAAATATGTGCACTTTGATAATAAATTTACTCTGAACTGTTGAATTTTGAATCCCAATGTCTTTGGACTATGGAAGGAAACCGGAGTACACAGAGGAAACGCACACATACACTGAAAGAATATACAACCTTATTTGCAGAGGTTGCCAGAATTGAACTCTGAACTCTGAAGCCCCGGGCTGTAATAGCATTACGCTAACCGCTACGCTACTGTAGTTGGCATGGACTGGTTCAGCTGAAGGGCCTGTTCTGTATTGTATGACTCCCTGACACTCTCATTTTGCACTTCTTATTTAAATTTTATTATATATTTCTTATTGTAACTTGTAGTCATTTTAAGTACTGCATTGTACTGTTCAGCAAAAGAACAAATTTGACAACATACGTCAGTGAAAATAAATCTGATTCTGATTCTGTATTGTGGCAGCAGTACAGTGCAAGACATAAACATTACTACAAGTTACAATAAATATATAAATGCTGAGATTAAAGATTAGCTTTATTTGTCACGTGTGCTAAGAAACATTGAAACATACAGTGAAATGTGTTGTTTTGAGTCTACAACCAACACAAAGGATGTGTTAGAGCGATTTGTGGGTTTAGCACATGTGGCAAATAACTTTAACTGACTTCAGCCACCAGCCTTCAGGTTTGAGTATGAATTGTGGATTAGATCTAAAAAAGCAGCTATGTACAATAGGTTCCTAAAACCGTCAACCAAGTTAATTGGAAGAACAGACATGCTGATTTAAATTCATTACTCTGTGTATTTGGGTGTCCATGTTGATTCCAGGGATGAAGGGGTTAACCCATGAGGAGAGATTGAGTCGCCTGGGACTATACTCTCTGGCGTTCAGAAGAATGAGAGGGGATCTTATAGAAACATACAAAATTTTGAAAGGGATAGATAAAATAGTTGGAAAGTTGTTTCCATTGGAAGGTGAGACCAGAACTAGGGGACATTGCCTCAAGGTTCAGGGTAGAAGATTTAGGACGGAGATGAAGAGAAACTGTTTTTCCTCCAGAGAGTGGTGAATCTGTGGAATTCTCTGCCCAGGGAAGCAGTTGCAGCTTCCTCACTAAATATATTTAAGAAACAGTTAGATAGGTTTTTACATACTAAGGGAGTTAAGGGTTATGGAGAAAGGGCAGGTAGATGGAGCTGAGATTACAAACAGATCAGCCATGATCTTATTGAATGGCGGAGCAGGCTCGATGGGCCAGATGGCCTATTCCTGCTCCCGTTTCTTATGTTCTTATGTCTGTAATGTAGGTGCAAACAGGGAGGGAAGGTCCAGGCATTTGAAACTGTTACATGTAGTTCAAAGTAAGCATTGTAAATATGGATTTGTTGGAATTGTTCGGAATTTTTCTTTATCTTTAGCACATAAAATGTTGTGCAGTGTTGGGTCAAGCAGCCCTCTTGCTCTGAAAGTGACTCTCACTCTCTCTCTCGAGGGCAGAGCATTCCTCACAGTGTCACCGCGTTTCTAATGCCAACATAGCATGCCCACAACTAACTTACCAAAAATGTATGCCTTTGGAACGAGGGAGAAATTTGGAGCATCGATGTTGTCACGGGGAGGACATAGAAACTCCATACAGACAGCAAAGGGAATTGACCCTTCATCAGGAAGTTTCAGCCTGAAACATCAACTCTATTCCTTCCCATAGATCTGCTGCCTGACCTGTGTGGGTAACACTGACTATAACACAATAGCATCGCAGGGTGCCACGGGCTTTCCGCAGCTTGGAGTTCAATTCCAGCACCACCCGTAAGGAGTTCCTATGCTTTCCCAGTGAACTGCGTAGGATTTCTCTGGGTGCACCGGTTTCCTCCGACAGTCCAAAAGCAAATCTGGTAGTAGGTGAATTGGTCGTTGCAAATTGTCCTGTGATTAAACTAGTATTAAGTAAGTGATTTTCTGGGTGGTGTGACTCGCTGGGCTGGTTCCGCTCAGTATCCCTAAATAAGCCTATAGATAGATAGATAGATGGCTATCTGTTAAGATAGATATTCCCCCCCCCCCCCAGTTGTGACATTTACTGGGAGCATTGTAGGCAAAGGACCCAACCACCCACCCACAATCTCTCTGACCCACTATCATCAGGGAGGAGGTACAGGAGAATCAGGATGAAGACTGCCGGACTGGGTTACAGCTTCTTCCCTCAGGCCGTGAGACTAATGAATACCCTGGCAGCACCAAGGTCTCGTCACTAGGACATTGAGATGTTCACTGTTTACCTGGGCTGCACACTGCGTGACTTTAAATTGTATTTTATCAACTAGTTTGTGGTAATATCTTGATTAATGTGCTGTGTGTGATATATGTATTGTGGGTACACTGTGGTCCAGAGGCATGTTGTTTCATTTGGTTAATGTATATGTACAATCAGATGACAATAAACTTGAACCTTGTATCACAGAACTTGTTTTATGAGGCTCATTGGGCCAGAAGGACCCGTTCCACGTTCCACTTCTAAATAAAAATAAATAAAAAATAAAATATACGCAGCACCCGAAGTCGGGATTGAACCGGCATCTCAGGCACCACTGCACCACTGACACCCACAAAGGCCCCACAGATAATGACTCCAGTGCAATGCAGGTGGTGGACAGGCTGTATGCCAGTGAACAACTATTGCCTTCAGGAGAAGGCCTTCTGTATCCGGTGGTCCCAATGTGGCCTCCTCTACGTCAATGAGACCTGACGTAGAATGGGAGACTACTTTGTCAAGCACCTTCGCTCCATCTGCAAAAACTAGGATTTCCAGGTGGCCAACCATTGTAATTCCTGTCCCCACTCCCATTCCAACATGTTGGCCCATGGCCTCCTCTACTGCCATGATGAGGCAACTTTCAGCACCTCATATTCTGTCTGGGTCGCCTTTAACATTGATTCTCCAACTTCTGGTCATTTTCCCTGCCCCCTTCCCTCTTCTTCAATTCCCCACTCTAGCCTCTTACCTCTCCTCCTCACCTGCCTGGGTGACCCTCCTCCTCCTCCCCTTTCTCCCAGGGTTCAATTTCCTCTCCTTTCAGATTCCTTCTTCTTCAATGCTTTACCTCTTCCACCTATCACATCCCAGCTTCTCAGTTCATCCCGCCTCCCCAGCCACCTGGATTCTCCTATCACCTTCTAGCTTGTACACCTTCCCCTCCCCCTACCTTCTTACTCTGGCTTCTTCTCCCTTCCATTCCTGTACAGATGAAGGGCCTTAGCCTGAGGTGTTGACTGTCTATTCATTTCCACAGATGCGGCCTGACCTGCTGAGTTCCTCCAGCATCTTGCATGAGTCGGCATACAGGACAAGAGCATTTGGTAGGAAGTTTGTCAGTGTAACTAAGATAAGCAATGCAGCACATCGCCAATACAGCACACTAACACCTCCAACAGGGTCATCCAGCTGCCATTGCCTGGCTTTCGGCAAATCAACACATCAACGCAAATTTACTTTTAACAGCATTTCAACAGCATGGATCTGAGTGATTACTCATTCTCACATCGTCTAACACTTGACGGTGGGACAAACGAAAAAACTCAAACATCACAGCCTGATTTTAATCTGGGACATGCTGCAGACACGTTCATAGACACTGAAGCAAAGAGCACAATCAGGCAGACAGCCCCCCACCCCGCGCTCTCCAAAGGACCAAAATGTCTGTTCCAATCACACCCTTCCCACACTCCCATAACCCTGTGAACATTCCATCTTGAAGAATAGATCCAAATCTCATTTCTGGATCTATTCCACCAGAAGTGGATTCCAGAATGCAACAAAGAAATTTTATCTCCCCTCCTCATGGTTTTTGCTTTACCAATTATTGGTAATCGTAACTCAAACAGATTGCTGTTTCTGTGTGTAAATAAAATGGATTCTTCCTGATAACATTAACTCAAGAGCAACACACAATGCTGGAGGAACTAAGCAGGTCAGGCAGCATCTATGGAGGGGAATAAACAGTCATTAGTTCAGGCCGAGACCCTTTATTAACGATGATGAAACATCAGCACTGGTGACACTTCATCATTCTCCCTGCTGATGAATTCAAAAATACATGGGCGCACTAGGATTCTGAAGAATGAGGGGTGACCTCAATAAAACCTATTGAATGTCGAAAGGCTTGATAGAGTGAATGCGGAGAGGATGTTTCCTGTGGTGGGGGAGAGTGGACGTGGAGAGGATGATTCCTGTGGTGGGGGAGAGTGGACGTGGAGAGGATGTTTCCTGTGGTGGGGGAGAGTGGACGTGGGGAGGATGTTTCCTGTGGTGGGGGAGAGTGGACGTGCAGAGGGTGTTTCCTGTGGTGGGGGAGAGTGGACGTGGAGAGGATGTTTCCGGTGGTGGGGGAGAGTGGACGTGGAGAGGATGTTTCCTGTGGTGGGGGAGAGTGGACGTGGAGAGGATGTTTCCTGTGGTGGAGGAGAGTGGACGTGGGGAGGATGTTTCCTGTGGTGGGGGAGAGTGGACGTGGGGAGGATGTTTCCTGTGGTGGGGGAGAGTGGACGTGGAGAGGATGTTTCCTGTGATGGGGGAGAGTGGACGTGGAGAGGATGTTTCCTGTGGTGGAGGAGAGTGGACGTGGGGAGGATGTTTCCTGTGGTGGGGGAGAGTGGACATGGAGAAGATGTTTCCTGTGATGGGGGAGAGTGGACGTGGAGAGGATGTTTCCGGTGGTGGGGGAGAGTGGACGTGGAGAGGATGTTTCCTGTGATGGGGGAGAGTGGACGTGGAGAGGATGTTTCCTGTAGTGGAGGAGAGTGGACGTGGGGAGGATGTTTCCTGTGGTGGGGGAGAGTGGACGTGCAGAGGATGTTTCCTGTGGTGGGGGAGAGTGGACGTGGGGAGGATGTTTCCTGTGGTGGGGGAGAGTGGACGTACAGAGGATGTTTCCTGTGGTGGGGGAGAGTGGACGTGGAGAGGATGATTCCTGTGGTGGGGGAGAGTGGACGTGGAGAGGATGTTTCCTGTGGTGGGGGAGAGTGGACGTGGGGAGGATGTTTCCTGTGGTGGGGGAGAGTGGACGTGCAGAGGATGTTTCCTGTGGTGGGGGAGAGTGGACGTGCAGAGGATGTTTCCTGTGGTGGGGGAGAGTGGACGTGGAGAGGATGTTTCCGGTGGTGGGGGAGAGTGGACGTGGAGAGGCTGTTTCCTGTGGTGGGGGAGAGTGGACGTGGAGAGGATGTTTCCTGTGGTGGAGGAGAGTGGACGTGGGGAGGATGTTTCCTGTGGTGGGGGAGAGTGGACGTGGGGAGGATGTTTCCTGTGGTGGGGGAGAGTGGATGTGCAGAGGATGTTTCCTGTGGTGGGGGAGAGTGGACGTGGAGAGGATGTTTCCGGTGGTGGGGGAGAGTGGACGTGGAGAGGATGTTTCCTGTGGTGGAGGAGAGTGGACGTGGGGAGGATGTTTCCTGTGGTGGGGGAGAGTGGACATGGAGAAGATGTTTCCTGTGATGGGGGAGAGTGGACGTGGAGAGGATGTTTCCGGTGGTGGGGGAGAGTGGACGTGGAGAGGATGTTTCCTGTGATGGGGGAGAGTGGACGTGGAGAGGATGTTTCCTGTAGTGGAGGAGAGTGGACGTGGGGAGGATGTTTCCTGTGGTGGGGGAGAGTGGACGTCCAGAGGATGTTTCCTGTGGTGGGGGAGAGTGGACGTGGGGAGGATGTTTCCTGTGGTGGGGGAGAGTGGACGTGCAGAGGATGTTTCCTGTGGTGGGGGAGAGTGGACGTGGAGAGGATGTTTCCTGTGGTGGGGGAGAGTGGACGTGGAGAGGATGTTTCCTGGGGTGGGGGAGAGTGGACGTGGAGAGGATGTTTCCTGTGGTGGGGGAGAGTGGACGTGGGGAGGATGTTTTCTGTGGTGGGGGAGAGTGGACGTGGAGAGGATGTTTCCTTTGGTGGGGGAGAGTGGACGTGGAGAGGATGTTTCCTGTGGTGGAGGAGAGTGGACGTGGAGAAGATGATTCCTGTGGTGGGGGAGAGTGGACGTGGGGAGGATGTTTCCTGTGGTGGGGGAGAGTGGACGTGGGGAGGATGTTTCCTGTGGTGGGGGAGAGTGGATGTGGGGAGGATGTTTCCTGTGGTGGGGGAGAGTGGACGTGGAGAGGATGTTTCCTGTGGTGGGGGAGAGTGGACGTGGGGGAGAGTGGATGTGGAGAGGATGATTCCTGTGGTGGGGGAGAGTGGATGTGGAGAGGATGTTTCCTGTGGTGGGGGAGAGTGGATGTGGGGAGGATGTTTCCTGTGGTGGAGGAGAGTGGATGTGGAGAGGATGTTTCCTGTGGTGGGGGAGAGTGGACGTGGAGAAGATGATTCCAGTGGTGGGGGAGAGTGGACGTGGGGAGGATATTTCCTGGGGTGGGGGAGAGTGGACGTGGAGAGGATGATTCCTGTGGTGGGGGAGAGTGGACGTGGGGAGGATGTTTCCTGTGGTGGGCGAGAGTGGACGTGGAGAGGATGTTTCCTGTGGTGGGGGAGAGTGGACGTGGGGAGGATGTTTCCTGTGGCGGGGGAGAGTGGAGGTGGAGAGGATGTTTCCTGTGGTGGGGGAGAGTGGACGTGCAGAGGATGTTTCCTGTGGTGGGGGAGAGTGGACGTGGGGAGGATGTTTCATGTGGTGGGGGAGAGTGGACGTGGAGAGGATGTTTCCTGTGGTGGGGGAGAGTGGACGTGGGGAGGATGTTTCTTGTGATGGGGGAGAGTGGACGTGGAGAGGATGTTTCTTGTGGTGGGGGAGAGTGGACGTGGAGAGGATGTTTCCTGTGGTGGGGGAGAGTGGACGTGGAGAGGATGTTTCCTGTGGTGGGGGAGAGTGGACGTGGAGGAGAGTGGACGTGGGGAAGATGATTCCCGTGGTGGGGGAGAGTGGACGTGGGGAGGATGATTCCTGTGGTGGGGGAGAGTGGACGTGGAGAGGATGTTTCCTGTGGTGGGGGAGAGTGGACGTGGAGGAGAGTGGACGTGGGGAGGATGATTCCTGTGGTGGGGGAGAGTGGATGTGGAGAGGATGTTTCCTGTAGTGGAGGAGAGTGGACGTGGGGAGGATGATTCCTGTGGTGGGGGAGAGTGGACGTGGGGAGGATGTTTCCTGTGGTGGGGGAGAGTGGACGTGGGGAGGATGTTTCCTGTGGTGGGGGAGAGTGGATGTGGAGAGGATGTTTCCTGTGGTGGGGGAGAGTGGATGTGGAGAGGATGATTCCTGTGGTGGGGGAGAGTGGACGTGGGGAGGATGATTCCTGTGGTGGGTGAGAGTGGACGTGGAGAGGATGTTTCCTGTGGTGGGGGAGAGTGGACATGGAGAGGATGTTTCCTGTGGTGGGGGAGAGTGGATGTGGAGAGGATGTTTCCTGTGGTGGGGGAGACTAAGACCAGACAACACAGCCTCAGAATAGAGGGGCATACTTTTAGAACATAGACGAGGAGAAATTTCTTTGGCCAGAGTGTGGCGAATCTGTGGAATTGTTTGTAGAAGCCACGTCATTGGGTATATTTAAGGCAGAGGTTGATAGATTAGTAAAAGTATGAAGGGTTATGCGGAGAAAGCAGGAGGTTGAAGCTGCGACAGAAATGAATCAGCCATGATGAAATGGTGGAACAGACTCGATGGGCCAAATGGCCTAAGTCTGCTATATCTTATGGTCTTAAAATAGCAGATGAAATCTAATGCAGACAAATTAGCTGAAGACACCAAGACAGGAGGTCAAATGTGAGGTGTTGCACTTCCGGAGATCAACCCAGGGTAGGACTTAAGCAGTGAACTTTAGGGCACTAATGAGTGCGGTAGAACAAAGGGATGTGGGAATACAGATTCCTTGAAAATGACATCACAGGTAGATAGGGTCATAGGAAACCTTTAGGCACATTGGCCTTCATAAATCAAAGTACTGAGCACAGGGGTTGGGGTGTGATGTTGAAATCATTTAAGACGCTGCCATGGTCTAATTTGGAGCACCATGTACAGTTCTGGTCACCCAGTGACAGGAAAGATGTCATTAAGATTGAAAGAGAAAATTTACAAGGACGTTGCCAGGACTTGAGGACCTGAGTAAAATGGAAAGGTCGAATTGGTTAGGATTTTATTCCCCAGAGCATAGAGAATGAGTGGAGATTTGATAGAGGTATACAAAATTATGAGGGGTATAGACAGGGTAAATGCAAGCAGGCTTTTTCCACTAAGAATGGCTGAGACTAGAGGTCACAGGTTAAGGGTGAAAGGGTAAATGTTTAAGGGGAACCTGAGAGTGAACTCCTTCACTCAGACGGTGGTGAGAGTGGAACGAGCTGCCAGCACAAGTGGTGGGTGCAGTTTTGATTGCAGCATTAAGGAGAGGTTTGGATAAGTACATGGGATGAGAGGGGTATGGCGGGGTGTAGTCCAGGTGCAGGTCGATGGAACTAAGCAGAATAATGCTCTAGTGTGGACTAGATGGGCCGAAGGGCATGTTTCTGTGCTGTAGTCCTCGATGACTCTATGACTATGAAGGGTTTCAGCCTAAAACGTTGACTCTTTATTCCCCTCCATAGACATTGCCTGGCCTGCTGAGTTCCTCCAGCATTTTGTGTGTGTTGCTCTGGACTTCCAGCATCTGCAGAATCTCTTGTGTTTAACGTTAACTCAATGTCCTGTCTGGTTCTGTGTCCTGTAATGAAGTGAATTTTGTCTTTTTCCCAAAGGTGGAGAAGGTTTTGTTCTGGTCCGTCTTGCCTTCCGGGTTCATTTTGCCCGACTTGAGCGGTGCGTTGCCGGGAATGTAGACGTTAAGCTTGTATCCGGTGGGCTGATCGCCGTAGGGGTACTGAGGCCCGTACCTGGGCATCCATGCATCACCTCCTGACAATGTCTGCTTCTTTCCTGCATTTAGAACAAAGAGAAACAGGTAATTACTTTCCCCGCTCACTGTGCAGTCGGGGAGACTGAGAGGAAGAGATCTTGCCCGCCCTCTGCACACCTCAATGACACCCTTCTGAAGTGCCATCACGGCTGGCTGAAAAACATATGGCAGTTTAATTACATAAATGCATCTCCCACAAATAGAAATGTGATAATGAGAACACAAGAGTGTGTTAACAAGTCCTCTTTAAATATCCTCGGGATGCTAAACTGCGTATTTTGTCTTCTCCTTCTTCTCAGACAGTCACTCGAGATCACAGATGATTTGTGCCAGCTGCTCCATCTTCTTAAGCCCTTCAGCCCTTCTGGGGCACGGGCCACCGAGAGCAGCTCTCCACAGTCCTCAGTCCTGACCTGAAAGCTGATGGGCCCTGTGCTTCTGCTTTCACTACGTGACTTCATACGTCTTCTAGGTGAAGATCCTTCCTCTCCCAGGGACGAGGTCTTTGCAGTTCTGGGTTTTTAGGGGAAGGGTTACTAGCCCCATGCCCAACTTTTTTCCTTTTGCAGCCAGGCTTGGCAGAGTTGTGTTCTCGCTCCAGTCTGGCTGAATAGACTGTCTGCGCCTCGACCTGGCATGGAAACACCAGTGCCCAAGAACAGAAAAGCCTACAAGAAGTGGTAGATACATCCCAGTCCTTCACAGGATAAGCCCTCCCCACACTGAGAACATCCACAGGGAGCACGGCCATGAAAGTAGCACCTGGCAACAAGGACCCCCGCTATCCAGGCCATGCTTTCTTCTCACTGCTGCCATAGTGAAGGTGATACAGGAGCCTTCGGTCCTACACAGTTATTACCCCGTCAGGCTCCTGAACCAGCATGGATAACTTCACCCACCTCAACACTGAACTGATTCCACAACCCACAGACTCACTTTCAAGGATTCTACAATTCATGTTCTCAGTATCAACGAGTTTATTTGTTTGTCGATCTATCATTATCATCATTTCTTTTATTATCTGCAGTCGCCTTTTGCACATTGTGTGTAGTTTTTCATTGATTCTATTGCATTTCTTTTTTACTGTGAATGCCTGCAAGAAAATTAATCTCAGAGAATTTTGTACTTTATACTTGGAGGGAGTAGAGGTGCTCAAGAGGGCAGCTGGCTGCCTCGCCAAAGAGGAGACACGTTCCCTCTGCCAGTTCAGTGTGCTGCTGGTGCACAGCGATGAGATTCTCGATGCCATGTCAGATGCTCCCTTTCCGTTAGTCACCAAAGACCCTGGCAAATTTCTGCGGATGTTCCCTGGAGTGCATTCCACCCGGCTGCATCACCATCTGGTACGGAGGGGCCACTGCACAGGAGCAGAAGCAGCTGCAGAGGAGTGCAGACTCAGCCCGCTCCAGCATGGGCACTAGCCTCCCCTTCAAACTTCTGGCCATCAGCATCTCTGAAGTCCTAACCATGGTCCACTAATATGACATAATTATGAAGAAGGCATGACAATAGCTATTCAGCTATTACAATAGACAATCGCTAGTTTCATTAGGAGTTTGAGAAGATTCGGTATGTTATCAAAGACCCTAGCAACCTCTATGGTTGTACAGTGACTGGTTGCATCACCTCCTGCTCGGTCAGATCCATCATGGACACTAGCCTCCCAACCATCGAGGACATCTTCAAAAGGCTATGCCTCAAAATGGTGGTATACGTCGTTAAGGACCCTCACCACCCAGGACATGCCCTTTTCTCATTACTACCCTCAGGAAGGAGGTATAGGAGCCTGAATCACACTTTCAATATTTCAGGAACAGCCTCTTCCCCTCTGCCATCAGATTTCTGAATGGTCCATAAATACTACCTCACTATTTTGCTCTCTTTTTCACAATTAATTTATATTTTTAAAATTTTCTTATCATATGTATAGTTATTTTTATGGTTCCTTAAGCTTGTCATAACAGGGCCTTAAAGGGGGCAAGATCCCTCATTACCTACTAAATGCTCTCAATCGTGTGCATCTCTAATAGCCTTTGACAACCAAGTCCAGCTCCTGGCCTTCAACTGTGGCTTAGCGACTAAGCCCATCGGAACTGTTTCTACTGACTGGCGAAAGGGTTACTAGCACCTTAAAACCAGTCGCTTCGGGCAGATGGGCCTCATTGGCCATGGTTGGCAGCTGATCTAGGAGAAGGAAAACTCGGATCTCAAACCTCTGTTTTCTCGTGCCTAACCCACTCATGGGGAAGGCTCCAGGAGCCGAGGGAAAGATCTGGAGCTGGAGTCCCTAAAGCAGTCCTACGTTGAGTTCAATGCTGACTGGCAACCCCTGTGATGTCACTGGTTCAAACTGTATTGGTCTCTGCTGTTCCTTTGGATTTATCAGCTACATGGAAAGGGAGAGTCTGCCTCATGGCCGACAGCTTGCTTTCCATAGCGTACTGCCCTGGCTTGAACGGTATAGGCCCAACACTGGTGAATGGGACTATCTTAGGTGGAGCATCTTGGTCGGTATAGACCAACTGGGCCGAAGGGCCTGGTTCCACTTTGTCTGACTCGGTTACTGGCAGAGCAAAATACAGTATTCTTGTTACGAATATTCTCTCACTATTTATTTAATAAGATGTAGTTACACATTATCGCCACTTGGTGTCGGTGTTGGCTGATTAAATCATTCCCAGGTCCCAGATGAAATTCCCGTTCTGCATGAATGCCAGGGAGTTCTCCTGCAAGATCTATTCACCTGTTAAGAGGAGAGCTTTGTTGTATTATATATAAGTTTTGTGATATAACCACTCACCAGTAATAGTTTCCTAGTTTGAGGAGGTGGGTGGTGAACATAGTTTTAGGGAAGTTATTAAAGGAAAGGGAGGAAGAGGGATAGTGTAGTGTACAGCTCGGGGAGTCAGAATTCGCAGTTCAGCCCCAGCACTATCTGTAAGGGGTTTGTACATCCTCCCTGTGAATGTGTGGGCTTCCTCCAGCTGCTCTGATTTCCTCCCACAGTTCAAAGGCATGCCAGTTAGTAGGTTAAGACCATAAAACATGGGAGGAGAAATAGACTATTTGGCCCATCAAGTCTGCTCCGCCATTTAATCTTGCTGATCCTTTTTTCCCTTCCTCAGTTCCACTCCCCAGCCT
The DNA here is from genome assembly GCF_030144855.1 of Hypanus sabinus. NCBI lineage: Eukaryota > Metazoa > Chordata > Chondrichthyes > Myliobatiformes > Dasyatidae > Hypanus > Hypanus sabinus. Next base: position 55,275,747 of record NC_082720.1, on the reverse strand, counting down.
TCTCCCCATAACCTTTGACGCGAGTTCCAGTCAAAAACCTATCAGTCTCTGCCTTAAATAGACCAAATGACCTGGCCTCCACAGATGCCTGTGGTAACAAATTCCACAAATTCACCACCCTCTGGTTAAGCAGATTTCTCCACATCTCTGTTTTAAATGGATGCCCCTTGATTCTGAAGCTGTGCGCTCTTGTCCTAGACTCCCCCACCATCGGAAACATCCTTTCCACATTTACCATGTCTAGGCTTTTCAACATTCGAAAGGTTTCAATGATATCTCCCCTCATCCTTCCAAATTCCAGCGAGTACAGACCCAGAGCTATCAAACATTCCTCATGTGATAACCATTTCATTCCTGGAATCATCTTTGTGAACCTCCCCTGAAACTCTCCAATGCCAGCACTTAGATAAGAAATCCAAAACTGTTCACCACACACAGAGTGAGACCTCACCAGTGTCTTACAAAGCCTCAGCATCACCTCCCTGCTCTTGTATTCTAGACCTCTTGAAATGAAGGCTAATCTTGCATTTGCCTTCCTCACCACCGACCCTACCTGCAGGTTAACCTTCAGGGTGTTAGGGTGTTCTGCACAAGATCTACCAAGTCCATTTGTATCTCAGATTATTGGATTTTCTCCCCATTTAGAAAATAATCTGCGCTTTTACTTTTACTAAAGTACATGACCATGCATTTTTCAACATTGTATTTCATTTGCCACTTTCTTGCCCATTCTCCCAATCTGTCTAAATCCTTCTGCATCCTCCCTGTTTCCTCAACACTACTTGCCCCTTCACCAATCGTCGTATCATCTGCAAACATGGCAACAAAGCCATCTATTTCATCATCTAAATTATTGATGTACAGCATGAAAAGAAACAGTCCCAACACTGACCCCTGTGGAACACCACTAGTCACTGGCAGTCAACCAGACAAGGATCCTTTTATTCCCTCTCGCTGCCTCCTGCCAATCAGCCAATGCTCTAACCATGTTAGCAACTTTCCTGTAATACCATGGGCTCTTAACTTGGTAAGCAACCCCTTTATCTATCCTACTTGTAATCTCCTCAAAGAATTCCAGCAGGTTCATCAGGCAGGATTTTCCCTGACGGAAACCATGCTGACTTTGTCCTATCTTCTCCTGTGTCACCAAGTATTCCATAACCTCAAACTTAACAACTGACTCCAACATCCTCCCAGCCACTGAGATCAGGCTAACTGGTCTCTCATTTCATCTCTGCTGCCTCCCTCCTTTCCTGAAGAAGGTTAAAAGGTTGTTGTAAATTGACCTGCGATTAGAGTAGGGTTTAAATCGGCGTTGTTGGCAGTGCACCTCAAAGGGCTGGAAAGGCCAGTTCCGCATTTTATCTCAAAATAATATAAATATCAAGGGGGAAAACAAAATCAGTGTCTAGGCAGCAAACGTTATCATTGCTCCTTCCAGCCATCAGAATCGGGTTTATTGTAACTGACATATCGGTTGTTTTGCAGCAGCAGAGCAGAATACAGTAAAAAACTATAAATTACTATTTTCAGTAATACACATTATATATATTACAATTAAATTAAATAAGTAGTGCAAAAAGAGAGCAAAAACTGGTGAACTAGTGAAAATGAAGTAAAAAGAATCATCTTCAACCATCTTTGATAGGGTGATTCAGAGAAACTCCGGTAAAATAATTCTCAGAAGTTCAACATGGGCTCAACTTGCAGTTCATAGTTACAGTTTTTACTTAATTACACCGATGTGACCAATTAACCTAGTAACCGGTACATCGTTGGACTGTGGGAGGAAACACACACTGTCACAGAGAGAATGTACCTTCTCCTTACAGTCATAAGCAGGAATTGAACCCAGGTCGCTGGCATTGTGAAGTGTTGTACTAACTGTGACACTTCTGTGCCTTGGCAGTAGTTCCAGGCCATTTGGCCCTTCACAAGCCTACCCTGTGATTGTGCGAGATCTGATCCAGGACTTTAAGTGACCCCAGGTAATTTTCCCCCAGCGGTCTATCTTTATTTCTGTGCTTGCTGGAGTTTAGAATAGTGACGGGGTATCTCACTGAAACCTATCAAACATTGAAAGGCATAGACAGAGTGGATATGACGAGGACGTACCTTGAACAAGTAACGCTGATCTTTGGTGTCCTGCTCGGTGTCACGCGAGGGTTCAGGGCAGAGGAGCACCCCAACTTCTCGAGCTTCCCATCCATCCTGTCCTGTCAAACACCTGCTGGCCCACCCCCTCCATAAGTGGCCATGGGACCCCCAGTGGTCCCTTCAAACATTTCAGCACCCATATGGGGCACCACAGTAGTATACTGTTAGCATGATGCTGTTACAGCTCGGGACATCAGACATCAGAATTCAGTTCAGAGTTCAGTCCCAGTGTCCCCTGTGAGAAAGTTTGCATATTCTTTCCCTGTGCATGTGGGTTCCCTCCCACAGTCCAAAGTCACAGCAGTAAATCAGTTAATTGGTCATTGTAAGTTGTCCTGTGATTAGATGGGGTTAAATCGGTGGGTTTTTGGGCAGCTTGGCTTGTAGAACTAGAAGAGACTGCTCCACACTGTATCTCTAAATAAATAAATGGGATAGATAAATAGAGAGATGGATAGATACACAGATAGACAGAACGATAGATAGATAGAGAGGTGGATGGATGGATGGATGGATGGATGGATGGATGGATGGATGGATGGATGGATGGATGGATGGATGGATGGATGGATGGATGGATGGATGGATGGATGGATGGATGGATGGATGGATGGATGGATGGATGGATGGATGGATGGATGGATAGATGGATAGATGGATAGATGGATAGATGGATAGATGGATAGATGGATAGATGGATAGATGGATAGATGGATAGATGGATAGATGGATAGATGGATAGATGGATAGATGGATAGATGGATAGATGGATAGATGGATAGATGGATAGATGGATAGATGGATAGATGGATAGATGGATAGATGGATAGATGGATAGATGGATAGATGGATAGATGGATAGATGGATAGATGGATAGATGGATAGATGGATAGATGGATAGATGGATAGATGGATAGATGGATAGATGGATAGATGGATAGATGGATAGATGGATAGATGGATAGATGGATAGATGGATAGATAGATAGATAGATAGAACACATACATAAATAGATAGAAAGATAGATAGATGAATGGATAGAGAGATGATAGATAGTATGTAAATAAATAAACAGATAGATGGGTAAAAAACAAGAGAAAATCTGCAGATGCTGAAAACCCAAGCAACACACACAAAATGCTGGAGGAACCCAGCAGGCCAGGCAGCATCTGTAGAAAAGTAAACAGACAACATTTCGGGCTGAGACCCTTCGTCAGGACCCTTCTCCAGTATTTTGTGTGTATTAGATCGAAAGGTAGACAGACAGATAGATAAATAAATAGATAGAAAAATAGATAGTTAAATAAATAAATAGATGAATGAATGTAGCAAAAAAAAATTATTTCATATCCTTAAATCCTTTTTCTCTTGACCCAAACAGACAGGGGTTGGGAAAATGGCTGAACAACAGACAATAGGTAAAGTAGCTGATGACTCAGGACACTGGTTACACCTACTCATTAGTGGGAACACCAACTAAATGGCCCAAATTCACAGGGCACACCACACCAGACTAGATGGTACAATGCAGGCAAATATATGGTACTGAACAAAATTCTTAAGCACATAAGTATTGCCAAGGTGCCCAAGACTTTTGCAGATTTTCTCTCATTCTTATCTATCTATCTATCTCTTCACTTATTTATGTAGTAACTTTATGTATTGCACTTTACGACTTTATGAGTGATGATAAACCTAATTCTGATATAGGTCTCAATTGTGGACTGAGAGTGGGAAGGGGTCGGGGAGAGGAGAATCATAGAAACATAAACATAGAAAATAGGTGCAGGAGTGGGCCATTTGGCCCTTCGAGCCTGCACCGCCATTCAGTATGATCATGGCTGATCATCCAACTCAGAACCCTGTACCTGCTTTCTCTCCATACCCCCTGATCCCTTTAGCCACAAGGGCCATATCTAACTTTCTCTTAAATATAGCCAATGAACCGGACTCAACTGTTTCCTGTGGCAGAGAATTCCACAGATTCACCACTCTCTGTGTGAAGTAGTTTTTCCTCATCTCGGTCCTAAAAGGCTTCCCCTTTATCCTTAAACTGTGACCCCTCGTTCTGGACTTCTCCAACATCAGAAACAATCTTCCTGCATCTAGCCTGTCCAAACCCTTTAGAATTTTATACATTTCAATAAGGTCCCCCCTCAATCTTCTAAATTCCAGTGAGTATAAGCCTAGTCGATCCAGTCTTTCTTCATATGAAAGTCCTGCCATCCCAGGAATCAATCTGGTGAACCTTCTCTGTACTCCCTCTATGGCAAGAATGTCTTTCCTCAGATTAGGGGACCAAAACTGCACACAGTATTCTAGGTGCGGTCTCACCAAGGCCTTGTACAACTGCAGTAGAACCTCCCTGCTCCTGTACTCAAATCCTTTTGCTATGAATGCCAACATACCATTTGCCTTTTTCACCGCCTGCTGTACCTGCATGCCCACCTTCAATGACTGGTGTACAATGACATCCAGGTTTCATTGCATCTCCCCTTTTCCTAATCGGCCACCGTTCAGATAATAATCTGTTTTCCTGTTCTTGCAACCAAAGTGGATTTGCATGGTTGGTGAAAAGGGGAAGGATGAAGGGAGGGGGTGGGAAGCACCAGGGAGACATTACTTATTGGTCAATAAACCAATTTACCATTTGTTTGGAATCAAATGACCTTGCCTGCTGTCTCAGGGCTGGGTGTGTCTGCACCTGCGACACCCCCAGTCCTTGGCACTCTTCCTCTGCCACCTGTCCCACACCCCACCCGCAGCACTTCACCCTCCCTATTCCCAACGCCCTTTACTCAAGCCAGATTGACAAACTGGCTCTCCACTCCACATTGAACAAATACAGTACTATGCAAAAGTCTATTGCACCCTAGTTAAATGTATGTGCCTTAGACTTTTGCACAGTATTGTACATATGCAGAAATTATGAAAATGGACCGGATTTGGAAACAAATAGACTGAGGTAGGTAAGTCTAAAATGCATGAGGTAATAGGGAGACTGTACAAGCCTTGAACCAGACCGGCCTGGAGTAAGATGTTTAATTGTGGTTGCTGTACAGAGGGAGGGTTACTGTAGCTCAGGATGCAAGTAGAGAGAAGCAATATACACAGTTGAGTGGTCGAATAATTTATTCTTTCAGTTATTTGTTTGTGTGTTTATTATTTATTTACCTACTTGTTTATTTCTTTATACATTCATTCCTGCATTCATTAATTTTTATTATTATTTATTTGTAATTTATTTACTTCTTTATTGATTTTATTACTTGTTTCTTTTTGTACTTGCACTCCTTATCAGTCTTTGTGTGTAGATTTTCATTGATTCAATTCTACTTCATTGTTCTACTGTGAATGCCTGCAAGAAAATTAATCTCAGAGTAGTATTTGATATACAGTGCCTATAAAAGTATTCACCCCCACCTCCGGTGGTATTCATGTTTTTTTGTTTTACAACATTGAACCACAGTGGATTTACTTTGGCTATTTGACACTGATCAACAGAAAAAGACTTTTCCAAGTCAAAGTGAAAACAGATCTCACAAAGTGATCTAAATTAATTACAAATATAAAACACAAAATAATTGATTGCATAAGTATTCACACCAAGTCATCACTTCTGCACCCAACTGGTTTTAGGAGTCACATAATTAGTTAAATGGAGATCAGTTTTTGGAGACCTATATGCAGTCAAGGTGTTTCAAATTGATTGTAGTAAAAATAGTTGGAAGGTCCAACTGCTGGTGAGTCAGTGTCCTGGCAAAATCTACATCATGAACACAAAAGAACACTCCAAGCAACTCCACGAAAAGCACAAGTCAGGAAGGAGATGGATGCAAGATAATTTCCAAGTTACTGACTATCCCTTGGAGTACAGTTAAGTCAATCATCAAGAAATGGAAAGAATATGGCGCAGTTGTAAATCTGCCTAGAGCAGGCTGTCCTCAAAAACTGAGTGACCGTGCAAGAAGGGGACGAGTGAGGGAGGCCACCAAGAGGCCTGTGACAACTCTGAAGGAGTTACAAGCTTCAGTGGCTGAGTCAGGAGAGACCGCGTACAACAACTGTTGCCCAGGTGCAGCTTTATGGAAGAGTGGTAAAGAGAAAATCACTGTTGATAAAAACTTACATGAAATCTTGGCTAGAGTTTGCCAGAAGACAAGCAGGACACCCTGAAGTCAACTGGAAGAAGGTTCTATGGTCTGATGAAACCAAAATTGAGTGTTTTGTCCATCAGTCTAAGCACTATATTTGGCCTAAGCCAAACACCAGACATCATCAAAAACACACCATTGTAGCGATGTGCTACACACAGCGCTGAAATAACGACACGCAGTCGGTAAGTCGTTTCGAGACTAGTTTATTCAAACTTCGTGGCGCCGGCATTTAATCCCTAGCACCCGCCCTCTCCGGGCAGAAATGACGTCAGAGGTGCATCACCAAAGTCTTCCCCCCGCACGCTGGCTATTTGTGAGCCAGTTCGCCTGTGCAGGAAGTGGGTCACCACATAACCTCCCCCCCAGAACCGGCGATACACCCCCCAATGTCCACAGTCTGGATCAGCCTCTGTTTGGAGGTCTGCCTCTGCGCCGCAGTGCCTGAACCTCGACCGGCTGCGCCAAGTCCACATGGGCTGGTTTGAGTCGGTCCACCGTGAAAACCTCCTCTCTCCCCCCAATGTCCAGAACGTTCGTGGACCCGTTGTTGTTGATCACCTTGAACTGCCCCCCCATACAGCCGCTGTAGCAGTCCCCGGTGTCCGCCCCTTCGTACAAACACAAACTTACAGTTCTGCAGGTCTTTGGGTACATGGGTCGGGGACCGTCCATGCTGTGAAGTTGGTTCCGGGGGCCAGGTTGCCGAGCCTTTTGTGTAGCCTGTCCAGGACTGCTGTGGGTTCTTCCTCTTGCCCCCTTGGGGCTGGTATGAACTCTCCCGGGATGGCCAGGTGTGCGCCGTACACCAACTCGGCCAACGAGGCGTGCAGATCCTCTTTGGGCGCTGTACAAATTCCAAGCAGGACTCAGGGAAGCTTGTCCACCCAGTTAGGTCCTCTCAGGCGGGCCATGAGAGCCAACTTCAAGTGACGGTGGAAGCGTTCCACCAGTCCGTTCGACTGTGGGTGGTAGGCAGTAGTGTGGTGTAGCTGCGTTCCCAGCAGGCTGGCCACAGCCGACCACAGGCTGGAGGTGAACTGGGCGCCTCTGTCGGAGGTAATGTGGGCCGGTACCCCGAAGCGTGCTACCCAGGTTGCAATCAGTGCTCGGGCACAGGAATCGGCAGATGTGTCGATGAGTTGGACCGCCTCTGGCCACGTCGTGAACCGGTCTACCATAGTTAGGAGGTACCATGCTCCTCGGGACACTGGTAGGGGGCCCACGATATCCACATGAATGTAGTCGAACCTCCGGTGGGTGGGTTCGAACTGCTGCGGCGGGGCTTTAGTGTGTCGCTGCACTTTGGCTGTTTGGCACTGAGCGCATGTTCTGGCCCATACACTGACCTGCTTGCGAAGTCCATGCCATGCGAACTTGCAGGAGACCAGCCGGATGGTTGTCCTGACAGATGGGTGCGCCAAACCGTGTATGGAGACAAAAACTTGCCGCCTCCAGGCTGCTGGGACGATGGGGCGTGGTTGGCCGGTAGCCACGTCGCACAGGAGGGTCCTCTCATCTGGGCCTACGATAAGGTTCTGCAGCTGCAAACCCGAGACCGCGGTCCTGTAGCTGGTCATCTCGTCATCTGTCTGCTGCGCCTCCGCCAGTGCTGCATAGTCCACCCCCAGGGACAGGGCCTGGACAGCTGGTCTGGAGAATGCGTCCACCACGACATTGTCCTTCCCCGAGACATGCTGGATGTCCGTCGTGTACTCGGAGATGTAGGACAGATGTCGCTGCTGGCAAGCCGACCAGAGATCAGACACCTTTGTGAACGCGAAGGTCTACGGTTTGTGGTCTGTGAACACGGTGAACGGCCTGCCTTCTAAGAAGTACCTGAAATGCCAGATTGCCAGATACAGTGCCAACAGCTCCCGGTCGAAAACACTGTACTTGAGTTCGGGTGGTCGTAGGTGCTTGCTGAAGAACGCCAGGGGTTGTCAGCGCCCCTCGATGAGCTGCTCCAGCACCCCATCGACTGCTGTGTCGGATGCATCCACCGTGAGGGCGGTCGGAACATCCGTTCTGGGGTGCACTAGCATCGCGGCATCTGCCAAGGCTTCCTTGGCTTTAACGAAAGCGGCCGCAGCCTCCTCGTCCCAAGTAATGTCCTTGCCTTTACCCGACATCAGGGTGTACAAAGGGCACATGATACGGGCTGCTGAGGGGAGGAAACGGTGGTAGAAGTTCACCATCCCAATGAACTCCTGCAGGCCTTTGACCGTGTTGGGCCGGGCAAAGTGGCGGATCACGTCTACCTTGGTGGGCAGAGGTGTTGCCCTGTCTTTGGTAATCCTGTGGCCCAGGAAGTCGATGCTATCGAGACCAAACTGGCATTTGGCCGGGTTGATCGTGAGGCCAAAATCACTCAGGCGGGAGTAGAGCTGGCGGAGGTGGGACAGATGCTCCTGGAAACTACTGCTGGTTGTAAGGATGTCGTCCAAATAGATGAACGCAAAGTCCAGATCGCGTCCCACCGCATCCATTAGCCGCTGAAACGTCTGTGTGGCATTCTTCAGGCCGAACGGCATTCGGAGGAACTCGAACAGGCCGAGCGGGGTGATGAGTGCTGTTTTGGGGATGTCTTCAGGGTGCACCGGGATTTGGTGGTATGCTCGGATGAGGTCTACTTTGGAAAAGATTCTTGCCCCGTGCAGGTTTGCTGCAAAGTCCTGTATGTGTGGCACGGGGTAGCGGTCTGGAGTTGTAGCCTCATTCAGTCTGCAGTAGTTGCTGCATGGTCTCCAACCCCCGGCTGCGTTGGGCACCATGTGCAGGGGGAGGCCCATGGGCTGTCAGACCTCCGTACGATCCCCAATTCCTCCATCCTCTTGAACTCCTCCTTCACCAGGCAGAGCTTGTCCGGGGGAAGCCTTTGAGCACGGGCGTGGAGGGGTGGTCCCTGGGTCGGAATGTGGTACTGAACCCCATGTCTGGGCATGGCTGCCGTGAACTGCGGTGCCAGAATCGATCGAAAGTCCGCCAGGATTCTAGTGAATTCATTGTCTGACAGCGTGATGGAGTCCAGGTGTGGGGTCGGCAACTTGGCTTCACCCAGGGAGAACGTCTGGAAAGTCTCGGCATGTACCAGTCTTTTCCCTTGCAAGTCGACCAGCAGGCTGTGAGCTCGCAAGAAGTCTGCCCCCAGGAGTGGTTGAGCCACAGCGGTCAGTGTGAAGTCCCACGTGAACCGGCTGGCACTGAACTACAGCTGCACTGTGCAGATGCCATAGGTCCGTATCGTGCTGCCGTTTGCAGCCCTCAAGGTGGGTCCTGGCTTCCTGTTGCGGGTGTCGTACCCCGTCGGGGGCAAGATGTTAATCTCCGCTCCGGTGTCGACCAAGAAGCGATGTCCCAACTATTTGTCCCAGACGTACAAGAGGCTGTCCTGGTGGCCAGCCGCCATAGTCATTAGCGGCAGCTGGCCCTCGCAGGGCGGGCAACAACGGAGGGCTTTTGTGCCCCACCGCTGGTGGTAGAAACACCACTGTTCACTGGCCTCCTCACTCCTGCCTCTGTGTTGTGTGCGCCTCTCTGCCGGGCCTGGTCTGGTCTGCTGTTGGGCGCGTGGCCTGGTAACCTGACCGACGGACGCCACGCTCTCCCTCTTGGCTTTCCACAGCACGTCTTCCCCGGGCCGTCACCTTCCGGGGGTCACTGAAATCTGTGTCGGCCAGCAGCCGATGTATGTCCTCGGGCAGTCATTCTAGGAACGCTTGCTCAAACATGAGGCAGGGCTTGTGTCCATCAGCTAAGGACAACATCTCGTTCATCAATGCTGACAGCAGTCTGTCTCCCAAACCATCCAGGTGAAGCAGGTAGGCACCCCACTCACGCCATGAGAGGCCAAAGGTCCCAATGAGCTGCGCCCTGAATGCTTCATATTTGCCTGCTTCCGGGGGCGACTGTACGAAATCCGCAACCTGGGCGGCCGTCTCCTGGTCAAGGGCGCTCACCACGTGGTAGTAACGCGTGGAATCAGAGGATATCTGCCGAATCTGGAACTGGGCTTCTGCTTGGCTAAACCACACACGTGGTCGCAGTGTCCAGAAAGTCGGCAGTTTTAGTGAAACTGCATGAACAGATGAAGAGTTGGTCATCTTTGGTCCAAATCCCGTTTGGACCGTTGGGGTCACCAATGCAGCGATGTGCTACACACAGCGCAGAAATAACGATACGCAGTCGGTAAGTCGTTTCGCGACCAGTTTATTCAAACTTTGCAGCGCTGGCATTTAATCCCTAGCGCCCGCCCTCTCCGGGCGGAAATGACGTCAGAGGTGTATTACCAAAGTCTCCCCCCGCGCGCTGGCTATTTGTGAGCCGGTTCGCCTGCGCAGAAAGTGGGTCGCCACACCATCAGTACTGTAAAGCATGGTGGTGGCTGCATCATGCTGTGGGGATGCTTCACTGCAGCAGCCCTTGTGAAGGTCAAGGGTAAAATGAATGCAGCAAAATACAGGGACATCCTGATGCAGTCCGCAAGAGAACTGCAACTTGGGAGAAGATTTGTTTTCCATCAAGACAATGACCCCTAGTATAAAGCCAAATCTATATAGGAATGGCTTAAAAACAACAAAGTTAATGTCTGAAGCGTCCAAGTCAGAGTCCAGACCTCAATCCAATTGAGAATTTGTGGCTGGACTTGAAAAGGGCTGTTCACTCACGATCCCCATGCAATCTGACAGAGCTTGAGCAGTTTTGTAAAGAAGAATGGGGAGAAATTGCAGTGTCCAGATGCTGATAGAGACCTATCCACACAGACTCAAGGCTGTAATTGCTGCCAAAGGTGCATCTACTAAATATGAACTTGAAGAAGGACAAAACTTATGCAATGGATTATTTTCTGTTTTATATTTGTAATTCATTTAGATCACTTTGTAGAGATCTGTTTTCAGTATGGCAGGAAATAGTCTTTTTCTATTGATCAGTGTCAAAAAAGCCAAATTAAATCCATCGTGATTCAATGTTGTAAAACAATAAACATGAAAACTTCCAAGGGGGGGTGAATACTTTATATAATCAATTTTCTTTAATAATCAATTTACTTTGAACTTTAAACTTATTTCTTATTTGTTTATTAATCTAATACTTTTTATCTATTTATTTTTACATATTTTAGAGATACAGCGTGGAACAGTCCCTTTTGTCTACCAAACCATGCCACCCAGCAACCCCCTGATTTAACCCTTGCTGAACCATGGGACATTTTGCATTAGCCAATTAACCTACCAACTGGTACGTCTTTGGAGTGTGAGAAGAAACTGGAGCACCCAGGGGAAACTCATGCTTACAAGGACACCAGAATTGAACTCCAGCACCCCAAGCAGCAATAGCACCACTACACAACATTGGCTATTTATTTATTTACTTACTTACTTAATTAATTACAGATACAGCACAGTCACAGGCCCTTCGAGTCCAACAAGCCCCCACTGCCCAAGCACGTCCATGTGACCAATCACCCTACTAACCCAAACGTCTTTCAACTGTAGAAGGAAACCCATGCAGTAAAGGGGGAGAACCTACAGGCTCCTTACAGACAGCTGTGGGAATTGAACCCAAGTCACTGGTGATATAATACCATTACACAAGCCATTACGCTATTGCGCTGTTCATTCTGCAGGGAGGATCAGAAGGACCACAACTCCTTAGCTTTCAGAATAACTATAGTTAAGAATAGGTGTGGTCCTTGAGGGAGTAGGGAAAATTAAGAAGGCATTAGGCAGGGAGTAAGAAGAGTTAATAGGGAATAACTTTTTTCTGGCAAGTCCACATCAGATTCGTGGAGGGTGTTTAACGATTAATTTCAGAGTACAGGAAAGGAGTGTTCCTGTTAGAAGGAAGGACGAGGATGGAAAGATAAGAGAACCTTGGATGTCCAGAGAGCTGATGAGTTTAGTCAAGAAGAAAACAGGAAAGTATGTAAAGCTTCGGAAGTCAGGATCAAACGAAGCACAGGAGGATTATAAAGAAACCAGAAAAGAACAAAAGAAGAAATTTTGAAAAGCAGGAGGGGCCTTGAAAAGTCCTTGACAAGTAGGATTAAGGTGAATCCCAAGGCATTATATACCTACATCAGGAGTCAAAGGATAACTAGGGAGAGGGTGGGACCACTGAGGATAAAGGGGAAGCATTTGCTTGGATGTGGAGAATGTGACTGAGGTACTTAATGAGTATTTTGCTTCAGTATTTACTAAGGAAAAGGATATGGAGGACCAGGAGATCAGTGCTGAGTGTATGAATACATTAGGACATTCAGAGCTCAGGAGGAGTAAGTGTTGGGCTTCCTAATGAGCATTACAACCCTAAGACCATAAGACATAGGAGCAGAAATAGGCTATTTGATCCACTATTCAATTATGGCTGATACTCTTTTCCCCTCCTCAGCCCCACTCCCTGGCCTTCTCCCCATAACCTTTGATGCCATGTCCAATCAAGAATCTATCAATCCCTGCCTTAAATACACACAATGACCTGGCCTCCACAGCTGGAATAAATGGTCTATACTTTCCTTTTTGGTGTCTTCCTCCTTTCCTAAAGAGTGGAGTGACATTGGTAGTTTTCCAGTCCTCTGGCACCTTGTCAGAGTCCAAAGATTTTTGAAAGATAATTACTAATGCCTCCACAATCCCTGCAGCTGCCTTTTTCAGAACCCTGGGGTTTATCTGGTCCGGGTGACTTATTTACCCTTAGGCCTTTCAGCATTTTGAGCACCTTCCTCCCTTGTAATAGTAACTGCACTCACTTCTCTTTTATCACACCATTCAACATCTGGCACACTGCTAGTGAAGACTGGTGCAAAATACTCATTTAATTCATCTGCCATCTCCTTGTCCCCGTTTATTTTTTTCTCCAGCCTCATTTTCTAGATGTCCTATATCCACTCTCATTTCTCTTATGTTTAATGTATTTGAAAAAGCTTTTACTATCCACTTTGATATTGTTTGCTAGCTTGCCTTCATATTTCATCTTCTCCCTCCTAATGATTCTTGAGTTGCTCTCTGTAGGGTTTTAAAACCTTTCCAATTCTTTATCTTCCTGCTAATTTTTGCTTTGTTGCATGCCCACTCTTTTGCTTTTACAATAGCTTTAACTTCCCTTGACAGCCACATATGTACTATTTTGCCATTTGAGTAGTGCTTCATTTTTGGAATACACATGTCCTGCACCTTCCTCATTTCTTGCCAGAAATGCACATCATTGCTGCTCTGCTGTCATCCCTGCCAGCAGCTACTTCCAATTTACCTTGGCCAACTCCTCTCTCGTACAACTGTAATTTCCCTTACTCCACTGAAATATTGCTACGTCAGACTTTACTTCCTTTCTATCAGATTTCAAGTTGAACTCAACCATATTGTGATTACTGTCTCCTAAGTGTCCTTTTACCTTAAGCTCCCTAATCACCTCCAGTTCATTAAATAACACCCAATCCAGTATAGCTGATCCCCTAGTAGACTCAAAGACAAACTGCTCCAAAAAGCCATCTCGTAGGCATTCAATAACTTCACTCTCTTGAGATCCATTACCAACCTGGTATATTAAGGAGGATAAGTCCCCAGGGCCTGATGGGATGTACACCAGGTTATTGAGAAAGGCGCAAGACAAGGTTGCTGGAGACTTGACCAGTGTCTTTGTGTCCTATCTAGGCACATGCAAGGTCCTGAAGGACTGGCCAGTGGCTCTATTTAAGAAAGGAACAAGGGAAAATCCTGGAGACTATAGACTGGTGAGTCTCACGTCAGGTGTAGGGAAATTGCTGGAAAAAATTCAGAGGGATAGGATAGGTGAGCATTTTGAAACCCTTCGCCTATGAGGGGCAAGTTCTGTCTTCCCAATCTGATTGAGTTGACAATATGTTGAGGGGTTGGAGAGGGAGCAGAAGAGGTTTAGCAGGACGCTGCCTGGATTAGAGGGCATGTGCTGTAAGGAGAGACAGGACAAACTTGGGTTGTTTTCTCTGGAGCAACGGAGGCTGAGGGGAGATCTGATAGAGGTTTATAAGATTATGAGAGACATAGGTAGAGTAGACAGGGTAGAAATGTCTAATAGCAGAGGGCAGGCATTGAAGGTGAGAGGGGTAGGTTCAAAGGGAATGTGAGGGGTAAGTTTTTTACAGAGAGTAGTGGATGACTGGAATGCGCCACCTGATATGGTGGCTGAGGCAAATACATTAGAGACTTTTGAGAGACCTTGAGATAGGCACATGAATATGAGGAAGATAGGGATATGGACATTGTGTAGGTAGGAGGGATTAGTTTGGGGATGGGGTTTATCATTTACTATTTAGCTGGTTCAGCACAATACTGTGGGGTGCAGGGCCTGTTCCTGTACTGTATATGTTCCATATTAGTTCTATGAATATCAATCAGATATTCAAGACTATTATAGAAAAACTAATCTGCAAATATTTGCTCCACAGTGATTTGTATTTACACGGCATTTCTAGTTTTAATGGGAGACTTAGCAAGTCTTGGCTCCAAGCCAAGAGAGCTGATATTGAGACGAAAGAGTTTGCAGATGTTTGAAAACGCAACAACAATGAACTTGGAGCAATTCTGTGGGTCGAGCAGAATCTGTGTGTGGGGGGGTGCGGGTGGGGTAAGGAATGGTTTACATTTCGGCAGTAACTTGGAAAAATTCAGTGAGTCAAGCAGTATCTGTGTGTGGGGGGTGCAGGGGGAGGTAAGGAATGGTCTACATTTCGGCAGTAACTTGGAAAAATCAGTGAGTTAAGCGGTATCTGTGTTTGGGGGGGTGCGGGTGGGGTAAGGAATGGTCTACATTTCGGAAGTAACGGAGAAATTCAGCGAGTCAAGCAGTATCTGTGTGTGGGGGGGTGCGGGGGAGGTAAGGAATGGTCTACATTTCGGAAGTAACTTGGAGAAATTCAGCGAGTCAAGCAGTATCTGTGGGTGAGCATGCGGGGGGAGGTAAGGAATGGTCTACATTTCAGAAGTAACTTGGAGAAGTTCAGCGAGTCAAGCAGTATCTGTGGGTGAGCATGCGGGGGGAGGTAAGGAATGGTCTACATTTCGGAAGTAACTTGGAGAAATTCAGCGAGTCAAGCAGTATCTGTGTGTGGGGGGGTGCAGGGGGAGGTAAGGAATGGTCTACATTTCGGCAGTAACTTGGAGAAATTCAGTGAGTCAAGCAGTATCTGTGGGTGAGCGGGTGCGGGGGAGGTAAGGAATGGTCTACATTTCGGAAGTAACTTGGAGAAATTCAGCGAGTCAAGCAGTATCTGTGGGTGAGCATGCGGGGGGAGGTAAGGAATGGTCTACATTTCGGAAGTAACTTGGAGAAATTCAGTGAGTCAAGCAGTATCTGTGTGTGGGGGGGTGCAGGGGGAGGTAAGGAATGGTCTACATTTCGGCAGTAACTTGGAAAAATCAGTGAGTTAAGCAGAATCTGTGTGTGTGGGGGTGCGGGTGGGGTGAGGAATGGTCTACATTTCGGAAGTAACTTGGAGAAATTCAGCGAGTCAAGCAGTATCTGTGGGTGAGCGGGTGCGGGGGAGGTAAGGAATGGTCTACATTTCGGAAGTAACTTGGAGAAATTCAGCGAGTCAAGCAGTATCTGTGGGTGAGCATGCGGGGGGAGGTAAGGAATGGTCTACATTTCGGAAGTAACTTGGAGAAATTCAGTGAGTCAAGCAGTATCTGTGTGTGGGGGGGTGCAGGGGGAGGTAAGGAATGGTCTACATTTCGGCAGTAACTTGGAAAAATCAGTGAGTTAAGCAGAATCTGTGTGTGTGGGGGTGCGGGTGGGGTGAGGAATGGTCTACATTTCGGAAGTAACTTGGAGAAATTCAGCGAGTCAAGCAGTATCTGTGTGTGAGCATGCGGGGGGAGGTAAGGAATGGTCTACATTTCGGAAGTAACTTGGAGAAATTCAGCGAGTCAAGCAGTATCTGTGGGTGAGCATGCCAGGGGAGGTAAGGATCGGCCGACATTTCAGAACAGCTTCAAAAGAAGTATTGCATGGTCAGACAGACAGGCTTTGGAGGGGCCGGGAGATCAGCCAATGCATTCAGGCAGGGAGTTCAGAACTTCAGGACCAAATGGCTGCCAACAGTGAGGGTGAGAGAATGAATGGGAGGAATGTTGAATTAGCAGCTGCAGCAAGTTACAGGGAGGAGGGATTTACTTAAAAGATTAAAGTTTAGCTTTACTTGTCACATCTACATTGAGACATACAGTGAAATGCTTCTCTGCGCAACAAACAACCTTCACCACACTTATGGCGCCAACATGGCGTGCCCACAATTTACTAACCCTAACCCATATCTTTCTGGAATATGGGAGGATACCAGAGCACCTAGAGGAATCCCACGTGGAGAACATAAAACCTCCTTACAGACAACAGCATGAATTGAACCCTGATTGCTGGTGTTGCAAAGCATTATGCTAACCACTACACTAACATGCTGCCCTATTGGCTACACAAGTCGCCCCTAGTGGACAAATTTCAAGGAGATGATAGGACTGCACTGAGAATAGGTTACAGGCAAAAAAACCATGGCAAAGTGATTGCTCTGTGAGCCAGTATAGATCTGGTTTGTTGAAATGGTCTTTATTTAATGTTACATTAGAAAGCTGCAGAAAGTTGTTAACTCAGCCCACTTTATCTGGGCACTGGCCTCCCCAGCATCCAGATCACCTTTAAAGATTGATGCCTTAAAAAAGGCAGCATTCATCATTGAGGACCCTCATCACCCAGGACATGCCCTCTTCTCAATGGACCATAAGACAGAAGAGCAGAATAAGGCCATTCAGTCCATCAAGTCTGCTCCACCATTCCATCATGGCTGATCCCGGATCCCACTCAACCCCATATATCTGTCTTCTCGCAATATCCTTTGATACCCTGACTGATCAGGAAACGATCAACTTCTGCCTTAAATATATCCACAGACTTGGCTTCCACCGCAGTCTGTGGTAGAGCATTCCACAGATTCACTACTCTCTGGATAAAAAAAATTCCCTCTTACCTCCATTCTAAAAGGTTGCCCCTCAATTATGAAGCTGTGCCTTCTTGTTCTACAAACGTTTGTAGATACCCCTGCCTTAGGAACCATCCTCTCCACATCTGCCTTATCTAGTCCTTTCAACATTCAGTAGGTTTCAATGAGATTTCCTCCCCACAGCCCAAATTCTTCTAAATTCCAGTGAGCACAGGCTCAAAGCTGCCAAACGCTCCTCACATGTTAACCCCTTCATTCCTGGAATCATCCTGGTGAACCTCCTCTGGACTCTCTCCAATGACAACACATCCTTTCTGAGATTTTGGGTCTAAACCTGTGTGGCCTGACTAGAGTCTTATAAAGGCTCAGCATTATCTCCTTGTTTTGATATTCTATTTCCCTTGAAATAAATATGCCAACATTGCACTTGCCTTCTTTACCACAGACTCAACCTGTACATTATTCTTCTGTGAGTATTCCATGAGGTTTCCTAAGTCCCTCTGCACCTCTGATGTTTGAACCTTCACCCCATTTAGATAATAGTCTGCACTAGTGTTCCTTTTACCAAAATGTGTTATCATACATTTCCCAACACTATATTCCATCTGCCACTGTCTTGCCCATTCTTCCCATTTGTCTAAGTCTTGCTGCAATCACATTGCTTCCTCAGCACTACCTACCCCTCCACCTATCTTTGTATAATCCACAAACTTTGCCATGAAGCCATCAATTCCATTATCTAAATAATTGACAAACAATGTGAAAAGTAGTGATCCCAATACTGACCCCGGAAGGATACCACTAGACGTTGGCAACCAACCAACCAATTCCCACTTGCTGCCTTCTGCCTGTCAGCCATTCCTCTATCCATGCCGGTATTTTTCCTGTAACACCTAGGATTTTACCTTGTTAAGCAGCCTCATGTGAGGCACCTTATCAATGCCTCTGAAAATCCAAGTAAATGACATCCACTGCCTCCCCTTTGTCCGCCCTGCTTGTTACTTCCTCAAAGAACTGTAACAGATTTGGCAGGCAAGGTTTTCCTTTACAGAAAGCATGCTGACTTTGACATTTTACTATTAGTCTCCAAGTACTCCGAAACCTCATCCTTAGTAATAAACTGCAACACTTTCCCAACCACTGAGGTTAGGCTAACTGGCCTAAAATTTCCTTTCTTTTGCCTTCCTCCCTTCTTAGAGAGTGGACTGACATTTCCAGTCCTCCGGGACTATGCCAAAAATCAAGTGATTCTTGAAAGATCATGAACAATACATCCATTATCTCTTGAGCAACCTCTCTCAGGACTCTGGGATGTAGTCCATCTGGTCCAGGTGACTTATCCAGTTTAAGACCTTCCAGCTTGCCTAGGGCTTTTTCCTTTGTAATAGCAACAGCACTCACTCCAGCTCCCTGACACTCACAGACCTCTGGCACACTTCTCATGTCTTCCACGGTGAAGACAGATGCAAAAATTAAGTTCATCTGCCATTTCTTTGTCCCCCCTTACTACCTCACCAGCATCATTTTCCAATGGTCCAATATCAAGTCTCACCGCCCCCCCCCCCCCTTTTAGTCTTTATATAACTGAAAAAACTTTTTGTATCCTGCTTTATATTATTGGCTAGTTTGTCCTTATATTTAATCTTTTCCCTTCTTATAGTTTTTTAGTTGCATTTTGTTGGATTTTAAAAATTTCCCAATCATCCGATGTCCCACTCACTTTTGCTACATGATATGCCCTTTCCTTGGCTTTTATGCAGTCCTTAACTTCCCTTGTCAGCCATGATTACCTTCCTCTGCCATTTGAGAACAACTTCTTTTGTGGGACTTCTCTATCCTACACCTTGTAAACTATTCCCATAAACTTCAGCCATCTCTTCTCTGATGTCATCCCCACCAGTATCCTCCTCCAATCCACCTGGGCAAGCTCCTCTCTCATGCCTCTGTATTTCTCTTTATTCCATTGTGCTACTGATACATGACTTATGCTTCTCCCTCTCAAATTGCAGTATGAATTCAATCATATTATGGTCAAGGTCTCCTAAGAGTTCCTTTTCCTTAAGCCCCCTAATAAAATCTGGGTTATTACACAACATCCAATCTAAACTATTCTTTCCCCTAGTAGGCTGAAGCAGAAGCTGCTCTAAAAGGCCATCGTGTAGGCATTCAATGAATTCCCTCTCTTGTGATCCAGAACCAACCTGATTTTCCCATTCTCCTTCCATTACAATTGTGCCTTTTCCAGCTACCTTTGCAATCTCAACCCAACACCTTGGCTATATTTGGTGGCCTATATATGATACCCAAAATGTTTTATTTTACTTGCAGTTTCTTAACTCCACGTTCAACGTTCTCTTTCTAAAGATGTACTTCCATCTCTTACCAGCAGAGCCACACCATAGCCCATGCCTTCCTGCCTGTCCTTTCGATACCCAGTATATCCATTGATGTTAAGCTCCCACTATGGCCTTCTTTCAGCCATGACTCAGTGATGCCCACAATGTCATAGCCACCAATTTCTATTTGCACATGAGTTCGTCCACCTTATTCCAAAGTTACACAAATTTAAATACAACACCTTCAGTACTGCATCCTTCACCTTTTTGAAATTTGCCTCTGTGGTACAATTTAACTCTTTGCTCTGTCTGCATTTGTAGCCAATCACTGGCTTGACCTTCCTTACATTCATGTTACATCCATTATCCCCTGGCTCATCCTCAGCTCTATCAGACTGGTTCCCATCCCCCAGCCATATTAGTTTAAGCCACTCCCAACAGCTGTAGTAAACCTGTCCACAAGAATATTGGTTCCCCCTCGGATTCAAGTGCCATCTGTCCCCTTTGTACAGGTCTGACCCGCCCCAGAAGAGGTCCCAATTATCTGAATCCCTAGCCCCTGTTCCAATTCTTCAGCCATGCACTTATCTACCACCTCATTCCCTTCTTATCCTCACTGTCACGTGGCACAGGCAGCAACCCTGAGATTACTACCCTTGAGGTCCTGCTTCTCAGCTTCCTTCCTAACTTCCTGTATTCTTTTTTCAGTACTTCCCTTTCTCTACCTATGCCATTGGAACCAATATGTACCACAACTTCTGGCTGCTCACCCTTCCTTTTCAGGATATTGTGGACGTGTCCAGAAACATCACAGACCCTGACATGTGGGAGGCCAACTACCATCCACGTTTCTTTTTCACGTCCACAGAATCGCCTGTCTGTCACCCTAACTATAGAGTCCCTGTTACTGCTGCCATCCTCTTCAGTTCCCTACCCTTCTAAGCCACAGGGCCAGTCTCAGTGCCAGAGACTTTTGCTTCCCCCAGCTACCATCAGGGAGGAGGTACAGGAGCTTGAAGACACACATTCAGCATTTCAGGAACAGCTTCTTCCCCTCTGCCATCAGCTTGCTGAATGGACATTAAATGCATGAACACTACCTCACTATTTTATTTCCTTTCTTTTGCTCTGTTTTTGCACTACTTACTTAATTTATTTTTTAAATATATTTCTTATTGTAATTGACAATTTTTTAAATTATTATGTATTGCTGCTGCATAACATCAAATTTCACAACATTTGCGGGATGAGGTTGCTAGCCCCATGACCAAACCTCCTCCTTTCGCAGCCAGGCTTGGGATTGTCCGTGGAGGAGTTTTATTCTCCATAGAAAAAAAGTGTCTCCATAATTCAGTCCTTTTAGTCCCCGCAATATCCTCGTACATCTCCACTGAACTCTTTAGAGCTTAGTGGCATCTTTCCTTTTGCAGGGAGACCAGAACTGAACATAGTGATCCAAACATCTGAATCTTTTATTTAGAGATGCAGTATGGAACTGGCCCAACGAGCTGCAACCCACCGATTTATCACCAGCCTAATCACAGGACAGTTTACAATCACTAATTAATCTACTAACCAGTATATCTTTGGACTGTGAGAGGAAACCAGGGCAGCCGGAGGAAACATACGTGCTCAGGGGAAGGGTACAAACTTCTTACAGACAGTGTCGGAATGAACTCCAAACTCTGCTGACCCAAACTGTGAAAGTGCCGTGCTAACGTTACATTCCATCTTCTATAGTCAATGCCTGGCTGATGAAATGTGACGAATCCCATGAGTTTTCATATTCTGTAAGTTTCAATGAGATCTCGTCTTATTTGTGATACAGCCCTACCTACACTACTCAATCCCTCTGTAAGTGACAGGCCCAGCTTCCCAGAAGCCAGTCTGATGACTCCTTTACGGCAGGTGTATTTTAGAAAGGGACAGATGAAGGCCCTGAATCCTCCTCCTCGCTGACAATCAACACCGGTACCCCTCAAGGATGTGTGCTTGGCCCACTGCTCTACTCTCTCTACACCCACGATTGTGTGGCTAGGCACAGCTCAAACGCCATCTATAAATTTGCCGATGACACAACTATTGTTGGCGGAATTTCAGATGGCGACAAGGAGGCGTACAGGAGCGAGACAAATCAGCTGGTTGAGTGCCGTCAAACAAAAATCTTGCATTCAACGTCAATAAGACTGAGGAATTAATTGTGGAAACCTGGAAGCGAAAATTGAGGAGACACAAACCAGTTCTCATTGAGGTATCAGTAGTGGAAAGGGTGAGCAGCTTCAAGTGTTCCTGGGTGTCAGCACCTTTGAAGATCTATCC
Organism: Hypanus sabinus; assembly: GCF_030144855.1. Lineage (NCBI taxonomy): Eukaryota > Metazoa > Chordata > Chondrichthyes > Myliobatiformes > Dasyatidae > Hypanus > Hypanus sabinus. The sequence goes on along the minus strand of NC_082720.1, from coordinate 55,253,813 downwards.
TGGCTCCAACATATTGATGCAGTTACAAAGAAGCTATATTTCATTAGGAATTTGAGGAGAATTGGTATGTCATCAAAGACACTCACAAATTTCTACAGATGTACCGTGGAGAGCATTCTAACTGGTTGCATCACTGTCTAGTATGGAGAGGCCACTGCACAGGATCAGAAACAGCTGCAGAAAGTTGTAAACTCAGCCAGCTCTATCATTGGCACTAGCCTCCCCAGTATCGAGGACACCTTCAAATGGTGATGCCTCAAAAGGCGGCATCCATCATTAAGGACCCCCATCACCCAGGTCATGACCTCTTCTCATTGCTACCATCAAGGAGGAGTTACAGGAACCTGAAGACACACACAGGAAAAACTTCTTCCCCTCCACCATCAGATCGCTAGGTGAACAATGAACCATGTACACTGCCTCACTACTTTTTTCTATATTTGCTCTCTTTTTGTACTACTTAGTTAATTAAATTATATAAACAGGTATATATTTTTAATATTTATTTTATATATATATATATAATTGTAATTAACGGTTTCTTGATATTATTGCATTTTGCAATGTACTGCTGCCACTAAAAGCAAACTTCATGACATGTGCCAGTGATACTAAACCAGAGACTGCCTCCGATTCTGTTAACAGCACCATGACTTCTTTCCTCCTCCTCTCAGATCTTCCACAAAGAGGTTCCGGAACATGGGGAGATACGTAGATAGGGAGGTGAAGATGAGCTTGGCATGGATGTCTTCATCACTTTTGGCAAGGAATACAGGAGTGGCACAGTCTGAGCACAGCCATGCCAATCTTTAGGTGTCCACACACTCTACTCCCATGTAGTTACATAAGAGACCCGGTGCAGATTGGACAACTGCTTTGTCAAGCACCTCCGCTCCATTCCCAGAAAGTGGAATTTTTTCGTGGCCAACCACTTTAATTCCTATCCCCATTCCCAATCTGTCATGTCAGTTCATGTCCTCCTCTTCTGCCACAATGAGACCACTCTCAGGTTGGAGAAGCAATTCCTTGTACTCCCTCTGGGTAGCCTCCAACCCGATGGCATGAACATCAATTTCTACAACGACTGCTCACTTTCCTCCTCCCCCTTCCCTCTATTTAAGTTCCCCACTCTGGCCTTCTTATCTCCTCCCCTCACCTGCCACTGGTGCCCTTACTCCTTCCCTTTTTCCCCATGGTCCACTTTCCTCTCCTATTAGAATCCTTCTTCTCCAGCCCTTTACCTTTTCCACCTATCATCTCCCAGCTTCATACTTCAACCCTCCTCCCCCACCCACCTGTCTTCAACTATCACTTTCTAGATTGTCCTCCTTCAAAAGACAGGGTCTTTTAAGAGAATTTTAGATAGGTACATGGAGCTTAGAAAAATAGGCTATGGGTAACCCTGGTCATTTCTAAGGTAGGGACATGTTCGACACAACTTTGTGGGCCGAAGGGTCTGTATTGTGCTTTAGGTTTTGTATGTTTCTATCTCCTTCCACCTTCTTATTCTGGTATCTGCCCCTTTTCTTTCAGATCCTGAAGAAGGGTTCTGGCCTGAAACATCGGCTGTTTATTCTTCTCCATAGATGGCATCTGACCTGCTGAGCTCCTCCAGCATTTTATGTGTTGCTCCCATTTAATTACTCTTGTTCCAGGACCTTCTCTAACTTGATAAATATACTAACTTAGGTACTTGCTAAGTGCTGTGTGAGGTTCTATCTCCACCATCCCCTCGGGTAGTACACTCCAGATTCCAACCACACTTATCTTCCTTAGATCCATTCTAAGCCTCCAGCCCCTTACTCAGAATTTACATGCTCTAGTTTTAGGTATCTCAATATCTTTTCCATAGCTTTTGTACAGGCATAGATTAATTCAGTATGGCAGCAGGCCCAAATGGTCCAAGCCAATCATTATCAAAGTATGTGTCTGTCACCATAAACAACCCTGAGATTCATTTTCTTGCAGGCATTCTCAGTCGATACAACAGAATCAATGAAGATCTGCATGCAACGATGAACTGGCTTGTTGCAGAAGAAGACAAACTGTGCAAATGCAAGAGAATCAAAGAATAACAAAAATGAATAAATAAGTAATAAATAATATTGAGAATATGAGTAGTAGAGTCCGTGAAAGTGAGGCTATATGTTATGGAGTCAGTGTTGAGGTGACACTTGATGATTGAAGGGTAATAACCGTTCCTCCACATGGTGCTGTGGAACCTAAGGCTCCTGTACCTCCTTCCCAATGGCAGTAGTGAGAAGAGAACATGGCTTGGATGGCGGGGGTACTTGATGCTAATGTCTCACGGCAATGCTCCTTATAGATGTGCTCAGTGGTGGGGAGGGTTTTTCTTACCAACCTAGTCCCGTTTCTGCACATAGCCCATATCCCTCTAAATCTCTCCTATCTGTGTACTAGGTCCTACTCAATTCACTTCTATGTTGAGGAAGAGTGTGGACACAATAGTTTAATAGTGGTTGAGTCAATCTTCTATAAAGATTCATCATTAATCCCCTGCTCTTAGTATGCTACCAATTTATTCAAGTTTTAGGAGTCAATATATTACATAGAACAGTAGAGTCACATCCCAGTCCATCACATGTAAAGCCCTCCCCACCGCTGAGCACATCTATACGGGGTACTGTCATGGGGAGGGCAGCATCCATCATCAGGGACCCTCCACCACCCGGGACCTGCTCTCTTCTCACTGATGCCATTGTGCAGGATCCTTAGAGCTCACACTGGCAAATTCAAGAGCAGTTGTTACCCCTTGACCATCCGGCTGTTGAATCAAAACAGATAGCATAAGTCAACTTTGTTTGCCCCATCACTGGAGTGTCCCACAGCCTATGGATTCACTTCAGGGGCTCTTCAACTCATGTTCTTGATATCTATTGCTTATTTTTTTGTTATTATTTATTTATTTTTGTATTTGAACACACTAGTTGTCCACCGATGTTCCCTCCAAAGTGTGCATGCACGTGCACACATCTTTTGCTACTAGTGCACAAAGGAATTTAAACTGCACACAAAACGTTGTCGCTTCTATCTTGTTGGTATGTTAAGTATATTTCATGATCATACACAATCACGTTTCCTTTCCCGGTTTCTGATGGGACGGTGTTGACAACTGCTAGTTTATTTAAAGTGGAATGGCTTAATGAAGCAGTAGAAACTGCTACTCCAAAAGCTCATGAGGTCAGGAATGTGTGGCTACAAGAAATATTTATGTACAATACAGAAACTGTTAACAGCGTGTATTAGCGTGATGCAAAAGCTGCTGGAGAATTTGCAAGCAGAGTGATATTTGGAAACTTTATTCCAAATGGATTACTAGCTTTTCTGAAATGGTGACATTTGCACTTCAAAATGAAGAACTTGTGACCTTGCAAAGCTGATGGACATTGGCAGATCCGTTCTTGCATCTAGCGCTGCCTGTGAAAGAGGTTTTAGCCTAATGAATCAAATCAAAAAGAAACTGAGAAACCATTTAAGTGAGTGTCATTTGGATATGCCGATGAGAATTCAAAGCTCCCTGTTGGAAGGAGGATTTATTAGCCTTGACAGAGTTTACAAAGAGTGGGTAAATGCCAAAGACAGGAGGGAGAAAAATGACAAAGCAACTTAAATATGTTCATTATCTTCTTCAACTTTATGTCTCTTATGTAACTAAGCTACAATACTTGTGCTGTATGCAGTGATTTCCAAATAAAGTACCTGTCTGGATATTTCATCAACTGGCTTTGTAATTTTATAAGTTTTGTTTGATCATTTCAAACAACTTTAATAACATGTGAAAAGATTGATGTTATTACATGCTGTCATATTCTAGCTGGGAAATAAGACTCATTGATGTATATTATTTTATTTATTTTAATCAATGAACAACAAACTGGATTTGGCAGTTTATTATCCTTAAAATAGCTTCAGGTTTGCTTTTGCTTAAAAATTCAGTGCGCACATGTTGTGGTCACGGAGTAAAAAAATTGTACAGCACAAGATTTTTGTGAACATTGGTCATTAAAAATCAGAGGGAACATTGCCACCCTGTTAGATGCAGTTTGTCATTGATTCTATAATGATTAGTGGACTTATTGGGCATGCCAGCAAGAAAATCAGTCTCAGGGTTGTATATGGCGATATATGTACATTGATATTAAATTTAATTTGAACTTTGAACTCAACATGCTAAACTCCATTGAGATCAAAACCACCCCGACCAATCCATCCTTATGACTAATGCCCTCCATTCCAGGCACCATCCCGCTGAATCTCCTCTGCACTCTTTCTAAATTTACTACATCCTTCCTGTAGTGTGGTGACCATAAATGTACACAAGAATTATTCTGAGAATGAAAGGGTTAATTTATGAAGATCATTTGATGGCTCTGGGCCTGTGCTCGCTGGAGTTTAGAAGAATGAGGGGAGATCTCATTGAAACATAGTGAATTCTGAAAGGCTTGGATGGAGTGGATATGGAGAGGATGTTTTGTACAGTGGGGGAACTCAGGACTAGAGGACACTGCCTCAGAGTAGAGGGGCGTCCCTTTACAATATAGATGATGAGAAAA